>NC_089303.1:607737-1215474 GCF_000512565.2 Kwoniella dejecticola CBS 10117
ATCGATACTACCGTCAACTTCATGAAAGATCTTTTGCGACACGAAGCTACCAGTCGATCTAACGCTTCTTCACCTGGATATGGCTCAAGCAGTCCTGCACCACCCAGCAATTCTAAGGACGCGTTGATGTACAAGCATTCCGACGATCGATCGACCACCTACAAGCCCTCATCTAGGCATTTGGACAGGAAATCTGTTCGATATGCCGGCGAAGATCCGGATGCGGGTTTGAAAGATATCAGACGAAAATTAGAGAACACATCTACCCTTTTAGAGAAATCAGCTGAAAAGAGCATTGAAGATGAGGAATTGGAAGAAGAGATTGAAACACTCCAATATAGAGTCAAGAGAATCCAAGAAGACATAGAATATACTTCAAAGGGTAGACGTACCGCCGAAAAAGACAAAGAGAGGAGAGAGCTCGAAAGAGAATTGCTATACTTGATGCACGAGAAATTACCTGAAATTGAGAGAAAACAGGAAAGAAGGGCAGAGGAGAAAGCCATGGAGGAGCGAGCTGGTGTCAGACGACGGGACGAGAGGAATCAAACACACGGCAGATACGACAATCGTGATCGAGACAGGGGCGGAGACGATTATGATAGATACAGAGGCACTTTCGAAGGGGACAGAAGCAGAGATAGGTACGATCGTGATCGACGAGACGAGAGGGATAGAGACAGAGATTATGATAGGTATGGTCGAGATAGGCGAAGTTCCTATGACCGAGATAGACCGAGATCACCTCCTGCTTCTCGAACTCCACCACCCGCTCCGCCACCTGCGTCAGTCTCGGCCGCTGCTTCTGCCCCTCCACCACCACCAGCCCCTGCCCAGGCCGCTGCCCCTTCGACCAAGAACATGACCCCCGAAGAGCGCAAAGCGTACATCAGAGAACAAGCCCAAAAGCGAATCAATGATCGACTCCGCGCATTGGGCGTCGAATCTGCCCCTGCGGAAGAGAGCGTCGATACGAGTGTTCAAGATCGATTGGAGAAGGAGAAGAAGGAAGCGGAAGAAAAGTCTAAGCAGGCTGAAGCGGAACAAGCTTCTCGTGACGAGGCGAGGAAGAAGCGTCTGGCCGAAGCTGGCGGATCGACAGCTGAAGAGGAAAAGCCCCCTGCCCCACCATCGCCTGCGGGACCTCTGAAATCAGCCATGAAGAAGCCTGCTGCGCCCCCTGCTCCCCCTTCCAGACCAAAAGTCGCACCTCCGCCCCCTGCTTCTAAGCACACATCTGCTCAAGCTGCACCTCCAGCTCCCACTCCTCCGAAAATCGTAGCTCCCGATGAGGACCCGGAGGAGATTGAACTAAGACGAAAGGAGGAGGCTGCTGCCAAAGCTCGAGCGGATAGAAAAGCCAGATTAGAAGCGCTACAACGGGAAGAGGAAGAGGAGCGAAAGCAAGAAGAAGCACTCTTAGCTGCAAGACAAAATAGGAGCAAAGCACCTAGTCCTGGTGTTCCTGCACCGACGGTAAACCAAGATCCTCCAGTTGCTCCACCACCTCCCCCTCCCGCACCAGCTGCTCCCTCCGAAACGTCCTATAACCCGTTCAGGAAGCCAGGTGCTGCCCCTGGAGCTACACCCTCACCCGCTGCTCCCGCTGCCGGTGGATTCAACCCATTCTTCAAGCCACCAGCCGCCGCGTCTGGTCCCACATCTCCAGCGGTCAAATCACCTGAACCTGCTACAGCTGCCCCTCCCCCGCCCCCTCCACCACCACCCGCACCGCCAGCTGCTGCCCCTCCTTCCAAAACGGCTTTCCGTTCTCCGCCAAGCGAACCTGAGTGGGAAGATATTAACGAGAAAGAGGCAGACTCGGACGACTCATCGGACGATGAGACTTTCTCTTCTAGAGTAGGAAGGCAAGGACTCGCCCAGGCTCTCTTCGGTAATATCCTGGGATCTGGGGGATCAGGCTCTCCAACCGGATCACGACCAGGATCGGCCGCGCCAGCCGCTCCGCCTGCACCTAAAGCTCCATCTGCTGCATTGGCTAATTTGGGAGGAGGTGATCCTGGTCAATCTAGAGGTGCTCTACTCAGCGCTATCCAAGGTGGTGCTAGGCTCAAGAAGACTCAGACAGTGGACAAATCCGGTCCTCCAGGTATCGGCAAGGTAGTTGGAGATGCCGCGCCCCCGTCACATATCAATGATCAACCTCGGACCGTATCTCCTCCACCTCAAGCTCAACCAGTGGAAGAGGATGATGGGTTCTCAACTAGAAACGCTAATAGACAAAGCGTGGACTGGTACGCTGGCTTAGCGGCCGACTCAACCCACCCAGCCGCTTCTCACGCTGAAGAAGCTTCGCTTGAACCCACCAGAGAAGAGGATGAACCTGCCAGCAACGGCTATGAGCAGGTCAAGGAGAATGGTGAAGGTGATGAATTGGATGACTTCGATTTGACGAAAAGTGAGTGGTCTATTTTTAGCCAGATGTCCGGTGCCGCAATCTTGGGCTGACCATTGGTGCACGGACAGCTCTGCGAGTCCGGTCATTGTATGAATTCGCCGGCACTCGAGATGTCGATCTCAGCTTCAAAGAGGATGTCGTACTTGAAGCTCATCCCGCGAAAGACGCATCAAGCGCTTGGTGGTATGGAACACTGGTCAAAGAAGGAAGCAAAGGATGGTTCCCTAAGGATTACGTCGAAGAGCTGCAAGGTATGTGTCCACCTACCACATCCAATCCCAATGGTATCGACCAAGTGCTGATTAATCCTGCTTATAGTCACACGAGCCAAGGCTTTGTTCGATTATCCGGGAGGCGAAGAAGACCAACTTCCATTCATGGAGGGTGATGTGATCGAAATAGTGGACAAGTCAGATCAAGATTGGTGGAAGACAGAGAAAGCCGGTGTCATCTTCTTGGTCCCTGCTAGCTACTTAGAAATTCAAGGTTAGTCAACCTGACCTTTTTTCCCCCTTACACAGACGATTATATGTTTACAGACCGTTTTGACACAGGCTGAAACTGTGTTTGATCTTCCTTTTCATATATACCATTGCGATAATTGTCACCCATGCACCCATACGGAATCTCGCAAAATGAATGCGAATGCGAATGCGAATGAATATCACGTCCAACCTAACTACATGAATCGTAACTCGCTGACTGTCACAGACCGAGAAAGTGAAACCACAACCAAGAAAGCTGATCCAGTCCTAGATATCACACCCCCACAAGAATCGCATACTGATGTTATCTCGCAACCTCCTATCCCTCGTCCTGCATCCCATAATGACACTCAACCTAGACCAACGTCGATGCTTTCCGTAGCTTCATCTATGGGCCGCTCTCCTTCCCTTATCTCAGATGAGGAGGACGAAGGCTCGTCCTCTTCCGACGACTCAGTGCTCTCTTGGTGGTCTTCAGACGAAGACGGATCATCTGATGAAGAAGAAGGCGAAGGCGAGGCGGTGGAAAGAGAAGTGGATGAAGAAAAGGAAGCTGAACGTAAAAGGCGTGAAAAAGAAAGACAGAAGATTCTCTCTGCAGCTGGATTACAGATCAAGCGTGAACCTCCTCCTCGACCTGGTAATTTTGTACCGGGTAGAGTGGTTTCGAGACGTAGACCACCCCCAGGAGTTCCGGGCTCAAAACAAAAACAAAAGCAAAAACAGAAAAGACGAAAGGCTCCTGCTGTACCTCAATTAACCTCGATTTCGCCCTCGCCCTCGCCCTCGCCCTCGAAACCAAGTTCAGGCCCAGGTGCGGGAAAGTCATTACCTGCCCTACCGCCAATCGATTCCCCCCTGGCTGAGCCGTCGATACGCCCGACGAGTCCCTTAGGCAACAATAGTAGAACTTCGGACGAACCGCAAGATGCTTATGCTCGATATGAAGCTTTCCTCGCTCAATCTCAATCTCAGACTCAGCGCCCGAATTCGCTCCGAGTCAACTCGAGCGGAGGCGGGCGGACTCGAAGTCAAAGTTTGATGCAGCAAGTGACGACCAGTCAAAGTATCACTCCTCAATTGACTGGCCCAAACGCGAGTGCCATCACATCGACTACACCCCATTCACCTACCCCATCGCAATCGCTGTCTCTCAGCGGCAGCGGCAGCGGTATCGGCATTGGCGGGGGAGGAGGAGGGAAGATATCTGGATTCTTCAATAAGTTAATGACTAATACTACTGGAACGCATCAGAACCATACTGGTAGTTCTGCGAAACACCCTAGTATATCTGGACCGATAACGAGGGTAGAAAGTACCGACGTCTCAAGACCTGATACTCCGACTCCGACCACGACCAGTGAGTTTGGGAAAACGTGGGGTAGTTTAGTGGAGCCCTCGGTACTGGCGACGATGAGTGAGAGGGAAAGGAAGAGACAAGAAGCTATCTTTGAGTTTATAGCTACTGAAGGAGGATATGGGCGGGATTTACAACTTATCGTCGAGGTGAGTGTCTCCGCATTGTACCAGCTTTAAAGCTTCCCAAGATCGAGTGTCCTAAGCCTTCAGGAGAAAACACAGATGCAGATGTCGTTCTGCGGCATGTAATCTGGTTGCTGACCCGTTTGACGTGATATCGTATCTGATCGATCCGATTATAGGTGTTTTACGCTGCTCTGATTCCTCTGCTCGATGAGAAATCGCTTGAAATCATTTTCGCCAATATCGAAGATATCTTACTGTTCAATACTTCCTTCCTAAGTTCGTTGGAGGATAGGCAGAAGAGCTGTAGATTGTATATCGATAGGATTGGGGATGTCCTGGAAGAATACCTTGAGAATGCAGGGGTGTATACTGTGAGTCCAGTCGAAAGCGCTGCCTTGCGGGACTCTTCAGACCCATTTTATCACATTGCACAAACAATTGGGCGGCTGGTCACGTAGATGCTGACCAATCAAACATGCCATTGCAGACCTACTGCGTGAATCAACCGGCCGCCATCAAAGTACTGCAGAACTTACGAGAAACCAACCCCGAGCTATCTTCTCTTCTAGTCGTAAGCATCAACCCCCTCACCCGCATTTCGCAGCTCACACCACCAACATGAGCGTGTGCTAAACAGAATCTGATCTGTTTGATTCCACCTTATAGTCTATTCGGGATACCAATCCCGCAGTGCGGGGATTAGACCTATCGCATTTCCTATTGAGTCCGAGTGAGTCACTTCTCCATCCATCCAGAATCTTTCTGTGGCCTGATAAGCTAATGCTGCGTGATTGATCATACGTTCATAGTGCAAAGGATCACTCGATATCCGCTGTTGATCAAGCAGATCATACATTACACAGACACGTTGGACCCGTCGGACGAGCTCAATACTGATCTTCCGAGAGTGGAGAACGCCCTGAAAATGGTAGAGAGTATCGTCGGTCAGATCAATGAAAGTGTCAGGGAGGCAGAAGGGGAAGAACGGTTGAAGGCTCTCAGTGAGAACCTGTGGATAGGCGGTGAAGGGTGAGTGTCGGTGAAGCTGTGTATCTCGCGCCGCATGCCGATACAGACCGCTGATTGCTTTTGCTTTCTCCTTTTGGTGACAGTCGCCTGGATCTCACTGCTCCAACAGCTTTACTTGGTCCTCGAAGATTACTCAAGGAAGGCAAAGTGTCGAAATTGAAATCCGGCAGAAAGTTGAATATGGTGTTATGTAATGATATAATCGTCTTACTCGATGGAACGGACTTGTATCGAATGGTGAGTAGAGTCTTCTGCGATAAGGTTTAGTCACTCTGCCTACGGCTGATCGATGTACTATTCGTAGCCGCTTCCACTACACGAAGTCCAGATACGCCAGGGCCGAGATGAGACTGCTTTTACGCTCAAGATAGACGCTAGAAGAGGGGGAGATACAATCGCACTTCGGTGAGCAATATCACGTTGCTAAAAGCATGAACGTCGCTGATCTTCCTGGTATATTGGCTAGGGGTACGAATGGCCGAGATGTGAAAGATTGGATCCGTTTGATCACTCATGCGAGATCAAACGCCTTAGATGCTAGGAAGGGGCGAAGATAGCCGGCATATTTCAACCTTGTATTCATTCGATGATTCATCATTCAGCATGCATATCTGAGTTGTATATCTTAGCTGTGGGCAGGCTGCTATAGCAGAACCTCTTTCGACCCCTCCATCATTGGGGAGGACAGTGAGACTGGTAGAAAACAGTCGCGTTGTGCCTGTGCTGTGCGGGGGAATCCCGGTTCCCGGTAATGTTGACGCACCTAGTGGGATCCACAACTTTCTTCAGCCTTCTTCGGCTAATCGCACAAGATATCTTCTTACCTTGTCGCCCGGTCCAGTCCATACCATATCTATCACTCTTCTACCTGCGCTTCTGTCTATATTCTATATTCCTTTGCCATTCACTGCCGTGTTCACTGTTTTGAAGTTTGTCGATTGACTGAAAATTGAGATGTTTGGTGCGATAGTAGCCGGACGATTAGTGTGAGTGCTTATTATGTCCAAACTGTTACCCCTTGCTTCCGGCCTTCGGCGCTGACTTAAGTGTTGAGATAGCCAAACGAACTTGCAGCAGATGTGAGTATCTCTTACTTAGCGAACTTGTCGCATGGCACCGCATTCTATCGAGTCCCTGTTGTTGCTATGTTCTGACATCGACCTCGCCGCAGCGATGAAACGCATTTCGTATTTCCGTTAGAACAGCCATACGAGATAAATCACTTGACAGTCTTCTTGCTTGGTACGAGTGAGTGGAGTCAAGGTCTTCAACAAGCTCCAATACCTTCTGAGCTATCGACCGCTGCTGACTAGGCTACGAATGAATGCGCAGTACCATTCCCTGAAGGATACGGAGCTTCCGTCCATTTCGCATGGCCAGGTGCAGAATACATACCCTTGGGCGTGTGAGTATTGGCCCTCACTTCATCCCTGCTGCTGTCGTTCTGTCTGTTTTCTCACTCGATGAAGTCTCAAGGTGCCTCTCATTGCTATTTCGGGATCTCGTACTCATACTGACAACGACTGACATATTGGCAGTTTGACAAATAACAAACCATCTTCAATTTACCGACTACGTCCGCACCTTCCGCCTAACGCACCGATAAATCAACCTTCTCCGCCTGCTCAATTGGGGATTGAGATTGCCCCGCTATCGCAGCCGGAGAGTATAGCTGCCCAACTAGCCGGACAAGGCGACGCCGCTGGGTCTGGTAAGGGCGGAGAGATAGTCAAGAAGGTGGAAGTGGGGAAAGTCGCTGAGAAGGTGGTCAAGAATGTAAGTACGAGTACGGCTCAAATCCTCCGTCTCGTCTGTGAGATCAAAGACAAAGAGCTGGATTGACCGATGATTTAGCTTTTCAATTATTTACATTCGTTCGGTGGTGAAGTGAAATTGACGTGAGTAAGGTGTCTTCCCACATGCTCACATCACGGCTAGCACTCCTGCGCCCTTTCCGCAATGACCACTGACATAAGTGTATCGTCCACTCACAGCCCAGAGACACCTATACCGCTCTCAGTCTTCCAGCAGTGGTACACGAACTTCACGCGGAAGATCGAGAATGATAAGGGAGCTGCATTCCTAGATAGGGAGGACTAGGAGGAACATGTTATAGTAGGCAGCGATCAGCAGGTGGTCGTAGGTGCATACGGTGATGCCCTACAAGCTCTATCGAGACGGACTGTGGAGACTAGGCGTACCAGGTGATTGTACCGGCGCAAACTCGCATTGGTGAGCGTATATCAGGATAACACGGCACACTATCAGCTACAATCTACATAGATTAAAATGTATCTCCCTTGTTTACTCCTATCCTCTCATGTAAATTATCTAGATCTAAATCCGCCATAATATCTCTATTTGTCTCACACAGCAGGAATACAACTCGTACAAAGACCCAAATGAATCCATCAATAACCCAAAGTCCGCTTTCTCAGACCTGTATCTTCTCGCCTATCCCTCCTGAATTGTTCGACCTTCTTCCAATACTCCTTCGTCTTCACGCCATGAGCTTCGTCCGAACGGGTCATGAAGTCCATGAGGAATTCAGAGTAAGTCCATTCGTACGGCGCACCGAATACCAACTGCTTGATCCGTTGTAAGACTTTTCGGGGTTTCTTAGCTGGTTGAGGTGGGTCGACTTGACCTTTGTCCTCCTCATCTCGCTTTATCGCTTCATCTCCGTTGACAGCGCCTGCATTGGGCTTGCTTTCAGATTCAGCTGTTGATGAATATGGATTAGAGGGATTGGGCGGTGATTTCGGATGATCAGGTAAACCGGTTAACAGACCCGCCCACAGGTACGCCGTGAATCGAGCTTGAACTTGGGCGAGGGGGAACGGTACATTCTGATATGCTGTAAACCGCGTTGTCAATTGGATGAACACCTCATAAGAAAAGCTCGTTGACGAAACTTACACAGAGTAGGGAAACTTATCGTTCTGTCTCCTTTCAAGAACAACAACAGCTCATCTAAGCCTTCCACTCCTTGTCCCTTTATACCGCCCTCTTCCCACTCATCTCCCTTGTCTCTCTCTCCCAATCTGATTATTCCCTCACTTAGTTGAGTAGTATTCCACGGAGCATCTTCAGGTCTGAAAAAGGGGAACATGAAGTTATACCCCGTCGCAAAGATAATCACATCCACACTTTCCAATTCCGCTTTTTCTCCGGTCCCTTCATCCTCTTCGAAATGAATGATTCCCTTCGGACGATCTGAAGAAGGCGGAGATATGTGCGAAATCAACGGAAGATGCGTGATGTGCTTCGCCCATGGTCCTTCCAATGCTGAATATTGGGTATATCCCGAAGTCGATACGTATACTTTGATGAATTTCGATGATCCATCGCCGTCTTGGCGGGCGTCATCATCCAAACTTGTTGCTAGATTCTCGCTGCCCAGTATCCTCGAGATATCCCCGCCAGAAGCAAAAGAGCCCACAACGAGTACGGTCTTGCCGTGATAGTCTGAAGCTCGATGGAAGAATCTAGAATGTATCACTCCCCCAGGGAATGTACTGAGATGAGAGAGACCTACGATAAGCTCTTCCCATTCAGGTTGATGTGTTGAGAGGCAGACAGACATACCTCAATCCTTTAAATGTCGGTATCCACCCATCCGAATAATGTCCGTTGGACACTACCACATAATCGAATTCTTCCGTCTTCTCCTCGGTATTGAGCAGATCGTGGCTCCCTATCGTCCATCTTTTGCTAGTATCACTATCTAAGCCTTTCTTCTGCGTATGATAGACCCTTTCCACGCGGGTGGAGAATCTGATATACTGTCTAAGAGAATAATGGTCCGCGAACGATTGCAAGTATTGTTCCACCTGTTCTGTTAGGCGAGAGAATATGGATCAGTGTTAATGTCTCCATTTTCAAGATATCATGATGGCCCATCCACTTGGGTTAACCTCACCTTGCTTCGGGAATAAGGGTGAATTATCTGGAAATGGGAATCCTCTAAAAGCCATGAGATCCTATTATAGACCCTCATTGTCTTAACGAGATGAACCAGACTCAGAAGTACATCACACACTCACATGAGGTAGATTCGTCCGTAATCCTTGGTACATCGGTGACGGATTCTCGCCTGCCGGTGGGTAAGAATACGTATCTTTGACAGAATCATCGGTTTCATCACCTTTGGTATGGCTAGACGTAGAAGGCAGATGTGTACGGATATTGGGTTTCGGCTGATCATCCGTCAACCTGAGACCACACATGAGCGGTCAGCATCACATTCGTATCTACCGTATCGGCGGTCTCTTGTGGAGAAGATGCGCTCGGCACGTACCATACACCGCCTACATCATCTTTAGTCTCGTACACCACTACCTCCAATTTACTTCTCCCAGTCACTTCTTTCCTCTCCTCCCAGATCTCGAGCAGCTGTTGCAGTTGCGCTAATCCAGATGCACCTGCCCCTATTATACCTATTCTCGTTGTAGATTCATGACTCGATTCATCGGAAAGCGGTAGCGTCATTTTGGTCGAAAGGTTGAAGGGGAGATAAGTGGTTGCCAATGATCGGATGAGACGAGTGGTAGTTGTATGAGTGATATACACGGACAGCAATAGTACGAAGGAAGTCAAGAGACAGGTGCCGGAGAGGTACGAAGGCTTCCTTCTATGCTCCATGCGAGATGATCTTCCCTCAACATGAGATTATTAGAAAGATGCATTGTCAAATAAAACTGATATTCATATTGGATATTTTGCAATCGTTATCTGTAATCTACCTAATCACGACTTCGGCATCGCTCGTCACAGTCCTGCTAACGTAATACTGTATTTGGTTCCGAGTTGACTTCGCCTCCCAGTAGGTTTAACATTACTATCCTTCACTTTGCTTCGAGTCAAGTCTCATTTGCATCTCTCATCTTCGATAGTCAATCGACAACCTACTGCCTCCTCTCAGCGATCATCACAATGAGTAATCCTCACACGCCACAACCCGTGCTCTACGCTGTACAGAATATCTTTCCCATTGTAGGGGGAGCATACCGCTCGGGATATTATCTCGAGAACACCAATTCTAGGGATTTTCTCAAGTTGAGTATTCAGCTCGGCAGACGCCTCGCCGCCAGTCCACGAGGTTCCCAAATCACGAACTTTGCTTTGGCATTAAACGAGCCCCCCGTGTCTCCCGAGGATCCCCTGCCGATACCGGCGACGTTCGTGCCCGGAGTCATTCAGGACTCCGTTATTCTCCAGAGACAAAAGGACTATCATCTGTACGGCCCCATGAGGGTAGTGATTGATGCTGGAATAACGGGGGACGCAGTGACCAAGCCCGTTGCTCCTAATAATATCCATGTCAAGAAGTCGGTGAGCACTGGTCTCAGAGTATCGTCCTCCCATTCCCGATTGATGATCCCCGTGACCTCGCATCCGGATGAGCACCGATGTGTTCATGCGAGTCGTCGTCATGCTTGAAATGCTAAGACTCGTGCTGACGACTACTGCACATTGCCTTAGCTTGTCGATGGCGGCGGTGTCGCTTTCGCGCGCAGACACTTGAGCCCTATGTCCCTATACTGCGCTGTCCTATACATGGGGAATATCATCTACCACGAGCTTCAGCATGTCTTGCGTTTCAATCACGTAAGTCCTATCAACGACAAGAGACGCCGAGTTCAGCAGGTCAGGGATCTGGGCGGGTTTCTTCCTTATGAAAGGATCGCTCTCACATCCTTTTGCTGTTCATCTGGAATCTTTGTCAAATCGTGTTGTCCTATCGGGCCTTCTCCAGGTTCAGTCACATCCTCCCAATCGATGATACACTCCTATAATCTCGCTTCATTGTCTCAGCTGTGGTAACTCCTGCGTCGACGAGATCGTCTTGCAGGCAGTCCTGGCCAATAACTGAAAGATGTGAACCCATGTCGAACTTGATTTATGCCTTCGCGTTCGACGATTCCGCGGTAGATTCATCATTCCCAATCGATGATACCAGTCTTGCTGCCTTCCTCTCTCGTTCCTCTTTTTATTTGATCAGATCGATGATCGCATCGGAGTCGCTCGTCCTCATCAGATCTGAGTAATGGTTGCTAACGATTTCCGCGTTCTTAGATCGGAAGGATGTACTATACGCCACCGTCTCTTCGCGATGATTACCATACAAGGAATGCGGTTAGATGCGGCAAACCTGCAAAGGGTGGAGAAGGTGGACGGTGGGCCGAGAGGGCGTTCTGGGAGGGAGACATCCTGGCTGTCGAGTCTGACAGTAGTATAGATGAAACCTGGTATGCGGTAAGTCATTCGGCAACTAGCCCAACTTGCGGTCGAGTCAGGCCTGGGCCGATGGACTTCCACAAGCCTCACATTTCCCCGCTTTGGAGGATCGTCACTTGTGGCTCAAAGACGATTTGAACCCCAGAAGACGTCCAAAATACGCTGACAATGAATCAGCACAAAATGATAGGTCTCGTGATCCAACGTAGGGACTGTTACTTCGAGCTTTCCCCTCGACAAATAGAACATATCGTTCAGGGTGAGTGTCAAGTCAACGGAATGTCAGAGCTAACGTCGAATGCAGCGAATACAGCTTGGCAGGAATTTCTGCCGCCCCGACCCGACGTAGAACAAAGCGTCCATATAGGGAGACACCCTAGGGCTCGCGCAAGACTCGATGAACCGGAGGAGATGTCGAAGACCGACCCCACTAGAGTGCCCCCTGTGCCGCCAATCTCATACTCGCCTTCACCGTCGCCAATGCCTCTCACCCCGCAAGGTGACGATGTCGGACTTATGGAGACCGATGATTGGTCGAATGCCTTGGCAGTATCGGATGCGTCTGCAGCAGTACATTCCTTTGAAAGATGCCTAAATGCCCTCTTAGACGAGAGCAAGTCGACACATTAAGAGTCTGCTAAGGTGCATTTAAGGTCCCCTGCGAAAAACGGCGTCACATCAGTCCCAACACAACTGTCTGGCGAAACTATTACGTAGGGATTGAAAGGGTCTCCTGCGATGGAGTAGGATCCCCAAATTCCGTTCTCGACCGTCCTCGTCCACTCAGAGATCGTTATTGGACCACTGATCGGACGTCATCCCGGATATTCAGCATACCCATACCATCAAAGCCTTTTAGGATGCCAAAGACCGCTGTATCAGCACTATCGACAACAAAATATCTATCATCCTGTCTCAGCAGTACTGAAATCGAATGTTATCTCCTTCTCGCCGAAACCAGAAGTCTCGTTCAGGACTGCCAACACCGGACCGATTTACATCAAATACTGCTGAATAGCCCCACGTGGAGATCAACTTAGAGACAGAAAAGCCGTATGCGAGAATAACCGTTAGTCGACCAGCAAACAGCGACATTCCATTAAAAGCATATCCGGAAACCTTACAACACGAGCTCAGCCTGGGCCAGATATCCCTACATGAAAATCAGTCTTACTGCCTCACACTGAGAATTTATCCTATAAGTAAAGATAGGAAAGCCGAAGCGTGGGTTATGAACTCGAAGATGGAACCAGAACCAGGCGTCTCCACCGTTTCGGACTTCCACGCTAATTACCACAAAACGATTGGCGGGTTGCGATTTGACGTGTCATGGAGTGGAGAGCTGGACGAGGGATATAGATCGACCGAAAGTTGGAGAGATAGGAAGTGGAGGTGAGCTGGGAGAAACGTCAAGCTCCGCGGGCAGGGGGGTATTATGGTGCAGATGGCTCACAGGGTATACAGCACAGTAAAGTGCATAGGTGAAATTGAATATCCAATACAAGTGACATGACCAACATAACCTGGATGCCTTCCATATGACCCTATGTTACAGCCACCTTTTCTTTCAGATCCGATAGTATCAACTTTCCCTCGTCCGAAGTCCTGATCTCATACTCTCTACGTTTGTTCATGTATATCCCATGAACCCTCAGGACTTCGCCCGAGTTGACCGGTTTGTTCTCGACCAAATCATCTATCTCATCATTCTCGATCTTGTCATCAATCTTCTTTTCTTCTGGTGTGAGTGTGGGTTGCGGCGATGATGAAGAGGAGGAAGATTTGGCTTTATCGTCTTTGTATGCTTTATGTATCGATTTCAATAAGTCTGAAGCGCGATGACGGACATCTGATGATAATGTTGGTGACGCAATGATAGTGGCGACTATCCAAGGTATTGTCTCAGCCCGTTAGAAAGGACTGCCGATGTATGAAGATAGAAAGGACGCTGCATGTAACAGAAGCGGCGCTTACCTTCTCTTTGGAGTCCTGATAGTCCGCCCATCTCCGCTGAGAGTTTGTCTATAGCTCGTGGTAATGCGAACGATGCTAGACGAGAAGCAAGCACATCAACATACGTGGTACACGGAGTAAGCAGGGTCCGGTAAGTGAACTTAGACGGACACTCACACACTTTCGCTATGGTACCAGAATTAGTTACTAGAGCTCCCTTCGTCGCCGCCAGACCTTTCGCCAGGTATCCTCCAGCTACGGAAGCGGCCGCAATCTGCAGTTCCAACGCGGTCAGTCAGTGATCTAATACATCATGGAATGAATCCAACGCTGGCGCACCCCTTCTAGAGCTATTGCCTCCGGTATTAAGGCAGCACCAGCGGTCGCAGCGACTGCTCCTACTGCTATCGATAGTAAGGCAATGGTAGCGGCCGACTTCAACATGGAGTATCGCGATTTCTTGGTCCCATCATCGACTAAAGCCTATGGGGAACATGGGGAACATGATCTCGAAATGAGCGGTCTATTGAACCGTTGGGTTCACTTTGCGGAACCTGTACAGAATACGGTACTTACTTCTAGCGTAAACCAGACTTTTCCCGGCTGCGCAATAAAGTCAGTTAGGTCAAGTAGCTTGCTTCAGAGGTTTGCAGAGAGGTACTGTTGCTCACCTTGAGCTTGATAGTCTGTCCAGGCTGGACACTGTTCTCGAAGTGTAAAGCAGTCACTTGTTTTAGGCATATATTCAGCGGATGAGCTGTGTTATTGGTAACGCGACACGATGGCATGTTGTCGGGTGGCGAACGGCAGGTTCCTTGGGGCGTCAGATGGCGAGCGAAGTTTTGAATAGTATGGTTGTAGTATAGCTCTGTCCAAGATCACTCGCTGCTCGATTCTCACTAAATGATGTCTTTATGCGATGTATTGATGGGATTTTACCGTTTCACTTTTGTTATTGTTGTTCCTCTTGCAGACATGGACGACCTCCACAATTAATCCCACCCTTCAGCATTGTGTCATCGCCACGTGATTTCAGGTGCTCCAGTGCTCCTGGATTTTCGGCTCAGTTCCAGATGTCCAAGCTTTTCTTTTGACCCTGAGAAGCAGGGCGATCTTCGGTGTGTATTATGTAAACATTACCGCATACACCCGTCATACCCATCATCACACAAGGTGGAACCACTTTTCGTGAATCGACGACTAACTGTCCACTGTTCGTATGATGAATGACAACGACAATACGTTATATATAGTTTCATACAGCATTGCATTCGTGGACGATACTCATATTTTGACAGCACAGAGGATCAATCATTTTCTACTCATACGGATATTATCGCCTCTGTCTAAAATTGCATCTTAAAAGCCAGCTAGAGGAAGACAGGAGGAACTGGTCCGCCTCATTCACCACCGACATGGCACCACCACCAACCCATTCACACGTAACAGGCAATCCCGTTCCAGAATACTACATACACTCCGATACACTGAACTTCCGAGATACGAAAGGAAGATCCTTGATACTACGAGGAGTCAACTTATCTGGATCAGCGAAAAACCCCAATGGCCAGCCATCGCACATCAGGCAGCAATTCTGGGAATCTGTCGAAGCAGGTGAAGGAGATTTCAGCAATCGACCGTTAAATCTAGAAGATGGTTCTGCCGACATACATTTGGCTAGATTAAGAGCATGGGGATATAACATGCTGAGATACGTCTTCACTTGGGAAAGCCTCGAACATGCTGGTCCGGGGAAATACAATTACGAGTTTATGGACTATATAATCAGGGTGGTCAGGAAGTGTAAAGAATGGGGGTTTAGGGTGTTCATGGACCCGCATCAGGATGTTGTGAGTGCTCATGCGACCCGATCGACCACTAAGCTCCAACTACCATAATTTCATCGCTCCATTTTTCGAGTGTGTCGCTGACTGGAGTCTCCCTTAGTGGTCTCGATTCACAGGCGGATCCGGTGCACCACTATGGACGCTATATGCCTGCGGTATCGATCCTTACGGACTGACACCTACAGCTTCGGCTTATATTCACTGTGAATGGCCTGACGCAGAGAATCCAAAACCTCAAGAATTCCCAGCGATGATCTGGGGAACGAATTATACCAGACTCGCCAATCAAACTATCTGGACTCTGTTCTTCGCCGGAAAGACATTCGCCCCGAAGTGTATCATCGACGGGAAGAACATCCAAGACTACTTGCAAGATCACTTCATCGATGCTGTCGGTACATTAGCCAAGAAGATCCAGGATGAAGCGGCGGACCTGTTAGATGAATGTATCATTGGATGGGATAGTGTGAATGAGCCCGGAGAAGGATTTATAGGACATCATGACTTGACGAAGATCCCAGACGAGCAACAACTGAAGAAAGGTCCTTCACCTACCCCATTAGAAGGCATGAAATTAGGTATGGGTCAAGCTCTGGAAATTCAGATTTGGAATTTTGGTGCTATGGGACCGTATAGAGGGGGTCATCAGCTGATTGATCCGAAGGGGAAGAAATTGTGGTTGAGCAAGGAGGATGACGAACTTCGTGGGGGTGGAAAGTGGGGGTGGAAGAGGGGTGAGAGTTGGGAGATGGGCAAGTGTAGTAAGTGGCCAATCATTTAGCATGTTTGAAGCGATCTTGAGTACTGACGACGCATATGGCGTGTAGTTTGGGCTCAACATGGTGTCTGGAACCCTTCGACCGGTGAACTGCTCAAGCCGGACTACTTCAGCACTCTTCCAAGCGATCCAACACACGAAGTGGACTATGTAGCGGACTTCTGGTCGCTACACTGGCTAGCATACTCCTCCAAGATCAGACTTCATCACCCAGAATCAATCCACTTTATCCAGGCCCCCGTCATGAAACAGCCACCGAAACTACCTAAATCGTTCTTGGGGGGTCGAGCATGTTCATCGCCCCATTTCTATGACGGATTGACCTTGATGACGAAACACTGGAATTGGTTCAACGCGGATGCTATTGGAGTGATAAGGAAGAAATATTGGTCTATCGTACAAGCTGTCCGAGTCGGTGAAGCGAATATAAGGAATATGATGCAGGGCGAATTGAGTGTGCTCAAGCAGGATACGGTGGATGTGTTGGGTAATTTCCCTACGCTTATTGGAGAGATCGGAATACCATACGATATGGTGAGCACCCTTTTGATCTCCTCTCTTGCTCAATGGTACATGATCTGACAGTCGAAATCTCATAGGATGGCAAGAAAGCGTATGGATATGTCGATGGAGGCCGCGGCGAGGGTGATTACTCAAGTCAGCAAAGAGCAATGGATTGCTCGATGAACGCATGTGACGGTACGAATTGCCTCAACTACACGATATGGAACTATGTGCCTGACCATTGCCATGAGTGGAGCGACAATTGGTGAGTTATGATCAGATGTGAAGATGTATGTTATTGCGCTAATGGTCCTTTCATTTTGTCATGGCAGGAATGGTGAAGATCTCTCATTATGGAGCAGAGACGACATCCCTCGGAATACATACACCGACGAAGGCAAAGCTTCTCCCAACCCCTCTCTCGCTGTTCCTCCCACGGTTTCCGCAGCGACATCCTCAGCAACATTGGCAGCCTCCCGATCAGCTACTCCTAAATTACCTTTCACTCCCGAATCGATCGTTGCAGGAGACGTACCACCTTCTTTAATTTTGGATGGCTCAAGAGCAGTAGCGGCGTTCTGTAGACCGTTCCCTATCAAGACGGTCGGGATTCCCGACAGAATGGATTTCGACATCTCCTCAACCGAGTTCAAGTATACCGTATATGTCAATTCCAGTGACGTTTCTTCGAGAGAGGTAGCTACGGAGATATTCGTTCCGTATGTGCATTACGCTGCTGATCTCGGAGTGGGCAAATCATACGGTACCTCGAAAGGAGAATACGACGGATCGAGATTCTCATCGAGGAACACTTCAAGAGTGGATCTCATCAACGGGAATGCGGATGAGATCAGCAAGAAAGCAAGTAATAACACCGACCAGACTATCAGATCGGTAGCTACGACCTTTGAGGAGACCACTTTGGAATTGGATATAGATGTCAAGCTTTCTCATGGGACGTACGAGATAACAGGTCAAAAATTGATCTGGTATTACGATGTACCGTCTACCGGAGAGGCGAAATATGAGATTCAGATCAAGCGGAATGGAGGAGCGTTAAGGAGGGATATAGGTTATGTCCAGCAAGGAAGTTGGTTCGATGTATGTCCAAGTGGTTGTACTATTGCTTAAAATCTTAATCTCATTCATTCCCCTTATCTTTCTTCACATCCTCTGATCCTGACTTTCGCTCTGTATGTTTTTGTTCGTTTTCCTGCTTTTCTATGTGTATCTGCATAATTCAATGTGGCTCCCTTTGACTATGTATTCCTTACTTTGACGTTCTGTGACTGCGATATGCAGTATGTGAACGAAGAATGAACGTTGATGAATATGCGTTGTTCAGGTCCTGAAGGAGATTCAAAGATTATCAGGAGGCATGGGATTGACAGCATGAGTACGATATAGTAGGTCGAAATCACTTTCTTCTCTCCGTGGAAGTGGGATCTTCATGTATTTATCAATTATGCAAGGGGTATATATAGCAGCGTGGTATGTAATAAGTTATGCTGTGTAGCTGCATGTAGCCGGTCGTTTTGTAGTTGGTTATCACGTCTCCATTACAACTCTACGCTGTCCCCTTTGACTCGCTTATACCGCGTAGAAAAGGCAGGGAGGACGGTATAGGATGACTGCTTTGCTAACCCCCGCCAAATCCTATGCTGTACTCATGCGCCACCCGATGGATCAGAATTATGTAAATGTAAATGGGATTTAAATCGCTGTGCCTTACTTATGACAACTGTGCTCACTGTACGGCCAAATAGGGGACGGTATAGGCAGATGTCTAATATCGATCTGCGATTGACGCTATGCTGTTCTCAGCGGGATCAAACCTGTAACCACTCGTACAACCAATTGACCTCCACACGGCGGGTCCAAGCTTTATTCGTGACATTCCTCAATCTTGTTTTCCTCCTTCTACTCTTGATTTATCTTCATTCCAAAACCGCTCGACAATGGGAACATGAGACTGGCTTTTGGCTTGCGGCAGCACGTCACTGGAACTGCAAGATCGCTCCTTGCGCCATGTACCGGCCCTGCAACTCCCCAGATACTGCAGTATCACCGATATATTCGGACGGGTCTGAACGGAGTGTCGAGATCTTTCTCGCTGACAAGACCGCTCAAGCAATCGTCAGTGTCGAAAATTGAAGAGGCTGGTGATTCCGAACATGTAATCCCACGACCCGAAGAGTCCACGGGAATAAAGCTCAGACCATATCAGGCTCATGCCATACAAGCATGTCTAGAAGCCCTCTCGTCCGGTTTGAGAAGGATAGGAGTCAGTTCGCCTACGGGAAGCGGGAAGACAACGATGTTCATGCACCTCATACCTCTTATCGCCGAAAACAATACGCTGTCTACGGCAAATGCTCCATCAGGTGATGCGGGAAAAGCAGTTCCCGGGGCTAGGAGTAGAGGTAAAACCTTGATAGTGGTTGGCAGTGTCGAATTGGCGAACCAATCTGAATTAGCTGCTAAGCGGATTCTGGGTGAAGGATGGTCGATTGAAGTGGAACAATCCAAAAGAACAGCGAGTGGAAGAGCGGATGTGTGAGTTACTTCTCCCACATTCGATCACATTAGGAAGATTGAAGTACTAAACAAGGATGATGTAGTACTATAGCAACGTATCAGACCCTTAATAATCCTGACAGATTGGCCAAATTTGATCCGTGGGATTTTGCGTTGATTATAGTGGACGAAGCGCATCATGCTGCTGCTCATTCGTGAGCTCGCACTTCTCATCCTCAACAGGCCAGCAAGCTCACGCATGAACTACCCTGTCAATAGCTATTTGCGTTTATTACACTATTTCAACAATCAAGTCCACCTTCCATCTAATATATCGCCCATGTCGAACCACCACCCATCCAACGTCCCTATTATAGGGTTCTCAGCTACCTTCTCTCGGCCCGACCAGCTAGCTCTTAGTAGCGTATTTGAGAAGATCGTCTTTCATCGAGATATCTCGACGATGCTGGAGGACGGCTGGCTTTCCCCTGCTAAATCCACTACTGTGTATGCGAAATTAGGTCTGGACAGCGTAGAAGAAAACAGCCAGGGCGACTATAAGACTAGTAGTCTTGCAAGTAGAGTGAACACCCCAGAAATCCGGGATTTAGTGGTCGGTACCTATTTACATAAAGCGTGTAAGCTGTCTTCTTACCTGAATGTATATGGTTTCGCTGTCACATCGCTGATGGATGAACGGTCAGCCGATAGGAGATCTACGTTGATCTTCTGCGTGGACTTGAATCACGTAGCTCGGTTGACGGATGCTTTCAGACAAGCTGGAGTTGATGCTAGATCTATATCGTCTTTATCAAAAGCTGAAGTTCGGAAAGATACAATAAGAGCATTTGGGCAAGGGGAGTTTCCGGTCTTGATCAATTGCGAAGTATTGACTGAGGGGACCGATATACCTGAGGTAAGTTTCTCTGACTTGATGAAAAACATAGATCCTGGCTGATCTATCTTGACGGCAGATCGATTGTATCCTACTGGCTAGACCCACAAAGAGTCGCAATCTTTTGGCACAAATGGTATGTAATCTTGCGTATCAAGTACGATAAGTGTGTTGATCTCAGGATCTTTGCAGGTCGGGCGAGGATTGCGTTTGTCACCTGATACCGGGAAAAGAGATTGTCATATTATCGACATCGTCGATAGTGTCAACAGAGCGGGAGGCATGCTGGTCTCGCCGACACTGTGGGGATTGACTCATGAAGAGAAGGAGGAGCGGGACGACGCAAGAGGTGAAGGAGTAATACAAGAGAAGAACGATGGCAGTATGTTCCTTGTTCATCGATTCTGATATACGGTCGGCTGGCGAAGACTGATGGACAATTATGGCTCGCAGGACCCGGCTCTGCGCAGAATGATTATCAAGTGACTTTCATCGATCAAGATGATCCCTTCGGACTTGCCAAGAGTACTCGGCCGATCGTTGATAGGGCGAGTCATAACGCTTGGGTGGCTTGCGGGAAAGGCAAATATATCTTGGAAGCCATGGGTAAATCATTTTCCACCTGATTTCGCGGAAATTCAGACCACGTAGCTGAAATGGACGTTTGTAGGTAATGGCTACATTGCGATTGACCCGTCGCCAAACGCTCAAGCAAAGTTTACAATCACATATCGACATGCTATCCCTCCGGAATTAACCGGAGTGAGAACCTCAAGATCCCCTTTTGGCAGAGTCAAAGTGGTAGGACACGCGGATGATCTAGAAAGAGCTTTACAAACTGGAGATAAATATTTGGAACGGACTTTGGGCAGGGATCTATACCTTCAGTGAGTCGATCAATCCTCAACACATGAATCCATTGGGTCATTGCGCTGAGAAAGCTGGGACGCGTTTGTAGATTATCGAAATATGCCTCGTGGAGAAAAAAACCAGCTTCTGAAAAAGCGATCAAATTGCTATTGAAAATGAAGGGTGCCGAGAATGCCGGATCTTTACTAGATGATCAAGGAAAAGAACGCCAGATAGGAATGTATGGGAAAAATACGAATGTAGGTAATATGACGGCTGGGGAAGTATCGAGTTGGGTATGCGCTGCTAGACATGGTGCAAAGGTATGTGTAGCCCTAGACCTTGAACGCGACGCGAGTTAGTATGCTAATGAATATATTTGAGGAGATAGACGTTGAAGAATACTGAAGACAAGAAGATGGACCGAGCCGCTGCGAAGCGCCTAGCGAAGGAGGAGAAAGCAAAGGCGCTGCAGGAGAGGAATCTGCCACTACCCTCAGCACGATAGAAATGTATGATTAAGTAGACTTGAAGATACCCCGCATACATCCATACCCAGTATAGCCAAGCTCGATACACCCAAAGGACCCCTCTCTGGTTTGTGTGTCTTGACGTCATAGGAAGCATGAACACTTTGCACAACCACTCCATACTCTGCGACTGCTCAATCTCTTTGCATTCCTTCCGAAAGTCTCCATGCTCAGCAATTCTTGGTGACAGTCACTCCTACAATTCTTTTGCGTCAGCCAGCTGCATGTACTGTAGAAACAGATCATCATGGCATTCTCGGCTTGTCGCGTTCCGAATTGCATTTATAACTCTCTGATCTTGAATGACTATTGTCAATTCTGCTGCGGCGCTTTCTGCTATCAACACTACGACTACGACTCCCATGGGTGTCATAAAGGAAAGCTTCCTGATGGGAGTGATATGGGCTCAGATATTGAAGAAAGCTATGAACCTGAGGTGAGTTACCTATAAAAGTGGAAATTGTATTCCCTTATTTATGTTACATTCGCAGATATCGCAAATCATCAGCCTTCTTCAGCCAGACGTTATTACAACGGAGGTCGAAGCTCTACGACCTGGTTCCCGGGTCAGACACATACATATGCCGGTAAGTTGGCGCGATATGGTGAGAGAATATTGGGGCTCGTGTAATCTTCATCTCAAGATCGATATGGAAGATCGACGAAATTGGATCATGCGTATCCGAAGAAGGGCAATTAGGCAATATCCCGACGAGCCGCTCGAAATCAATTTGCGCAGCGAAGTCGCCACCAACCAGGTATTACACACTGCAGGAGTAGCTGTACCAGAGTCGTACATGCGGCCAGAGGATGGTAAGCGTAAGTACACTGCTGTCACTATCTCAGTCTCGCCGGATGATATCGATATAAAATAGATCACCCAAAATTGATTTACTGCTATCAGACTTGGCTGGAAGGCGATGCATGGAAACCATTCATGGATAGGAATCTAGAAAGCTCCCCTCTCAGCTCGAAGTCACTTCGTCATATCAACGACCTTGCCAAATGGTTCATATCGATGGAGAAGGTATCATTCCGACAAGTTGGCTCTCCCGAATTTGCCGAGAACGGAAAAGATATCGGGATTGGACCTCTCATCGAACGACATCCTGCATTTAACATCCCGCCATACTATCAGGGCCCTTTCCGAACTTCTAGAGACCGTTGGATCGCTACCATCAACAGTCGAATATCATTGATCCTCTCCAGGACCTACTGTAACCCCAAACACGAGGTTGTATGGTATCTTGTATACCTGGAGGCCAAGCGTTTGATCGAGGGCTGTGAGGAGATGCGCGGTACGGGTCCGTTCTACATCAAACATGATGATGATAGATTTGATCATATCAGGGCAAACGAAGATGGAACGTTGACAGGCATTTTGGACTGGGAATGGTGAGTGGAACATCATCATATCTTCCAGGTATGGCTGGCTCAACAGAAATCCCCACTGAGATCGATGACGGATTGTAGGGCTTATACGACCAATAAAGAAGAAGCTTTTGCTAGTCCGGCTGGTTTCGTTCCGGATGCTGAATATCGCTCGGGGCAGAATGATTGTCTGTCCACTCGGGAAGTCGCCTTGGCCGATGCGTACATCGCACTGGGTCGAGAAGACCTCGCCACATGTGTCCGGAATGGTAGAAAGTATCATCGCTTGATCAACTTACTTCGCCATAGTCACCTGAACACCAAGAAAATCAATGCACTGGAAAGAGCTTTTCTTGATCTACCCGACGCTTATGCTGGTCAGCCGGACACCTTGCAGGAATGGGTCGAGGCAAAGAAAGTCGTCTACCGAGAAGACGAGGGTCTGATCTTTTTGCTGAGACAAGTATAGGACAATTTTGTCCGCTGTGCGGCAGCTCAAGAAAACATTTTCGTATGCAGCAGTTTTTATCTCTTTCAGCGGATGATTGTGCACGGACACAGTGCTTCAGTCTTCTTCTTTATCGGAGATCAATTCAGCGTCCACCTGAAGTTTGTTAGGGGAGCATAAGCATGCATTTGCTAGGACTTGACAGGTCAAATCTTCACTGGCATTCCGTCGATCCCTTCGTGCTCTGCCTCACATTGTTGGCAGATTTGCAATATGCCGTTCGAGAGTTCCAAGCGAACTCCTTCAAAAGGTTTGAGATTAAGGATTGTGGCAATGAGGTGACCATTGCGAAGTGTGGCCTCCTACCAGTGGCAATGCTTGACATGTCAGTGATCTTGGGCATCAGGAGCCGTGATCCTTACATACCAAGTCTGTCATTCTTACCTTTATGAATGACCAATACCGTGCAAGCGGCAGGGTACCATGTGAACATTCCGTTACATATAGTACAACTGCAGACGAAAGAGGCAATTCAAGCTGGCAGCCATGGGAGGCTTTAACGACACCTTCCTTGGCCAGGGGATCATCGGCAAAGGAGCGAAGGTGCTGTGTACATTTGTAAGGGCTCATCAATCTCCGTCAGCGATATGCATAAATACGTACGCTGTCTGATGCTCATACTCATATGAATCATTCGCGAAAAGATCTCGCCCAGTTTACTTTGTCGAGAGGAGGGGAATGAGTTCATCAATATCATTGTGTGCACGCGTTCGATAGCACATTTCACCGATGCATGCTCGCATTCTTTTTGAAACATTTGTACACAGAGGTGTGTGTGTGTGTTCAGCCACTGCGATCAACTGTGTTGGTTCGAAGATCCTTTGAAACGCCTAAGAACCATTACAATCAGTGTGTTTCGTACGCGCAAATGTTTCGAACGTTCTTTCTCCTTTTTGCATGCCGTTTCGATAGCATATCGGTTGCCTTCAGCCCGCCGAGTATTGAAACGGTAATCTTTCAAGCTGAGTTCATGATGTATCGCCCACCTAGCTGACACTCGTCCTTATATCACACAGCAAGGTTTGAAACGGGTATATTTCGAAGGACGAATGTATTGCCACTGTCGCATCATGTTTCAGATCCAAAGGAGTACGATGCATGTTGAAGCAGAGTTTCGCTAGTTATCTGTGGTCACGATCAAGTGAGCCAGGTTGAGTGTATCTCTCGGATTCATATAAGGGTGATATACTACACAAAAAGGCGGTGAGTGTACTGTACTGTGGGGAGTGTAGCATTACCTCTCCCCAGGAGGCCTTATTCGCAGATGTACCTCCTTGGCTTCCTATGTAGGCGGGCGATACGTCTGCCATCAAAGTAGACATCAATGCCTCTTCAAGTTTCGGTATATACACGGCTTCCAAATGAGGTATTTCAGACGAGACTTCAATCTACTGTACCTCCAAAATCTGGGGCGGTCGGCTAGCTTGCAGCATTAATCAATATGATCAGTATCAAGGAGAGGGTTGATCTTGTATCAAGGTGCCGCTTCAAAGGAGTTAACCTGCAGCTATCGCTGTGATTCAGTGCGTAGCCGAACAGAAGCAAGTCAATAGATGATTAGCTTGTATTCTTTGAATGTTCGTGAGCCATCCCTGCAGCACAAACTCTCGATGTCAGGCCATGATCTTGGAACAGCCCTGTGCGCGTTACCAGCTCACCCTTTCACGGACTGTTCATCATCTCCCCACTCTCGGCGATACACCTGTGTCTTTGATGTACATGGACTTCTAAAGGTCGTTGCAAACATGCATTATACGTTGGGTAGCAATGGTTCCCCATGTTGATTGTCATCTGAAGCGTTCGTCTGCCTCTCGATATTTAAGGAAACGTCATGGAGATGAGAAAGAGGTTGGACACATTCAACTATCACAATCTTCCCACTCTGCATCCCTTACTCGAGCCTGAAGCTGTCAATTCATAACTATGAACGGCTGGAATTATGATCCAAATGACCCATACGGCCTCCAGCATCAGTACTATATGGCTGGAGCCATCAATCATATGGGCCATCGATTGGCCAATCACGTACCCATGCCGCCTCCTGCAGAAGAGGACGGGGAAGATCAAGCCGAGGACCAGAACGCGTACGGTCAGCAAGCAGCGGAGGGTCAGCAAGCAGCATACGGACAACAAGCAGCATATGGTCAACAAGCAGCATACGATCAACAAGCAGCGTATGGCTATCAAGGTGGTTATCCTCAACAGAATATATGGGGACAACAAGCTCCACAAGGCCAAGAAGTTTATCACGGTCAGCCTTATGCCAATTATAATCATCCACGACAGAACGAGGCTCCTCAAGGCGGCTGGGGGGCTGCTGCCTTTCCAACCAAATACCACGGAGCTTACCCGAACTATGATGCCAATCAAGCCAGAGGATCGACGAATTATGCGGCAGTTCATGCTGACGCCAATACGGGCGCACCTAACAACGCTCAAGGTGCAAGCATCAGCGGATTTAATCCTACCAAGTGAGTCCATGTTATGTGTTGTCTATTGGCGGACGTTAGACCTTTTGGCGCGCACATCAAGCCTGTAGTGAGGTCAGTAACTGACCTGAGTTCTCGTAGATACCCGGAAATTCAAGTCGGCTACAAGGGTCTTTTGTTGTATGTTCAGCATTTTCGATTAGTACCGTGTCCCTCCTCGTAGAGCACTGACAAAGGATACATACGATACTGTATAGCTTCTATGTCTGCAGTCCAGGCTCGACGTCGCTTCGAGGAAAGTGTCTCGTGAAGAAGCCCGAGCGAGAGGAATTCGATGATTCGATGACTACCGAAGGAAGATGCTGCAGGGAGAAAGCAGTCACCAAGCATAATAAGCCCCCTCTGGTCTGTGCTCTCCGTAAGCTACACCGATTCAATGACTATTCGTTTCACGCGGAGGCGAGCTAACGAATCGCCGACACAGATCTGAAGATGCTGAAAGCCGGGATCTCCCATCACCCATGGGGATGATCTGAAGAAGCATATCCTGTGCTTACTACCTTGATCGTGGTCAAAGGGAAGTAGCGCTTATCCGTCATCGTTTTGCGACTGTCTTTACGAACCGTTTTTGTTCCAAATTTTGCACATATGCTGCCCTTCACGAGAATCGCTTGTTGAACTTTGTGTAGATCCAAATTGTTTTCTGTGATGTTACGCACTTACGACACCTACTTACGACATGTATATGACCGTTATGCATCCCTGTGAACTGTTATGTCGATACATTGCGTATAACCCACCTGACCATTATCGTCATAGCTCAGGGAAGAGGTAGGTTGGCTTTCGACCCAACAGGATCTGTAGCCCAGGATGATTGATATGTTTGGTAATCCTCATAGCTATCCATGCTTCTTCCGAGTCTGGCTCACCCTGAATGGTATCTGGCTGCCCTAAGAATGATCGGCGAGCTGCGTTGAGGTATTGTATACTGGTATTGTCGCCTAGGACAGATCCTTCCAGCCAGTGATACTTGAGTCCACCTCTGACGAGTTTGCCGAGATCCGGTCTTCCTAAATCTTCATAAGCTCTGACCAGCTGTTCTCCAGCTTTGCCAATATCAGTCGAGGATGCACTATCACCACCCGGCCCGAACCAAGGCGGAGCGGCGAAGGCTTCAGCTTTGCAGGTGAATGAAGCCCTACCCACGATCGTGTGTATCAGCATCGCCGCGAAGACAATGGAAAGCTCTTACTGACCATTCCCAATCGATTACCCCTCTCAACTGCCCAGTCTCCTCATCCACTCTCAGATTCCCGTGATGAAGGTCATTGTGTTTTAGGTACCATGGCCCCTCGTCCATCTCCGCGCAGCCGAGTACGAGCTCTTGCATTTCTAACAATTTCAGAAAACGGAGTAATTCTTGGCTCGGACTGTATTCTCGCTTTTCGAGAAGTAACCTCATTCGGCATTCAATTGAATACAGCCATCGATGTTTAGCGGAAAGAAAGGGGCCACTGGTGAAGGGGGAATCGCAAATGAGATTCTTGGCTTTTTCGATATGTGGTCCAACGGTCAGAATCCCCCCATCATCGTGTAAGCATCCCACCGCCGTGGGCGAGATTACCTTCTCCATACGCAGAGTCCAAGCGGCATAGTCGTTGATGAAACGTATACCGGCGGGAGTGAGATCTTCATCCCAGATAGATATGACGAAGATCTTCCAAGAAGGGACTCCATCAACGAACTCCTGATAGAAGTAGAGCAGATCATCCCGTACTGAGCGAAATTAGCTTGGCGACGTGACTTAGTGGTGCGTGAAACTGACTCACTGCTGCTGTCCACCGGCTTTTCGTTCGACGCGGGTACTTTCACTCGATACTTCCTCAATGTCTTGAGAGTCGCCAGCTCGCTTTTATGGCACTGTATGATAGCTTCTTCCGGCATACACCTGGATTCTTTCCTTTTGATCCTCATGACCCACTTCACCCCATCCTCGAAGTGTATCACAACATGCGTGTTGAATGAGCCAGTCAGTTTCCTGATCTCGGCTTGAGTCCTTGGTACGTCGATCAGGGTACAGGTATGCGGGCTACGGAGACTTTCGACCTCTTCCTTGATGGCCTTGAGGTCTAAGTTGTTTAGAATGGCGAGTATCTAGGAAGTGGTACTGACTATGTCAGCTTAGTCAATGTCAAAGAAATGGACAACGGATATCCGAAGCCTGACTTGCCTCGGAGAAGAATGGATCTGCGTTACAACCCTTGTATATGGGGGTTTTCGGGGGGTTTGTATAGCATATGTGATGCTCGGTGTTCTCGACGTGATCGTAGCAGTAGCTTCCTCCGCATAGATGACAGGGACCTTGACTGGATAGAGCGTATTCATCACAATAGTCGAGATCACATTTAGCGTAGTCACACCTGGTTGCCCGTCCTGAGTTTGGATCCAAGTGAAGGGGATTCGAAGGCATGACTGCTGTTGCAAACGATACAATGTGATATGCGAGTAAGGTCAAATCGGTAAGCTGGGGAAAAAAGCGAGGAAATTTTCGAGGAAAAGATATGGAGAAAAGTAATAATTGGAAGATTTTGCCCGTTTGTTTGCTCTTGATGTATTCTGGTGACCCGTGCACAGTTCGAAAAGTGGGGGAGGTCCTTTGATGACGTATGTTTTGATACTCTCACGTTGACGATCGCAACGACGATGAAGGAATATGAGCAAAGCCACTCAGAGTCGGGCGAGATGCCAGACTGTCAGATGATACCAAGGAGATAAGGAGATGCCAGCACTTATTGGGAAAATAATCTCTGTGAATCTCACATTCTGTGTTGTTACTACATCAACGTCGTCCTCTCAAAGCTCGGAGAACGTATATCTTTCCCTGTATCCTTATACCGTCCCAAACTTCTCTCCACCACTCTTTCACCCAACGTATCTGTTTCTCCTGGTTCGCTATCTGCCAATCTGCATAAAATTGCGTTAACGCATCTTCCTTCCTGCGTTCATCTTCTGCTGTCGGAGGATCTGACGCTGCAGGTAAGAGGGATAGACGATGTGCTTTCTGCGCTTCGAAGGAAAGGTTTGTCGTGGCCTACAATTATTTTCGTCAATGACACTTATTACTGTGCTCGCATATAAGGGGCCATTTGACCCAATAACACGGTATCCATGCAAGTTCGCCTAAAAGACAGGAAAACTCACCCAGAAACGATGGTTCATCAAATCAACTCTCTCTCGCCGCAGCCTCCATTCAAGCTCCATGTTCTCCAATTTAGCATCTCGCGAACCAGTTGGGAATTCAGAAGCAGAGTAAGGTGAATTAGTAGATGGGTTGATAGAAGGTTTCGAGGCGTATATTATCGGTCGAATGTTTGATGCGGGATCAGGGCTGCGTGAATAATCAAATTTCAGCTCGATATTACACAATGACACAAGTGCACAAGAAGAGGTGATCAGAGCAGAAAACTCACGGGGCGACTAGATCTACGCCTGACAGCGGCGCACCTGCATTGATGCGTCTCCGCCTGGGGGTAGTGTGAGTGGTCGCTGTCGAAGAGGACGCTTCTGCTGAGGCCGAAGTGGATGCGAATGCAGCTTGAGACGCTCTGAAGGCAGTGGGAACAGCTCGGGAGCGAGGTATAAGGCTGAGCATGTCAATGATTTTCTTGTCTGTCTAGCTTTTATTGTGTTAATGGTCACGAATTGAGGTGAACAATAGGACCAGCTTTGACTTCTGGCTCTTGCATTTGAGCGAAGGACGATCTCGGATCTGCATTGTTGTGACGGATCACGTGACCAGCACAGAAAGTTGAATTTCGCCGCATGCTAGGTCAAAAGGCCTGTCGATGTAGTCGTTAAGAAGGCTGCTTTGAAGCTTTTCGACTGGTCTCGCATCATAGATCAGTCTGAACCGACACTCCGGAAAAGATGTCAGCTCCTTTAATACCCAATGATGCCGCTGGAGGCGGGAAGAAGCGCAAACGAACCGGGAAAGAGAGGGAAGAGAGGAAACGTCTAGCTATTGAAGTGAGTTCCCTCCGATTTGGCAAATACAAGTCGCTCAGAGGCATTACTGATAATCAATGACGCAGGCTCAGAAGGACGCTCAAAATATCGAGACGGCCGGGAAAATTGCTGAAGATCCTGTTATTGCTGAAGCTACACTACCAATTACGGGAGTTGTGGAAGCTAAGAAAGAGGGTCTGGATATCGAGAAAGCTGCTAAGCGGATTGTGCGTTCTGTCCTACTTGGTCAGCCAGACATCTACTATATGAGCTGACGAAGCGATGTAGCCGCAAGCTCTCAAATCATTACATCCGACATTCAAGCAAGCCAAAATATTCGAGACTAGGCGATTGATAAAGAAAATCAAGTTCCTACGGTGATTTTACATGGGTCTCACTGCTCAAATTCATGCCTGTGCCAGTATGCTGAAGCATGTTCTGGTCGCTGTAGAACAAAACCTGATGCCAAAACTGAGGTCTCTGATTTGGAAAGTCAACTGACCATCCTACATGTAAGTATCTGTATAGCATGAGCTTTTGCAAGGTCAAGGATTATATTGAGCTTCAAGGATGTGCAGGATACCCATCTTCATCCCCTTGCTCAATCCCATCTATTACTCAAACTGCGAAAACACCCTCATTTCAAGTCCTCTACCCTTCCAGACTCAATCACGGATCTCCTCACACCAAAGACACCCTCGATACCCACCACTTCAACATCCGCCGCTCCGAGCTTGATCGCGAAGGTCGAGAACCGACTGTTCAGCGAAAAGGGAGTCGCGGAAGCTATCAAGGGCGTGGTAAGCTGGATCGTCGGTGAAGAAGGCGCGAAACTCGTGCATCATGCCAAAAAGGACCTCAAGATACCTGAATCTGGCCGGGCTGTGAAAGGGGGAAAGAAGGCTGGGAACGTGGATCAGCGTTCTGCCGAAGAAGAAAGCGATATTGATGACGACGTTGTAGTGATAAGACCAAAGGAGATGATGTTTGTTGCTGCTTCCGACGAGGACGAAGATGGGGACGGTCTGGCCGAAGATGATCTGGCAGCCGACGAGGCGGGATGGGAATCAGGCTCAATCAGCGGCGCATCAAATCTAGACGAAGATGAAGACGAAGACGAAGACGAAGACGAGGATGCTATACCTATACCGGCAAAGAAAAAGGCAAAATCGAGTTCACTTCCCGCACCCAAAGCAAAGTCTGCGAAACTTGAACAGCTACCTAAGGATGGAAAGGCAGTGACTTCCTCGATGTTTTTGCCTTCCCTAGCGGCTGGATTCACCTTGGGCGACGAGGGCGACAGTGATCCAGATGAAGATGTCGATCCGAACGGTGTTATAGGGAAGAAGACTGTTGAAAGGAAGAACAGGAGAGGTCAGAGAGCCAGACAAGCGTGAGTGCTCTGAATTGCCAGTCGTCATTCCAAGCCCTGAATCCCTCAAACACCGAAAGTCATATGCAAAGGCTGATGTCGAGATCTGTGTGATAGCATATGGGAAAAGAAGTATGGGAAAGGTGCTAAACACGTCGTCAAGGCCAAAGAAGATGAAGACGCTTATCAAGCTGCCAAAGCCAAGCGAGAGGCAGATAAGAGAGGTAGACCGGCTCATATGAAGGGTGTAGATAGGGATAGTGGATGGGGCGCAAGAAGTGGTAGCGGAAACACACACGGACAAGCACCCTCGGCTCCTACCACGAAAACATCGGCATTCAACGATAATACTCTGAGACGCGGACCACCGAGTGCTGCTAGTGAAGAGTCGAAGAAAAATTTACATCCTTCGTGGGAAGCCGCTCGATTACGAAAACAGAAGATGGGCGCTGTACCCTCGGATGCACCGAAGGCAAATAAGATCGTCTTCGATTGATTTGGCTGCTCAGTCATACCATCTGTGTACCTGTTTTAGCGTTAAGCGGAATGCAGAGATGCCCGAACAGATCGAGCTGCGACTGGATTGATGCGATACAGATGCATATAATTCTATTTTTTGTGGATATGAATATATCAGATATATGTGACTATTGAGCCCAAATCAAGTACAAGTACAACGGTGTATAAGACCGTAGAGAATCAGTCCAACTTAACGATCCCGAATCTCCCCCCCTTTATTGCTATTCGATCGGTCGACACCAATTACACGAAGTTGGATGGGTAAAGGTGATCTTGAGGGTTGATGAAGTTCTCCTTGATCGATCTCATCGAGACGAATCGAGAGAAGATAGCCATCGAACCTGATTTATCGTTTGTTCCCGAAGCAGCAGCGCCACCGAAGGGTTGTTGACCGACAACGGCACCCGTGCACTTGTCGTTGATGTAGAAGTTTCCGGCGGCGTTTCTCAACTTGTGAGCGGCCGATTGGAGGGCAGCTCGTTCTTGAGCGAAGATAGCTCCGGTCAAAGCGTATTCGGTGGTATCTTGGATCAACTTGGGCATGTTGTCGTACTCGGAGTCCTCGTAGACGTAGACAGTCAAGACTGGACCGAAGATCTCTTGGGTCATAGAGACGGATTTGGGGTCTTTGGTGAGGATGACAGTAGGTTGGATGAAGTAACCCTTAGAAGAGTCGGAAGAACCTCCAGCAATGATCTCACCGCCGTCTTTCTTGGCTTGGGCAATTATACCGGTTATCTTCTCGAAAGCGGGTTTACCGATAACAGGACCGGTGAAGTGGTTCCATTCGGTACAAGGGCCAATGGTGATCTTGTTGGTCTCAGAGACCAACAGGTCCTTGAACCCGTTGTTCCACATAGAGGCGGGGACGTAACATCTTGAAAGGGCTGAACATTTTTGGCCGGAGTATTCGAAAGCAGCTCGGATAGCTTGGTGGACACCCGACTTGATCTCGGCAGATTGGTGGTACAAGTGGAAGTTCTTTCCACCGGTTTCACCGACAATTCGGGGGTATCCTCGGTAGATGTCGAGGTTGTTAGAGATGTCCTTCCACAATTTTCTGAAGATCTGGGTGGAACCGGTGAAGTGAAGACCGGCGAAAGCCTTGTGGTCGATACATTGCTTGACTACCTCAGGTGGGTTTCCGGGAACGAATTGGATGACGGAGGGAGGGAGACCGGCCTCGATGAAGATCTTGTGCACGATGTAGTTGGAGTAAGTAGCCATTGGCGAGGGTTTCCAGACAACAGTGTTTCCAACGATAGCAGGAGCTCCGACAAGGTTTCCACCGATAGCGGTGAAGTTGAAGGGGGTGACGGCAAGGACGAAACCTTCGAGGGGTCTGAATTCAACTCGGCTGGCAAAGGTTGGAGATTCATAGTCAGCTCAGCCCAGATAGTTGTGAAGTATGGAGAATACAGATCAGATGATGACGGTGCACTCACTTCCAGACACCGTTAGAGTTTCTAGGGGGTTGCTGGGTGTAGAGTTCCTCGACGTATTTGACGGAGAATCTCAAGAAGTCACAAAGCTGAAGCAGGAAGTCGAAATCAGCTCTTGCAAAGTCTTTCCCTCATTCTGTGATCTTTTCCGTCCGCCGTGAGGAATAGGCATAAAGGCTCACCTCAGCAGCAGCATCGATCTCAGCTTGCCAAGCGTTCTTTCCTTGACCGAGCATGGTAGCAGCCATGATCTCGTATCTGTACTTTCCAGCGATCAAATCGGCAGCTTTGAGGAAGATGGCGGCTTTGTCGGCCCATGGGAGCTCTTCCCATGTTTGCTTAGCGGCGAGAGCGCCCTCGATGGCTTGGTTGACAACTTCAGCGGTGGCGGCATGGTATGTGCACAAGGGGTTGGCGTGGTCGTGAGGCATGGGTTGGGATTGGATATCACCGGTTTTGACCTTTTATCGGGTACTATCAGCTTGTGCTCCCATTCGTGTTCCAGCTTCTAAGGGAGGACAATGCCGACTCACCTCTTTACCGTTGATGATACATGGGACTTCGAACGGAGCAGCCTTGAGCATTTTGTCTACGGCCGCTTGAAGACCTTTTCGCTCTTCAGAACCGACAGCATAGTTTCGCTAGACCACCCGAGGCATCTCATTCAAATCAGCTGGGGCGCCTCAGGCTCGGGCAGATCTAGTGGAATTAGGGGAGGACCTACCATTGGCTCATTGTCAATGACTGGGACTCGGAAAGAAGCTAATTGAGAGGACATCTTGACTGTTATCGTTGCTTGCTTGTTTGTTACTGCAGTCTTTTGAGAAATTTACTTGAGAGAAAGAAGAAGAAGAAGAAGGAGCAGGAGGGAGATAGCTGAATTGCAATTATCTTTCTTTGTGTCTGATTCAGAGGCGAGGTGTAAAGATTTAACCGCTTAGAAAGTTGAACTAGACTCCCAACACCGTACAACCATACAAAACGATAGCGGTCAAACCCGGTAACTCAATCTCCCATCAATTCCATCATTTTGGCGCGTGGATCATTGATTTGACGGGCGGCATTGCCGATTTTCATCTAACAACCCCTGAATCAGTAGGAATTGCCGAGTTGCTGCACCAATATTTTGCTTTGTGCTGCAGTCCTTACGTAACTATTGGCACCCCGATTAAACGCCAGGAGGGATTTGATACTCCTTGTCCGGAGTTTGCAAGTGCATCAGCTGAGCTTGGATCGTCGGGGCTCGGTACGGAGCTCAGCCCGCGGCGCAACGGCATTACCAAGCGATAGTAAGGTACTGTACGCTTACGCTTAAATTGATCAAATAGCATACATGAATACCGATGAGAACCGCTCGGCTCAAATTTCGCGGCCATTCCGAAAGTATTGCAATCCATTCATGTTACAGACTCTACGGCGATTGTGATATCAGACCAGACTTTGACTGTCCATCTGGTCCTCACAGCTTCGAAAGAGGAAGGAACCAGTAGATATATTCCTTTATCCAGTTTGACTTTGCCCGTGGAGACTCCGCTTACCGTATCGATATACGGACCACTCGTACTGACTTGTTCGCCTAGATTACCGCCTGGCCCGCGGCGAAAGATCGTGAGGTTTATGGGTATTACAGATGGGTTCGGTAGGAAAAGCCGAGATCTGTCACTTGGGATCAGCTGCCACCTTTGGAAATACCATACAAGCTGAACGTTGGGGAGAATGATAGGTGACGTCCAACATACAGTATTGTGCCCGGTGCAGGGAGGATCATCTCTATTTTCGGATTGCTCTCATATCGTCCGGAACTGGGTCTGCCACCTGCGTTTTTCTCATTCCTGCGTGTGTCTTGCATCAATTGACTCTTCCTGATGATGTCGATCAAAGCACTCACCAAGCTCCATGTACCACTCTACTATACATGCCCGCTCCTTCAGCAGGTATCGATGTGACACAGACTGGGCTGGTAGACTCGACTGATAACATGTACGAACCCGTATGATTTGGTTCGTACGATGACACGATCAAGGTGTAAGTCCCAGCTAGAGCGTAAACGTTGATCAGGCTTTGAAAAGGCGGATGCGGAAGCAATTGCTCACCATCAATTTGGGGTATATCGCAGTAAGCCATTCCATGGGAATATGCGCCAGTATCAGCTACGACCATATCCTCAGATATACTGTCAACACAATTTGTTACCTGCTCAGCTCGTACGTACGCACTGATCGAAGTGATTCTGACTTACTCGTTGACCAGATCTCCTTTACCCCAAAGCAGTTTCACATTCCATGCTCTCTCCTTCTCCCCTTGTAGAATCAGTCTTCCATCAACCTTACCCCCTCTCTGCGAATTCTGAAGTGTGACCTTGTATTGTGGATTGAGTAAGTGAGTTGGATGACCAGGATGACCGCCTGCATTCCTACTGTTCAGAGTTCCAGAGACCACTTGCGAGAAAGGCAGTGTTTGGCTGACCCTCTCGAGGCTGAGCGTTGTTCCAGCCGGCGCATACGCGTTAAGAGTGAACCCAGTCTGATAGTTTCCTCTGTCTCTTGCTGCTATGACGACTAAAGACGAGGCAGACCGGCGAAGGGGATATCGGACGAGGACGTGCATGTCGTTCGAATATGGGCTCTGCGTTCAATGACCTTTTATCAGCTAGAGGCACATCAAACAGGTCGCCAAGGCTTGACCTACAGTCTGATCCGCCATTTCCGGCCGTACGATCCTACCGGTCGTGCCATGTCCGTACTCCTCGAAGACGTGTAATGCGATATCGTCCAGTGGTCTGTCTTTACTCGTGATATGCTGGGAGAGCAATAGCCATAGTTCTTGGTGTTCCGATGCATTTGCGATGTTCAAATGATATTGCGGATTAGCCGACACTGGCATATCTGCAGATGACGATGATTTAGGCTTCGGCCATGACCTGTCCTTTGGCATTTCAGTATGCGTGATTGCAGAAGGACCTGTGATTGGGAAGGCACATACCAATGACGAGTAGCGATGGTAGGCATCAGTGTGGGCTTCCAATTCAGATGCAAAGCTTCAAATTCAGAGCATATCCTATCCCATGACAAAGTAAAAGTTGTCGAACCGGGATCGAAGACATCGACAAAACGCTCAGTCTCTTCTTCTCTCAGCGCTGTATTGCTCATCTCTTGGCATTAGTCGATGCTCGTATATTGAATGAGACGACTCACCAACAACCCCATACGCGTGTAACCTGACTAAACCCTCTGAGACCTGGTCACCGGTACCCAGACTAAGCATGACTTCTCCATTTTTCCACCGAGTATAAATTCTACTCCACTCCTTCTCCCTTTGGAAGCCGTCTCGAAAACTCAGTCGTTCGGGGATCCAGCCTGTATATGCGTATATATCTGGAGCGGGATTGCTGCCTTTCAAGGAGTATCCACCAAATACCTTGAAATAGCCCTTCAAGGCTAACGGGACCCACGGTACGCCCGAGCTCGATGCTGGTACGGAGGGATATAGCGGGTGACATGTGGTATATAGTGGGTTTTTGTTTGGGGTGTGAGGTAGTAACGCGTCAAATACCACCTGAACAACAATCATTAGCGTTTTGAGCGTGAACTTCCGCAATTGGAAACGTGGGACTGACCTTCCGCCAAGCACCATTAAGCAAGAGCTTCAGCACGTGTTTGCCATTGTCAGACCTTCTGGCTCGTCCATGGTCATCTTGCGGATACAGATTATTCGGTTTTGCCTGATCAAAGCATTCCTTATCAGTCAGGTCTCCCCTTCGAAGCTTGACGGCGGCTATCGTTGTGTTCACTTCACACTTACGCTTGACCCGAATTGCCTATCATGCTCCAAGTTGACACCCATGGCAGCGACCACCGAACAATCTGACACCGGACCTTGCTTCAAGATCCATTGATCTGACTCTATGGTCCAAGTATCAAGAGGGACTTCCCGCCATATCGGATCAAGGTGTATCTGCTCATCCGCCAATTCAGGTTGTCTGCCGTCCACATATCTATCCCCTCCGAACTCCCTTTGGCTAGGTTCTCCATTCCATAGAGGAATTTCCACTCCGTTTACCTTTGACCCTCTCCGAAGGACGGCAACTTCTTCACCTTCATCCCCAATGCCGACTTTCCCTACTTGTCCACCAAGACTCTCTATTCTGGCCTTGATCTTTTCGGCCCTTTCTAAGACGAGGCGCCATTTCTTCCTCACGTTCGCTATATCATCGCTGGGTACTAAGTTGGATGATAACAGGTGCGAATATACCTCAGCAGCCGATATGTATGCTGGAAACGCTTTCTGAAGGGTAGGTAGAGCTGATACAAGGGGCGATAAGTTTGATATAGATGATTCGATTTGGATAGCTTTATTCGCTTGTTCCTGTACACTCGAGCGATTAGCGCCTGTGTCACTGGTATCAGGTCTTGTATAATGGGCAGATGCTCACGGAAGCTTGTCTCAGTCCTTGCTCGTATGTCTTGAACGACATTTACTATGCGTTTATCTGTCATGTACTTGTCTTGTTCTGCTAAGAGGAGATGCATTTTAAGCTGTGTGCTAAGATGAGATCATCTTATTCATGCTCTGGCGGTATCAACAACGGTCCGGCGGGTACAGCCGTAGGAATGCGGGGTAACCTGTCTTGAACACGTGGTTAAACGCGGGGTTCTCAAGTCGACCTTCGTTTAACATGATGACGGTCGTGATTTGATGGATTGATTGAGTGAGTGATTGAATACATCACAACGACACGTTCTCAAAGGCATCCAGAGAGAGAAGGGACAGGTGACTGAGGACGAGGACAAAAAGATCAGCAAGACTAGTGAGACTGCCAAACACCTTTGATTAAGGGGTCGGATCATTCCCATCCCCATCGCCGATCAGTCAGAATATAATGTTGTTGACATCGACTCCGACTTTTCGGACGGCGGCGGGTCAAAGCAGTCGTTATCGATGTCTGAGGCGAGGAGGAAGGGGTATATATAATCTGACGAGAGGCAAAGAATTGTGGGTGAGTCCTCTTTCCACCAGTCCCATCTCTCTGTTTGCTGATTGATTTCCATCATGTCTTTCGATCAGGGCAATCGATTGGTAGTCTCAGAAGAAGTACAACATGCCTTGGAAACCTCCCGACCTATCGTAGCCTTAGAAAGCGCTATAATAACTCACGGAATGCCCTATCCCACCAATCTGTCAACGGCAAACTCGCTTGAATCGATCATCCGCTCAAAAGGCTCGATTCCAGCAACAATAGCTTTGATAAACGGTAAAATTCATGTGGGATTGACGGAAAGCGAATTACTTCAACTCTCGGACCCGGATTCGAACATCTGCAAAGGGGCTGTCAAAGTATCAAGACGAGATCTTGGACCTGCAATCTCCTTAGAAAAATCTGGTGGAACGACAGTAGCTGGTACGATGTATATCGCTGAAAGTCTTGGGGTCAAGGTCTTCGTGACCGGGGGTATTGGTGGTGTCCATCGAGGTGCTGAGAACAGTAAGTCCCTCTGTTCCCCTTCCGAATCATGTGATGCGCGTTTGATCGCAAATTTCCAAGTCGATCAGCAATGTAAAGACCCTTGAATTCACCAGTCACCAGGTGCTCTCTGCTTGATTGAGTTGAGCTGACGTCAGTTGCACATGACATGCAGGTATGGACATCTCAGCAGATCTTCTTGAGCTCGGTCGAACACCTATGGCGGTGTTATGCGCGGGGGCGAAATCCATTCTCGACATACCTCGGACTTTGGAAGTCCTCGAAACGCAGGGCGTCTGCGTAGCCTCTTATGGAGATAAACAGGATTTCCCAGCCTTCTACACGCCTTCTTCCGGATGTCAGGTCAGCTGCGGTTCCTTCCACAATCTCCCAGTATGAGCTGACGAGAGACTCTGTTTTGTTGCGTTCAGAGTCCTTGGCGTGTTGGCGACGCTGATGCCGCTGCAAGACTGATCTGTAAGCGATCAAACCAGATGCAAAACAACGCATGACACATGACTTGCTCCTTCCGGCTTGATCGCGCGCTGACTGCTGTCTCACGCAGATACCCAGCTCACTCTTCCCGCAAAACTGGCCACTCTTATCGGAGTACCAATACCGTCTGAACATGCGCAAGCTGGAGAAGAAGTGCAGAAGTCCGTCGAGCAAGCTGTACGAGAAAGTGTCGAGCAAGGCATCGACAAAAGGGGCAAAGAAGTTACCCCTTGGCTCTTGAAGCGAGTGGGCGAGTTGACTGGCGGCAAAGCTTTGGGGCTAAGTGAGTCTTACACCTCGTCTGATATCTGGTCGCTTCAGCTGATAACGGGCGGTGATCGCGTAGACGTCAATCTAATCGAAAATAATGCTCGTATCGGTGCGGAAGTAGCCGTCAAGCTTTCCGAATTGTATCGCTTGGAAAGCCAATCTGGCGGGAAAGGCAATGCATTAAACTACTTCTACTCCTCCCCGAGTTCACATACAGCTCACCAATCTACTAAGACCAATAAAATTGTCAAACTCACTCAATCCCCGAATGCAAAAATACCGACACCTATCGATGCCGAAAACTTACCTCCGCCTCGAGTGCTGGTTTTCGGATCAGCCGCCATCGATCTCACGTCAACATCGCCTCTCCCACTGGTTCCCAGAACAACGACTCCTGGCACTGTATTCGTCTCTCCGGGAGGCGTGGGCAGAAATATCGCTGAAGCGGCACAAAACCTCTTACCGTCTCATACTGTCCAGCTCATCTCCTCGTACGGAACAAATTCTACTGCTAATCCGAATTTCCATCGACACCGAACACCATCGGACGACGCGGCATCGACAAACGCGGTCCATCAGAACATGGACGAGCCAGACTCCTTTGGTAAATTATTGATGCTTGAACTTGCTGCGTCCGGACTTCGTACAGACGGCTTGATAGGGAAGAATGGAAGATCGACCGCGGTCTGCAGTCTGACTCTGGAGAAGAATGGCGACCTCGTAGCCGGGGTGGCCGATATGGGTATTGTTGAAACACTTGACCCTTCCAAAGTGAGCCATATCCGCGAGTTCTTTATAGGTTTTTGGTCTAAAGCAGACAATTGTATAGGTTGAATCGATCATTCGAGACCAACAACCTAAATTAATAGTATTTGACTGCAATCTCACCGAAGAGGTCATTGGAGTCGTCCTTCGGGTCTCTCAAGAGCTGAAAATCCCAAGTGAGCTTCATATGTCGTCTTTCTATAACTGTAAGAACACCACTGAGTTTCAATTGACAGCGATGTGTGATCCAACTTCTCTGCCTAAAATCCCGCGTCTTTCGTCTGCTCTGATACCTCTTCTGCCTCCGACGCCAAAGAGTTCCCGTCCTCTCACTCACATCTCACCGAACATACTGGAACTCGATCACCTATACCAGAAGCTCGTGTTGGACAACAATTCAGACGAAGTCGAACAGATCTCATGGGAATATATCAACTCCTTGGCCCTAGATTCGACATGGAGGAATTTAATCGATAATTTCACTCAGAAGGAAGCGAGGGGATGGATGAAAGAACAAGGGATAATACCGAAAATGATCAAACTTCTCCCCTTTGTCGAAAGTTTCTGGTTAAAAGTCTCTTCGAGAGGATTGATCCATTTTGCGCTCTCCCATGACTCGCATGAAGACCCAGGATCGAGGAATAATTCTGTATCTTATCGACTTGGAGGTATTCACCAAGGAAAGTCGTTGGTATTGACGCATTATCCTTCGCCTGATATTGATCAAGAGGAGATCATCAGTACGACGGGAGCGGGAGATACCCTTGTAGGTGGGATAGTAGCTGGTTTGGTCAACGGTGGCTCAACAAACGAATGGGTAGCACAAGCTTTGGAAGGGGTAAAGAAGAGTTTGAAATCTCGAAGAGCTATTGGATGAATCAGTGGAAAGGGCCATTCCATCGATCAAGCGCATGTTCAGGTGTTAGGTCTGAGGAAGGAGAGGGAAAGTCGCAGAAACGCAGTCCTTGGTTAAGCTACATTTTGAGCTTTGGGGAGTGAAGAGATATCCTGATTTGGATTGGAACTAGATTAAAATATCGGCCATATATATTACCTTTGCATCGCTAACCATATACAAATATCTACGAAAGACCTCATCTTTGTTGTACAGTACGCATTATGCAAAGCCATACATTAGTGAATAACGAGCGGTCCAAGGCAAGGACAAGAGCAATATTGCATGGGAAATCACATGTCACATACGTCAAGTATAAACATCTGGTCTACTCATTCAGCCTAACGACCGCCTCTCACAGCTTCTCTTGCCTTCTAACGGATTAGCCATTCGTGCTTATGCCGCATCCTCAGCGTCACTCTCTTCGATCTGGAAGGTGGAGACAAGGAAGTCATTTTGGATTCTTTCATTCCGCTGTAGATGACTGAATCACTCACATCGCTCTCGTTAGCTACTCGAGGTTTAGTCTGATCTCTGGGGTTATGAGGTTTATTTCCCGTGGCGCTAATTCTTCTTGCCGGGTTGGCAGGGAAGAGTTCAGGTAAAGACGACACGTCCTTTTGGGTAGGCTTGAAGCCATTCTCGGCTCCTGTAGCGGATCTATAGTCATAACACAACATCAGCATCAGTACCGGTATGCCATTGAAATCCTTGCTTCGAGGGCCTGAGTCTAGCAGGTGGAATTGAGGAAAGTCTGCTCCAGACGTACCTGCACCAGAATAGCAGAGCCTGTAAGACACTTGGGTTCTCCGCGTTGTATTCGAAGATAGGGGATGTCCATCCATGGGTTCTATCTTCGTTGAAGTACCCGAACGTCCATCTTTGCCAATCTGTCAAGACGTAATATTGACAGCCTAACCTCTTAGCAGCTTTGAACGATCTGGACCAATACCAAGATGCCTTCGATTTGGTATTGTACTTGTATGGGCCCTGTGTACGGCAAAAGATGACCTCATTTTCAGCCCAAGGCTTTAATTCTTTACCTCGATTACCAGCTGACGGTTGATGTGATGAATCACTCACTGTAACAATGTACTCCTTCCAGTCTGCTGAAGTGAAAGCGGAGGAGTTGATAGTCCTAATCACCAATTTGACATCGTCCGAACCTCCCTTCGACAAGAGGAATTCACCAGATCCTACGATGTTTCGCAATGATTGTCAGTTGTCCTGTGTTCCGTCAGATTGAGAGTCAAGCGAACTGAAAGTAAAGGCTGGTGAAGCTTCCCTTTCACTCACCAAGAGGAGACTTGCTGAACTTGAATGTCCAGGGCTTGGTCTTGTAATCAGGTTTGAGGGGCTTTGACTCGCCGGATCCATCTACTCCTCCATCAGACTCGTACCCCGCCCTATCGAGCGCTTGGGCGTCGGTCACAAATTTGAAATCCTCTGGCTCTGAATCGAGCGCAGTGAGTACTGAAGAAGTGGCCAGAAGTGGGATTGAAGAGAGCGCTAAATTTCCGCAAGGAGATCAGCATTGTTGACACCTGAATATTGGTTTTCGACTGGGGTTGTAAATCTGGGATCTGTGCTCACCCTTTTGTAGATCGCTTGGGGTCTTGAGTGGATTGGGAATTGTGTTCAAGGCCGCGACAAATTTGGGGTATTTGTAGTGCGGGTGAGGCGTGATAGACTCGGAAGGGAGAGTCTTGAAGTCTGAAAAGAGCGACAAACGTGTATCAGCGACACGCAAATTGAGCATGGACAGAGTAAGAGACAACGGTGATGAGCGAGGTAGAGCGCCGTAAGGGAGAAAAGACATGGAACGAGAGAAATCACTGGCGAGAAGATGAGATGATGCACGGCGACATACATTTTGTGACCTCATCATCGAAATTCTCAATCTCTTGAACACCTTTCAAGTTTCCTTCAAATTCCGCTCGGGCACCAGTACCACCTGTTCCAGGAGGGTATTGCTCCCTCAGATGGGGGAGGGAGGTGGAAAGGTATTTGTGTAGATCGAGAGGTGGTTGGGGCATTCTGTTTGTCTTGCGTCAGTGGATCTATAATAGCATTCAATCGAGATGAGTGAAAGTGGTGAAGAGCTTATGTATAGATAGGATATGGTAGTCAATTGGGGGGATGAATTGGCTTCTGTTGCTTTCTTTTGTGATGACGATCTCGGATGCCCCGTTCTGCTCCTCATCCATTCTCCACTCCGGCTAATCATCCACCGGGACTCCACATTAATTCGCACACTAATATTCTTCCGAACGCTTCCGATTACCTCCGATCACCATCACCTCGCTTGCGTCGGAGATGGACACCGTAAGACAGTGACGCTCGACACTCAGAGATACAGCTACTATTGCATGAGAAAGCGATGATCACATTCCCAAATGCAACATTTGATGTAGAAGAAGGGATTCACTTTACTGACAGTGAGCCCACTCGCAAATATACTATGCAGGGTCGAGCATCCCGATCGGAAGATTGCAGGCGCAAAGCCCCCTGCTCAGTCCATTTGAGCGGCCTCCTACAAGCTCAAGCGACGACGCCATGCTCGCGCTCTGAGCAATGGGGCGAACCAGCAACACTGATGTGCTTCGAGACTTGAATATCGTTATATTACTGATCAATTCAAAATCAAGATGTCGTTCAAAGACTGTCACATCCCTAATTGCATCTACCAAGCACTGATTCTCACGAACGCGTGTAGGGGCTGTCACAATCAGTACTGCTACCAGCATGTTGAGCCTGAAACTCATCAGTGTCAAGACCAGAAGCAGGTGAAGCGAAATGGGGTCGAAAGCTGGTATGAACCAGAGGTGAGCGAGGGAGTCATTCCGACTGCACTGGTGCGAGACACCTGGTTGAGCTGACTAGAAGATTCTCAGGTATCTCAGTTGATGGCTCTCATCGATACACGGTCGATTGAAGAGGAGGTCCAATCACTCAGCGGTAAAGTGGTCACCAAGGCCCATTTCGACAAATCGAATTGGCGACGACTTGCGATCGGACAGATGGTAGGATCGTGCAATTTCCACGTCAAAATTGAGTTTGAAGATGGCACGTTTTGGGTCATGCGTTTGCGCCGAAGAGCCGTGAGAGACTGTTCGGATGAGCCAATCCGCCTAAACGTAGAAAGCGAAGTAGCAACTTGCCAAGCGCTCCATCAGGGAGGAGTCTCAGTTCCTATGGCATTTTGTCGTCCGCCAGACAGTCGCCGTGAGTTTTCCCTTCCATCACCTGTGGAGTATCATGTATATGCGTGAACGAATATGCCCTTCAATCACTATCGAGCTGATGCATGGTCATCTAATAATGCATTATAGTGCACCCGAAATTGATCTACTGCTATCAAACGTTCGTCGACCGCAAAGCCTGGTCCCCTTTCGGTCGTCAAACCAGCTTCAACGATCCTCTCACTCCCTCGTCGATTCACCATGTTCAGAGTGTTGCAGAATGGTTCATATCGATGGAAAAAGTCAAGTTTAGCATGGTCGGAAGTCCAGTACTGGTGGAGGGGGAGATACAGGTCGGATCTCTCATTGAAAGACGTCCCGCTTCCACATTGCCACCTTACTATCAAGGGCCATTCACCACAGCGAAGGCAAAATGGCTAGCCGTCATAGACGGACGTTTGAAACATATTCTAGATAGGACATATTGCGAGTCTCAGTGGGAGATTATTCTATACCTCGCCTTGAAGGAAGTGAGGAGCCTAGTCGAAGGATGCGAAGAGATGGATAGGAGTGGAGAATTCTATATCAAGCATGACGACGATAGGTATGACCACATTAGAGCAGATGCCAGTGGAACAGTGACTGGAGTCATCGATTGGGAATGGTGAGCTTGACATCCTTGTTCTCGTTCTAGTGTTGCAGACACTTGCGCCATTTTGTTACGCGGAGTCTAATTTAGAGACACCACAGGGCCTATACTACCAACAAAGAAGAAGCGTTCTCCTCGCCGACTGGTTGGGTTCCGCCAGAATACGATCAGGGCAACAACGATGTCTTCTCCAACCGAGAAAATGCCCTTATAGAAGGATATATCAACCTCAATCGTCCTGATCTCGCCGACATGGTACGAAAGAGTAGGAAGTATCACCGTTTGATATATCTGCTTCGACACATGAAGCCTTCCGTCCTATCTCTGAATGCCTTGAGACGTGCATTTCTTGGTCAACCGGACGATCATACTGGGCAGCCTGACACGATGCAGGGATGGCTAGATACGATGAAGGATAAATATAGTAGCGACATCGGCTTACAAAGCTTAATTGGCGACATAGCGGCGACGGCAAAAAATTCCGCCACACAGAAGGATTAGCAGACGATTAAACGCAGTTTCAGACGGAAGCGGGACGAGATTGAGGGCCAGGATATGTGAAGAGAAGCCACCAGTAGCTCAGAGGCATCCGAAGTTCGTGAAGATTGGAAAACCTGCGGTACCATACAGTCACTCATGACATGCCGAGCTAGCTGCCGGTATATAAGCAGATTCAACCCGGATCCAGCGAAATGAATATCGTACCTTCTGGTCAATCGGAGCGTGCCAGCTGCTCATGGACGTTCCGTGACAGCCACTTTTGGCAGTATCACAGATTCTGAGGAAGTCCCAGGCGTCTTCGCGCTAAGGGTCTACAAGTCACACAAAGCATTCGGTCTACTCAGAGGGCCCGGTTGTGTCATTGCCAGCAGCGACAGCGGTGACCATACACGGCCAGAAATCACTTGAGCCTGACCAACTGTCCGCAATATACGAGCTAGATTGTCTGGACCGCGGAACGAAGTCATCCAAAGGACCTCCCCCACTTTCAAAGTCGTGCTTGGATCGCTGAAATGTGAACGAGAAGCTGAAATTTTAGCACGGTCACCGTGGTCTCTGTAATTCGGCCTCCCATCAATCTATGGTCTATGGTCTCTTTACTACTTTTTTCTCCACCGAAGGCCTTCTTACAGCTAAATCGATTTACTGTACTATGACACATCCACCACCCCCTCACGGAGACGCAGGCTCAAAGCCAGCAGTCAAATACGACTACGCTAAATGCGATCTCGAATACTGCGATAATTACGCTCTTTTCAGTCATGGAGCCTGTCATCTCTGCGGAGGTAGTTATTGCTATGAACACGTTGAGAATATAGAACACCATATTTGTTATACCGATCCACAAGAAGAGACCAAATACAATGGGTGCCGCTTAGATCCATTTCTGGACGAAGTGAGTCCAACTCCAATGAGGGACCATCTTTCGGAGGACTGATTGGGCTGGCCGTGATTGAGCTAAGGATCAAGAATTCCTCCTATTATAGGTGATTGCCTTCCACAAAAACATAGACTACGACGCCGTCAAAGAGGAAGTCGAGATCCTTCGAAGTCCACATAAATGCACACACTTTGATAAACCGACAAAGGCCTTTGAGCTTAGGAGACTGACGGGCTCTTTCAATACGCATATCATTATCAACTTCGATGACGAAGTGAAATGGGTGATGAGGATCAGGAGAAAGACATCTCGATGTGTCCCCGAGGATGCAATCATCGAATGTCATCGACATGAGATAGCGACTCTCAAGGCGTTAGAGGAGAATGGAGTGAAGGTTCCAAGATCATACGAAAGACCGAAGGACAGCAAACGTAAGTCAGTCAGACACAATTTCTTCATCTGACTCTCGGATATTCTGATCTGGTAGTTTGCTCTTAGTCTCCAATGATCTGCTCTATTTCTACCAGGAATACGTAGAAGGTGTCCCTTCATGGAAACTCGATGAGGATTCGAATGGATTTATGCGAAGGGAACACGGCCTCACACCCGCTCATATACGATTCGTGAACGACTACGCGGCTTGGAGTATCCAATTGGAAACGATGGTCTCTCCCCAAGGCGTCGGTTGCATAGGATCCAATCAAGACGGGTCTTGGAGAGTGGGACCGCACATCGAAAAAGGCAGGAATTTGAGTCTAGAGTCCCCCTACTCCAGCGGTCCCTTCGATACACCCAAACAACGATGGCTCCACTCGATCGAGTGCCGAATGAAGTTCATTCTGGAGAAAAGGGAGTCCAGTCCCCATGAAGAGCTACTTCATTATCTGAAATTCTTGGAACTGAGAGAGCTGGTCAAGGGGTGTGCTGAGCTGGAAGAGGGACCATGGACATTGAAGCACAACGATCTGCATCAGGGCAACTTCAGGGTAGACCAAGCAACCGGGGAGTTGAAAGGTGTGATCGACTGGGAATGGTGAGTACAGCACCGATCACCATCATCCTTCAGTCCTGATTTTTGCGTACATGATGTTCCATGGCTGATCACTAATACGCGATTTTGCAGGGCATCCTACACCGGTAAAGCTGAGGCTTTCGCTTCTCCATCATGGCTCAGTAGAGGTACGAAGAAGGCATCGCTCAATGCGTTGGGTGACATGGAGAAGCAGCTCATCATTGCCTACGAGGAATTAGGCAGACCAGATTTGGCAGAGATAGTCAAGGGCAGCGCCAAGTATCACTGTTTGGAGCAAGCAGTGAACCATTACTCGGTGCACTTGTCTACGCTGAATGCGACTTATAAGGCTTTCCTTGGCATTCCAGATGATAAAAGGGGTAAACCTCAAACGATAGAGGAATGGATGGATACCAGGATGAAGTCTTTTCAAGCGGATCCCGGACTTCAAATCCTTTTAAAGAGGAAACCCTCCCAACTACTCCCAAAACTGCTTGATCACCACGAAGTGCGTGAATTGCATTGGGCGAGAAAGAACGCGCAAGGTCAAACAAGCCAGCAATAATTCGTTTGGTGAGGACGTCAAGACAGACAGCAGACATTGTATCTTGTATAGAGCTCAAATGCATAATCATCATATAATGAGTTGTGTACAGAAATGGATTCTTGCCAGAATAGCTCTGCAGCACTGTCTCTCCTAGCGTTATCCTTACCCCATAGGTCACCCGTCAAGGTGATTTCGATTCGTATAGACGGGCAAATGTGCGTAACATCCAGTAGAGCTATTTATCGAGTGAACGATGGGAAACTTTGAAGCAGTCGCAAAGTGTCGAAATCACGAGGTTTAAATTGATTACCGACGTTACTGGGCAACGTGAGAACCTTTACCTGGCGCTCTGCATTCTGAGCAAAGTTTGAAGACCTTTGTCGCTTCTATACTCCTCTTTCTTGGCGTCTATCCAATTTTCCATTGTCGAAGGTTGACCGGTATGCGTGTCAGGAAGATTCAGGAAAGACCTCTCGAGTGCGTTGATGACCCCGATGTTGATTATGTTATGACGCAGCAGATCCACTAGTCTATGGTATTTTCTCCCATTTTTCACGCATTCAGCTAGGTCAGGTCTTTGTAACGATTCATAGGCGTTTATCAGGGCGATCTCCCGATCTGAGAGTGAATCGTTCTTTCCTTCGTGATATTCAGGCGGCACAAAGCCGTTTGGAGCAGCGAAGGCTTCCTGCTTGTTTGTCGTGTAAGCCCTAAACCCTCATTGTCAGCTGATCATTAGCGAAAACGAGGAAAAGATTTTCATAAAACATACCACTCCCAATCTAATATCCCAGTCACCTCCCCACTTTCCTTGGCTCTGATATGATCAAATCGGTCATCGTCATGCTTGATGTAAAAAGGTCCGGGATCATTCATCTCACTGCATTGATTGACTAAGCACTTGACGTCCAGCAGAGCAAGGTAGAATTTCAACTCCCATGATGGTGCACAGTATTCTCGGGAAAGTACGAAATCCATCCTCTTCTGTATAATAGCCAACCAGCGTTCCTTGGAGGTGGTGAATGGTTCTTGATAGAATGGTGGCTCCAAGTAAGCAGGATGTCGTTCAATGAGGGGTCCGACGACTATTTCTTGATGCTCCTTCTGTGCAAAAGTCAGCGATCCAACTTTATCGAAAGTGCACTTCTCCATCTTGATAAACCATTCTGCTAAACCTCTGATATGGCGGATGGTAGCTGAGTCTAAGGTTGGTTTGAGAAAGGGGATTCTTCGATAGTCTGCTCGAAAAGCTTCGCCGGGAAGCCAGGTTTGATAACAGTATATCAACTTTGGGTGGACTGCGAGCAACGAAAGTTTTGTTAGCTGAGTGATGGCTCGCGATTTCACGATGAAACGAGGGTAGACGTACGTTTACTAGCCATTGGTCTTGTCCAAGCATTTGGAACTGCTATACCCGCTGCATGCAGAGCTCGTAAGGTTGCGACTTCACTCTCCAGATTGAGCTGAAGAGGTTGATCCGAGTATCTATGCGCATATCTCCTTCGAATTCGCATAACCCATCGTGATCCGTCTTCGAAAACGATCTTGACATGGAAGTTACAGGATCCCGCGATTCCAGATTCAAAAACGAATTCCCTCCATTCTTGGGGTATGACAATGTCCTTGACTCGAGGGCCTCCTTTCCTCAAGTCTTCAATTTCTGCTTTGATCAGCTTGATGTCCAACATTGCAATGACTTGGGAGACCTGTGTACAGGAATAGACACAAAGGTCAGTCAAAGGTGTCACAGGTTGCATAGCATGGGAAGGCTTACTTCGGGTTCATACCAATTTTCCGTCGTGGAGGTGATCATCGAGCCGTCTTTGGCAAGCCCCTTATGGCACTGGTGAGAATCGTATTCATGGTGGTAAAAGCAAAGGTTGCCAGCGCAGAGTTGACAGAGGCGATCCAATATCAGAACCTGATATATGCAATTGGGTACATCGCAATTCTTGAAAGACATAACGCTCTGAGGTTAGACAGACGGGTAGTGCACGTCTTGCAATCGCGCAACTGTGAGGTCGAAAATGGCCAAACATATCTGATTCTGACTTCACCACAGGAGGAAGATGAGTGATGTAGATGAATGACGGTGCAAGATCAATTGAAGAACAGGACAGGGTGTGATGGGAAATTTAGCGGACATAGCGTCAAGTGTGCTTCTTATGACGTGGGTGCAGAATTCTCCTTAGATCCCTTTGCAGGGTATGCGTCCTTTGCAATTTCATTACCTCGTCAAAGGATATCCAAAAGCGCCGAAAAGATCAAATACATGAACGTATGTTACGAGTTTCCCTTTCCCCCGATCTCGCTCTTGGACGCATTCTCCCAATATCAGCTCTTGCTTTGCTGAGTGGACCTGTGTAGCCCAATATAGGCCGGTCCAGCAATGATGTCGGTCTACCCATCTGTCGAGAGCGACCCATTAGCAGGATACAAAGTCGTTGTTAGTGCGTGTTGGTACCTACAAAATTGAATGCATTCAGCTAAATCGGCATCAGCTGTGAAGGAGGGAAGGGGGTACGCGTTGACAGTCAATGAGGTGCAGTTGTTGGATGCCTGGAGCTTTTCGTCATTGTACTACACCAGTAGGATTCCAACATCATGAACAACCTCGCGTTCAAGGCGTTCTCAAGGGGGAAATTGCGCAGACCAGTACCATCGGCATGCAAGGACCTTCAGAATCTACGTCAGACCGATCAAACAAAACAGATGATGGTCACGACGGGCCGGGATACTCTTTGTATTTTCTTCCCACTATGCGGCGTGAACAGATGCTGAAGGGAATATTGATCGATGCTCAGTATTATATACACAGCTTCATCGCCATCACGCGTGAAAACCCATTTGTGAGCTCGATGCAATTGTGTGTAAATAAGCGTCTGTAGGTATGAGTAAGCTTCTGAGTAGCTATCGAAGTTTTGATGAATCCCTTGACCGTATTTTCACCTCCGAAGGCTCGCTTTGTTCCCCGCAATATACTGATACTGCACATACCTTCGTACAATAGACCGGCTCGGTGGTGATTTGTCATTGATCGTGTATCTTCAGTCTCCGACTCAAAGATGAGAAACAAGGGTCGATTTTCAACAGCTACACGTACAGACGAGAAACGGACGACTTCATATTGTAAGGGGCTGATTGTGGCGCTAATTAAACAGGTTTGAAAGGATGTTTGGGTTGAATTGCCTCATTGTGCCGTTGCCTTTCGCAAATGGTCTCACACCCTTGCATGTTACATGTGTGTGCAGACAGATCAGGAAAAATACGAGGTTGGGAATGAGGTTGGCACCTGGCTTGTCCGAATCACATCGGACTGCTAAATCATTCTACGTGAATAAGCAGGTTGAATGCATATTTACAGCGCGAAGTCTACTTGAACAGCAACAGCTTGAGCAGATTCTTCCAGTCTTCATCGTCTTTGTACTTCTCCTTCCTGATAGCTACCCATTCTTCTACTGTATTTGACTGTTCAGTGTGACTGTCAGGGAGATCCAGAAAAGCCCTCTCGAGCGCATTAAACCTTATCACACTCGGATCATCGTATCGAAGCAGGTCAACCAAGCGATGATACTTTCTCCCACTCTTTACGTAGTCAGCTAAGTCCGATCTTCCATCTTTGATGTAAGCCTCGATCAGAGCCATTTCTCTGGGAGACAAGGTATCGTTGCTGCCTGCTCGATAGTCTTCGGATACCCATCCGCTAGGTGCTGCGAATGCTTCTGCCTCGTTGGTCGTATACGCCCTGCAATCTCCCCAGATTTCAGCTGGGCGGGCTGCTGTAATCTGCACAGGAGCCATTACGACGGATGGACTTACCATTCCCAATCCAGAATACCGGTCACTTCACCATCGGGATTAGCCCTGATATGATCGAATCTGTCATCGTCATGCTTGATGTAGAATGGTCCGATATCTTCCAGCTCCGCGCAACCTTCAACCAATTGCTTCGCCTCCAGGTATATGAGGTACAGCACGATCTCCGTTCTGGGTTGACATTCAACGCCTGCCAGAATCCGCTCCAGTCGTTTATCTATTGAGGCTACCCACCGATTTTTGGCGGTCCTGAACGGTCCTTGGAAGTATGGAGGTGTAGTGAATGCGGGATGGCGTTCAATGAGGGGACCAACGTGAATCATTGCCTCCCTCTCATCGTCGCTATGGGCAAGTGATCCGACCATGTCGAATTTGACCTTCTCCATCGTTATGAACCATTGAGCAACGCATTCGACATGATGAAGTGAGGTCGTATCAAGAGGTAGACTTTTGGCATCTCGTCCATAGAATGGTCGCCACATGTCTCCTGGTACCCATGTCTGATAGCAATAGATGAGCTTCGGATGGACTGATTATCAATCCAAGTATCGTCAGCTCCGACTAGATCCAGACGAGATGATGCAGGTCGTCCCCTGGAAGAAAAACTGATTATGTTACCTACGTTGACTGTCTTTCGGTCTGAGGTATGCGTCTGGAACATCTAAATCCCCAGATCTGAGAGCTCGAATGGTGGCTACTTCGCTTGCCATATTGATTGTCAGAGGTTGATCCGGATATCGGTGTGCCGCTCTTCGACGGATTCGCATGATCCAAGGTTCGGCTTGCTCTTTGAAATTGATCTTCACATGGAAGTTACAGGAACCTTGAAACTCGGCGGAGAAACGCTTGCTGCTGGTTGGGATATCAATTTTCGATACTTTGTAGCCGGGTCGAAGAGACTCCACTTCAGCCTTGATGAGAACGGGATCTAGAAGCTGAATGATCTGGGAAATCTGCCAAAATAGCGGTCAGTCGTAAGTCTGCTTGATCTCTCCTATATATTCGGATCCACTGACCTCTGGTTCATACCATGTCTCCCATCCGAAAGAAATGCACTTGCCTTTCTCATTCTTGCCTTTATGGCACGCCCGAGAGTTACGGTCGTAGTGGTAGAAGCAGAAAGATTGATTGCACATCTGGGACTTTTATCGGATACTAATCCTTCGTAGATGCAGTTGGGAATACAGCAATTCCTGAAAGACATCTGGATGAGCCAATCTGCATCTGCCTGATTTCCAAAAGGTGAGAGCTCAGAATGATAAATATGTGGATGTCGAATTGTAATATAAGCTCAACGACGGAAACAATGACAAAAGGGTTGATTGGGCAGATCTGTGGGAATTGATGGGATCGAGAGGTCATACTGTAGCGTTGCTGGTGCTGATGCTTCTTGTGAGCTACGCACACAGACATCAGGTTCTTTTCTTTCAAAGGGGTTCTTTGATTATGTATGTTCACATTGAAGATCGTTCATGTTCTGCACAATATTGTACAGTAAGGTGCAACAGTGCGTATTTGTTTGTTGATTTGCGCGGAGGGAATAACTCATGTCGCAGAGATAACTTCGCCTCATCAGTAACTCTTTACTTGATGTCAGAAGGAAACCTTGCCCACGCTAGTATTTCAATCTGAATGCATTATTTACATACAACTGCGAACATAAGTGAAACTCTCCTTCTGATCCTCTTGAACACCTTTGGCCATTTTGAAACCATTTTGCCTATAATCGCTCAATAGACAAAGTGTTTCCTGGTCAATGGTAATTGTGTAGCAGGTGGCGCGTCGCACAGCACCCCGTCCGCCAGTACTTCATATGTCTCAGGATCCACTAAAATGGTGTATGCATTAGCTTCGTTATCACCTTGCATTGCATGTGATGATCGTTGACCTACCGCTCATCTTGGGTTTATAGTTATTCAACTTCATATCTTTCTTTCCAATCTTTCTACAATTCTTCACTGGTTCCGCTGGTTTCTTGATACCGTACTTCTCGATTGTTCCTACCGAGTGCATCCATATCAATATCGCCCTTGCTGGCTTGGTGGACGGTATGGTGTCTATGGGATCACACCCCGCAAAATATAGATGACTCACCGTTATCTACACTAGCTTGACTGACCCAGACGATGGAGCTTCTAGGGGCGACATCGGGCTGACAACCCCACATTGGTCTTCCGTACACGGGTTGAACAGTCGGTATCGAAGCATTCGCGTCGCCCATTTGAGCCCAAGCGATGACTCCGCCCTTGATGACCATCTCAGGCTTCGCACCGAAGTTCTCAGGTTTCCAAATTACCAGATCGGCGAGTTTACCGACTTCCACCGAGCCTATCAAGTGGGACATCCCATGTGTAATTGCGCTGTTTGCATTTGCGTCAGTATTGATTGCGATGGCGAAGGAAGGAATTGGATGGGCGAAGGTGAGATAAGATGCAATTGGAGAGCTCAGGACGAGACAAGATGGATGTAGGGATGAAGTCTTGTGGAATAGGAGCAAGATTCCATGAATGGAATGAAGGACTGACGGATTGATCGTATATTTCGCAATGTATCTTTTGACCCTCTCATTGTCCCTAAGTTCTGAATCACCTTCCAATGCCCCTCGAACCTCCTTCATCTTAGCTGCTGTCCTCCATGTTCTAGCGATGACTTCTCCAATTCGACCCATCGCTTGAGAATCGCTAGAGATCATCGAGATAGCTCCGTTATCTTGCAAGACATCTTCAGCTGCGACTGTTTCAGCTCTGATACGGGAATCGGCGAAAGCGATGTCTTCAGGTATAGATTTGTCGAGGTGATGACACACCATCAACATCTATAGCATGAATAGAAAAAACTCTATCAGCAAATATTCTGTGAGCGGGAGGTGAAGATTACAGTACACGTACATCGAGATGCTCATCAAGGGTATTCACTGCGTATGGTCGGGTCGGGTTGGTCGAACTTGGCAGAATGTTCTCTTGCTCCACAACGACTATGATATCTGGTGCATGACCACCTCCAGCTCCTTCAGTGTGATATCTGGCGAGAATGGAGCGCGATCAGCTGCAACGTCACATTCTCTAGTGGATTTCGCAATCACTTACGTGTGTATAGTTCTGCCCTTGATGGCGGCCAGTGTACTTTCTACATACCCGCTCTCATTGAGCGTGTCGGTATGGATGTTCACCTTTTGGTAGCACTCGTCAGCGGGCGCAGCTTTGTTGCACGGATCATAGCTTGCTTAGTACAATTGACTCACCTGAACATCGTAGTCGTCCCCAATACTCAACGCCCTATCTATACATTCCGGCGTAGATCCCCAATCTTCATGCAGTTTCAACCCACATGCACCAGCTTCTACAATATCCTTCAGGCCTTTGGTTCCGGCATCATTCCCTTTACCCGTGAACCCGAAATTCAGCGGGATAGTATCCGTAGCATGCATCATAGTCTCCATGTAGAATTTGCTTGGCGTGCATGTCGTAGCATTCGTTCCGTCTGCCGGACCTGTTCCTCCACCCAATAAAGTGGTTATACCTGATGCCAGAGCCTGTCAATGGTCAAGATTCATGAGATTAGCGCTTCGTCCCCATCTCAGCTGCAAACAATGAGAGGGACACTTACTTCCGGCCAAAGCTGTGTACAGATATAATGGACATGGACATCCAGTGCTCCAGCAGTGACAATCAATTTCTCTCCCGCTATAGCTTCAGTATTCGAGCCGAACATCATGCCTGGAGTGACGTTGTCCATGGTATCAGGATTTCCGGCTTTTCCTATTCCCACGATGATACCGTTCTTCACACCGATATCCGCCTGTACACAAAGTATATTTAGCTTACCTTCATTGTCATCCATTGTAGTATCGTGAACAGACTGACCTTGTATATACCGCTCCAATCGATGATCAAAGCATTGGTGATCACCAGATCCAGAACTTCTTCATCTGATCTATCCGAGGCTTGACCTTGCCCATCACGAAGCACTTTACCTAGACAGGTGCAGTTTGCATTAGCTGGTTTACCTTTACGAGATTCACGCGATGAAGATGCAGAGTCAATTTGATAACTCACCTCCCCCGAACTTGCATTCGTCTCCGTACAAGGTATAGTCCTTTTCCACTTCGACCCATAAATCGGTATCGGCTAGCTGTACCTTATCTCCCGTCGTTGGGCCAAACATCGAGGCGTACTGTATACAATCTCGCTTCAGCACCTAGCTATTTGGAAAACCCGGCCAACAGGAGGAGTGGCTTTAGGTCAGTCAATACTCACAACTTCTCTATCCATCTCTACCACTTTCCCTTCTTTGACTTCTGCTTGTTGCTTATTACCGAATTTCCCTTCCTCCACCAATTCCCTCAGTCTAGCTTTTCGATCGTTCTCATCCACGATATCTAAGACGCTAGAACTCAAAGCACTCCCACCCAATAACCTCTTGTGTCCACCAAATTCGACCATGTTGACTGTCTTCTTCTCTCCAGGTTCGAATCGTACAGCAGTCCCAGCAGGTATATTCAACCTATACCCAAAGGACACCACCCTATCGAACACCAATGCAGGATTCGTTTCGAGGAAGATATAATGAGATCCAACTTGGATTGGTCGATCTCCTATGTTCTTGACTTCCAGCATGATTTTCTTCTTGTTCACATTCAGCGGTATCTTCTGTTTCAGACAGACGACTGAGCCGGCCAGGTGTTTCGGTTGTTCGGGAAGCGGGAATAGGTCAATCGAGGGTACAGGCAGGAATGAGCCGTATAATGCGTTGTTCACTGCGAGATCACACACGGTCATTAGTCAGTCCAGGCCACCGTGATGGGTCGATTTGGAAAGATATCAGGGAAGAGGGGAGATACCGGACTTACAATCGCCATCATCTGAGCATATCGGATCATGTACGGTAACCAAGAAACTCCCATCATGAAAAGTACCCTCAACCTGTATATCATGTATACTTTCCCCTACACCAGGCATGACGTGTCTTCTTCCCAAGATCTTCTTTCCCAAATCCATAAGCTCGGCGACTGAGTACCTGCCATCTCGAATGAATTCGTGTAATTGCGAAGAGATCAACGCGATTGTTTCGGCTCGATTGAGGGCTAAGCCTCTAGCAAGTCTTCGTTGAGCCAAGGCCCCAAGGTTGGAAAGGATCAACTTGTCCTGCGATCACTTATCAGCTACTGATGGTGTATCTCATCTCAGATTGTTTCCCTACTCGCCTGCTCTCGAGGTAAAAGATGCATTGCGGATCAACCGCCTGTCACTCTTTCGGGTCTTTGGTGCCCAGGTCGTGCAAGTAGTCGTAAATCGAGTTGACTTGGAGGCCGATGGTAGGTAGACCAAGCAGTGGTTGATGATAGAAGGATACTTGATGCGGCCATGATATACTTGATCCCACCGGCGACGTCGAACCAAATCTCGTTGAAGTTGCAGCTCAGGCACAGGCGTTTACGCACAACCGGTTTCCTTATCTCTAACGCGCTCAGATCGGATGAAATTGATCCCGTTATCTATGCTCCATTTTACCTGTGCCTCCGAATTTCGCGCTAACAGATGTATGTCAAATCATTGACTGTGTGCACATCCCATGAATACTGTGTTTCACATGTTGCCAGGAGTCTTGCATGACTTGAAGTCTCAGTCTGTAGGTAGTGATAGTCAGCCACGAGGCGCTGAAGCCATCCGATTGCTTGTACCTTCTCCAAAGCCATCAGCTAGGTCTGCTCTACCCTTTCGCCTTTCGGATTCCGTGAAGTTGCCACACGTGAGTACATATTCTTGGATCCTTCGTTCAGCGGTGATAACGCGACTGTCGACGTGGAACTTCGATGCATGAGAAGCACTCATTAGCATCATAAAGGACCCCTTTGCCTCAGAGATACGTCATAAAGGAAGGTGGCACGTTGCATGTATGCATCAATTGACTCGATTCTGCGCTGACTGAGATCCAACTTTCGCCATCCTTTTGTTGTGTGAACATATCATTGATGGTACCAACATGAGCATTATCTCTGATTCATCGTGTCCTTCAAGCTCAGCGGTCCTTGACTCGGTTCGAGTTGAACCTGGGAGCATGTCGTTCAAGGACTGCAGTATTCCCAGCTGCATCTGGCAAGCCTTGGTTCTGGATCCCCTTTGTATCAAATGCCAACGACGGTTCTGTTACCACCATCACAACAAACACGAATGCCTGGTCATCAAAAAGGGCAGCGCCAAAGATTGGTATGAACCTGAAGTGAGTGGTCTTCAGTCGTTCATTGAACCCTGTACGAGACAGCTTTCCCAAAACTCAGTGTTCATTATCATGGTGATAGACTTCGCAGCTGTTGGCTTTGCTCGACAGCAAGTTGATCAAAGCGGAAGTCGAACGGCTTCGACCGGGCTGCACAGCACACGAGATACAGATCCCAGCCGACTGGAAAGCTTTTGCCAACTTGTTCCGAGGATCATTCAACTTTCACCTTAAGATCGATTTCGAAGACGGTCAATCATGGATCATGCGGATTCGCAGACGAGTAGGCCGAGAGTACTGTGATCAAGCACTCAGGTATAACCTGGCAAGTGAGGTGGCAACCAATCAAGCACTTCATCAAGCAGGCTTGGCCGTTCCCAATGCAATAGCCAGACCAGAAGATAGTCAGCGTAAGTACAGTATTTGCACGTCACTCGGCACTCATCGTGCATCCATTGCTGTCAAGATCTTTGATGAGCCACGTCCGCTGACGTCAGCTTGGCATGCTGTACTTGCAGTTCATCCGAAACTCATTTATTGCTATCAGAGTTTCCTTCCCGGTGATACGTGGCAGCCATTCACCGATCCCAGAATACGAGAATTACCTTTGAGCTCGACCAGTGCAACGCACATTCGGAGTATCGCGAGGTGGTTCTTGGCGATGGAGAAGGTCACTTTCGATAAAGTGGGATCACCAATCTCCGTGTCTCATTCATCTCCTCCGGCTCAAGAAATCGCTGTCGGACCGCTTGTTGGACGGCATCCCGCGTATACGATACCTCCGTACTATCAAGGCCCCTTCAGGACTGCAAAAGATCGATGGCTCAGTACCATAGACAACAAAGTCTCTCTGATCTTGTCCCACGAATATTGCAAGCCGAAAGATCAGATCGTATGGTACCTCCTTCTCGCTGAAACTAGATCTCTCGTCGAACAATGCCGTGAAATGAACGACACCGGACCATTCTACATTAGACACGATGACGATCGATTCGATCATATCAAAGCGAGCGCCGACGGTGAGGTGGCCGGTATCATCGATTGGGAATGGTGAGTTAGTCAAGCGCAAACTGATTGCGCAGATAACGTAGCAGGGGAGTTCACCAGGCTGAGAGAAGTGTCTGTTGGTAGGGCTTATACAACCAACAAAGAAGAAGCTTTCGCTGCGCCAAACGGGTTCGTTCCTGCTGAATATCATAAAGGGAAGAACGATGTGTTATCGGTCCGCGAGATCGCCCTGATGGACGCCTATATCGCACAAGGCAGACTCGACTTAGCGAATATCGTCAAGAATGGAAGGAAGTACCATCGTTTGGTCGATCTTTTCCGTAACAGTAGACCTGGTATCCTGATTATCAACGCTCTTGAGCGCTCATTTCTGGGCCTTCAGGATGACTATCCTGGGCAGCCGACAACGATAGTGGAGTGGATAGAAGTCAAGCAACTGAAATATCAAGATGATCAGAATCTGAAGGATCTCTTGCGAGGAGCAGTGTAGTCATGTCATACAATACTAGGAGACGAGATATTATACAGTATAAGCTAGAGCGCACGTGTCAGAGGGGTATATTGGTCTGGCTAATAAGGTCTGTCTTCTACAAACAGGCTTACAGTAGTGCATAAGATCTATGGTTGGTCAGATAGCATAGATCAAGCCATACCAATAGTAGTACTAAGTAATATTAGTAGTATTAAGTAACAACAAATCGAGATCGACGGAGTGGTCCTTCTCAGTACAAAGCCTGATCCTTTCATATATGCAACAACATGTGCAATTCTCTCCACACCATGCAGCTTTGTGTCTTAGTGCGGATAACCAATGTCTTGGTCCTTATCTGCCTGAGGGCTATCCATATCGTAGTTGACGCCGCATGACCTTGTCCGTCATGATCACTAGGCCGCAATGTCTTTCGCTTCGCATCCCTTCTTCGTACCTCCTAGTAATCCGGAAAGGATCCCTGACGGCACGATACTGCTGGATCATGAGCAACAGATGTTCATCCATGACCTGAGTGGCATTTCTATATCTTCCGAGGAATGTACTGTATATGTCGTGCACTAGTGTCAAGACGGCAGTTCCTTGGGAACGAGCAATTTCGGATGTACTGTACAGTAAGGGAAGAAGAATCAGGATGCCCAGTGACGATGGTCGTCGGTAGACGGGACATTCATGCGAAGGGATATCAAGATGATGCATAACATGAACAATCGTACTATCGAAATCAGAATCGTGAAAGGGATGCTAGTGACTATCTAACCAGTATAAGAAATTGATATCGTATACATCGCATTGATCTCAGAATACTGACAGACTGTAAATCAGTAATCGGGTCATAGAATAAGTCATTCATTCCGTTCATTGTCCATGAAGTATATTCTCGGCCACACCTCCTGCCCATCTCGCTCCGACATTCCCATCGTAAGACCATCTTGTCTAGCCTATAGCAGCATACTAGCTCCGAGAGCCACCACACCAATAGCCAAACCCAATAGATCACCTCTAGCAGCCCCTCTCGGAGCTCCCGAACTAGGCGAGGAAGAGCCCGAAGCAGACGCCGCCGATCCACTTGCCGATGCACTCGTCGATCCACTGGCTGTTCGGCTCGCCCCAGCACTTCCAGAAGCGGCTGATCCACTAGCCGAGGCGGATCCTGAGGGGGCAGCAGAGGTCGTCGAGTTGGAAGATCCCGTAGAACCGCCAGTCACGGCATAACTGAGTTTTTGCCAAGATCCACCAGACGATACTGTGTAATCGCCATTCACTGGGTTGGCATAGTAATATATAGCTCCGGTAGAGTCAATTTGTACCAGATCGTAAGGGGAAGCGGCGTAGGAGGCTGTTTTATCTTGAGAAGTGGGGGCAGCGAGGGTCTGAGTAGAGTTGATCAAGTTGGTAGCGAATGGTGCATCGTCCGTCTTGGAGTAATCGCCGAGATCGGTCCAGTGGGTAGCGATGTAAGTGTTGGAGAAGTCGTTAGGGACGAAGACCATGGAGTATGGGACGCTGTCGGAGGAAGTGGGGATGGAGATGGCTTGACCGGCTGTATCTGGGAATTGGGATGATCCGGAGAATGCCTGAGCGTCCGGTTGGAAGTATGCGTAATGAACGACGAACACGTTAGCTGAGCCAGCAGCAGTGTTGGGTACGCCGAAGTAGAAGATGTGATTGGCAGCTTGAGTAGCGGTGACACTGTAGCCGTCAACGGAGAAAGAGGAGTTCTCGACTGCCTCCCAAGCTAAGGCGCTGGATTGAGCGGAGTTGGTCACGCTCGACATGTCGAGTTGGTATAACCCCGAAGAGGTGGTGAGAGTGTATATGACGTTGGTGTCATGGTCTAGGACCGAGGAAGATCGGGAGTTGCCCAGATCTGAGGGAGCGCCAGAAGTGGTTTGGGTGGACCATGAATCGGAAGCAAAGTTGTATACGTAGATTTTCTGCAATCACAGCGATACCAATTAACCAACATGATGATTAGCCGCTTTGATCGAGAGAAGCAAAATCAGCAACTCACGCTCAAATCGCTACTGTCCCCGCCAACGACGTATAAGGCATTATTAGTCTGCGAGAGAATACATTGCGAGTTGGTCCCCGTCCATGGCCTACAAAATCATCATAAGCTGACACTTCCCGCGCGAGATCGGAATTTCATCGACTCACGGTCGTCCAGAAGTGCTCAGCGGCGACACTTGAGGTTGAGCCCACGTAGTGTTGGCTCCTAGTTTGACATCTTCACTGCCACCGAACGCATAGAGATTCCAGGAGGAGTCGAATTGCACGCATGGTACAGCTGAGACTGTCGCTGTGAGGGCGGTAAGAACAGAGAATAGAGCGAGGGTTGGTAACATCTTGCTTGGCTTGCGATCGGAACGAGAGGTAAGGAGAGGAATGCAGTTGGTTTGGTCGGCTGGGTATTATTAGCGGGAGATGGTTGTGATTGATTATTGGACTCGATAAAGGTAAGCTGCTGAAGGGAGGATAGGATAGGATGAAAGGATATTGAAAAGCAGATATTGATATTTTGACTGAAGCTGGTCAAGTCAATAGACTGGTTAAAAATAGTTAAGGTGAGTGTGCTGTGCAGAAAAGAAAGCAAGAAAGCAACCCCCGCTCTCACATGGACGCGTTTCACTTTCACTTGCCCGGTGATCGCCCTTTGCCTCACAATCACCGTGGGGCCCAACCGCAACACTCAGCTCAGCGGGAGCTGCTTTTGCCGGTATTACCGTTATTGTGGCAGGTGAGATAACGCGTTGAAGGAGCATGGCAAATATCAAGTTGAACAACGAGGAACAGACGCCATTACTCGTTCATGAGGTGAGCTAAAGTTCGGCATATAAGACGTTGCAGAACAGCAGAATAAATCAAGTACTCGCCACCACAAACACTCAGCACTGAGCAAGATGTCTGATCCCACTGCCATCGCCCAACAATTTACCCGTACGTTAAGCTTACAAGTATAAAAGCATAAATCGAAGATTTCAAGCTTGGATCACTGAGTATTGACTGATGGGTTGTTGCAGAATTCTATTACCAACAATTCGACACGAATCGAAGTGGTCTCGGATCCCTTTACGTGAGTCCTATAGGTGTTCCGTCATTCGCACCTCGCACAAATCGATTCCGATTGGAGTAGGATAAGGCTGATCCGAGATGATGAAAATGGGATTCAGCGAGACACTTCGATGCTCACTTGGGAATCTACCCAAATCCAAGGCTCAACCGCTATCACCGAGAAGCTTGTAGTGAGTAGATCATTTGCTCTGCTTCGTCTGGTCCATCACATATATCGAATGAATTCCCTTGGTCTGCGAGTTTCATGCTTAGTTTGTGGCTCGGTATACAGAACCTCCCATTCGAGAAAGTACAACATAAAATCGTCACAATTGACGCTCAGCCTTCATCCCCATCTACCGCTTCTATCATCGTTCTGGTCACTGGTCAATTACTGGTCGATGATGGTACCAACCCATTACAGTTCACTCAAGTCTTCCACGTGAGTCTCTGTTTCCTCTTTGAATCCCCTATGACGGAAAAAATGGATCAAGACTGGAGCAACATTTGAAGTGGAGTGGAGATCGTATGGGGAAAGAAGACGGACTGTAGAGGCTTGCAGTGTGGATGAGTGATAGTGATCCGCGCAAGATGGTATATGGACCTGTTCCGCCGGCGAAGGCGAGGCCGACCCATCGACATTTGTCAACCTACTTTGGTGGACCGGAGAATGATAGAACCGTTTGACGCCTCGACTTTGCAATCATGGAACATGAAACGATGGATCAGTCAATCGGGAACAGAACGCTGACTCTCTTGCTCTACACAGTTGATGCCTGAAGGTGGAAGTTATTTCGTCTTCAACGATGTCTTCAGACTGTGAGTGACCAACTCCTTATCAATCTCAAAATGGCTATCTCTTTTCGGCTACACAAGACACCGCGCTGATCTTATTGGTTGGTAGTAACTACGGGTAAATCATTCTCACCTGTAGATCTGATATCTGGAGTAGTACGTGAAGGAGTCGATGTAAGGACTGGCTGTATAATGACCATTATGTGAGGCGGGGAGGAGGAGGGTCTCAGCAAGACTTAGACGGAAGTTGCGACTAAGGCTACGGTTTTCTTAAATGCATAATATGTCACCCAAGAGGTTCGTATCAGCTACGGATTCGTGACCCTGAACAAATGTACCTTTGAACGATCTCGGTCTCCGTCGAGTCTAACAGACTACCCCCGAGAGACGAGGAGCGTTATCGAGTATTCGATGATTCACGATTGACTCTGTGTGAGATGATGTCAGACTATGCAAAGAGAATCAATCGTGACTACATTACATCATGATATTGTACCGTTCGATACTGATATCAACTAGTATCGCCAAAGCTTCTATTCACCATGTTTCCCCTCAACCCTATCTTTCCTCCACTGCTCGACCCACGCAACTATCCTACCCACGTTCTCCTCGACCTCGCCGTCCTCGTGCCCTAGAGACTGCAATTCCACTATTATCTCTTCATCGTATGATTCTCTAGTCTCCGAAAGGCAGGTTTGCATGATTTCAGCGGTGACGTTCTCCGTTATTTTATTCGAAGGGTAATTCCTATGTATAAGCGAACACGATCAACGATCATCCGGTCAGTGATCTCGATGTTCACGGTCCACTTATATGAGGTAGTTTGGAGGAAAAGCAAAGAAAAGAATTGACCAGATAAAGACGGAGTCAGATGAGAGCAAGAGCACGACCAAGCTCACCTCGATGTCAGACGTTCATGGAGCACAGAATTATCGCATGTCAGTACCACTGCTAAGTCGACCCATCGTTCAGGGAATAATGAAGGGTCGTGATGATCCAGTATGAAGCCTGTGTGTGTCGTGGTAAGCAGTGTCAAGGTCAGCGGCCGGTATCAACGTCAAATCAAGCAATTGCGATTTAGCCTGGGATCAGCACAAAGCTGTGCGTACTTCCACATCTTTAAGCCAAATATTACGGTCTACCCGAGTGCGAGTGCGAGTGCGGGTGCGAACGAAGTCCAAAAGAGGGACGTACCGGTTTGACTCGGACTTTGTTCCGGATTGACCACCCCTTCTAAATAATCTAACAACCGCTCTTCATCCACTATCCACGATTGCCATTCCTCGTCCCATCCTTCGTGGAACCCGTGCTCTTTCACTATATCTCCTATATTCAGGTGTTTCATAGGCGTACTGCTCTCTGCCAGCTCCTGCGCAAGGAGAGCCGAGTGTAGGGTTTTGCCTGTACCCGGCGTTCCTGTTATGAGTATTATTGGGAATTGTCGACTATGGTGGGTCGTCATTTTGTTGTGGTCGAGCTGATTATGTGGTCTGATGGTCTGATGCTTTTGCTTGTTCTATCTTTATCCGTTCTTCCTGGTGGATGTATGCTGCTTAAGTGATCTGCTCATAAATGCGCGTAAGGCTCAGCAAGTTGAAGTATACCGCCTACCCTACCGTCATCCAACGTTGCAGATGAGCATTGATTTTAACTTTTTGAGAATGCTCGTGGACAGGGCGGTGATGGCCGCCTTATCGTTGTGTAAACAAAAATCAACCGGATGCAAGAGTCCGAGCGTACGATGTGATTTACAAGTGCCTCCCATACAGCAAAGCAGGTGGTCTCTTGCTACTGCCCATTGGGATGTCGTCTCGTCCAGCGAGAAGATACTCATCACTTGTGAGCGCGCTCGTTCCCCGAAGGTCACTCTTTGAGATGATACGGGGCAAAAGGGTCGACCGCTCAGAGCTAAACAATCTACGCAGTACAAACGTACAAACGCTCGCTACACTTACACCACATATTGATCAGACACTCGGAAGACCTGATTCTCTCTCATCTTTCGCTCATGTCTGGAACAATCACCTCGGAGGGGGAAAGAGAGAACGGAAGGAAGGCTACTCAACGGTCCAGCCAAAAACTACAGCACCCGGGATTCCCAAGTGGTCCCCCACCTTGGTACTAACCGGGCGATATCCAACTTAACTACGCGGAGCTGACGGGACGCGGTGCTTTGTGGATTCTATGACCGTAGATGGAAATTTCGGTAGTTCATTGAGGTATAAATTGACGCCGTACATGATGATGTTTTCAATATGACCAGATGATTGATGGTTCCTCCTTGTAGAACGATATGTCTGTGCTGCTTTTATTCTCCGAGTGCCTTGCCAAAGGATCCTCCGGTGCTCTGGTATCGTAGCTGTTAGCCTTATCAGCTGTAGTGACGCAGAGCATCTACAAACCGCATATCGCATATAGGCTCGATGTGACCGTCTCCGTCCAATAATGTCGACTGCATCAAGCTGAGAACCAACCTGAAATAACGCCTGAAGGTGTTTCATTACGCTGTATCTCTGCGGATACTCGGAACGAGCTGTGCCTGAAAAAACCTAAATCTCGTAATATCCTACGGTTTGATGTGAACATGACGACTATCATTCCCGTGTCTTATTTCGGAACATCACAAAGTCGCAAAGTCGCAAAGTCGCTACTAACCTGCGCTCACTGCGTACTACTGACTGTCCACATATAAGATCAAGCGAAAGATTAACAGTCCATATCTCATTCTCTCTCCCTCATTCAACTCAACTTCAATTCGACTCCACGATCTCATCGAGTCACCTACATCGATACGAGCCCGCGAGCTATCCACCGGCCCTGAGAACACTGACTCACTGCTGTCTGTCATAAGATGTCGGCGAAAGCAGAGCAGCATTCTCGCTTAGCAGTGGTTCGTCACCCCACCTCTCTTCCATCTTCTCAGCAGCTAGATAATTATCGAGTTGGAGCTGAATTGAAGATGTCGGAATAGCTGGGCACTGTCGCCTTTTATATGGTCGTAGCTATAAGCATGACTCTGCTTAACAAATGTAAGATCCCTTTCCACACAGAATCCCACTCAGAGTTTGGATGCTACGTATGCTGAGCTGATAATTTGAATCTACTTTAGCTGTACTGAGCTCAACGCCTATGCCGTGTGTCCTCTTACTGTGTCAGTCGGCGGTCGCGGTAGTTTTACTGGGATTAGAGAACATCTTTGGGCCTTACAAGACTCCCAAGTGAGTGATCATGCTCCATTCGTTTTTCCCGACACCAGGAGCATGGGTCCCTCCGCCAATCAAATTCAGAAATTTGAAAGCAAGAGCAAGAGCCAGATAGCTGACATGGGAATGCCGAGCAGATTCGATAAGTTTGTAGCTAAAGATCTAGTACCTTTGGTATTTGTCAATGTCCTCGGCTTGACGTAGGTCTTTCCATTCTCGCTGAATGGTATTGTCAAGTGTAGAAATCGCAAATCACTTATTGACTGTTGCGTACTTTAGCTTCAACAATGCGTGTCTACAATATGTCGACGCATCATTCCATCAAGTCGCCAGAGGTCTCGTACTTCCGTTCACGATCATAGTGACAGTCGTCGTTCTTCACGTAAGTGACTTGCCTTTCTGGTTTCGTCCGCCCCAGCTCCTCTCCAGCTGGTCAATTCCTTGACATGGCAGACGAACAAGCAAGTTGACAAAATACTGCCTTTCCTGTCTTTCGTTCCACGAATAGCAATACCCTTCTCCGCTCGCTCTGATAGCTGCTTTGATCGTGACCTTCGGTTTCTTCTCCGGGGTCCTGTTCGATCCGAACCACGCTTCCTCTGCCGCTTCAGCCGCTGTAGCGGGATCCCACACATCGTCGTTGGGTATCATGTTTGGAGCGATGTCAAGTGTCTCTTCAGCTTGTCATGCGGTATTGATCAAGCGTGGACTGGTGAGTTCTATAACGCATCTTGTCTATCCTCCATCCTCAACCCGAATCCCAATCCCGACTAAACTCTATTGATCTTATTTCGCCTACGCCTCTCGCATATTCAGATCGTAAGTGCTGATATAACATCCTTTTGATGGGAATTGTAGGCCTCGGTATCCAATTCGCCGATCGCTTTATCATATTATAACAACATCTTATCGACATTAGCCTTGATACCCATGTTCATCCTTTCCGGTGAACTACCAGCGGCTATCAGGTTGTTGTCTGATGGAAGTGCAAGTCAGTTTTTCTGGGGTGCAGCAATTACCGTGAGTAGATTTCAAGCTTCTTGTGGATATGACTCACTTTGAACAAATTGCTAATCTGTCGAATTTTCTAGGGCTTCTTCGGATTCTTGATTTCCTTGGCAAGCTTCATATCTATCAAAGTGACTTCGCCAGTGACTCACAGTGAGTCTCATCATTCCATTCCATCAAGCAATGTCCCATCATTTCATATCCCGTATAGCATCGTCCTCCTAATTACGAAAACGAATTCATCGTTATTCTCCGTCCGATTCGCGCTCCGATGCTGATCGTCGTTTCGTTCTGGCACTGTAGTGATCTCATCAGCTACTCGAGGCGTCTTACAGACAATGCTAGCAGTATACATATTCGGGGATATCATGTCCCGCGGCCGTATAATATCCATCTTCCTGATCATCTCAGGATCGGTCTTATACGTCTACGCCAAGACAGAAGACGCTAAGAAGACAAAGGCGAATAACGAGTCTCTCGATGTTCCGGCGAATCCGAAATCTCTAGAAAGGGGGGATGTCTTGTTCAATGCTGATGAGAAGAATAGTCGGTCCGAGTAGCGTAAGTAGCGTAGCGAATGAGGATGGAGGAGGATGAGGGACATTGCTTTTTGTGATATCGGATCGTAGAATGCGATGCGATGTGATGCTGTGCTGTGCTGTGATGTGATGTATACTGATTGTGTGATGGAGAAGCAAGCCTGTATGTGTATACAATCACCTTGCACATCTGGGGCGCTTGCAGATCATTGTAGCTATTCACCTGGCTTTGACGTCAGATTTGAAATGTAGCTCTCGTGTAACATCGCCAAATATGCGTGTTTTCCCATTAGCAGACCTTTAAAATGCTAGATGCGTCAGATGTCGCATCAATCTCAAACATGCGCGTATGACAAAAGGATATATAAATATGCTAGGTTATACAACCGAGAAGAAGATCCTAAACACTATAACGAAGAACGACTATCAGACAATGCAATATCCACACTGTTCGCCTGATTGACAGGCGATACCATCTCTTCTTTGCTACTACAACAACAACCTCTTTCATCACTACGCTATACTCCCAGAACGGTTGATCAAATATCTATGCACCGGAAGTCTCCAATCTGGGTTTCTTGTTCTCCTGTTGCTCCCCACTCGCTCCAAGAATCGTGTTCGAACCTGAGGCCCCCGCAGAACCGCCAATGACGATAGGGTTCGAAGCGCTCGAGCCAGTGCCAGTTCCCTTCGTCGAACTGAGTGCACTGACGTTATCATCACCATCTTCCAGCTTTCTCTTCACCCCGGTAGAAACAGCAGTAGCCGTAGGGCTGGCGCCAACGCTAGCCTTGTTCGTGTTGGGAACTGCCGCTTCTGCCTGTGACAAAGGTGCTGAAGCCGGAGCGGGAGCGGGAGATTTGTTGATAGCTGGCGCTGCAGAAACAGTAGGAGCCGGGGGTTTCAACGCGCTAGTAGCGGATGCAGGAGAGGGGGTGGGACCTGCTGGTGAAGGGACTTTGGATGCGGAAACGGCGTTGCTGGCAGAACCTGGTTTAGCCGATGGGTTGGTCGTGTGAGCAGGAGTAGCAGCCTTAGCCGTCGTCGCATTACCGTTTGCGGCGTTTGTTCCACTTGCATTGGACTTAGTGGGAGCCTTTTTCTGCGGTAGTGGGGGTACCACGCCCGTAGCCCATATCCTTTCTGCGACTCTGAGGTCTATATCGACACCCACGACTCTGATATACCTTAGCAGAGCACTAGCGTTTGGCCCAACGGTATTGACATCCCCTTTGGCATTGGCAACGGCAGCTATCATTCCGATGACCTTGGTCAAGCTGGTTCCAGGAGGAGCAGGCCCCGGTATAGGTTTACCGGTCGCACTGTTCACGGCTGGCTTAGCTCCAACAACGGGTTTAGCAGGAGCACCAGGTGTAGCAGCAGCGGGGGCGGATGGCTTGTTTGCCGTTGCCGCAGCAGTAGGGGTAGCTGCCAACGGTCGAGCGGCTGAAGTAGTTGCCGACGTCGAAGTTGCACTTGAAACACCAGGTTTAGCAGATCCAGTTGTATTGGCAGTCATTCCATTCTTGACTCCTGCTGTGGCGCCAGTGCCCGCTTTGGCCTGAGCAGCTTTCGTAGCTTGTTGTTTGTTCTTGTTGATGACCCAAGCTGAAAGGACGTCTACTGCGCCGGCCGCACCGAGGAGAGTCAACTTATCCATGATATCGCTAGTAAGATGCCCGAAGGTTGATTGATCAAGTACCAGTGTGGTACCGTCACATACGAACGGTAGGAGATTACCATTGGCATCGGTGGTGGAAATGACAGATCTCGCTCGCATGGCCGCCGTGATGGGTTGCATAACAACGACGATCTTCGCTTTCGGCTGCAAGATCCCCTTGGCGTTGGCAGACACCGGTGCAGGAGGTGCGGGTGGGGCAGCAGGCTGAGCAACTGGCACAGGTCGTGGAATAGGCCGAGGTGCCACGGGAATGGTACGCTGAATCATCTGTGGTGGGTTTCGTGCAGCCTCAATAGCTGCTTCACGTTGTTTCTTGGCACGTTCCTCCGCTCGTATACGCTCCTTTTCCCTGCGGGACTCGGCGTTCTTATCTTTACTCGCTGACTTCTGTGCATCCTTCTTTTGCTTCTCTTCGAATAAAGGTCCTTCCTCCGGATCAATGATCCACACGGAGCCCTTAGATTCCGGATCATCTTCGGGTATCCTAGGTACTTTTAGGAATGCTTTGTTGAGAGAAAGATTGTGTCGAATGGAATTCTGCCATCCTGAGTCGACATTCAACCTGAACCATTCCCATTCCCCTGCTACCCAATTGCAGACTTCCCCTAACGTACCCCTGCCCCGCGGTAGGCATTGCAGCGACCGATGTATGATAGTTGCGAATGTTTGGGTCGGCTTGAGCGGAGGAGGACCGATGAACACATTACCGTCTAGACCCAGCAAAGGTCCAGGAGGGGGTCGTGGTCCAGCACCGGAAGGGGGGATGGGCACGTTGACGATGATATGTCCTGGTTGGCCGGGAGTCTCGTTGAGCTCTGTGCAGTAGAACGGAGGTAATGGTACAGGCGAAGGCGGTGCGGCCGGAGGGGTGGAACGATTCTGAGGTTGCATGGGATGCCCGAATGGCGGAGGTCGAGCAATTTGGGATGGATGAGGTTGACCCGGTCCCACTGGTTGGTGCTGGGGGTGAGGCACTTGACCAGGTGGATAATTCGGAGGCGTCTGTGGTTGACCAGGTATCGGCGGCCGGACATGTTGCCCATTCGGCAATTGAAGTTGTGAAGGGGGACGAACTCCTGGCATAGGCGGGCGCACAGGTATGGATTGTCCGGCTTGGACATGTGTAGGTTGACCAGGTTGACCAGGTTGGACAGGCGCTAGCTGTTGGCCGGGTCTTTGGGTGATAGGAGCAGGGGGCGGTTGTGCAGCAGGTTGATGTGAAGCTGCGGAGACTGCATTTGGCGGCTTAGGAGTAGACGTCGGACCCATTGCGGCCGCCAAAGTCGGCATGGGCTGCGCCGCTGATGCAGCTGTCCCCACGGTGGCAGGAGGAGGCAAGGCAGCGGCCAAAGTGGGAGGTTCAGCAGGAACAGCTGGAGTATCCAATTGTTTGGCAGAATCGGCTTTACCATCCGCAGCTTTGCCATCTGCATCAGCATCAGCCTTTGGCTTCTTTTTCTTCTTCTTTTTCTCCGAAATCTCAGGCTTTATGTCCTCAGCAGCGCCCGCAGTTTTGTCCACTTCGGCGTTCTTGGATTTCTTGGCCTTCTTCGGTGTCGCTGCAGCGGCGTCTTTGTCCTTCTCTTTGCCATCTCCGTTGATTGCAGTCGTGTCCACGGCTTCGACCTTGACTGTATCCTCGTCTGGCTTGGGCTTCTTTTTCTTCTTTTTCTTCTTGGGATCGTCTCCCTTAGCTCCGTCCGCTGCTGATTTATCCTTGGTCTCGTTGACTTTCGTCGCGTTGTCCGTGGCTTGAATTGTGTTCTTGTCAACCACCACATCACCTGTTTTCGGTTCATTGTCCTTAGTATTGCCTGCCTTATCCTCTGGCTTGTTCTTGTCCTTGCCCTGAGTCTCATCTTTATCCTTGTCCTGAGCCTTGCCCTTGTCCTGGGCCTTATCCATTTCCTTTTCCTTTTCCTTTTCCTTATCCTTGTCCTTCTTTTTCTTGACTTTCTTGGGCGAAGTCAATTTCCCTTCGGCATCCTTATTCGCTTTGGGATTGTCAGCCACAGAAGATTTCCTACTTTCCGCTGCCTTGACGTCCGCGGGAGGCAGAATCATGTCGGCCGGAGCTATTGTGGTCGGCAGTTGACCTGGCGCTGTAATGCTTGCAGCGATGGGCGGAGGCACGATCTGAGAGGGGGCAGGAGCCGGGGCTATGGGCTTAGGTCTGATGACATGAGAAGTGGTGGTCGGAGCGGTAGCAGGTAGAGTCTGTTTCTTCGGTTTCTTCTTCGTATCCTCGCCTTCGCTAGCCACGGAAGATAACTCGGACTCTTCTTCTCCGGGTACAAGTCCACCTTTCGAGGCTTTGGACTTCATCTTCGTCTTTTTAGGCTTTACGGATTTAGGAGGTGATGGTTCCCATTCCTCTCCACTCTCATCTAGTTCCTCTTCGTCCTCCTCACTGTCGCCTCCGTCATCATCGTCAGAACCCCATCCGACCCAACTGTTTTCTCCGACACCTTCGATGCCCAGGCCATAGCCATCTGCAGCTGCAAATGCATTGAACGCGGGCGGTGCCCGAGCTGCCATAGACGCAGCTGACGAAGGACCAGGCCCCGGTTCTCCGTAGAACTCATGATACCCGACTTCACTGGGTGGGAGGTTGTAAGGGTAAGGTAGATCTTCCGCGATCTCTGGAGTGACTCCATCTAGAGCGTAGTGGGTGTATGTGGGTGATGACACGGGAGAAGGAGGAAGCACGAAGGAGAAAATTCGAGTGGCGATCTGTATTTGTGATCTGTGCGAATAAGGCTTAAATCAGTCATATCCATGACTTTGTTGATGATGCGACGGAATTGCATATCCCACTTACCCTTGGGCAAGAGGCACGATAGAACCCTTGACAAAATACCTGTCATCTACCCAAGCTCCATTCCTACCGAAGATTTCTAGACAGAAATGACCAAGATCCGCTTTGTATTCGATCTTAGCGTGATTTCGCGAAACAGATTTTAGGGGTCCTAAGTCGACGTCAACATGTTCCACTGGCGCCGATGACTTTGGAGGAGGTGGTGGCGGGGGAGGGGGTAAATCGTCCAAATGTTCCAACTTGACTTGACTCAAATCCATATCCATAGCCGAGATGTCATTCATGACTTGTCTTTGACTTTGACTTTGACTGTGGTCGACTTCCATTGCTTGTGGTCCTGCCGACCCCGAGGGTTCGTCGATTACTATGGGAATTTGACGATCTCCGGTTCCGATAAAATCAAGCTCTGCTGACTCCGCTTTCACTCCTTCTTCAAGCTTGACCATGAAGTCCGAGAGTCCTCCTTCCTGACTACCATTCGGCGGGATGGAAAGCGACTGCGACATCCTGGAATCAGGTTCGACACTGCGCTCCATACTAGCAGCCTTGATTGATTCCGCCCTGACGGCCTCGGCTAATTCCTCCAGTACTCCAAATCCGCCCATATCGATATCAGGGTAATCTTCATCTTGTAGGAAGGATAGATCTGGTGGTCCAGCATGATCAATCATGCCTTCGCTTTGTGCTCGAGGTGGCACGGCGAACCCATCATTGAGGAAGGTCGTAGAAAGCGGAGCAGAGGAAGGATGAGGCGGTGATTGCGGCGGGACTGAGAAAGATGTATGGGCGGGTGGCAGAGGAGGAGTCGGGAATTCAGCTAAAGCTATTTGAGGCATCATGATATCTTCGACAGATGCTATGAGGGGCGGTGACGGTTGATTTGGATCCAATGGCGGATTTATAGGTACAGAGGGCGCTGTTATCGACGGTGGGGGTAAGGCTGAACCATGACGATCCTATCGGACAGTAAGACGGATCAGCGACTGCGGACTGGAGTTATAGGTGTCGCCCATCTTCGGCATACAATCTTCCATCTCATCATGGGGTAGTCTCAAACTGCCTGCTTCGTCCTCCTGCTCACTCCTCCTACATGTCCTTAAATACCCAAGCTACTGCGGCATGTCCTCAACTTCCCCTCCTTCCCTCATTGCGCTCCGCTCCGCCCTCTCATGATGTTGACTGGAAGACTTCTTGACCCCTGGTTCGTCCACCACCTTATGTCTTCGTAACGATAAATGACTCACAACATTCCTACCAATCATGACAGCCAACGTCCTGACATAGTACGAGAACCCCGTGACCTCATCCCCGAATTGCAATTTGTAGTAGGCGGGTTTCGGATCCGTCTTCGACTTGTCTACAGGTAAAGATGCCAAACTCGGTATAGGCGGATACCATTGGTTCGGTCCCTGTCCCAATCCTTGTCCTTGTCCCTGTCCAGTCGAATTCATATTCGAGTTCGAAGGCCCAGCAGCAGAGGAGAAGACATCTTGTCCCATTGACCTCATGGGCATAGGCATAGGCGTTGACATCGGAGCCGGGCCAGAAAAATCTCCTCCATCGCCGGGTGAAAACATTGCTGTTGCTGTTGTCGTCGGATTTGATGGTCCTGCACCTACTGTTGCTCCGGCATAGTTGTATTGATCATCCAATTGATACGCATTGTTGTTCAGAACATATTGCTCCGACATGAGTATATCCAGGAAATTCCTTATCTATCTTTCCTTCTGGCCCTTTGATCCTCGTATCCTCGGATGAGCAGATGAGGGTCTAAGAGATTGGAAAGATAGATAAAACGTGTAGAAGGGTATGTGGTACCCGAACTGCCCTTGTTTGTCCGTTGAAATCGAGTGAGCCGTGTGTAAGTTGGGGCTCTTGGGGCTATTTTGTCGACGAACTTGTCCGAGAGCGTGACGGTATACTTATTGATGATGGTATTACTCTAATAAAACTCTTCAACACACCGAAACACAGTCAATAACAATCAAATGCTCAAATGCTCGAATCTCTAAATGTTTAATTTTTGTGTACATCCAAAGCCGGAATCCGGCATCAAAAAAACCCCCTCGAGGAAAATACCAAAATTTGATGAATATTCCGTAAATGGTAAAATTCAAGAACCACATGGTCTATACAGTAAAATTTCAGGATCACGGGCTTGAAGATGTATAGTAAAATTCCCAGAAAACTAGGTTGACTTGACAAGAGCGCGATTGATTTCACTTATTCGAGGTTCCAGAGTTCAGATTCTGGATGGTTGTGACAACCTGTCACGATCGTATTTGTACACATATGATCAACATGGATATGCACCTAATGGATGATAGGGTAGTATAGTACAGTATGCTAAGCTAGGCTACGCTGTGCTACAGGACCATCACCTGACATGACATGACATGACATGACATGGGCTAGTGAATGGCGATACAACGAGACAGCCTCAGGTACGAGTACAATATACGCACAAATCATCATTGTCCGTTTACAGTATATTGCTCTAGATGATATCCCTTCTCTTCAATACAACTAAGCTTAAGCCCAAGTTAATTCGTCATTCATGTTTCTTCATACAGCTCACGAGTCGCTTCTGTTCAGCCCCAGCACTTAGATCCTCAGAATCCCCTTGAAGCTTCTAGTATTTGAGCGTCCTCCAGTCCTTCGAAGTAGTCCATGCTACTCTGAGGGGTAGTAATCGCCGGCTTGATATTCTCGTGTTCTCCTTTATCACCCTGACTTGGACTATCATCGGCGCTCGCAATGCTCGATGAAGCTTTCAACCTCTTTCTATCTCTTTTAATCTTCTTCAACCTCTCCTTCTTCTCCTCCTTGTCTTCATGCAGAGAAGCCAACCAATCTTGCGAATCGAGATCATCTTCTCGGAATTTCCAATTCCCATGATTCACACTGTCTTTCCTTACCTCCTTGGCCTCTTCGTAACCCGCCTTCGTAAACCCAGTATGGCCTTTATCGTTCATTATCAAGTAGATAGACGCTTCCGGTACGAGAACATGACTCAGGAATTCCGTCCAGCTCAAAGGAGCCAACGAAGGTGGATGATGCGGATCAGTCGATTTGAGCGATACCGATGGGAAATATCCCCATTTTCTCAATGACATGAAATGGTCGATCAATATCGATCTCCCTAATTCACCGTAACTGCGTGGCGCACCCGGATTGATCAGCTGCTGTACCATGCTGATTGGAGTAAGGCAGTGTCCAGTGAGATTGACTGAATTGGAGTAGAAGCATGACCAAGAATGGAGTGTTGTAAGAGCTGACTTACTATCCCGGTTTCACAGCTTCGAGGTTTTCGGGCTTAGACTGCCATTTGATCCCTCCCCAGGCCATCTTCCCTATCTCCTCTATCTCACCTTGAATCGTCCTGAACACTTCCGATCTTTCAGGGTATCGAACAATCTCATCCAGCTTATCTCGTATCCAACCATCCTCTAATGTCAATTCCAGCCGCTTGAAGTCTATACGCTCCGGATAGCCCGCTCGCAGACCGAGAGGTATTATAGAAGTTTCCGCATGGTGTAATTGACAGAACTCGATGTGTTGTTGCCATCCCAGCTTCCTAGCGTTTGGGTTAGATGGACTTGGTTCCGGATGAGAGATGGTCTCGAGTTTAGCTTTGTGTCGAAGTAAGTTCGCTGATGGATTCACAGGTAAAGGTGCGGAGCAATACTGTTCCAAGCGCATCTGTCAGCACCAAGAGGCATGATCTTGTCCTTTCTTCTTCTCGATGGTTGGATGGGGGACAGCGGGATGAGTGTTACTCACAGGACATAGATCGAAGTGATTTTTAAAGGCAGCTTCAGTTATAAGTTAAACAAAAAGAAAAAACATCAGCAGGCGAATCGTCGCGCGACAGTCGAGCTCCATCATGCGGCGATTTGCCTTATGGAGAATGGCGGAAGGTGACTTACCAAGATAAGCTTGATCCTCCGGACTAAGCTCCTCGTCCTCGTCCACGAATGTTTCATCCATGATCTTGGACAAATCGATACTGTACACCACGTGAGATCAGTCAGCCGGACTCTGTGTGCTCATTCCGCATCACCCACTCGCACAGGCGTAAAAGTAAAAAAAGGTGTTACTTACTGGTCGTCCGCCTCATCGACATCCAAATGTCCTTCACTAGCTATCCTCTCCAGATCATCCCAAAAGGCATTGGCTACCTTGTTATCCTTCTTGGGCGATAACGCAATCCCCTTTTCTTCAAGCCCGAGTCGTAGCCCATTCGAATCGTTAACCATGAAAGACACATCTCGGAAAGGCGAATTCCTTGGTAGTATTATCTTCCCGACACCATGTTTGGTTTTTGGTCTGGGAGTCCGGCTTTTATCCTCTTCATCATCATCCAGCGATGCACGCTTCAAAGATCTCTTTTGGATTTCCAGATTCTGCTTCTCCTTCTTCTCCTTCTTACTAATCTCGTCTTCACCGTCACGAGTCCTCTTCTTGCCGTTCACCAACTTCCTCTTGTTGCTCAAACCATTTGCAGAAGTTCTCGTTTCTGTGTCATATTCCTCTTCGGAGTTCGATATCAAGACATCCCTCTTTCTTTTGCCCTCACTCTTACTAGGACCAGCTTGACTAGACTGACGAGCTTTGACAGGCGAAGAGCTCCTCGACTTATCGCGCCTATATCCCTCATGCGAATGTCGAGGTGGTGTCGAGCCTAAGGTCAACTCATCCTCCGAATCTGAATTCGTAGTAATTGATTGCGACCGCGTAAGGATCCGAGTCGGTCTGCCTTTGATCGTATCTATGTCCTTATCCTTGTCCTTATTTTTGCTCTTGATCTTGTCTTTGGGTCTCACTGCTCGCGGTGTATCTTCAGCTTCACCTTCACCTTGATCACATCTTTTCCTCTTCCGCCTCTCGTCTTTATTTTCAGATCCATCCATAGCTTTGACATTGCTTCCCGTTGATCTCTCTCTCAGTCTTTTCTCATCTATGGGAAGCGATCTCTTCTTGCCATTCTCTTTCTCTTTCTCTTTCTCCTTTTCCTTTTCCTTCTCTTGACGATACTGCAAATTGTCCGATCGCCTGTTATAGTCCCTCTTCCTGACATCCATATCTGCGAAGAAGGCATCCGGGTCATTCGAGAACGAGTTGGTCTTTGTCTTTCCCAAAGCTCTACTATTTCCCCCCCTTGTACTTGTACCTGTACTTGTTTTCATTGCCGTTGTCGTTCTCGATGATTGTCCATTGGACTGGGAAGGCGCCCTCGAGCTAGATGCAGTAGCAGATTTAGACTTGACAGTGGATGAAACGACCACAGTAGTCCGTGTTCGGCCTCCCGAGAGGTCCATACCGAATGCCTCTTTATTAGAACGCATATCGATATCGGGCTTGGTGGTTCCCCTTGAATCGGACCGGGAAGATTGCGTTGAGTCGGAGAAAGGATGGCTCTGATACTGATACTGGGAATGCACAAGGATCGATTCCATGCGAGGCGAGGCGAATGCGAATGCGAATGCGAATGCGAGTGGTCTCTATCACTCGTCGTATCGGGACCGAGGGCGATGCTGTATTCATCAGATGGGCAGCATCTTTTTCGATGCTGCTGCTGAAGTATTCACAAGCAATGGTAAGTTGAGGTAAGGACAGAGAGTAGATTATTTGGCCAGGTTGTAGGAATTTGGTTGATGCCGGTCAAGTCAACTTGTCCTTTGTTTGTCTTTCAGGCACAGTCAGCCGTATCATTTTCATTCTCAACCTTCGGCGCATTGACCTCTTTCAACTAAGTTATCTATCTGAAATCAACATGACTTGCTTGTACGTAACCCAAAAGTAAAAGAAAGTCCGCGGGCATATAAGTATATGTATATGTATGCGCGAGTTGCCATCTCAATCAATCTCCACCATGCCTGCCAATATGGGAATACATAATATAATTCCTATATCCTACCAAGAGACAATTACTGCTACTATGACAATACAACATCCATGTTTCTTCACTAAATGAGAAGATACCTAAATCCTTAAATTGTATATGCGCGCTCCCAGATCACAAATCACAGCTTACAACTCACGGCTCATACCTAGGTAAGAAGAGTGTATTCGTTCCCGATCGTGTGCGAGCCGGGACAGCATTTGAAAACGTTGAATTGTCCTGTTCCGAATCCAGTTCCTGTCCCAGTTCCAATTCCGATTCCGGCTCCCTATGATCCGCTTCTACAGCATTATCTGAATCCTCTTCTATTCCTGCACTTTCTGTCTGACTGGTAGCTTCTTCAGGTCGTCTGGGCTCGGAAGCCGTAGCGGGCTCATTCGATGTAGTTGAGGTCAATGGCGACGAGTCATAAACGTCCGAATTCTGTTGCCCGCTCGAATGGGTATCACTAAAAGCTTCTACGTCTTCGCTTTCTGCTGACTCAAGTGCCGGAGCAGAAGGGATATGGCTATCGTCCTCATATCCCTCGTCGTCCAGGATAGGCGGCGCAGAAGGAGCGTCGCCCGCAGAACCTACGTCTTGGGAGATTGGCGGTGCAGACGGAAGTAGATGGCTTATATCGTTGTTCATCGCGGATGTTGATGTTGAGGATGATGAGAAATCGTTCAGTCTGGATGACAACCTGGCATTCAACCTAGGAGGTTCAGGCAAAACATCACTTCTCGCTGTTACATCGTCCATCGCGGGTTCCGGAATCGGTACGTGAAGATGTGTTTCGTCGAGTTGCTCAAATCCATCATCGTCAAGTCGTACACCCGGCGCTGAAGGTCCGTCTTGTCCCTGTTGAGCTGAAGCATCTTCAGGTGAAGTCGCTTGGACAGGTGGAGCAGATGCGCCCAGTCTCAATCGTTCCAAGACGCGTTTATCGTCCGTAGCTATATGTCTGATCGTATGACTTTCGTCGCTTTCCTCCGCCTCTTCCTCGGGGGCGTGAGCGGGAGGCTCGACCATCCTTGATTTACCTTCTGAGCGTGAAGCGACAGCTAGAGCAATCTCGCCATCTTCCGTAGCTGGTGCAGGATAGTATCCGGGAGCTTGTGTCTTCTCTGCGCCGGACACCACTGTAGGATGGGAACCCTCCGCGGGTTGAGGATGAGATGGTCCAGCTGAAGAGGAGGATGCAGGTGTGTGTCGAGGAAGCGAACGGACTGATGCAGGTCGATAAGCAGGTGGGAAGTGAGGGACGCCGGTAGGTGCTGCATCGGCAGGAGCTGTCTCAGCATGACCTTGATTATCGTGGCTTGAATTCGTCAATCCGACGTGACCGCTATCTCCGGGAGGATCACCTCTGTCAGTATCGGAAGACGACCGATTCGAGGCGACATCGTTTTCCTCTCCATCTCGGCTAAGCACAGGCGACGGGGAGGCCGAATCAACACCTTCGACAGGCTTATCTTCTTCCTCTCCCTCTTCATTCCCTTCATTCCTTGCGTCGCCGTTTCTAGGAGTGTCCGCAATACTCTCAGCACCATCCTCATCCTCATTGACGGCTTTCGTTCCAGTAGCCTTCTTGCGCCTCCTCATGCCCATTCGCTGATTCCAAACGCGGACTTTCGATTTCGCTACTCCGACCTGACCGTTCTTCTTCTTCTTAGCTAGATGCTGATTTTCCAGCTCTTTCAATTTCTCCTTAAACATCGCTTCTTTCGCTGTCGAGTGCAGATCCTCCTCTTTAATACCGGCCGCTGCAAGGGCTTTCCGCCTCATCCGTTCCTTCGCTCGTTTCCGCTTCCTATGCTGTTTCCGCCGACTGAGTACGATACTACAGATGCGAAAAGTTATCATTGCATTAGCTGACCAGAATTTACTTGCACTTTCCTTTTCCTTATCTCAAATACATCGATAAGAAATGAATACTCACAACACAATGAGAGCCACTATGCCTGTTGCCATGATGACGCTCGCTATCGATATCAACGGCACCTTGTATATACTAGTCCGATTCGACGACACACCCCATCCGTTAGGCAAGACCGATTCTACGGCATACGAAGGAGCGGTGACCGAAGGTTCCTCGGCGTCTGCTGATCCCCCATCATCTGCGAATATCGGACCAGTAGTGGGCGTAGCGACCTGCCTTCCGTACAGACTCCATCCACCTTCCGCTCTCGTCCAAGATCCGTCTTCATGCCTACTCAGTAAGTAGGGCAAGACAGTCTCGTCAACATACGAGTTGGCAGTGGGCAATACTGAAGGTGTTGAGACGGAGGTGAGGTACTTGATCTTCCGGTGTTCCTCGATCGTAGTTGTTGTTGTCGCGGTAGGATCGGCGTTCACTTCTACTCCATCTTCACGCGGCTCTATCGCTTGCAGCGAACGGGGATCGGGACGAGGACGGGATTCATCTAAAGTAGGCGCAGGTAAAGGTGATCTCGGGAAACGGCGTCTTCGCGTAGGAGGTGGCGCGGCTGATACGACGGGTAAGGATAAGAAAGGTAATAAGAAAGCCGGCAATAATGATAACGTGCTTGACGGACTTCGTGCGGTTGATGATGATGATGATAATGATGGCCGAGTTTGACGTGATTTACGTCGGGGTCGGCGGGATTGCTGTGCTGATGTTTCGGACGATGTAAGGCATAATTCGCATCTGCACATGCCATCTTGATCATCTTGACCAAATGACAGTGCGAGGGACGGATTAGAATGGTTGACTCGTCGAGGGGCAGAGGGTCCCGATTCGACATCGTCCAACCTGATCCCCATTCTCATCCCGCTCAAAGTGGAGCCGGGAGAAGTGGTTCCTATACCTTCACATCCCCAATCCCTATCCGAGCTAATGATCATCTTTCGATTGTTCAGCGCATGTATACTAATTCAAGCACTGAGCATCGTAGTCCTTCCTTGTATCATATGATCCGATATGTTGTTGATGTCGGTGGAAAGAGGATGTGTCGAACGACGCTGGAGTAAACGCAGATTGACGAAGGCGATGATGAGGAGAGGAAGAGGGGATGTTATTTCCTTCAATGATTCTATATCCTATATCCTATACGTTTTTTTCCTTGTTTCTTTATTTTTAGATCGGTATCCTATCCTGTTGTGCTTCCTTCTGATAGTAAATAGAAATAGTCTTCGAGAGTAGTATACGTCTTGTGATGAAGGTCTGATGGGATCAATTGTCGTAAGTGAAAAGTGTATATTTATAGAAAATCCAATCTAAGACAAGTAAAGGTCTATTTTCGTCGGTCAAACCAAGTCTTTCTTCGCGGATAATCTGACTGTGCTTGTGCTCGATGATACCTATGCTCCGTGCGCGCAAGTATACTGAGTAGTAGTGATGATAATGGTAATGGTGATCTACACAACGGTGGATATGTATGTTAACTTGAGATGGAAAATCAAAGGAGAAACTCGTTAACGTTTGTTGCATGATTTGATCCTGCCTGTGTATCCTGAACGATTATTTGTTATGTTATTCTGGTATTCTATTCTGGTGGCCAATCCACCCATCCACTTAATACAAATAATTATAACTGCCGTCGGTGACCCTTCCATCGTTCCGGTGAAATATCATCCCAATGCTCGGCGTCCCATCTACATACAGGCATCAAGCACGCATGCATATGTTTGCTCGCGACCTCATCAAGTGCAATCATCTTGGATGGGTGTTCGGGTACGCTGGCACAAGATATATAAATACAAGTCGTCCCTTGTGGAAAAGGACAAGACCTAATTAACGTTAAAAATAGGACAAGACGATCTGCATGAAACCGTTCTCCCTTTGCTGTGCTTAGCAAAAGGTCACACACACACCTCGTCAGACCAGCATACGATGAAGTGAGTGTAATTATAGAAAGGCCCGCTCATGAGCTGCACGGCGGCGAAGCTTGAGCAAATTATTGAAGATGAAAGGTTTTTAATTACCAAATATCACAAAGAGTGGGAACGGGGCAAAAGGGGTACGTGTACACGTTTGTCAACGGTGAGGGCAGATTTGCAGTGACGGAACCAATAATTTTACATGATGGCGTAATGTAACCTCAACGGGGAATCCCCGTTTTTCCGTAAACCTGTACGAGTAGAAATCTTGCGCTCGCTCAGGAAGGGCACAAGGGGCAGAAGATGAATTAATGGGACCTGGTGAAAACTCCGATTCTTACCGTTTCGGCCCGGTTCATGTGTGTACAAAATATACAATCCCACCGCGGATGGAGAGAGAATAACCTAATGCCGTTATCTCGGTCTTAGACTGCAGGGCAGGTATCTGATTCTTCCTTTTAGAGTAATTCCTAGAGGGTCTTCAAATTCTTTAAATAGCTTTCCATCGATCGTTTTTCCCTCTAGCTTGAACACACGAACACACGTCAGAACGATGTGGCACTATTTCGTGTTGCTGATGACGCGAATCCTACTGGTATGTAAGACGTTCTAGCTCTTGATCTTCGATGATAGAGTGGTATCGTCTGACACGTATAGGCAAGGGAGTCAAGGATTATACAACAGCTATGCATCTCGCAAAATCAAATTTAGCATGTATCTAAGCATCGTTCCCTCCTATTTTGCTCTTCTCCCTTTGTTCCCGTTTCTTCCTCCACCCTGCGCCATACTTGAATTGCACACCCACCAACGCTATGCTGGCCATCATCAGGCCCGTCCAGAGCGTGAAACTCCATCCGATACCTATCCTATCTATCGAAGGATTAATCACACCCGTCGCCAGCGCACCAACTAAGCACCTTGCTAAGTTCAGGGCAGCAGTAGCCGACGCGGACTGTTTCGGGAAGATATCCACTAAGAAGGTCGTGATTATACTTTGGATGGACATGGCTGACCAAGCTAGGAAGAAGCTGAATATGATCGGTATCGAGATATGCTGATGTTTATCGATTGTCCATCCGAAAATAATCACACTGATCCACTGGAGCGGCGCCCAGATCCAGAGCGTTCTCATACGGATCTTCTCTATTGGGAAATCCTCTTCCTGCGATTGTTCACCGTTCGAATTGGCGTATTTGCGTTTGTACTTCTTATAATCTTTATCCAATATGTATTTGCCCGTGGTCAATGTTCCAACCATACAACCTACACCGTTCGCTATGAACGTCAATCCCAGATCGATCTCTCCTAGACCGTATATCTTGGAGAAGAGGCTCGATTGGATAGTAAGAGTCATTTGCCAGGCAGCGTAATGTATCGATAGGAACAGCAAGACGAACAAGACTTCTTTCTCGAATAGTATACGGATTGGCGCGACGAAATCGATCTTCAGCTTCTTCTTCTTCTTCCCTGTCTCCGAGGTAGCAGATCGGACGTCTCGATTGGCCACGAGCTTCTCGAAAGGTGCTTTGGCTTGCTTGTATGGCGGTATCGACCCGTTCCCGACAATTGATCTGAGTGTCTCAGGTAAGAATAAAGCTAAGATCACAAGATATACGCCTGAGTAGATAGCGAGAAACCAAAAGATAGATCGCCAGCCCAACGTGTCCGCAAAGATTCCACCGAGAATGGGACCTATAGCTGTTGATAGATTTCGGTCAGCTAAGCGTTTGTTGCTCGCCACGAAGGTCCGATGCATTCTCGGACGATTCTCGACGATGATGAATGTGCGTGGTACCTGGTGAGCCGTTTGAAGTGAGGGTCTGTGCAGTTCGAAAATGGAGAAAGAAGTCATGACTAGGGAAAACGCGGGTCGCAGTGACATAGCGGACGATTCGGACAGGAGAAGGCATGGCAGGGGCAGGGACGAACAAAATAACGAGAAAATGCAAGTTGGCGAACTAACTGAATCAAGAAAAGGGCTGAGAGGCGAGCGAGAGTGGAGAAAGGGGCGAGAGGGGTGAGAGGTGAGAGAGGGGAGAGCGGGGAGAGTTGGCAGGGGTGAGGGGGTAGGGGAAGAGTCGTGGATAGGGTCGGAGCACGCGGAGCGGCTTCGCAGGAGTATAAGAGACGTGCGGAATGTCAAAAGCAGGGCATAAAGGACAGAAATTATCAAAAATTTTGCACAGCCAAGAAGGCATTGGGCATGAGAAGGGGTTGATAAGTCAGGCAGAAGAATCCTGCAAGATGGAGGATTGTGCTACAACAAAGATCATACTGAGCAATACCATGTGGCGAAACTCACACAATGGAGCCAGAAGTCCAGCCTGGAACACTCCCATATATCCTCCCCTTTCCTCTCTTGTGGTGATATCACCTATCATGCCCGCTCCAATCGCTATCGTGCTTGCGCTCCCCGAGCTTTGCAGACATCGAAGGATGATCAGCTGGTAGAAGTGACTGGAGAGTGCTAGTCCGATACAGGCCGAGAGGAAGACGACGAAAGTGCAGAGTAGAGTTAACCGTCGACCATAGACATCCGATATTGCTCTATAGATGCCATAAAGAATCATCAAATCGATCAGGCCCCCTCTCCAGGGCTTGGCCATGACGTTAATTGTGGGTTTGGTGATCACTCACCCCCAGAAGGTAGGCGATATAGCCTGGAAGACCATATAGCTAGTCACAGTCAGGTTTATATTGGATTCCGTAGTCCCCAGAGATCTAGCTATGGTGGGTATCGCGGGGAAGTAGATGTTGGAAGCGAATCCACTGAATGTAGCTGAAATCGAAGCTAGTGCGATGATGAGATACTTCTGGCGTAGGCTGAAAGACGAATAAGGTGGGCTTGTAGGACTAGCGGTGGCTTCCGACGCCTCAGCTTTTCCCGGTTGTCGTTCATTCGGCGGTACTTCGTCATTGATGTTCGTTACAGGTGCAACAATTTGCGTCCGGTCGTCTGAGTTGGGGTCCACATTCGCAAAAACCTCCCGGTCGGCGACCGTCGGGCGCTGTGCAGCCGACGGGGAGGAAGGCATGTTGACGGTCAATCGTCCACTCAGTAATCATCCTCTCCTCTAGCGTAAGTCACGGAAGGAGTCGATATTGCGTGAGTTGGGGCCGATGCTCTGCTAGTCAATTCACAGAAAATTTGGAACATGAAATTTGGGCAATGTTGATTTTGCCGAGACGTGACTGTTGACTGTCGGGATCTCGGTACAAAAGATAGCTAGAGTCACTCGGACCAAGCCGATCGAATTCAGGTTCCGCAATTTCCGGTGATCACTCGCTTGCTTCTCTGATCGCGCAATACCTTGTTTGCAATCAATGTGGAAGATCGTTCTTCCTTCTTGCATCTTCACATCGTCAAATTACAAGCACACGCACACGTTCATCGATCAGTAACAGGCTCAAACATTGCTAGTGCTGCCTGACCCCTCTTGACCGATCAAAGCAAAGGACGCTGCATCGACCCTCGGCGACCGTAGTTTCGACTCGACCATCAGACAATCTGAAAACGGCATCCACATCACTTGACGTCCAGCTATATATTCCGACACGAGAGCTTCTCTGTAATCCTACTTTCCATTCACAACACTGTTTTCAACCCACAGAAAGATCAGAATGTCTGCACAAATCCCCACTCTGACCTTGAACGACGGTACCAAGATCCCAAGGATCGGTTATGGCTTAGGTTTGTCTTAGTTCATCTCTGCTCATGTTCATCCCTTATGAACGGTCGAGATTTGCATTCCTTCAGCGCCTCACCATCTCCATATCCAAGGTTTTTAGCTGATCGTTACCTTGTCTGAAATGTAGGTACCGCAAACTATGGAAGCGAATGTGCTCAGCACGTCGTATCAGCCCTCAAGACCGGCTACAACTACATCGATTGTGCCCAGATGTACGGGAACAGCAAGAGTTTCGGCGAAGGCTTCGCCAAGTTCGGCGGGAAGAGAGAAGACGTCTATATTGTTCAGAAAGGTGGGTGTTTCCTTCTCTGCGGTTGCGCTCTGCTGTCTCTCTCCATGACTCTTGCCGAACCCCTCTCAACATCTACTAGTAAATTATCAAGCCAGAAATGGGGTTGTGGTGAGCTGACGATATCTCATTCTCCCTTCAGTCGGTAAAAGCGGTACAGAGAGTCACCCAAGGAAGGTATTGGAGACTCTGCTCAAGGATGTGAGTATGCGTGTTGATGCCGTTAGGCTTATCACATCACGAGCGAACCAAGCTGATATGAGGAGCATTACAGATGAACACAGATTACGTTGATCTCTGTGAGTACCCACCAAGTATCGCAAGTCCCTAGGGCTAACGAGATGACATCTCAGATCTTCTTCATTCACCTCTTGTCAGTATAGCAGCATCTATCCTATATCGTCCTTGGACGCATGTTAACCTGATTGTCCATAGCTGCTCAAACCTCTGTCCTTGTCCGAAGCTTGGAAAGTGATGGAAGAGCTCAAGGAAGAAGGCTTAGCCAGATCTATCGGAGTCAGTAATTTCCGAGAAGAGGATATCTTGGAGATTGAGAAGACTTGGAAAATGCCTCCCAGTGTCAACCAGGTAGACACGAATACACTTCCTGAGTGTTCTACCTAGCTAATACCTAAGCTTGGGATGTTTGTTGTCAGATCGAATATCACCCGTACAACTTCCACGCACCCAACGTCCAACGACTCCTGGCCATTCAGAAGAAACACAATATCCACGTTGAGGCGTACGGCCCCTTGACTTCTTTGACGGGAGCCAAGAACGGGCCTGTCGACGATGTCGTAGAAGCTATCGCCAAATCAAAGGGTATCGAAGAATCTCAAGTCTTGCTTAATTGGGCTAGACAGACTACAGATGGGGTAGTAGTCACGTATGTCACGTCCCATTCCTTCTCGCCCACCTTCTTACAAGCTCCGAGAGAGGCCGAAACAAGACAATTGCTGATTTTTTGGATGGACAGGACTTCGACTAACGAAGAAAGACAGAAAATACAATTGGAAGCCATCACCAAGAACATCAACTTAACTCAGGAAGAACTCGACCAGATCTCTGAAGCCGGTCGAAAGAAGTTCTTCAGATACAGGATGACCGACGTTTGGGATGCCGCTAAGCCATAGATCGTCTGTATTCCGATTCCGAGGGCGAGGTGAGATCGTCTTCCCGCCATTCTGAAAGTGGGGACACGTAGAACAGACCGGGCATAAATATGCACGATGCATATGCAAAGATACGATTCACAAATTGCGTATGTGCACCTATTGTACCACAACAACATTTTGGGCATGCTACGACAGATTTGCACATGGTAAGATCATAATACATGCGCGAGATTCGGTTTTTTCATGTACTTATACAGAACGTGCTAAAAGCGCCCAATTATTCGAATATATAAGACAGTTCGGCTCATCTCTCCGTTTCCACTCTCACTCTGAAACTAAGCAGCGATGTGATCTACTTCTCTGTCCCAGACTCTGTGCTTGGCAACGGCATCGATGAACTTCTCAGAGAACTCAGCGCCAACGCCTACAGAGGGAGCAAGCAGTACACCGTTGGCCTGAGTGATCTCGCTCTTGGTCTTGGCATCTGCAGGCAGATCTCCTGGAAGGGCGAGGTCGGTCAACCATCCTACAGCATTACCCGTAGCGGCAATAGCCTTCAAGTGCATGTAAGCTTCTCGAGCAGCATGGATGAGTCGACCGTTCTTGAGCTTCTTGGTGTAATCATCCGAGTCTCCACCAATGAAGATCAACGCGTCGAAGTGGGTAGATCTGGAGTTTTCGAAGGTGAATTCGGCGATTTGAGTCTGACCGTTTCCAGCTTCGACTTTTCCAGTTCCGGGACCGACAAACTTGACCATCATGCCAGCAGCACTGAAGGCGAGTTTGAGAGGCTCGACTTGGGCGTAAGAGTATCCCGGGAGAAGGTAGATACCGACTTTTCGTCCTTCGGCAGTGAAAGTTTGGTTCTTTCCCGTAATTTGGGATAAGAATTCGGATCTCTTGCCGTGGTTCGGCACGGCGTCTGGTACCTTGATGTCTTTGAGCGACTCGGCAACTGCCAAAGCCAAGTCGTGGTCGACCAGGTTGATCCGGTTGATGGCGTTCTGCTGTACGATGGTCTCGTAACATTTAGACAACTCGAATTGGTATGCTGAGATGATGTTCTTCTTCTCTGGCTCCGACATGGAGTTGTAGAACAGTTGAGCTTGACTTGTGAACTCGTTGAACTTGGGTCCGTGCATTCGCTCCTTGATACCAGCTACGACCTCTGGGTAGGACCTGAATCCGCCCTTTGCTGGTTCGGTGGTGGGAAGGATATCGAATCTGTTGGGGTGGTAAGCCTGTCGGTTAGACTTGCTGAACATGGTGTTTTGACCATCACGTTGGTTGGTCATGAATGGGCAGACAGGTCTGTTGACTGGGATATCTCCGAAGTTGACACCTAATCTTGAGATCTGGGTATCTTGGTAAGAGAAGTTTCGACCAGCAAGCAGAGGGTCGTTGGTAAAGTCCATACCAGGTACGATGTGTTGGGTACAGAAAGCGACTTGCTCGACTTCGGCAAAGTAGTCGACAGGGTTTCGGTTCAATGTCAAAGTACCGATGTTCTTGACTGGCACAAGGTCTTCAGGGATGATCTTGGTCGAATCGAGCAAGTCGAAGTCGAAGTTGTGCTCGTCTTCCTCCTTGACTAATTGCACACCAAGCTCCCACTTGGGGTAAGCTCCAGCCTCGATGGCATCCCAAAGATCTCGTCTGTGGAAATCGGGATCTTGTCCAGCAAGCTTGAGCGCCTCGTCCCATACTAAGGAATGGGTACCGAGATGAGGTGTCCAGTGGTACTTGACGAACGTGCTCTTGCCCTCGGCATCAAGCAATCGGAAGGTGTGTACACCGAAGCCTTGCATGTGTCTGAAAGATCTTGGGATGAATCGATCGGACATGGCCCACTGTTGCATGTGTGTGGATTGCGGGTGAAGTCCCATGAAGTCCCATGCATTATCGTGGGCAGTCTGAGCCTGAGGGATCTCATTGTGAGGCTCGGGCTTCACGGCGTGGATGAGATCGGGGAACTTGATCGCTATAGGGAAGCGAGAAGATCAGCGCCGACTCCTCATTTTTGAATTACGATATCTCGACCAAAAATCATTCTTTTGGACTGATTCTTGGCCCATTTGGTAGCTCTCTTCGAGGGGGATGCAGAGAGATGCCGCCTTACCGTCCTGGATGAAAAAAACGGGAACATTATTCCCCACGAGATCCCAGTTGCCTTCATCAGTGTAGAAACGAGCTGCGAAGCCTCGAGGATCACGGACCTGGAAAGGTGGAAGGAATTTCAGTTTTTGCCACTAGATTTTCGAAAGTGCCACTCACGGAATCCGCGGAACCTCGCGATCCGCCTACGGTGGAAAATCGGACGTATGCAGGGGTGGTCTTGCTTGTGTCTGTGAGGATCTGTGACGAAAAAGAAGGTCAGTCGTGTGAATTGTGGACGACAGAAGGGGAAAGGGGCGAAAGTGGCGGCGAAGGGCGAAATGATGGACGAAAAAAAGAGGCACTCACTTTAGCGGTGGTCAGACCGGTCAAAGGAGTGTGTAATTTGAATTCTCCAAAGGCACCTGCTCCTCTAGCGTGTACTACTCGCTCGGGGATCCGCTCATGATCGAAATGCGAGATCTTCTCTCGGTTGTGGAAGTCTACGTGGGCGATGTGTGAGCGATACAATCCAAGGTCACTTGCAGCCCGGTTGATAGCAATTGCACTTACCCTCTAACACGGTTGGACCCCTTGCACCTGCTCTCAAAGCGATATCTGTCTCGGCGATCTTAGTACCGAAGTACGATGTGAGGGGTGTCTTCTCATTTTGGTCGATTGTGAATCCATCCATCTGCCTCTTCTTAGCATCTCCGACGGTAGAGTTGACGACTATGTCACGATCCAAACAGGTCAGTCCTGCCCACACGTATAGTTTTTACTGGACGCCGATCGAGATATTCTGAAATCGAACAAAACTCACGCTTGTCTACGACTTGAGCCATCTTGTTGATATATTTATGCTACGATGATTGGTTTTATAGGTCGATATAATACGATGCGGTGGCAAGATCGTATAAAGGATGGTTCTGAGTCTGAAAGAACGTTGTTGATCTAATCGTTAAGTATTTATATATACTCGAGCTCGATGCTGACATACACTTATTGGAAATGGCGTTCGTCCGTCCGCAGGCAGACCGAATGAATCCATGCATACAGTAGTATGTGGAGGTCAGCTGTCCTAGGCCCACCGTCCAATCCCCCTCGAGCTTTCTCACATCTTTACGATGATCGCGTCATTCCCATATCCTAAATTTACGGAACCGCTATCGAAAACCCACCGACCCAAAGAGCAATAAGGGGAGGTACGTCATAGTTTTCAGTCACCGTCAGGGTCCATCGATTCCAGCGATTTTGCCGAGATCGAACGGATGGCATCTATACATCTACTCACAAGTGGCAAAATCAACCTTGCTCGGATGCATATCGGTTTGGGGCTGCTGGCAAAAAGGATGCATAGTAGGCGTTTCTGTGCATCTTATGTCGATGACCCCACGCTGTAACACGAGTGCGCCCGTGCTGTTCTGGAACTCTTGCGGAATGCCGAATCGCTATGCATTGCTCTTCAAGTTCTGCATCCTCGGGCAGGTCTCGGCTGATAGACTAAAGATGTCTGCAGGTATGCTATATAAGCTGTCTTCCTTACTGAGTTCCCATCTACGGTCATAGAATCCAGAAAGCACCGGGTCTCGTCCGCTCCCCGCAGCTTAAGTTGGATATCGCTCGGTCAGTGCCAAGGTGGGGGACCACTTGGGAATCCCGAGTGCTGTAGTTTTTTTGCGATTCACCCAAGCCAGGTCCTCCTCCTCACTGACTGATTTTGGATCCGTGGGAGTTGAGTCTCCTACTCTCGCGTGAAGCTCATGTGCTTGGCATGCATCCCGTCCTTGTTCTGCTTTGACCCTTTTTTGCTTTGTCCTGATAGGAGTGTGCGCTATAATCGACTTCTCTGTTCGCCAAAAAGCCCAGATGGTGGACACGATTGTATCTCCTGCCTATCTCAAAACACCCAGTGAGTATTCACCCTAATCTCGGACCCGTTCGGCGTATCAGGAACGGGCAAGCTCGACGAATGCAGTGTTTTTTCTTGAGACGCTGAAATCGATTGTGGTAATTTCCGAAAACCATGATTTCGTTTTGGACTGAGCAGGCAGACAATTCAGGATGAAGGACTGCCGAAGTCGTACAATGACACTATCGTTAGCGCTTCTTGTGCTCATGCTCATGCAATTTCGAGCAGACCGTCGCATCGTCCCAGTGTCTCAGGCTACTTGCGGCATTATGTTGGCCGAAATAGTCGTAGCCGTGTTCCGCTTCTGTCATAGTCGTTCGAGGGACGAAGCTTCTCATTGAACTATGTTGGTCAAACAGACATAAGCACGAATATAAGTACCTCAGTATATGTGATCTTGCCTTCACTCCTGTGTACATTGAACCATACATGAACCTTTCTCTCAAACCTCGCACTTCGCACTTCGCACACCTCTCTTGCATAAAGCAACTCCCAGCCGCCCATTTCAGATCGATCTCAAAACACCACCCTCACGATAGGTGCGTCTGGTCATCCAAGATGAGTATATCGACTATCAAGGACGGCTTCACCCTATCCTCCGTTTGCGCAGCTTCGGCCTCCTTGTTCACAATCACCAGTCTGATCTTACTCATGCGCCAAAATGTCCTTCCTCAATGTATCTTGGCGTCCCAGCCCGACGATGGCACATCACAAGTTGCAAAGCCGAAAAAATCCATAACGAACGGGGAGAGCCAAATTCGATATCAATCGAAACAGGGACAACAAAAAGGATATTTCACATCGACGACGGGTGATTCCACGGATACGAGCATCGCCGAGTTCATCAATAACGGACGACGGAAATCCCTGATAATCAACCAGCACGAGATCCTTAGCTTGTATTCTATTTCCAACGACATAACCACCACCGAGGCGGAAGAAGATATCCCGAGTATGAGTCGACAATGCTCTGCGATCGGTATGAATCGGACATTAACAGTCAGTCGATTCATGAAGTAGCTGGTCGGTCCTACGTTAGAAGGACCGAGTTAATGGCAGTCTTGTTTGGATGGCGAAGTGGATAGCCTGTATTTAGTGCTGCATTCTGTATAGATGCATTGTTATTATGGTTACACTAGGCAGTAGAACCCTCAACTTCGCATCCGCTGACTTCCATACAAAACATCGATAAGTTAAAATTCTCGAGAATTTTCCTGATTACAACGGTGGTCTTTCACACCCACACCGAGAGAATACCAGATAGATAGATGAATAGAAAGATGTGTTTTAGATACTATACAATCCGCAAACCCCCTTGCCCTAGTTCTTCAACTCCCAAGCTCAGAGATCCCCATTCCTACTATGTCATATCCGCGAAGTCGTCGGCGTCCTTTCCCCACTCCGTACTGTCCCACCAGAAGACGTCAGATCCGAATCAGTCGTCCATTCCGTAGTATTACCATCTTGTATGGTGGACCATTGACCATGATGTGGATACTGATTAAGAGCCCCGTTTTGGGATTGGTCCGTATGACCAGTCTCGATCGAGATAGTGTGTACCACACTCGGCATATGAGGTTCCAACGCTAACTTCAAGGACGAATCCGTTTCGCTGCTGACACCTCTATGTAGATTGACGGGCGCAGTGCTTCCCCTTGTAGGGAGATCGCTTCTTGGCCCATGAGACGGTCTAGATCTCGAGGACCCCAGAGTGGTAGATAGATCGATCTCCATGCCTGTCTCCCATTTCGTGACTGCTTTGATCGGGCCGGAATAATGCTTGGCGCCTGGACAAAAGGGTAAGCATGTGTCAGCGAGACGTATGCGTATTGCGCTCAACGACTTACCATAACTCCGCCAAGTCAGGAAACAAAGGATAATTGTACCAGCTATGATGACAGGTGACCAACTCATGGTGGCTGGGGAAGAGAAGAATTGTCAAGTCGATCTCGGCAACAGGGTGAAGATGGTCAAGGAGACTCACCCGCTGTGACCGGCCTAGATCCGGGGAATGTTTGGGCGATGATGAGTGTCAGACCGTACACAAACCCGATGACCGCCACCGGTTTACTGACGAAACCGATAGGGAAGATCAGCAACCTTTCACCAATTTACAGAGTTGATTACATCATCTGGCACTGCATCAAGATTTGTGAAGCTCACCTAGCTTTACCGAGGGACCAAGTCGTCCTTCCCTCCGTCAAAAGATTCTTCTTGCTTACCAAATACAGCCCCACCGGGACTATGTATCCAGTGTACGACATGGTACAGGCCGTCACTGCCAAGACCGAGTAAAGAGTGGCTTGAGAGCCAAGCGTCATGCATGCGAAGGGCAAACACAGAGCAATGACGAGCCAATTTGCGAAGACAGGATTCTTGGATTCGTTGGTTCGCCTGATCCAGTCGGAGAAGGGCATCGCATTATCACGCGCAAGCGCAAAAACGAATCTTGACGATGCTTGTAATTGAGCGATCACTTGCAGATGCAAGACGACGATCATCAGACAGCATACTGATATCGCTCCCGGCTCGGATATCGCTTTCGTAAGAATAAATCCCTGTGCCGACATGTCAGCTCACACTGGCACAAGAGTTGCAGACAAGCTTACAAAGGGGAAGCTGTGCATCCGCACCGTGGCTGCGTCTTCCGGTGCGATCGAGAGGAGAAGCAAGATAATCGACTGAGTTGCCGAATCAGCACACGTTTACCTCATTCTATTTGCAAAACGAAATGACTCACTATGTACCCAAGGACATAAGTCTGGAACAGACAAGCCAGAATTAGTACTCTCTCATGGTCTCAGAGCAAGAAGGCAGTCACCCACCAGAATGACAGAGGCAGTCATGGCGTTCGGGACATTTCTAGACGGATTCTGAGTCTCTTCAGCCATACTACAGCCATCGACCGGAAAAGGGTCAGCATGCATATCACACTGTATAGCTAGCTGACGTGATGGAGCTGAAGGCTTGCGCTGTCACTCACTGCGCGGACGCATCAGCACCACTAGCAATGGTCGTAAATTGCCAACCCAACAGGTAGACATATGGTTTCGAGCTCCACCCCGTGGTATTGTAAAACGTAGTGAACGTATGCCCTGATCTATGCTTCGTCGCGTTCGTTGCCAGGAGGGTTATGCACAGAACAGCCCACATCGTGAAACCGAATATGCCGGAACATAGCCAGAATCGGTGAGATCTTCCCCAAGCCGTTGAACCGATAGATCCGACTATCAGCAAGACAGCCTATGTGAGACCGGACGATCGTCAGTATCCGTGCTCTAGTCAACCGAGAATGCGTAAGATGACTTGGCCTTACGATGAAGAATAAGAACATATGCCAAGGTGTTTTCTTGTAATCGAACGATATTGCCATTGTACCTGCTATTATATTGACAATCTCCCAAATTACCAGTAACATCTGCAATGGATAGCGCCAGACATGTCAGCTGCGCCCTCGGTGTCGTCAACATAAGGATTGAAGCCTTGTCGCACTCACGTTTCCAACATGACCGCCCATAACGAAGCCTCCCATCAACCAAGCCCATCCTCTCTCACCGCCTACACCACCTCGAGCAAGTTTCCACGCCCACGATGACATGGCACCTGACACGGGGTAGGCGGATGCCAATTCTGATAAAGTCAAGGTAAGGAAGAAGCAGAAGACGCCTGAGACCGGCCATGCGACGAGCTGTTCCAGGCGAATCATTAAGCTTGTTGCATGTTCTCAGTCGCAGTGGCATTTCACTCACTATCATCGCTGGGCCACCGTATGCATAGCATCCGGACACGGCGTATATCGTGCCCTAAGCACAGCGTGATCAGCATGCACCTCTTGTAGCGAAACACCGAAGCTGAATGATGTATAGCCGATGTGGATGCATCACGAGCAGACGAAGCGGCGGGGTGAGGACGACAGGCTCAGGCGAGAATAGGGTCGCCATGTGCAGCAGACAGGAGGGGTGAGGGTGGGAGGGAGGCGAGTGTAGGGCAATGCATAGGGCGAAGAAGCGGAGTGGGCAGCATGAGGGAGAACAGCGAGGACGGGGAAGGGAAGTTCCAGGGAGAGGGGCAAGGGCGGCAAGAAAGGGCAACAGCGAGGCATTCACTGTGAGAGAAATGTGAAAAACGATGGAGGGCGCTCTTGACCGTTCAACTCACCTGCAAAGCTCCGATGTTAAGCCAACTGATACTCAAACTGCTCCAGAAGGTATAGTCTCTACCCAGAACAGCGTCATACCCCAATTGTCTCAATCTAGCTGCGTCTCTATCCTCCTGGCCTTTCGGGAATCCGCCTGAGCCTGAGCCCGAGGCCGAAAGTCTCGATTCAGCTGCCGAGAGGTCGAGAGGCAATTTGACATTCGGTGGTGTTTGTGTAGTAGCGATCGAAGTCGTCTCTGTCGATGGGGTGGTCAAAAATGGGTCGGTCGTGTTAGACGTTGACGATGAGAGTGAAGAGAGTGGGCCTGGGATAGGTCGATTCGAATGTGGGATAGGATCCGAGGTGTTCGAGTTAAGCGGTTTAGGTAAGAGGAATTGAGTAGAATTGAATGATGAATTAGGTGATATTGACTCGACGGATACAAGAGGAGTCTCATTGGAAAGGTGTTGCAAAGGGATTGGTGCAGGTCTACTGCCGTCTAATGGTATTCTCTCTTGCCATGAATAAGTACTCTCCAATTCGCCAGTACCATTGCTTTCGTGATGCTGGTGTTGAGACAACAAGCTATTTTCGCCAGGTTGAAAAGCGGTGTTGTTTGGCGTTCTGGCGTCTGGAAAGAATGGTGTTGAGGAGGTTTGCGATTCCCATGCACTTCCCGAGGAGTTTACCGAATTGCCATATTCGTCTAACGAGGATGTGATGGAGTGGAGTTGAGTCGAGTGAGGGCTTGGGCCAGGACCTGCTTCAACCTGGCCCTGACCCGGGCCAGGCGGTGTAGGGTTGGACTTTGATTGGAGCAGTCTCTGTAATTTGGACATTCTGCTTCCATCAAGAGATCGATATAAGGTGAACTATGGGATGTCGTTGATCGATGGTGAAGGTGATCTTAGTCATAATCGAATGTTCTGACTGAGGGTTGTCTGAAGTATAACATGGTAATAGTGATCTTGCCGAGGATATGTGATTAACAGTAGTTGGTTTCCGATGAGATGCTGTTGATGCTATTGATGCTGTGTATTTGTTCCGGTGATACAACGTTTTCAGGATCCTTTAGTGATGTACCAAGCGAGTCCGAGGGAGGTGATCTACGTTGTTGTTGTGGTAAGTGATTCGTCGTCAAGGTTTCAAAGGAAGATGTGTGAGAACCGACTAGGCACCCGTACGCACAACTTTACCAGAGTTTTATAAGGATCTTGCCTTTATGAGGGGAATTGTCGCGATCCGAAGGTGGTTATTGGATCATGTTCCGGACAAAACGATAAGATGCCGACGAGTGTGGGTTGTAGTCCTTGGTGAAGTATATACAATGCTCGTTCGATGCAATCCTTTTTCACCGGATGCGATGTTAGAATACCATTTATACCTTCCCGCAGCGAAGAGGCAGATGGATGGTGGTGCGATGCGAAGGGTGTTGAATCCTTATCTATCAATGCAACGCAAATCTGCTTTGCCGGCTGAGAGGGTCAATTGATGCTGTATTGATCAAACAATGTACTTTCTTCGCGTTGAAGTTGAAGAAGGATGCGTCTGGAATTGCTTTCTACGAGATCCGTAGTCTTGATCGAAAGGCTACTTGGGATGGACGTAGTGCGTACTCCCTTCCTTGTTTCTAGCCTTTCTTCAGTTGCCTATTTACGCGCCAAGCTTTCCAAGCCAAGTTGGCGAATTCCGTTGTCGTCTGCCTTGTATAATGCGCAGGTTGATGCGGACAAGTCGACCTGAGACCCACTTGACTGTATATGTTATGGTCGTAGATTGGATGCAATGTAGTACGGTGAACGATGATGAGGTTCAGGATGGTCTCGCATGGTGTAGTATGTGGGATAGATAACGAAAAGCCCTGGTAGTCGACTAATGAGGTGATCGACCAAAGACCAAAGTAAAGTGGCGGTTAATCAAGATTCAAGACAAAAACCGGCTATATGCGTCCATAAATACGTTATTGCTTCAAAGGGACGGGCCGAACAAGGGTAATTATAAAAGGATGGTACCTGGCTTCCCTACGTCCCTACACCTCATCTCACCAAGTTATGGGGGTTCACGATAAGGTATGCTGAGGTGATAGCAGACTGCCGTGCTGAGGTGACGTCCAGCTGTTCTAATCGTAGAGAGTGCTGACACTATCTCAGAGACGTACACTCCCATGCGCAAACGCAATTGTCCCGGTTCACGATATCACAGACTCACAAAATACCCTATAGCATGATGTGAAAGAGCTGTCCGAGGTTCCCCGGCATCTGAGACAGACCCCTTAGCTGTCGTTAGGCAGGATTTGCTGCTGTTTGATCAGAACGAAGCTTCATGACAATCTCGACAAAGCAACCAAGGATCTCATAATCGTCGCTGTACATGAGGTTCAGGTAGGTCTGGTCCCATCAAGCGAATCTCTGCGATGATATCAACGCTGTCGAGAGGAACTCCGGCGAGCTGCGTTGCCTGGACGATGCATCATCTGCGCACTTGCTACGCTAGGCCAGCTGCTCAGCAGAGCTCGATCGCCTGGATCAAACACGGTTGTCCTCTTCAATCGCACAAGCAGTTAAAATGAAACTTCATAAAATTCATTCATTCTTCTCATAATCACCCACACTTCCAGAGTGTCCATAGCATAGCGTCAAAGGGGGTAGCAAAACGTCAAAGTAGTTCAACCGGTTCGAATTCAAGTGAATACAGAGCAAGGAGATTTTACGGTGGGGAGTAGCAAGCAATCGAGAACGGTCGTAAACAATCACAAAGATGAGGTGACGTTGCAGCACATCAGAAGAAAATGGTATATGCGATGTTGGCAACGGTTGTCGCGTGGAGGTTTACTCGTCACAGTATGGGAGGTAGGTGTAAGCGAGAGCCTAGAGCAGAACCCGTCAGTTGATTCACCGTTAGGAAGTGGCACCATGCAATATCGACTCACGTTATACAGAGTCTCGTTGTATTGGGGGTAAGTGTAAGATTCGGTGTCTACACAGAGGACTTCACCGACGTAGATGTTGTCGCATGCATCGTCGATTTGAGGGTTGTTGGACCAGAGAGTCTCGTTAGAGATACCGTATGTCTGTTGGATGTAATCACAGGTGCTGTATCAAGAGGGCCGGTCGAGTCAGCTTTGCTTCATTTTCATCTGGAGTATTCGACACAGATGACTTACTCATCGGCAACCACGGTGTAGACTTTGGTACAGTCGTGTTCCTCGATACCGAGACAGACGACTTGTCCAGGTTGGAGGTTGTCACAGTTCTCATCGATGGTAGCGTCATTCACGAGGGCAAGTTGGTATGTTGATACACCGTATTTTCGGGCTGACGAGACACATTGACAGCACAAGTCAGCGCACGGTCCTGCTAGTGCTCCACAGTTGGACATGATGCTAAAAGCAGCGACCAAATGAGACTTACAGATGGAGTCACAAGTGTCACCTGAAACAACAGTAGCATTACGTGTGCAGCCGTCAATAGCAAGAACGGCTGTATGAGGAAGGGGAGACGATTGGAAAATCAGTGATCGGTCAAGAGCGAACAATGTCGTTGAGTAGTAAGAGAGCGAGGGGATGACATCTCGTCAGCATTGTTCACCTGACCTCTTGATCTACTCGATGTGGAAACAACTACTCACAGGAAAGAAGAGGAAGAACAGCAAGAGCTAATTTGACGAACATTGTTTCTTCACTTATATGATATATCTACTTTATTCGATCGAGTATGGAGTTGGACAGGTCGGTCGTCGTTGATTGTTCGGTTGAGTGAGTCTGGCTTGAGTCAGGCTGGTAGTGAGCGTGCTGGTGTAACGAGTGTGAAGTAGTCGGTGGGGTCGATGACCTTGATTAATCTTGAGATTGTCGTAGATAAAAGGAAAGTTAGTATAAGAGCTGTAAATTGATGAACATGAAATAAAAGGAAAAGCAAAAGGAAAAGGAAAAGCAACAGTAGACGTTAGAGTAGCTTGATGGATAGGAGATGGTGGGGTATAGAGGGGTCTCTGGTAGGGATGTTGGCCGTATGGAAAAGCAGAAAGCAAAAAAGCAACCAGGCAAAAGGCAAAAATCAAATAGCACGTCCCCCCTCCCTACAGAGTGAGCACAGTTCCCTTAAAATCAAGCACGGTCCCATTCTGTACCTTCCGCTATTTCCTGAATAAGTAATTTTGTCCTTTCTTGGTTTCATCAAAACAACGCGGTGCCTTTTTGTTTGGTTGTTGTTGTCGTCGTTGTTTTTGATATTGCTTGTTGGTTGGGTTTCATATCCATCCTTAAAAGGGTCACAGTGCGATGTGGCTTGGCTTGTCATTGCGTTGAATTTCATTTCATGATTGACTAGTACTAGAAGAATGACACAAGCAGCAGGTCGTAGTATGCCAAGATCAAATACAAGAGGACAAGTAATGCCTTGACGCACATGACGTCTTGTTCCTCTTCAACCAAGCTATGATCGGGTTTGCGCAGAGTAAGAATTATGCTTGGCCCCGGAACCCTGGTTTCATAATTCGATTAGCATTCCTCTGTATGCGACACAACGAATAGTCGATCTGCAAGCGTCGACAAGCATCGGGCAGACATGTATACAGTGCAGATATCAGGTGATGGGTATATTACTTGCATGCAAGACGGATAGCGACAATTCTTCGCGCCATCCTGTACGCTCCTCAACCATATTATGTTCCTGCACATCGACGGAAGTACAGAATAGGTCATGCAGATCGATTCGTCAATCAGCAGGCGTCATTTGCGGTCTCCCACGATACAACCGCCAGAAACCTATAGTACGATGTGTAGCGTCAACGAGGTGAATGGGAACCGTGCGCCCATCCTCTCCTTTTCATTTGGTGCACATCCTTTTCCTGCTGTGCGTGGAGGCGCTCTCCTACATGTGCTGCCCAATCGGACGAGCGTACGACGCTAGAAGGCATCTCGATGCCAGCCTTGTTCTTAAGGTCCCTCTAGAGATTCGAAGAACCGTTCAAATGCTTGCGCTTCAGATACCATCTCCTCCATCGCGCGGGGTGTCCTATCTTGATCCGACACCTCCCAGCTGCGTCCTATCGTCTTCGCCGTGCCTTCTGGCTGCTTTGTTGTTTTTCTTGCTGTGCCATTTGACTCTCTTGATTCTTTCGGTTGCGTATTTGAGCTGAGATGAAAGTCGAGACCGAGATCGAGATCGTCCTTCAGGCGAGCTTCATTCTCCTCCAATAAAGGATATATCTTATCGTTCTCCCCGTCGAAGTCGGTCGAGTGTCTAGGAAGGATGTGGACGTGCACATGAGGTACAGATTGGCCTGCTGATGCGCCGTCCTATCAATTCACGTTTACGAATCATGGTCAGCCGAATACTCGGCTACTCAGCATCCAATTGATCATTGTTGCTATCGATTCTGTGGGTGGTTTGCGACAGATCGGAGGTGTTCACGCACTTGAAGGGAAACGGTCAATGCTTGAGCTTTGTAATACTGTTCCAAACCCCGGCCGACTTTTTGCACAGTCAAGAACAGGTCGGATACCTCGTTTGGGCGAAGATCAGCCAGACGAGGGACCACTCGTTTAGGTAAGATCAGAACGTCTATCAAACCCAATTCATTCATAACATTAGTCGGAAGATTAACGAATTGCTTGCATACGATTGGATCCACTCACGACCTGGCAGTAAGGGTTTGAGGTTTACGATGCCTATGGATAGCGGTGTTGTGTAAAATACTATTGGAAGAGCCCGAATAATCATCAGTTTAGTTTGAACCTACAAAGAGAGGCAGCTCATACCTTGCTTTGTGACGTCGAATACCGAAAAAAGGTGTTTGACAGTCATCTCATCTATAGATTCTATGATCAACACTTCTATGCATCTATGTGATCATGAACTTGTGCGGATACGGTAGTCTATCTAGGTCGAAAATGGAGTAGGTGTCTGAATCGTCTCGCAGAATTACATTCGACAAGCTCGGTGATCTTCCTATCCGCGTCATCCGAAATTGCAACCGGATCTTCACCACTCTACTGCTCATCTCCTATTCCATCAAGGTGTGAACCCATGATCATCAAGGAGATACGGTCAGGATGCTACCCCGTATATTGACGTTGATGTGAGTTCACCAGTACATGGACATGGACATGCGGAAGAGGATAGCATAGCTAAGAATTGTCACCCTGCAGAACGCTCTTCCTCCCTTCGATATTGGCTGTGACACTCTCAGGCCAAGTCCAATTCGGTCATCTGTTATCTCGTATGTCCATGTCGAGCTTGCTTGACGCGATTTCCTGCATGATACCTGACTGACAGGCCGTGAGCTTTGCATATCATAGCTACGACTCTGCCGATAGGGAGCAAGGTATCGGTTAATCATGGTGAGAGGAATGTATGGATCAAATCAGATGGGTCATTCGACGTGTGAGCAAGCGATCACCAGATTCCCCGCCGGTCCCTTTCTCAAGCTCTTAGCTAGAGCTATAGTCCAGACGTATCATACATTGTGGAAGATCGCACCGATTGACAACTCTGATTCCGATCCAGGCTCAACGTAGACGAGGGCGAATACGTATTGGAACCTCTCGTGCCAGGCTACATTTTCCAGCCTGTATGTCCTCATCCTTACTTCTCATCAATCAATCCTTTTTTCGGACAGTCTCCTGTTGGGGGGGCAGAAATGAGAGGAAGAGAAGGAGCTGACGAAGAGAGATGAGTATAGTACCTGGTAACCATCTCACCCTCGACTCCACCTACCGAAGCTATAGCTTCGTCTCCAGCATCCCCAAACCCAGAAGACCCCACAATCGCATCTTCACCTGCCGAACCGACATTCGATATCCACGTTCAACCATTCTACCCTGCTAAAATCCCTTTACCTACCACCTCAACATCTCTACCGCATCCTCTGATCCTTGTCCCGTTAGCCAAGGAGGACTACTTTACCAGTAAAGGAGGTATGAACCTCGGCGGGATGCTCAAATCGCCGATGGTCTTGATGATGCTTTTCAGCGCTGTGATGCTTTTTGCTCTGCCCAAATTGACGGTGAGTGCGATCAAGCCTCATTCCCATTGTGTGGAGGCTTGAGTCTGTCAAGCTTCATTTCTTAATTTGCTCATTTGCTCATTTGCTCAATCGGAATGCCATGAAGCAATAACAGCCTTTCCATCCAGCCTGATCCAGAGTATATGTTTGGGATGATGGATGCTGATTGTCCCTGTGTTTTTCGTCTCATCAGGCGGCAATGGCAGAAGACCCGGAGATGGCAAAGGAGATGGCAGATACTAGAGCTAGGATGAATAATTTCCAAGGGATGGACTTTGCTGGATCGTAAGTTTCAGTTTGAGCCTGAGTGTATCAACCCTTTCTTCCAATTGAATACATTGTATCCGTCATGAGCAACATCTGATGAGGATTGGCCTTGGCAGATTATCCAACATGCTAGCTGGTACTTCAGAGGATCCTCCCGCCTCCGCAGCAACGACATCAGGCTCGAACACTCCGAACAGACCGGGCGCAGGAGCAGGTGAAAAGAAGAGACGGGGTCGATAAAGCTGTACATCTAGAAGTAAAGACATCATGTCGAATCCTGTGGCTCGCACTCTGGGGGGAATGGACGCAAATACACAATAGAATGCATCGTGTTTCGACTGGGTACTACAGGTACACGAATCCGGCAGACTCTGGACTTTGATTCTCGATTTATATATTGTACAACGTATTCAAATTCACCAAGGCTGAGCTAAGAAGCCGAAACCTTCCCCAGATCCAGACCAGGTAACCATAACTTCACCTTGTCCATCACCATCTACGTCGTCCGGCGCGGAAGGTATGAGGTGTTCGACTGCACTCCATTCTTCCGCCTCCGAGAAAGACGATTCAACGTCTGAGTCTGATTCTGAGGGATGTACAGACCAAACACTTTGAGCTTGACCGTTATTCGACTCGTCCGAAAATTTGGACAACAGCGAAGCTGTCAATGATTCTGTCGACGACGAAAACGATAACGATGACATCGATTCGTCCGATGATGGCGAGTCGATTGGCGAAGGGGTTGTCGATCCGCTTGAAGACCATGAATCATTTGGAGTAGATAAGACAGATTCGGTATTGTCGAATAACACCTCGTTCTCCTCTTGCATCTCTAGTCGATTGGCCGACATATCCAAAGTGGGGAACACCAGTGACATCGAGTCTTGGCTGTTGGAAGTCTTGGATTGATTGGTTTCCCATTGTTCCATGATTTCTCGACTTTCCACTTGATTCAATTCCATCTTCCGCTCTGGCTCATGCTCAGGCTGTCGTCGGTCTTCATACAGAGCCCACCATTCACCTTCTTCGTTCGGCCTCAGACTCTCACCCAGTAACGTCTTCACGTCAGACACCGATCTATCGGCGAATATCAACCGCAGAATATCAGGTTGACCATCTTGATCGTGGACCACCTCCGCTTGGGTATTTGCTAATCCTGGATGTTGGTCCAGCACGCCCAGTCCATCTAATTTCGTAAGTAGCGGGATGACTCGAGTTGACGAATGAAGGGAGAAGGCGTTGTGTATTGGGAATAGCCCTTGAGTGAGTTTGGCTAAGATGGATATACCGATAGATGTCTCGTTATAAGGTATCTGGGCCATAGGGGCGAGCAATGCTTCGAGCGAAGGAGAAAGGGGTAAAGCGAGTATTGTGGTTTTGCCTTCGGTGACTAGAAGTTCAGGCTCAAGAGGGAGGGCAACGGTAATTTCGCCGGAAGATCGGGTGGGGATAGGGAAGTAATGCTTGAGGTCTTCGATGATAGAAGAGTCGATGGAATTGGAGTAGGAGGATACTCTGGCTTTTCGTTGTCGACGGTTAAGCTTTGATTTCGAGTAAGGGGTATATCGACTTGCTCTTGGTAAGCCCTTCGAGTGAAACTTCTTCTCATCGTCATCCAGCAACGAAGCGAAAGCCCTGAATACCATGGGCACATTGACATTCTGCATCGCATGCATGTGAGGCGCGGAAGAGAAGTTTCTGGCTTTGCCTAAGCCTACATTGGCGGGAATGGAAGGACCGTTCACCCATCTGGGTCGTGATCCGGCGGATTGCAATCCTTGTCGGACAGGACCCAGCCTCTTAGCGAGATTAGAGGGCTTTGTGGAAGAGGTAAATCCTCGAGCGGAAGTCCGGATTGGGATAGTAGCGTAATTTAGTTGATGAGCCGGGGTCGAAAGGGAAGGGAATGATGATTGGATGACTTGGTGGACTACTTGCCTAGCCTTGTGAATATTGTTGATCGTCCGCTTTGGAGCGGCTTTGATAGCTACGGCAGGTTTGGGAGCGTACATGATAGCTGTTGCTGCCTTGCGGACTAAGGTCGTCCAGGAAGTAGAAGTGAAGAGGGGCGGCATGATGAATACTTTTCACCCCTCTTCCCTCTGTCTGATATAATTGTTGTGTTGTCTTGTTCTGGTGTATCGCTCACGATACAGATTAGGTAGTGAAGTGGGACCGCATTTTAGCTTGTTGACTTGAATACTGCTTGAAGTCAGAATAATGGAAAAAGAGGCCTCTGCAAGGAGAAGGTGTTTTATACATTTCACTGCGCACAGACCCCCTATGAGTGAGTGGCGAATGACAGAATGAGAGGAACAACGCGAATTGTTTCGGCGTCGGCACCATCAAGTGGAGGTAAATCAACTCTCAGGCACCATCAGCACACGGCCGGATAAAAGTCGTGACGGAGCGGATACCGCCGTCAGAGATTACGGATTTCAGTCGAACGAAGGAAGGGTACGGATGTACAGGTTGTTCAGAAAGCTAAGTTTACTCTATAACGCTTGGGTTGTGAATTGTTCGGATCAGTCCGCGAGATGAGATCGACAGCTATACGGACGATCCGAGTGAACGCTCCATCCGCTAGGACATTGCTGCCAGCCAAGTCTTTCCGTTCAGGTGCCGAAACGCTTGTCAACTCTGGACCGCAACCCACCCTGTTTAGAAGGGCTCCGCGTTCACCCCTTTGGACATGCTCGACAAGACATTCTCATACTGCTTCGGCCCCATCAAGACATGAGGTTCCGATAGATATGGCGTTCGATGTGGTGCAGCCAAGTGAGGTACGAGCGGAAGGACAGAGCTTGGTGATATGTCATGGTCTATTGTGCGTTTAGCTCTTTGACCTGGCACTTCCATGTCGAGTCATCGAATGAGCTGATGGCTATGGACAATCAGTGGGTCAAAGCAGAATTGGAGGTCATTAGCTAAACAGTTCGCCTCAAAGCTTGGTATGCCTGTGTATACACTGGCAAGTCGATTTTCCGTAATCCATTAGCAATTCGCGCTGAAGGGGTGCGGACATTTATAGGATTTACGGAATCACGGCACGTCTCCTCATGCGGAACCTCACACGTATAAGGCGATGGCGGAAGATCTTTCCCACTTCTTCAAGACACATGACTTGACGTCTGGGGTCAATCTCATGGGTCATAGTATGTGAGTAATCAAACACGTCTTCTTCGACCCATAAAAGGTGTTGACCGGCGTATGTAGGGGAGGAAAAGCAGTCATGGCTTTTGCTTTGAACGAGAAGCTCAATTCGCCGTTACGGTCTCTGATCAGCGTAGACATGTCACCGGCGATAGGCAAGATATCTCACGAGTCAGTAACACATCAACAATCAAGCTCTCTAAATAGGCATACTGATTTCGTCTTCTGTATCAGATTTCAGATGTATACAGAAAGCATGATGGAAGTTGAAAAAGCTCAAGTAAAGACCAAACATGAGGCAGATAAGATACTAGCGAAAGTCGAACCCGTAAGCATAGTCTCAAAGTTCTCCTTCGATTATGAATGATGTTCTCGAACGAGGACGCTAATCTGATCACTCATGCTTTTTACAGTCACTACCAACCCGACAATTCCTCCTGACCAATACGCGGCAAACCCACGGGCACGATCCGCACCTCGTCTTCAGAATCCCCTTAACTCTATTATCATCATCGATAAAACATATAGGTGACTTCCCTTACCCTCCGCCTCCGCCTGTATCGTCCACATCACCAACATGGGAAGGCGCAACACTGTTCCTCAAAGGAGCTCAATCCAAATATATCAACAGGAAGAATATACCCGTCGCCGAGGCTTTCTTCCCTAATATGATGTTGGAAACGCTGGAAACGGGTCATTGGGTCCATGCTGAGAAGCCGCATGAGACTGTCGATTTAGTCAAGAAGTTTGTGGAAAGCATATAATAGAAATTAGAAATTGCACTTCCGGATAATGCGTTCAGCTGCAACTGCTCGAGGTTGCATAGTCATCATCGTTACATGATGTGTGTGTAGCATAACGTTTGAGGCATCGTCAGGCTCTTATGCATCTGTGGGGATGGTATCCGCCTTGTCGCTCTTTCAGCATCCGCGAATGGTGGTTTGCCCTGCATTAAATATTGGGTAGTCACCTACGTGATAAGTGGGTTGCGCGGATAAATAAATCGGTCACCCCTTTGTTGCCGCATTCAATGATGACTTCCCTTCGCGTATTGTACTGCACATCATTTTGGATTTCTCTGAGCGAGATATCGGTATCCTTCCTTTTGCTGAGAAGCGAAGTGCTGCTCGTTCTTCTACCTACCGGAAAACACGAACTGGAACCGAGGTCAGCGCTGCCTGTCAAACCACATCACGACATTATATCGAAGGAAGTTCAGTAGCCAAGGGAGTTCGACGAACTATCTCGTTAAAATCGTACTATGTCAATTATCAGCAAGAGACATTGTTGATCGGAATCACCTAAACCTAGAAATTCAGCAAGCAACGGGAGACGCTTTGACAAGTAGAAGTGCATTTTTGGCTCAAGGCAATCGACCGTAATGCCTTCATCATCATCTTATCATCGACCCCGTCCTTCGGATCCTGAAGATGGGGAATTGCTGGAGGACGATGACAGAGATTCCATGACCAGACCTTCAGGCTCATCGGGACCACCGCCTACACAGTTCAATCGTCCGCCAAGACCTGCAAAAACAAACCCATGGAGCAACCCTCTAGATAATGCAGGTCCATCAAAACCTCGAAAACCCACCTCCCCTCAAAAATCGCAAAACTCACTGACTGCCTCCACATCTTCGTCCTCCTATCAATCTACATCCCCTTTACCAACCAGTGGACCGCGAGCCACGCATGGACTACCTGTAAAACCTCCATCCGCAGGACCGACATCGACCCACAAAGGAAAAGAAGCAAGCCATCATAGCGCAGAAATCGGTAGTCATGATAGGAGTTACAGTGATAAACCCTCAATGCACGGAAGGAAGTATGACGACTATGATACCGTCTCATCAAGGCATCATCCAGCGGAATATGGCAGAACTAGATCCCCAGGTGGATATAGAGAACGGGACCGTGAGGATCGATATAGACCTGACTCAAGCGATGAAGAAAGATTCCGGCCTGATGTGAGGGATTACGGATACGGACGGGAAGAAAGGTCGGATCGGTTCAGAGCTCGAGAGTTCGGACACGATGATCGAGACAGACACAGGTTGGGTAGGGGTGATGATCGTGGTGCTGGTCATGCGGCACAGGAAGCATACAGTTCGGAATGGGGCGCCTACAACTCGAACAGAGATACGATATTGAGAGACAGAGGACACACCTTAGGGTATGATCATTACGGCGGATATGTCTCTCCGCCTAGAAGGAGACCAGCCTCTCCTATACCCTACTGGAAAACTGATCGACAGGAAACGAAGGAGCATAAAACCTTCAGGAATCGCGAAAACGGAGATCAACAGCGGATCAATGCAGACTATCCGCGGTCGATACACACTGAAAAATCCCCTTCCAATAAGAAGAAGAGCATGGATGGGATATCAGCTATGCCGGAAGTCAGGGACAAAAGACCCGCTTCGCCACCTGACTCACCCGGTATACCTCCTCCCCCAGCGCCAGAAGATGATGAGGCCGAAGAAGGTCAACAAACTCGAGCACCTATACGGATACTGAATCGACCGACTCGGAAACCAACGAAAGAAGGTACATCTCCAGCGATTGCACGTAGTACCCCTCGCGCTTCACGATCACCACCGCCTCCCCCTCCTCCGGAAGACGAGATTGCTCCGCCCGGCACTCCACCTCCCCCGCCCCCTGATACTCCACCTCCGCCTCCCATGGCTATACCATCGGCAGAGGCCACGCCAGCGAAGTCCTCGTCAGAGGAAGAAGCGAAACCGATTAATCCTTACGCCCCGAAGCCGATTCCTCACGCGCCAAATCGCAACTTGCTAGATCCACCAACGAGGGTGAATACGCCAACAGCGAAAAAGGATGCTGTGAACCCGTATGAGCCGAGTGCGCGTAGGTTCAGAAGTCTGACCGCCGAAGAGGAGTCACGCAAGCTCGGAAAGACGTTCGAGGGTACGACGACTCTTGCGGCGTATGACTTAGGGGCGAAGCTCGGTGAAGGGACATTCGGGTGGGTATTCTCCACTGCTTCGCCAAAGACCGACTGCCATATGCTGAAGCCATCGTCATTAGTGTTGTGACCAAAGGTATCGAGATCGCGACCAAGCGTGTCATAGCGCTCAAAAAGCTCATTACGCACAACCCTCGAGATGGGGTGAGTCAGCTCTACAAGTAGGATGGTATCAAGCTCATCGATCCGTCAGGTCTCCGTCACCACTGTGAGGGAAATCAAAATCCTGAAAAGCCTTGATCACGAAAATGTCGTACCAATCCTGAATATGGTAGTGGAGCGAAGTGAGTGCAACTTTCCCTGCGAAGGAAAGTAGAGCAGAGTTGGCTGACAGAATATCCGTTCGTCCGTAAGAAATTCCTGGAGACCGAAGTAATCGAGGGGAAGTATTCATGGTTTTCCCATACATGGATCACGACTTGTGCGGCCTTTTGGGCAACAAAGACTTCAAAATGACTCACTCAATGGCGAAACTACTCATGCGGCAGATACTGGAAGGTATGGCTTACATACACGCTGTAAGTGTTTCCGATAACTTTCTACTGTGAGCCGTCCGCATTTTGACGATGCCCCTGATTCACCACAGAACAACTTCATCCATCGAGATATCAAAACAGCCAACATCCTCGTTGATAAGCATGGGCAGATCAAAATAGCAGATTTCGGTCTTGCCCGAACGTGGACGCACGATGCACTGATGCCCCCTCATTTGGCGAACGAATACACCAACATGGTAGTCACAAGGTGGTACCGAGCCCCGGAATTACTGTTGGGGGATACGCATTATGGGCCAAGTGTGGATATGTGGTCCCTTGGCTGTGTCTTGGGCGAGATGTACTTCCGACACCCTATCTTGGCAGGTGATTCGGATCGAGATCAGCTTTATCAGATCTTCTCGCGAGTCGCTCCTTTGTCTCAAGAGTCTTTCCCTAATTGGGATCGGCTACCCGGATTCCCGGATGCGATTGGACATCCATGGGATAGAACGCCAGTGGATATAACGTTGTTGGAATCAGCGCCGAAATGGGGGTAAGTCCTTTCAATTACCGTTGTTAAATAGGCAGCTGAATGACTCGCTGCCATTTAGGATGGATCGAGGTGGAGCGGACTTGATGATCCAATTACTCAGGTTGAATCCCAAGAAACGAACCACTGCACATGAAGCCTTGGATCATGCATGGTTCTGGACATCGCCGTTACCTGCTGATCCGAAGAAGTGAGTCCATCTGGAACGAGCATGAATGATTGAAGCGATCCAAGCTGATCCATACTTCACCTGAACAGAACAACCATCAGTGTCGATTCTTCGCATGAAATGACCACCAGGCAAAAGCAAGAACCGGTCGGCGCTCCCGCTCCAGTACGAGCTGCTCCATCGCGACAACCACATCAACACCAACAAGCATTCAATAATGCTCAATCTCGTCCGCCGCCTCCAGCATATTCTCATGTCCCCGCCCATTCTCAACCTCGACAACCTTTCCCAAATCAGCAGCAGCAAGGATTTGGGAATTATCCTCCGAATGGATATCAGCCGGGCTTCCAAGATCTATCCGGTATGCAGAATGGGGTGCCATTTGGAGGTCCACCTATAGGCATGAACATGAACATGGGAGTGGGAATAGGCATGAATGCCGGTGCTGGTCTGGGCATGCCCATACAACCTGGTTTCAACGGTATGCCAAACCCGTACGGCCGTCCACCCCCGAATTATAATCAGCAACAACAACCACAACGCTCGAACCCGAGTCAAAATCAAAATCAACCGATGGGGCCAGGTATGGGGATGGGACAAAGATCTAACGGATTACCTATTGCCCCCTTCAAATTGGCTGGACAAGCAGGACAGGGGAACGGACCCGGACTCCCAGCTGCACCCTTCAAGTTGGCGCCTAGACCTTCCGGAGGTATGGGTGGTCATCAACCTCAACCTCAGTCTCAAGGTCAAGGTCAGTATAACGGGATCAAGAGGGGACCACCGATGAACGGATCCGCTGATACTTGGAGGAACGAGAAGAGACACCAACCGGATGAAGGATTGCCTTATTGATCGCGTTCAAATCGAGCATGTTTATGTTGTAGAGATCAACCCACTCGTTGGATTTGGGAGGCGATATCTTATACACACCGCAAAGGTTGTTATCATCTTATCGATTTAGCTTCCCATCTTCACTCATGATTGTATAGTGGCATGATCATCACTTCATTCTAGTATGTATCTCAGATGCACAGATGCAAACGACTTCCGGAATGATCCATGTGCGTGTGACGTGAGGAGAGTGCGCTTTAGTGTGTATCTGGGCTCATCTACTTTGCGGAGGTACAGTCGGCTGAAGAAGGTAAAATTGCAACGGATCTCAAAGCTGTGCATGACGTTGATGCCAGCATCTTATTCAACGGAAATCCGAATCCGATTGGACTGATTGCTGTGTCCTTCGAGTGGTATCACATCTGATCACATGCTACCATGCCTCATTTTGATGATGACGATGTTGATCACTTTGCTGACACTCGAAGAGAAGAGATAGGACGGCCAGAGTTGTCCACTGTCAAGGTAGGTATGCAAGGACGAATAATCAGTGACTGTCATCTTGCTGTTGCTGGTCGCCTGATGCTTCTCAGTTCGGCTTTATGGTATACGTAAAGAAACCATGCGATCAGGGGATACGGAGATTAAAGGGGATGACAACGTGGTTTCCCCAGTATTAGCGTGGTTTCGGGTTTTTTGACTTTTGCCTTTGGTCCCTCTGTAGTTCCGCTTGGCTTTGGTGCGGGCAAGGAGAAAATCAAATCAAATTGAGTAAACAAGGAGTCAATCGACCGACCCTATAAAACCATTTGAGTGTGTAACAAACTTGACTGAGATAGACCAACCACCTTCAGATATCTCAGTACCATATACTTGTGACGACCATTGTATTCTGCAACGACGACGACAGCATATTACTAGGTCGATATGGCAGATAGTGAGTATTACTCTGTCTCTCCCTCTGTCGTTTCGGAAGTGATGAGCGAAGTGAAGACATGGGCAAGGGGAAAGAGGGAAAGACAGCATTTAGATCAGGGTGAAAAAGTGGTCTTTTTCTGGGGTCGGTGACTCGAAGTCTGTCGCTCGCTTGTAGGGGTGATTCAGTGTGACTGCGTCTTCACTTCCTGCACCTTGTGGCCCTGCACCCCTGTAGGATCGTTGGATAGGGTCGTTTCACCTTCGCATGAAGGGGTAGATCACGAGCACGGGGTTCGAGGTTACGTCTCTCGCCTTCACCTTCTTCATCATCTTCTTCTTCTTCTGACGATTCAGGATCCTTTGGTAGAACCCATCAAAACATCAAAACACTTTGTCTTGTGTTTTCTATTTTTTGCTATCAATCGATGGTCCTCTTTGTATCTCGGTTTGTTTTTGATGGTCGATCGTCATTGAAAGATCATTCTCCTACCTGTGTAATCTAATCATCTACAACTGAAATAAACCTATAATATCATCCCTCCCCCACCGTCACATATTAAATCTTGATATCTCATTCGGCAAGACAAAGGAGTCCGGATCCCTCATCTCAAACGCAACAATACATCTAAGCTGACGAAACCTCTCGCACAATGTCATCTTCTGCTGCTCGACCCATTTCCTCCCAAAACGCAGTCTCAGCTCAACCATCCGCTTCTGGCGCTGGCCAATCCCAAGCAGTATCTCTCTCCCAGCAACTCTCTTCGGCACTTTCCTCCGCTATAGCCTCAGCCTCTGCATCCGCATCTCGAGTCCAATCGTCCGCCTTTGTCTCGTCTATCACTAGTTCGGCGGTGCAGTCGCCCTCGGAATCCGCATCGGCCTCAGCGAGCGAAAGCGAAAGTGCCTCACCTTCCGCCAGCGCTTCTGCAAGTGCGAGTGCTACGGAAAGCCCTAGTGCTTCGGCAAGCCCATCGAATGTCCAAAGTTCGATAGCGAGCCAGACTCCGTCGCCAAGTGCTTCTTCGGCACAAGCGGGATCTAGTACCTCCGAGATTGGACAATCTACCAGTGTCGTGTGAGTCTCATTTTACCTTGCGTCCTCAAGCGGCTTGGGTGTATGGTAGTGTAGCTGACACGAAATGTGGACGTTCGAATAGATATGTGACAGTGACGGATCAGAATGGATCGACTCATGTGGCTTCTACAGCAGTTAGAACCGGAGCTTCGACAGGTGGATCAAAGAAAGGCGGAGGCTCAAGTCAGTAATACGTCTTCTTGGCCGGGAGTGCGACTTGGATACTGACAAGCTTGAAATGAATAGATACCGGTGCGATTGTCGGTGGAGTCATCGGTGGTATCGCGGGTCTCGCGATTTTGGCCACATTACTATGGTTCTTCTGCTTCAAGAAGAGGAGAAACAACGATAAAGCTTTCGATGAGAAGACCGTGAGTATCGTATACGCCTTTCGGCTAATATACTTGGCATCAAGCTGACAGGTGAACATGCTTTTCTAGTTTGATCCCGCTCGACATTCGGTGAACGATCCGATCGACCTCATCTCGCCCTCCGTGCCCAATGTAGGGGGTACAGGCGCAAGCGCCACTTCACCTCGAGTCGACCCTTATACATACGCTGCAAGTGGTGGTGGTGCAGAAGACTCGTACGACCCTTACGCGCACGCTCCGCCAATGCAAATGCCAGACGCAAGGGATTACATGAATGGACCAACGGGTCATGGGGGATATAATCCCTATGGATCAGGTATGGAAGGTGGTTACGGAGTCGCCGCAGCTGCAGGCGCCGGTGCCGGTGCGGCAGCATATGGATCGACTAGTCCTCAACAACAATATTCACCTTCATACGATAATCATTATGCCCAAGCGCAACATCAACAACAACCTCAGAATATGTCGACGGCAGCTATGGCTAAACAACGAGAAGCGGCTCATGAGCGATACCAAAATCGGATCTCTGGTGGATATGGTGGACCTCAACCTTCGGGCTCTGGTACAGGGTCACCTGCACCTGGCCCCAGTGGAGCGGGAGGTCCTCGATCGCCCGATCCGAGCGACGGAGGAAGGAGGGAAAGCGCGAATGGAAGTGTGTATCAACATACTGATATGGGCAGTCTACCTAATGAAGGGGATGAACAAGAAGAGATGTCTGAGATCCCACCGAAGTGAGTCTTCCTGGTCGTGGTCCTTTCGCATCCCCATGTGTGGGATTCGCAGTCGTCATAGTCAAAGGCTGATCGGTATTTGTCTTGTCTGTGTAGTTATCACTCAATTCGTCAATAAGCGGCTGAAGATGCTTGTTTGGTTACAATTGTCGTTGAGATAGAGATCACTCAAATGGAGATTTACTCAGAGATGATCCGGAACGGGCGAACGTCGTACGCTCGTGATGCGATTTCGTATTTAGAAAAGTACAAGTATAGTATAGTATAATTCACGTTTCCACAGCTTAATCAAGCGAGGGATTCTGCTGAGTATTGCTCGGCGTTGGTCGTAAAAATTCTCGCTGAAATATTTATGATCTGTCCGTCTATCTTAACATCTTTATGTCCTCACTATTGTATGAATATATGATCTGCCAAAGCGAATGCAAATGCAACTGCGACTGCGACTGCAACTGCAGTCGGGATACCTACCAAACCGGTTTTGGGGAGGGTTCACATCGCTTACTCTTACTTTCAGAAAGCCCACTTGGGGCTTCGAGATGTCGCCGGTAAATTTCGGCGTGGGTGGGGCGACCTCCACCTATATGGTCCGGGCATTTCGTGTTTTGTGCACCGGAACGTCAACATATGTCCTACTTTTACTACCGTTCTACCAGTACTATCAAAGGAATCAGAACTGAACTCGACGTTTGGTGACTCTTCGTGAAGCATAGATACAGACTAGATCTGATCGAATTGAAGGGCTTTCTACTTTGGAACGACGAATATTGCAAGTGGACGAATCAAGTAGGGAAACAGGGACAAGGAGGGATGTCGTATCCATCAATCATCACGCAGGAGGGTGAGTCAACTCAAAGAGCTCCTATTTGATCATCAAGGGCTCGACCACAAGTACCGAGGTCATATCTGCATCTGATCATACTACGCAGCAAAATAATTCCTGAGATTCATCGTGAGCTTACGGCTATAACACACAGGCGCAGCGCAACGCAATAAACAACCTATAATCGATGCCCTGAGCTCGCTCATAGGCGATGACACCGAAGGCGAGATTATTGAATTTGGGTCGGGGAGTTATGAGCATATAGAGTCATTCGCTAAGAAGTGGGAGAAGGTCGTTTGGTGGGGCACAGTAAGGAATGAGACTGAGCAGGGGTTAGTGAATTTCTTGTATATCTGTATAACTGTATATCTGTGATACTTGCTCTTCTGCATTTCACCTCGCAACTCTCAGTGGCAGTCTACATTCATACTGTGGGGTGCCCTCGCCTCCGCTCGGCTTAGAGACTCTAGCTGATTTTTCCGAGATAGGATAGTATCAACCCGTTTAGAAGAACAGAATGTACGATTACTCAACCTGCGTGAACCTAGGGTATTGGACATTTCAAAAGAAAGTGATTGGGGTTCGTTGTACAAGGGATTGCAGTTCGGTGTATCGGGACCCTTCCTAGGCTGTCTGATGAGTAAGTCGGTCTGTCAGATAATTCTAAATGTTTCATTCATAATCGATATCTATGCCAAACATCTCCGTCACCATTTCTATGCCTTTGGTTGTCGCTTGAGGTCAGCGCAGCACTGACAATGCTAATGCTAATGCCAATGTTAATGATGACCACCTGCTAGTAAACCTGATACATTGTTGTCCCGTGGAATTACCAGAACAAGTATTCGAGCATCTGTCGCCTATAAATGCTCGTCTGGTTCATAAACCCCTCGAATCGGATCGCAGCTGGATAGCAGCTTATGGTCCGTGGTTGAACGATGATGGGACCTATAAGTCGTCTGAGGATGAAAAGGTGAGTCGGGTTATCCTCTTCTCATTTTCGTCAAGCATAATTACAACGACGATCTTGGTGGTATTATATGACATATGACAACGCGCTGATATATCGCCATCGTATATAGTTTGATAAGGAGTACATCAGGTTCAAATCGCCCTTACTGGGGCTGAGGACGATCAAGTCTGTCTCCGAGATAGCGGAGAGATGGGGGTTCATAGAGGAAAGTAGGAAGGAGATGCCGAAAGGGAATGTGTTTGTGATTTGGCGCGTGAGGACGTAGCTCAAGAGACATAGCGCTAGCATGCAGTCCCAGCGAGTATAGATGTCATGTATGAATGAATGAATAATATAGCTACGTCTTTGATGGACTGACTGCATTTGAGGTTGTGCCACTTGTACAGTGAGTGATCCATTAATCAACCCTGAATGAGTCAGGGATTTGTTTCCGAATTAATAGTAAGACTAGGTTAGATCAATCATCATCGGTTCATTCGTGCACGTTTATGTAAATCACAACTGCTATTGTGGTGTCGTTGTACCACATCTGTAGCTTAGCATAGATTGACTTGACTTCCTCCTCAACATCATCAGCATCCTCAGCAGCGCACCCAAGTCACTTGCGAATTGCTGTCACGTCCAAAATCCTACATCCGGGCTGACTCGAGTTTGACGCATACGGTTCGTCACATTCGGAAGACAGACATCTAGACAGACATCATCCGCTCATCCCATCCTTTGGTGACCTTCCTTGCCCTTCCTTTATCCAAACGAACAATTCTTCACATACACTCGTGATCAATGACCAACGTGCCATTTACATCCCACTGACTCTACTTCCCCACCCAAAAGGAACGTCGCCTGTAACGAGCTTCTGCAATACCGATCCGAACTTCATAGAACAAGGTGTAACTTGTCAATCACTGTTTGGTGACCTTAGAAGGGAAAGCCACACTCCGGTTCCCCACCGCCTTGCTCGCATCGTCAAAATCCAGATAGTTCAGCTGCAGTCACTTGCTCCCGAGTCGGAAGGCAAGAAAGAGTTCCTATATGGACAGAGTGGAGACAATAGAAACAACACCGCATCTAGACCTCAGACCTTGGTGAATTAGATTGCTCGATTGATGGAATTGTCAATATGAATGGATCTACAGAGAACGAAGCTGGACCGAGTCGTTCGCATAGTCAAGCCAGACGATCTAGTCACTCACATCCTCATCTTCACTCACACTCAAGATCGCAATCTTCCTCTTCAGCTCAACAGCGTCGCCAATCGCATTCATCCTACCACCCCGGAAATCCAGATCACCTCAAGCCGGATCCTATTGATGATCCAGCAGAAAGCTCTCACTCGCGGAAAGGCAAATCACATCACTTGGATATAGCTACATACCCCACCCAACAGCTATTGCGGCTCTTAGCTGGATTACTGCAACACATCGCTACTTCGAACGATGCGCTGCGTGTAGATCCGGATCCAGATTTGGATGATCCAGATGCAGATCGCCCAATAGGAGATGGAGAGACCGAGACTCTTCGAGATGAAAATTACACATCAACTGCAGCTTCGACCTCGAGGTCAAGATCTCATTCGCGGACTTCCTCATTATCGCAAACTCAGACTCAAAATCACCATCAACAGATTTCATCGTCTTCTTCACCTACCACAGCATTATTCGACCAAACGCCACAACATCCTTCCTCATCATCCTCGTCCTCGTCTGTTGCACATCCACACGATTCCGACTCGACATCGCACCAAGCAGGCTCATCATTGACGAACGATGACTTCCCATTATTTACAGCATCCAAATCATCTCTCTCACATCCATCGTCATTATTAGCCTTCCATGCACGGCATATACCGTCAATATCCATCGAAGCTTACCTGCTGCGCATACTGAAATATTGTCCGACCACGAACGAAGTGTTCTTAGGGTTATTGGTGTATTTCGACCGGATGACTAGGCTGGGAACTCCGCAAGGTGTAGGAGGGACACAGGCGATCTTCGGAGGCGGGAAAGACGGGAAGGGAAAGAGCTTTGCTATTGATAGTTATAATGTACATCGGTTGGTGATTGCCGGAGTAACAGTCGCCTCGAAGTTCTTCTCAGGTGAGTTTGGGTGTTTGTCTGTCTGTCTCACACTCACTATTCGAGGATGCTTGAGATGTTACGATCATCCTAGTATATGAGGGTGACAAAAGGATAATCGCTCATGGCTAGACGTTTCGTCAGATGTATTCTACACAAATTCGAGATACGCCAAAGTCGGAGGTCTACCGCCAACGGAACTGAATTCGCTGGAACTGCAGTTCCTGCTGCTGAATGATTTTAGACTGAGGATATCACTGGAGGAGATGCAGAAATACGGTGATCGGCTGTTAGCGTACGCTGAGGAAGAAGAAGAGAAGTTGAGGATGGAGACTGAACGCGAGAGAGAAAGGATGGAGAAAAGCCAGATTCAAGATCAGGCCAGTGTCACTGTCAACGTCAATGTCAACGGTGACCACCAAGCCACGCCTGTTGATCCCCATTCGGGTTCTTCGCAGACATCATCCGAGCAGCTTCGTCCGCCCAATCAATCGACAACAACACCGACACCGACTTCACATGTAACTAACACAGAAGTGCATCCAGCGACAGCATCAGCGTCAGATTGGGAGAAGGATACGTCGTCGAAAAATGCCGCCAACGCGAGCACGAGCATAACAGCACCTGCTCCGGCATCGGCACCGGCGGACAGTAATGGGAATGCGAATGCGAATGGAAGTGCCGTTCCACTGAGTGCGATCAGCAATCCTATGAGCATGGCCGGCACGTCTAGTACAGCGCCGAGTGGGACTGGGATCAGGGATTGGGTGAGAGGGGAAGAAGTTATGGCTAGTAGGATGGCAAGTCCGATGCGTGATTAGGCCAGGCTTGTCCTCTTTCGATATCAGTTCACTTGTATGAGCGATACGAGCGGACAATGGCTCTTTATATTCTCGATCATACGTCTGTATTACTCGGTCGCATATATACACTGCATCTCTGTATCCATAATAATGCGATGCGAACACCTAGAAATGGAAATGATTTACCGATACAACGCGATCCAGCTGATATGCTATACTGTCTGTGCGCATCGGCAGAGACAAAGACAAAGACAAAGACGATTGCTGCTGCTCATGACGCATGCAGCACACAACAAGGAGTGGTTCCTGGTACGTCGATCCAACACGATGGACGTTTGGCTTTTTGTGCTATGAATCACCTTGCACCCACGTAAATCCAGGGTCAGGGTTCAGTGCGAGGACGGCTGATACCCGAGTTGAGAGAACAATAAGCGATTTCCACCAACACGAGCGTGCGTTTTTCGATATCTTCTTTTTGTTCTCTTGGTCTTTTGCTTTTCAAAAGCCAGCCCTGTTACTCCCTTATGATGAGCGAGATGCAGCCATCATCGCTCTCAGTCAGACTAATCTCCGAATCGACAGGGTTCACAGCTGGACGAGATGACGGAGAACAAAAAGATCGACGGTCGTTTCATCTTTCCACCTCTCATACCCTCCCTCCGTCGCTTCCCTGTGATGTACCCGCGAACCCATGGCTTATTTCTACTGGCAACCTTTTGTATGCCTCGGCTTTGGAAATGCTGCGTGGGTAATGAGGTAGAGAGATGAGCTCTTTGTGTGTGTAACGTACTAATTCCAGTAGACGGCATGGAAACGAAAACCATGAGATTATTATTGATCTTCTTGTCTTTTCTTCTTACTGTTCAATCTCAACTTATTGATGATGGCACCTAGATCAAAGAGGTATAGCTAACAAAGTGAATTGGAGCGAAGTGAAGTGAAGTAAAGTTGATCCAGCTTATATATTTAGTATCTACATCTACCTGTCCCACCCAAGATTCAGTTCGTTCCCCCACTCAACTCGCAAATCACCATCAAAACACGATCTTCGTCACACCTAAAAGATACACACACACAGAGCTATACACGACTATCACCATCACCTCACACACCGATAACACACCTTCTCGCTCGCCTCTCTTGCTTCGAGCATACGTCGATATATTCATTCACACCCACTTGGCCTGTCGATCACGCTGGATCCGATAATCCGTCTACATACCCACGCCTCGTGGATTGTTCGTTTTTCGCCGAGAGAGTCGAGAATCATTCTTTGTGTTGCTTCTCAATCAATTAGTCAACCTGATTAGACGTTGAAGATCATTGCTTAAGGTATATATATAGTGTGAAGATTCTTCCTGTGGGTTTGCCTGCTTCTCATCTTCTTCCTTATTCCCTCTTTGCCATCCATATATAGTCTGACTTACCTGTCGTCTTGTTCTAGTATATCAGTTCAGTATATCAGTGGCTTAGGTCAACATGTCCGCCCAATCTGTTCCTACTACTCCTTCACCCAAATCTCCGAACTTCAAGCTTACCCTGCCTACACCCCCGTCATTTTCTGCTCATCGAGGCTCACGATCAATCGATTCTTCTCGGAAAGCCTCTTCTGCCAATCTCTTGGACCTGATCTCGCAAGACTTGACTCCGTCCACCAATAACCCAGTCACAGCTCCAGCCGTCTCGGAAGAAGTCCCAACGAACCACTCAAAGAGGCTAAGTATCTCTTCGGTAAATGATCCAATCGTTAACAACGACGAAAAGAACAATAGACGAGTATCTTTTTCAACTGAACAACACACAATTTCAAGGCCCACTCTGCCCGGCACGTCCTCGGATGGAAGTTTGAAGTCCCCAATTTACAAGATCCCTCAACGCCAAAGTTTGGATACTCAACATGACAATACGGAAGAAATCCTCTCTTCTCCCAATGTTGAAGTGGGTGTAGGTACTCCCGCGGGGAATGGTCCGAAACGCCGACCGATCTCTTACCAAGGTCTCTCGCCGTCCGCAAACACCTCGCCATCTAGGTTCTCCAGTATGGCAGCTGCTCGAGGGATATCGATTGACCAGTCTCTCTCATCCTCGAAAAGCGGTTCTTTCTCAAGATCAATCTGGTCAGCGGGTATCATACCCTCAAGTACCTCGGGATGGATCTCACCTAAACCAAAAACACCCTCTGTTCATCCTACCTTGATTTCTTCCTCCGCTCTGAGAAGCCCAATTTCCAAAGCACTCATCAGTCCCACTTCAGCTAATGGTTTGAAGGGAACAGCGAGCGAAATTGCTAAAGCCCGGGGACTGAGTATTGCCATCATAAAAGAAAACGGGCAGGGGGTAGTGGTACCTGTGACTCCGGGATTATCGACTTCCAATACGACCGGCTTGAAAAGCCCTGAGATCAAAGTACTCAAAGGCGCTGACGATAACCTCGAGAATGGGTTGGCCAGCGCAAAGAGCATCGGCGTATCTGATTTTGCTGGATGCTTGGGAACGGGTAAGAAAGAGAGTGAGTTGAAAGATCTGGGTGGGACATTGTTTTGGCGGGCTGAAAGCTGACCCACTTCATCTATCAGTCATTCTTTGCAAGTTCTACCACACTCCAGGCTTGAACTGTACCTCAAGACCATGTCGCTTCGTGCACAATTTATCGGCTCTACAACAGCCTGGTTCAGCTATTCCAAACACTGCAAACACTGCAAACACTGCGAGTCTATCTGGAGTGAGGATGCTCAGTCCAACTGCACCCGATCCAACTTCAGGTACTTTCGCTCATGCGCAAATGACTCCTTCTACTGCTACCGGTACGGGCGAACGACCTGCCAAATCGATCACCGTGAAAGCGGACGGTCAATTGGAACTTGGCGATGTCATGCCTGGAGAGAGGGTTCTCGTGCAGGACGAAGATGGAGAAGAAGTTGTCGGTCAGGTGTTTTTCATGAGTGGTGGCGGAAAGGGCGCTGTAGGTAAAAGCAAAGAGAAATGGAAGAGTGAGTCGTATCTCCTTTGGCAATGGCCACGAGAAAAGCAAAAACTCGTGCTGATGAGTCATGTTGATACTGCTTAGCTGTACCTTGCAAAGACTTTGCCGAGGGACATTGCCCTTACGGCGACTACTGCTCCTTCATTCAGTTAGTCGAGCTATTTCAACCGTCTTCGTTTCGAAAGAGGCTCCAAGCTGATGACAGATGATACAGCGAGCAAAAGCCATGCGGTGATCGCATCGAGGACGAAGGGAAGGCTCAGACCTCGGAACCGGCAGCAGAAAGGCCTGTCGAAGGGAAACCTCAAGAACGACGCTTGACCCATCGAAAATCCGCTTCTCTCAGTAGCTCACTCACCGCCTGGACAAAAGCTCTTCCCAAGGCTATACTCGTTCCATCGGTCAAAGTGGATCCTCAGGTGCTGAAAAAGAATGAAGGCGGATTATCGGCATTCGCACCGCCATTCCTGAAAGATCCAGTCTCAGTTGACGAGACCGGAATTCTTATAGCTGCTCGATCTGAAAACCGAGCCTCTGAAGCTCGATCCACGCATGTGACCACTACGCCACCTGCTGTAGCTTCCGAGCCTTTGGCTGTTCCAATGCAGCCTACCGTCACCGCTCCTCCAAAAACTACAGCCTGGTCGAAAGGTCCTCCACCAAGTCTCCGAAAAGTCGCCAGTATCAAGAGAATACCTCGGGGCCCTGCTCACGATGCGCCGTTGACAGCCTTGGGTACTGGTATGGGGCAACATCTGATGCCTCCAGTCTCAGCGATTTCCATGTTTGGTACGGACTCCGACCCGGCTTCTCCTTTCGATCCTGTGTCGCACAGAAGAAGACTGCAAGAACTGGAAGATTCGTTGAGGGATCTACCTAAATCGAACTTGTCGAACCCTAATCAATTCCAATACATGCAATATGAGTCTAATGTCCCAACACAGACTTTCCCATCCACCCCGCTTCAATTCGACATTTCAACCGGAACGGGCCACGACTTGAGAGGCAACGACACCGTGTTCAGTGCGACGACTTATCCGTGGGGTATGCCCATGGCACCCCTTCCAGGCCAGAACGACCCGTCCGTGCCTGCTATCCCCGGAGGATTGGGTGTGATCTGGACACCTGCCGGCTGGGCTGTACAAGATGCCGCTATGAAGAATGCCCTCAGGTCTGCTGAGGTCAAAGCTAGATACGGCAGCGAGACGAGGAGACGAACAGCGAAGAACTATTTCAGGAGTGAGTTGATCCATTCGTGTGACTGTTACTGTTCAACGCATATCCGTCGATGCTGATGCTGATGATGGGGTATCGCTTGACAGCCAAACCATGCAGATTTTTCGCTGAAGGTTTCTGCCCACACGGCGACGAATGCACCTAGTGAGTTGTTAATATCCCATTGCAGAGGTGGACATCCAAGATACCATACTGACGGTCTGTTTTTTCAACTCGCAGTATGCACGTTCTCACGCCATCTTCACCTGAACAATCTTCTTCATCAGGTAGTGGCAGCGGCAGTGATGCCGGCTCTATATCATTCGGTCAATCCTTCTCACCATCCTCTAATCCTCACCCGAAACACCAAACCCTCCCCTGCAAATTCTTCAACTCCTCTTTGGGGTGCAACAACGGGGACAAATGCTCCTTCTTGCATACCCGAGTCGTTCCCGAGAGCGTGGCGATGGTTGAACGACCTAGACCATGGCGAACAAAGCCTTGTAGGCATTATCAACTGGGGCGATGCACCTTAGGGGACGCCTGTCATTTCGCACATGTCTTGGATCCTGTATGGCTCAATTCGGGCAGCGGGACTCAGCCACAGAACAATGGTGTCTACAGCCAAGGATACGCATACCCGCAGAAAGCTTTGACTGAGGAGATGCTTGAGAAGACCATGGAGGAAATGAGGAGGAATGTGAGGGGCCCGCAAGCAGAGGACGACGAAGATGGGGATGATGATGATGTGGAAATTGTAAGTCACCGAATCATCGATGATTCGCTCGTCATTTTCAAACGTACAATCATCTTACTCCCATGGACTCGCTTCGACTAATGGTTTTTCTTTGACTGATTTTTTGAAACCTACCTTTCTTAGGTCACTGCTGTGGGAGATCTCACTTTCTCTTCGACGAGCTATAGTCCGCCATCATCGATCCGAGCGTGATCCAGCATCTGAAGCCTGTTCCGAGTCATGTCCTACTGTACCTGTACATACGTCTTGTTCTATTTATTTCTGGGCCATGTTAAAAGATGATTATTCCTCCATCTGTCGATTACTGCTTGATCTACCCTTATATATAGAGATACTTCATCGACACCAAAAATGCTCGTTTTTTTCATTCTCTTGTTGTTTTTTTTTGTGATTCTTGCATTTCTTGCTTAGCTTATTCGGAGATCAAAGACATACGAGATTCTTGCTCAAAAGGATCGAGGTGAAAATTGATCAAATTATCAAATGTATGAATTGGCGATAGCTTGCGCTCTTCTGTGCTGCTCGACTTACTCGACTTGATGCACACAATGTGCAACAGCCAAAGCCAAAGACGCTGCTGACACATATACATCCGATTATAAGGGATCTATCCGCCTTCTATCCATTCTTCGGATCTATGAAATACAAGCAACACCTCCTTCTCCATTAAAAATGCACCATCTTGTCTGACTCCTTGTCTTATGTCTTCCATTTCCACGCACGCAACGGGAGGACGTGCAAAATCCCCCTTGTTTTGTTTGAAGCATTCTAAGTGCCACAACAGTCTAATAGACCAATCCCCTCGTACTCAAGTCTAACCTTTCCACATCGCCTCCTTCGCCTCTTTCCCCTTCATCTCTTCCTTGACCTCCTCCATCTCTGGGCGGGACTTCTAAGACCAACCCATCCCAAGCAGGTCTGACGATCGAATCTCCATTATCTTCTCTCCAAATTTCACCTAAGCCTTTACCCGTCTTTCCCTCTTTGGGAGTCAAAACTTTCTCCCATACTTTATTGACTAGCCAGTCGCTTTGGACTCTATCGGGATGTTGTCTTTTCCCGTGTTTCCCATTTATCCCATCTATCGTTCCACCTTGTTGCTGAAGCGATAGACAAATTTCTTCCCACATGAAATGCGTCGTAGGATGGGTGGACCCGATCAAATATGTATACCTCGGTTTAAGCCTCAAAGCCACATTGAGCGCTTGTTGTAGGGAGAAATGAGATGCGTGAGGACGCAGGGGCCATAGCGCGTCGATGATCAATATTGGCAATTTGTCTTCAGCGCCCATATTCGACCTGCCATTTGTGTTTACGTTCACTCCCGGGACTTCAGGGCCTGGCGTAGAGGAAGGTGTATCGTCGGGAGTAGGCAAAATGGCGGAGGGATTGGGAGCAGATTTGAGATTTGAGGAGGATGCCGATGATGATGATGAAGAAGAAGAAGAAGAGGATGAATTCCGATTCAGCATTCGAGACCAGGTAGACTCGGGTATAGAGCTGACATCTGAGATGTAGATGATGGAGCTGTCGAACATGAACCCTAAACATATGAGCGGTTCTGGCTCAAGGCGTTTTTGAGGAGTTGTCTGGCTGAGTGACGATGAAGATGGAGAGGGTGTTATGGAGTGGAAATATATTCCGTGGTGGACTGTCATCATGGCATGCTCAGATAATTAGCCTCAATGGCGGAATCGCTCCTTGAGAAAGCGAAATGAAATGTCAACTCACCAGCTAGAACTTTGACGTTGATACCTATAATCTCAAGCTCGTCGTCGTCCTCTATGATCTTCCATATCAATTGCGGACTATCAAGAGGCGATTAATTTCATACTAAAACTGCTCCAGCCAGACCGGGCGAGACAAGGGAGAAAGCAGTTCACTCACACATCGCCTCCTCCTGACGCTTTGGTTTTGTCCACCATATAAGGGAATGCCTCGCAAACTTTCTCATATGTCGCTTGATTCAGGTACACCGGTATAGCTCTTCCTTGCCGTATACACCATTCTCTCAGATCATCCAGTCCGAAGTAAGCGTCGGCGTCTGGTGAAGAGGCAATATGGTATGAGTTCAGCTTGATACTGCCAAGCACCTCAATTGATGTCCGTCACTGAACAAGTGAAGAATATACGGCCAACTGCACTCACGCCCATGAGTCAATAGAACAGCATCGATCGTCTTGACTCCCCATTCGGGGAAAAACCTCGCAGCCTGTTCTCGGAAAGTCTTTCCTACATCAACCAAGAGATTCTTGTATTCTCCATCACCATTTGACGACTTCTTCCGCACGATACAACCTGTGTTCCCCCGTTTGTTCTTCCATCCTTCCGGCACGTCCGGGTCGACGGCACTCCTACAGCACGGACACGGTATATTGCTGGGGAACTTCCCGTCGGGGTTCCAGGTGCCCTTGATGTGTGCCAAGGGAGAATGAGAGGTCTCGGTCGCCCGAAGAAGAGGTACCATGTCGCTGAACGCTTCTGGATAAGGGTTGGATCGGGTCAGGCATGGTGTAAGTGGAAGACCGGTTGATGTGCCAGTGCCCATGAATAGAAGTTGGATGGCTTCTTCTGATGGCATTGTGAGGCGACTTTCTCAGCTTCAAGTGAAATACAGAAGGATAGGCCGATTAGAATGATAAGTAGGGATATGGCTGTAGAGAGTCTGTCACGGCTGTCAATGAGAGAGCCCTATGCTGTATAAGTTGGATGAGAAGATGAGCTTCGATCTTTTTGAAGTAATTCACGACTTTCAGAGTAACAGGACACGTTCAATCATCAACGTGGAGACTCCGCATGACTGGAGCTCATATTAATCCACGTCATCTCGTGCGGATCTTAGCTGTTATCACTCATATGATACACGATCTCAGGGCGATCCGGTGTCAGTAGTAATAGTAATTTGCCACTTTGATGTTGTTTAATTCGATTAAGGTCTCCTGTTCCAGATGATCGGCATTTTCAAATGAACAATCGAACAATTGCAATCACCGGTCTATGGTAACCATCTCTAATCGTATCACTACTACTCTTACTAACCAGACCATCTTGTATATCCTCCAGTAGCAAAAGTCAAGCATTACATTACACATAAATCAACATACATTTCAAACGCGTGACGATGGCATCACACCGACCGAAGCGGAGTCTGACCCAGGAACAATAACAAAGGATATAACATCGAACACGAATAATCGGAGTACACGACCGAACGACCGAGGGCGAAGGAGCTCTCAGTCCACTCATCTGGGCTCATACGAAGTACATCTACACGAGTACGAGAAGTATCTAACTATATAGTACACCCATACCAGCGACATCTCGGCAACATCCCCGAAAAGCAAACAATACATCGGGAATCGCTACAATACAAACCCTCACTTCGGCACTTGTCTTTCTTCGTTTTCTTCCCTGTCACCATCTACAATCTCAATCTCGTCATCATATCCAGTATCGTACTATATGAAGAATGTCCACCGCATCCGACAGTACACCCACCTCAGCATCGTCCCCAACGCCCTCGCCCTCTCAGACTTCCAGTAATAGCGGGGGCGGGGGGTTCGGGGGCAACAATCCCGGATCATTTTACAAGAACCTCTTCTACATCTTGATCGGTCTATTATGTGCATTCGGTCTAGTCAGTTTCCTCAGTCTGATGAGAGCTAGGAAGAGGAGGCATGCGATCGTTCGCGAGGTGAGTGACTTTTGCTCCTCTGATTTGCACTTTCCAGAATTAGACTCCTTCTCTTTTCCACTCGTCTGTCGGAATAGAAGACACGGACTCATGTCATACGGTGAAGGTGAGATGGATACTGATACTGATACTTGATATGCTTTTCATTTATTTCGAATAATCCAGGCCGAACGACTAGGCGTGATCGTACCTGGAATACCAGGTTATGTACCCCTGCGAGACCGGCGGAATCTTAATTGGCTCAAGGCTGACGGCAGCAATCATCCAGATTGGTGGGAGGTCGAGAAAGTCCCAGGGGAGGAAGAAGCGAATCTGCAGGAGGCTGAGGAGAAGTCAGGCGAAAGTTCGACCGCATACACATCAATCCCTATTCAGTATAGCAATAGCAATGACCAAGATGATTTTGTGAGTCTTGCACATACTTTCCAATCATATTCATATCCTCATACACCATCTCAATCAAGTCATCTCGTGCGTTTGCGTCAACAGCATTAAAGCGCATAAATAATCTATTTCATCCCGGATTGCGACACTCAATCAATACTGACATTTCGCGCACACAAAAACAGCACCCACTCGCCATAATCCCCCCTAAACCAAAAATCCCATCTATCGAGCCCATCCCAATATCTTCCATCCCCTTCTTTCCGAACCATCTAGCCTATCGCCCCGAATCGCTCATTCCGCCCCCCTCGAAATTCGTCAATTCCACTAACGATCCCAGCGTTTTGAACGAACTGATCAACGAGCATCTCGAGGTGATCACCATAATCAAAATGCCTATCCCGCCCGAACAACGGCCAAAGTCAAAGCCCCAACCTCCCGGCCTCAACGATGAGGATGATACGGAGGGTGTGGTCCGTGAGTGGGGAGGCATAGAATTGGGAATTACCCATTTAGGAGTTGGGCATGGCACTAGGAATTGGAATGATTGATGATCGATGAGTGATGAGCGATCGATGACTTGGAGTTCGATGTTGAAGTAGTTGAACTGGAACGAGCACCCGTCAATGAGGAGATTCAATTGGTTCGGTGTTCGGTGTGTAAGCGAAAGTAGAGGAGGAAGATTGTTGTACTAGTATTATTGACCTTTTTACTATTTCGCCAATTGTGGCCACTGTATTTCTGTACATCCCGTTATCAGTCTTCCGCATTCGACATTGGATAATTGGCGTCGCTGCTCTTAGCTTTATTCGATTTATAATTCACCCCACCAGCTATTAACTACTTTAATTCGATGAATTCGCATCGACACATCATGTATGACATATCCAACCTCGCAGCCCCTTGATACGAACTCGATAGCGCTGTTTGAGCGCCGGAGCAATCAGGATGGTTCCAATGATACATGATACATGCTTGCGGAGACAATGTTGACACGAGTACAATACAATCAGACCGGACCGACTTCTGTTTATAAGTCTTCTTGTTTCTTGTTCGTCTACTTGTATTTCTAGAGATCTTTAAGCCGGAATATAAATGATTATGCCTGTACCGCAGTTACATTCTGAACACTCCCCAATCACCCGCATCCCCATCCGCACCGACTTCTCCCCTCGTTCCTCCTCCATTCCGAGACCCAGCTCCAACACCTCTAGACGCCCGTTCTTCATGAGCCAGCTCGAGTCCCAGACCAAGTAAATCCCGCGTATCGCTAGGTCTGATTATTCCGTCGTCCTATACAATCACCAACCATAACGCGTGAATTAGCATTTACCCGAATGGAGAATCCCTGCGATACTGCTATATCGGTGAAGGTGAACCATCGGACAATATTCAAGCGAAAGTACGAATAGATTAACACTTACCCAGATCCTAGCTGTGGAATACAAAACATCACTCTGTCTTTCTATTTTCTCTTTGAGCTCTTGTCTTTTCTTCTCAGCTATATCCGCTCCCGCCTGTGAATTTCCGTCCTCGGTCTTTCTTTTACCTTGGACAGTATGCATGACCGTTGATAATTGATCTGGACCCATTACGCATATCTTCGAATTAGGCCACATCCATAAAAACCTAGGCGAGTAGGCTCTGCCGCACATCCCATAATTACCTGCTCTACCATCTCACCAGATCAACGATCAGCAACATGTTCACAATCGACCCTCATCTTGATAGCCACCCTCTGAACGTGGAGACAACCTAAAAGTGAGAATAGCTCGGAACTCACCCATAACTTCCACCCACTACTACAGTATATTTCTCTACTTTCGCTCTCGCAACGGCTCTGACCATCTTAGCGCCGTCTTTGGCTATCCCTCCTTGTTCCGCTTTTTCACCCACCATATACCCGTTGATGTTCACCAGGAACACGAGTGGGATACCGCGTTGAGAGCATAGGTTGATGAAATGCGTTGATTTCAGCGCTGAGGGGGAAAGCAAGACACCTGCATTGGCTATGATTCCGACGCTACAGGTGAAAACGGAATGGGCCGCTCGTCAGTCTCAAGAGTCATTCGTGACATGTTTGGATTGCTGTCACTGACGTATGACCATGAATCTCTGCAAATCCAGTAATAATTGTCTTCCCGTATTCCTTCTTGAACTCCCTAAATTCACTTCCATCCACCAATCGAGCAATTATCTCCCTGGGATCATATGCCTGCTTCGGATCGGAAGGCACGATCTCATCGAGTTCTTTGGTCGGGTATAACGGTTCCTTGATGTACTTTGTCTCACGTACTGATGAGGATGATGCAGCACTTGGTAAGATCGGTATGGGACCTAAGTCCCGGACTGCTTCTCTAGCTAATGCTAAAGCGTGAGCATCGGAGGTGGCGAGATAGTCTGCTACCCCTGACACTGAAGTGTGCATATCGCCGCCGCCTGTAAAGAGCACGCATCAGCTCATTCAGCCTGAGAGTGCATTGAGGCGCGATGAGGCACGGAGGAAGGTGGCTCACCTAACGCTTCCTCATCGACGACTTCTCCTGTGGCTGCCTTGACTAACGGTGGTCCAGCTAAGAAGATCCTTCCTTGGTTCTGATCGACACGACAAGACAGTTAACTCTACCCACGAACAGTATACCGCAGGCTGGAAAGCGATGAAAGAGATTTACCTTGACTATAATTACAACATCCGACATGGCAGGCATATATCTATTCCATCATCTTTTGTGAGCCACGGCCATGGACTTCTTACTGTTCGTGCCAAGGGTGTTACTCACGCTCCTCCTGCTACACTGATACCGTGAACGACGCTGATTTGCGGTATGCCCAAACCAGACATCCTCGCCATATTGTAGAATATACGTCCGAAGTGGTCCTACATCAACAAAAGGCTTGTTCAGCACAGCACCACTTGGAGTTCCAGCGGGCAGACCTGAAAAGGGAATATACTTTACATGATCAGGAAATACTTCAGCTTGAAAAGGCAACGCTGCTCCTCCAGACTCGACTAGGTATATACAAGGTAATCTATTCTCCAATGCTATTTGTTGAGCTCGAAGATGTTTCTTGACCTATTATTGCTCAAATTGAACGTCAGAAGTCAATCGTGAAAGTCCAAGAAGATAGCTAGACAGGACCAGGGAAAGGTAGACTTACGGTCAAGGGGTAGTAAGCTCCTCCCTTCACCGTAGGATCGTTGGCGATAATCATACATTTCCTCCCAGCGACCATGCCTGGACGTGACCGTCAGAACAGCACAGTAAGCTGAGCAGAGGCGATGTTGTTGAGCCAAGGATGTGGCTTACCTATTCCCGTTACTAAGCCTGCTCCAGGTAATGGGTCCGGATACACCTCATGCGCAGCCAGGGGCGAAAGCTCTACGAACGGACTACTAGGGTCGAGCAGCGCATTGATCCTGGTGAACAAGCAACACGAGGCCACGTCAGCATTCATATACGATTAGTAGGACTTTTCGGCTGTCTTGTAGCAGAATCAATGTGATACGATCCTCACCTCTCCCTTGCTCCCAGCTTGCCTTCTCCTCGAGCTTTCCACCTCTTGAGCGTTTCCGCACCACCTCCTTCTCGAGCTTTACTTCTGAGACCTCCCAGCTCGTCAAGACGCTTCCGCATGGACGATCTGTTGCTTTCTGCATCCTCGGATGTCGGTCGGTGATGGGTTGGCAGAGGTCGAGGGGCGACAACTGATGGAGGTGGTTGGGGGATCAGCGTTCGTCGTAGGTTGGGGATGGCTGTTCTTTGCGGTGACCGCAGGTGGGCGAGTCGAGTCAGCATGTCGGTCTGTTACTATCGAGTCTGAGCTTGTGCTGGTTCAGATCGGTAAATGTGCTGCGGAAATGTTGCAGTCAGAAGAGGTATAGCAGATAATTGATGGATATCCATGTCAACACGTCACTCACGAGTGATCATGCTGATCATTCGACATTGACAGAGGTCACGTTGACAAAGTGGACCTTCCGGTTACACTTCATTCCGGCGCGTGACCCGTCTTCGGGATTACCACATTAGGTAATTTGGCAGGGTTGCATCCGGGCGGATCAAAGCGATCCAAGCGCGAATGCTTTCTTGCTTTTTACCAAGTTGACCCGATATTCTTCTTCCTCATTCAACAACACACACAAAGATCATAGCATTGTTGATATACACAGCAACACACCACACCTCACGATGTCATTTCGATCCTCTTGCCTGTCTCTTTGTGCCGCTATGTACAGCTTCAGTCTCAGCCTACAGCGTGCAGCAGGAACCTATCTCAGGTTCAAGCGACACTTGACAAACGTTTCATCGTCGACCTGAACCTAAAGGAAGAAATGGCACCGATCAATCGCTCCTTTGTTTCTGCTCGTCATTCGCTTCAGCATACGAATACACACCCCTTTGCTCTCGCCTTTCCATTCCGATCAATAACACGTACCTATACCTATACCCATACCTAGCACATGCGTACGTACCGCCTTGATGTGGTGACTCGTACCTTAAACCCTACTACGACTGCTCATTCCCACGTCAACGTCAAAGTCAACATCAAGGTCCAGATCAATTCGTGTGTGCATCGGGTGAAAGGAATACCATACTCGAGTGGTACCATCAAGATTGATCTTTACAGTGTGACTCAGACCCTCGACCTGAAAGATTGGTAGATTATTGGGTCTCATTCATTACTTCATCGAACGGAACATCTCGTCTCGTATCTTGATGCCGCCTTGACCTCTTTAAGTCAGTCTGACGCTTGAGCTCGATCATCGTCTCGTTCGACTGTTTGTTTATCTCGATCATCAACTGTCTATATTCCTGTCGCTAGTAGTATAAATCGAGATAATTCACCTTCGGCCTTCACGCTCAGTATTCAGATCCCGACCCAATCGCATCAAGATACACCATTCTATTGTCGAGCTTGCACCCATAGCGTGCGTTATTGGGACAATTATATGGAGTGTAAAGCAGACGAAGCGCCTTACGGCTCCATCTGAAGCACTAGTATATCTGTCGACTACTTCGATTAGCTAATACCCTTCGAATCATATCGGCCTTTCGTTCCAGTCCTCGTTCACACGTAGATTCCATATCCTTTGACCTTCTCATCAGATCTGCGTGCGACATATTCGAAAGCCATATCCGATAGCAAGCCTAGAGACATTCGTTGCATTCGAAGATATCGGACGCTATAAGTCACGAGGGAGATTCGTGATACCAGTCGGGTTGGAAACGAGATGGCCCCTCCTAATGCAGGTAAACCGGGGCATAGAGAACAGAAATTAGTAGTTGTTGGCGGAGGAGGTAGGTCATACCTGTTAGATTCTACTTCCATCAGTCATGGGCAAGCTGATCAAGCAACACCTTGCAGGCGTCGGCAAATCGGCATTGACTATACGTTTTGTCACTTCCCAATTTTACGACCAAGGATACAATCCTACGATTGAAGACTCATATAAGCGGCAGTTCGTGGTGGATGATGAGGCTGTGACGCTGGAGATACTAGATACAGCGGGACAAGGTGAGTTGGCGTGCGGGCCATCGTCATCTCTCACAAGAGAACCTCTCTGCCTTCAGATTCAATCCTTCGTCATGTCATGCTATTTCGCATACGTACGAACTAGATTGGGCTGGAGCACTGCACTGACTAAACTGACTGATTTTGACCGATACGTCGTCGCTCAGAGGAATTCGCAGCGATGGCAGATCAATGGTATACCTTCGGAGCCGGCTTCCTCTTAGTCTACTCCATAACGGATCGACCGACTTTCGAGTCGCTACCCAATTTCCATCGCGAGATACTACGGGTGAAAGATAAGGACTATGTCCCTTGCGTGGCAGTTTCCAATAAGGTGAGTAATTGATGGGTGTATCACCACCCCCATTACCCCTACACCCAAATTCACTCTCTTCAGGATAATCCCTCATCTCGCTCGCATGTATGCATGATCAACCGTTCAAAGCTTACTTAATCCATGCTACACATGATATCAGTGCGACTTATCGAGACTACGCGCTGTAGGTCAGCTGGAAGGTCGAGAGATGGCCAGATCGTTATCTGCGCCATTCATAGAATGCTCAGCTGCGGACGGGGTCAATGTAGAAGTGGCATTTAGGGAGTTGGTCAAGCTCGTGAGGAAGGATCAACGGGTGAGTGGGGGTGGCAATGTGAACAATCATTCACTGGTCTGTCTTCTCGTCATTCGCCGTGTGATGCTTAAGACTGGCTGTTGCTGATACCCGATTTCTGATTTCGCACTAGCGCGAACTGTTGATGAATCGATCTCTGGGGATAGGCGTGGGAATGGGAGATCCAACAGATGAGATACAGATGCAAACATCGCATACTGAAAAGCGGCATCGAGATGACAACGGATCATGCTGCGTGGTGATGTAATATCACGGGAACGGATGGGATGGGACTGGACGGCAGGAAGTCTCGATTTCGCTGTTCAGTTGGGATGGAAATCATGATCAGGCTCTGCGTGATCTGGGCTTGGGTTGAAATTAGTAAGATTGGCTTGGCCGAGGGATTCAGGGAATGTAGATTGAGATTCATGGCTATTATTCTAGACCTATACCATCTATGCGCTGAATTACTTTCGGCTGATTTTCATTTTGGGTTTCGTTCAAGGCTTTCTGCTCTGTATAGTGTACCCCATACATATATATATACATATATACATATATCCATATTTTGATATATACTTGTATAACGCATATATGGACTTACGGATGATTATCAATTATCGATCATTCCCATTTCAAGATTCATTCCTGCTTTTCATTCTGTACATTTGCCCGGATCATGAACGGTCCAGATCCAGATTCAGATCCACCACTTGCCACAAGTGAGTTCGAATCAGCTTCTTTGCACGTCCAACGGTAAATTGTCGACCATATGCATGATTAATCTGTTGTAATTCATCGAACACCTTATACATATATCATACTCTACTGTACCGTGATGTACTTGTCTTTGTTCGAGATAACGATATATCGTATCAACCCACCAACCATGCACATTTTATCAAATCATAATTATCATTATAATTCGCGATTCCACTATTCAGAAGCAACTATTGATACTCTACTCTGACTTCTACAACATCGCGCGATTGCGATTGCGATAGTCGTCAGCTATCGAACAATTGAAAGTCTAAATCTGGACACTCGGCGACTACGACTACGACTACATGCCCACTACGATCCTCTCCCAACCTCCGACCCACTCAGGTTCTCGAAGCAAGACTTCGAAGTTGATCCCGCCTTTCCGCATCTCGTCCAGCCAGATCAAGATATGCTGGATATAAGCACTCGGTTGTGGTTGCTGTTGTGCCGGCTGCGGGTGTGCTTGTCCAGGTGCTGGTGCTGGTGCTGGTAATGATCCAAGTGGATGAGTGGGTTTCTGAGGCGAGACGGATGGATTATTCGAATGTTTCTCATTAGATCGAGGGGAAACAGATGATGGGTTTTCGTTGATAGGCGATTTCGGCGGATCTCCATGTTCATCTTCATGACCATGAACATGACCATTACTATGGCTATGGCTAGGATTGCGCGAGTGATTCGATGGTTGGCTGTGAGAATGAGAATGAGAATGGTGTCTATGCTGTTGATGATGATGTGGCGACGACTGCGCTCGAGACGAATCAAGGGGTATGGTAGTCTTCAATGGGGACAAGCCCGATCCCACGCCCGTCCCGTCTTTCATTAACGTCGAAGTCGGTGGTAATCTGATAAGACATCCACACACAGTCAGATCAATTAGCTTTTGAGCACAGAGATCGGAGACGGACAGTACAGTACAGTACATCACAGGGTCAGCAGACGAATGGGTCGGAAGTCGGACTTACGGTTGAAGGGGTAAATCCACCTTAGCTATCAACTCCCTGATCACCCCTACAGCTTTACGGGCGTATGTCAACCCTTCTCCAGGGACCACATTATCCAGCAACTCGTTGGCTTCTGCCAATCCACCTCTCATAGATATCCAATCATTACTCGACATGTACCCTTTCGATCCTTCTTGGCCTGTTACGCCGACACCCAAGTTCGCGTTCGCGTTCGCGTTGACATGTTTCTCCACGTACATGATCAACGCTAGCGTAGCTGCATTCTCGAAGATGACCATAGGGTTGAACATCCTGAAACTCAATTTCGGATCGAGCATCTTTGATGATCTTTGAACTCGCAGACTCGATAGACACACTTGAGCCAAAACGTTTCTTCTTCCAGCGTTCACATCCACGTTCGCGTGCAGAGGAGCCTGAGCCTGAGACGGGAGACCGGAACTTGGCTGTGGCTGTGGCTGTGGCTGTAATTGTGGTTGTGGGACAAGGTATCCTAGCAGGTGTGTTCGATGCACGCCGATCCGATACGATAGAAGGGTTGAATGTAATCTGATACGATGAGCAGGGAGGTACGGATGAGACGAGTCGAAACGAGTCTCCGTCAAAGGAAATAATTTGAGGTAAGGGGGTAAAGCGTCTTGAAAAGCGTCCAAGGAAGCGTCGAATCGCAGAACGAGATCATGCGGTGTGTTCACTGCTGAAATCGTGGCGAACGAGTCCAGGATTGGCGTGATCCTGCGGGCCAGGTGAGTATGGATAAAGAGGGCTGTGCATGCTGTGGGAGCTACTTCGGTCGCATGGGCTGGAAGTTCACGGACGTCAGGCCGAAGTTGATAGAGCTCGCTTTCAGCCATGGGAGAAGGCAGATGTATCCCTTGATGGGCGTCCATAATGGTATATGGGAATGAAGTCTCGCTATGAGAGTCACACTCATCAGCCACAGTGAGGATGATAATACTGGAACAGCGGACTTACAAGGAATGTTGTCGATCAGCGACATATAAAGACCACATGACCCTCCTTCGCAGTTCTCTTTCACCCTGAGTCAGTCCTTCCCATTCTTTGCCCATGCCTAGAGCTTGGGCGATTTTGACGGCTTGAGCGAGCCACATGCCCGATAAAACAATCTTGTCTCTTCGGTGTCCTAGGGTGCAGAATCGATACAAAACCAATTTGAGCATGACAAGCATAACACTTGGCGGATCAGCCTGCTCGGCGATTTGAGCAGCCACCAAAGCCAGGTCAAGATATCGTTGATCAAGCGGAGTAGGATCAGTCATCGAAGCAGGTTGACAAGCTATGATTTTCGATAAGGATCTTGGGAATTGCGTGGTACCGCTATTGGAGCTACCTCCTACTGAATTTGCGTAGACTTGACTTGCAAGCAGTAATTTGCTGGTCTCGTCAGGTAAAATCCTCAAGGATGTAGCCAGAAAGACAAAGGCATTCGCTAATGTGGTGGCGTCTCCAGCTTGAAATCTAGTGGATCTTCTTTCTAGTAGACCTTTGAAATCGTCCATATACTGTGGGTGAAGTAGAGAAATACCTTCAGTGAGGAAAGGGTCGCTGAAAAATGTGTTGAACAGGATTTGTTGCATTTCCGGAGACGGCAGAGAATTCGCCAAATTCTGCAAAGGGGTAGAATATGGATCAAATCGTGAAATGTCGGGGCGATTTGTGAACGGGAGCGCGGAGGTACTGGTAGCCGGCGTAGGAGGTATCAGACCGGCAGCCAGGGAAGATCTGCTATGATATTGATGACCAGCTACAGGCCTCGGAGCCATTCTAGAGAAATTTGGCTGAGCGGTAGTGGTAAATGCTGAAGCTGGAACTGAGGGGACTGATTTCTTCTTCTTTTTCGGTGGTGCAGTCGCCAGGTCAAGAAGCTGCAGCACCCAAGTCAGATGCAAGAGCGAGCCTAGAATTACGGAAAGCTTGGCACTCACTTCGCCTGATAGATCATCATCGATAGCCATACCTCGTTTCTTCTCCTTGTCCCCGCTTTCCAAACTGCCCTCCTGATCGGCATCATCATCTTCTAATTCATCGATCTCTTCGGCTTTACTGTTCGATTCTTCCCCCACCAAGGCAGCCAGCTCACCATTGAGAGTCTCCTCCTTGTCGTTATCTTTCGCCTCTGCCGGCTTTTCACTGCCCTTCTGATCGTCCTCCGAATCACTGTCGAATCCAGCCGCGATCCGCTCCCGCCTCATTGCGGACTTCTTTCGCTCCGCACTACTGTTACTGTTACGATCATTGGCGGTAGTCGATTCCGCAACTTTCCATTCAGGTCCAGCTGAATGGCCGTTCTGGGAAGGTTGACCATATCCTACTTTCAACGGTGTTGAGGTGTTCGAAGCCGGCACAGGCATGGTGTACTTAATAGAGGGATCATGCGCGTTGACAATTGTGACACTCATGGGACGTTGCGGTTGAGACTGAATTTGTGCAGATGCCGAAAATGAGGAGCGACGATAGTGATCGGCTTCCTCGGCATATCTGCACGATTGACCTTTTCGAACACACGAGGAGCACGCAGGTCGCTGTTGGTCGCACTGACAGGGGCATCATGTGACTGGTCGTGAGCACGTATCTTTTACCTGTTTGAGGCGACCCTTCATGCGCTCGGATCATATAGTCGAAACGGGAGGTTGTCAGGCCCATAGACTCACCTTGATCTTCCGATGATGACACATCTCGCAACTGCTCTTCCTGCTCTTCCCACCACCTGCAGCTGAGCCACCGCCACCTCTTGGGCTGGGGGAATGTGCTGACCTCGAGCTGGAAGCTATCGCCGAGATAGGCAAAGCTTTCATGGAGGAGCTGGTCAATAATGGGGTGTTCCCATTATTAGGTGTGAGAACCGTTTGCGACTGGCGAGACTGTGGGTACTTCGAGGTCTCAGTGGCGATCGGGACAAGACTCAGGTCGTCATCTTGAAGCTCATCTTCCTCTTGGCCTATCTCGGCGTCTTCTCCAGCTCCTACAGAGTTCGGCCTCGATGTTCTTGGCGTGAGGGAAGGTGAGGCGGCGTGAACAGATGGGGCAGAGGACGACGATGTCAATGATGGACGGAGAGAGTCTCTAGGCAGCTGGCTCTGCGCGGATGTCAAGGAGGAAGGGATAGGAGAGGCTGTCAAGGAGGCCATAGTGAATCGTACGGTGTCGTATGTGGTAGTAAAATTGCTTGTCTGTATTGTTTCGTATGCTCGATGGTAGCTGACGGTTATAGGGGTAAATTACAAGAAGGATCAAGCAAGTCGAGCGACTCGTGTTCTCTGTGATGGGCGATACGACGCAGTGTGCTTCTCAGCAGCGTCGTCGTCGAATGCTAGTATGGAATCAATCTAAGTTTATACCGGTAGTCGTAGTCGTACAGCTAGTCGTACTTCATGTTTCATAATTCGTGCTTCGTGGTGCGTGTCTCATGCGATCTCTCCGAGCTTTTTCATCACCTCCGTCTGTGGAATTCGTCTTGTGAGTCCAATCGATGAAAGGAAGGCGGGCCAGATTTTTGGTTTTGACCTTCGTTTGCGGAAGGAAATGCGCGAAGCCTTGAGGTGATGAGAAGCTGCACGAGCGAGATGTTGTGTTTGTCGGGAGGCTGGTATGTATCATTCGATGCACGGCGGCGTCGTTGTATCGGTGTAAGTTATAGTTGACTATGTATCAGATTAGATCAAATCGAAATGTATATCTAAACCTGAAAAGAATGGGAACTTCGTAATCTTCAAAAGTCTGCACCGGTGGACTACCTCCACTTTCCCAAGTTTCTTCACTAAATTAAGTGCAAGGTAAGTTGAGGCAAGACCGAATCGAATATTCAATTCAGTGGAATCCAATGAGAATATGCCGGATGATGGATGGATGGCTGAAGAAGATAACGATGTCGGTGATGGAGAGAAGGATGACGATGGGAAAGGCTGATCAAATCTAGATCTTGGCCAGGGGTACATCTATGCAATTTGCCATTGAAATTTGGTATGATTTTGATTCCTGATTATTCGGTTGCTCGGTTCCCCTTATCGCCGTCGTCACGCTCACGCTCACGCCCTTGCATTCGCACTTCCCGCATCAATAAAATTCGCATGCATCGGTCCAAGGCTATTGCGCAGTCCTTGCCCTGCGCATGACATGCATATGCAACTAAACGGAACGGAGAAGTCATAATCCAATCACCGAAATGGTCGACATGCATGCATCATTCTGCATGGATCATGCGCTGCGGCCTGCTTCAGGTGCATAGCATTCAAAACACGAAGTCTCGCCGGGAGACATGAAGCACAGACTTCTTTTTTCTCTCCGTCAGCCCGAGTTTCTCCATCAACGTCGGATCGGGTTTCTCGGTACCGATTAGATCGACGCTGATGATCTGACATATGGACGTGTCAATGTTGCGATGCGAAAAGATCTCCCTATCATCATTTGCAAAGATCTGATGATCTTTCGCTATCTCGTAAATGGCGCTTGCTCACGGGTGAGAAAGAACGAAAGAAGCACGCTCGGAGGCAAGATGTCTCAAGCAGTAGTACGCAAGTCCAAGCAAATCCAAGATCAAGTGCGCATGCATGGGCACCGCTCGACTCGGATTCCGCTTATTTTCGACTACGCATTTCCGAAAGGACGCGGGAGGCGATCACGCAGGCAGGCAGGTTTCACTCGAATTTCAATCCAAAACACTTCCCATTACCCCTGATGGCGTCGATCTAGCGTATTAATTTCCATCGACTCCGCCGCAACACCACTCACCACGCACATTGAAATGACTTTGTTCCGATCGGCGCCGCGTATAGGGAAGCTCATCTCCCGAAAGTACCTCCGTCATCCCTTATCAGGGTCCTAGCGCTGCGGCCGATGCAAAGCTAATGCACTGCTTACTTTCCATCCAGGCATCCGATTCTCTGATGCTCAAATTGCTCTGGTGCTGAAATCGCTCTGCTCAGGTCAAACGATACATGCAATCACATTGAACACAAACTTCAAACGATGCAGAACCACAATCTTACAATCGTAGATATGTGGGGTATACGATATGAGAAACAATTGAGTCTGAGTCTTCTTCTTCTTCTTTCCGTTGCGGCCTGCTCCTACCTACTTCCAACTTCCATCATCCGAAATGTATATCCTCTATCTCCTTAGATAATACCACTTTTACGCCTGAGGTGCTTACTGCCTGCTAGCTAGTATGTACCTTACTTGGCGGAAGCGAAACCGACGGCGTTTCGACCGAGATCGTAGACGGTGTAGTATTTTCGGAGGAAGACCTGTGTGTACGCAAATCAGTAAAAAGACACGCAGCAGCTCATGCGTAATGCACTTACGTCACCAACGATCCAAAGAGGACCCATAGGAGCAGGGATATCCATACCAGTGAAGGATGAGATACAGGTTCCACCAGCGTTGAGAACGTAATCAGAACCATCAAGGGTGTACGATTTACCAGCAAAGACGAATGAGAGTTGAGGGAGTTTGTCAATGGTGTTGCAGTCTACAGTGTATTGACCATTCCACGACTTTTGAGCACCGATCCTGTAGAGTAGCGGATATTAGCCATTTGTAATGAAAGAAATGCAACATGCAAATCGCTTGACTTACTCCTTGTTCAGCAATTCGGCGACATCGGAAGGCATGACAATCAACGATGTTCCGGTGTCGATAGCAGCACCGGTGTTGGAAAGATCGAGCTGTTCTTTACCGAATTTGATAGCCTCCAGCTCAGTCTCCCAGTACCCCTTTCTCCTGACGGGGACGTAGTTGAGTTTACCGGTGAAGGCTGAGTCATCGATACCACCGAAGATGGCTTCACCTCCGTCTTCATCGGAAGATCCCAATCGGAAGGAGAAGACAGGCTCATCAAGGAGTCCTTGGGCGAGCATGTTGTAGAAGGGAGGTACGATGTGGTTGACCGAGATGGTGTCGTAACCCAAACCGAGGATACCATCGAATTTACCGAAAGCAAAGGCGAGTCCGGGTTCCTTGGTGGCTTCAGCAAAGTCTTGGTGCTTGATCGCCAGGTCACCGATGGTGACGGTGTCCTGGGAGACGAAACCTTCCAAGGATCCGGATCCGTATCGGATAGCGAAATCAGTTCCGTTCTTCTTGTATGTGGATGAGGCAGAGCTGTCGTATTTGGCATGTAACTATATGACGTGATCAAAAGAGTCAGGATGAAGTTCAAAAGGAGGACAAGGGATATGTTCGTTAGGACTTACGAAACAGGCGATACTGGAACAGCTGACTCCCGGGACCCAAAGGTTGGAGGAACCGGTATCTAAGACAACCTTGAAGCTCTGGGGAGGGGTACCGATGGTGATCGGAGCGAAGTATTGAGCATTCATGTAGTCTAGAGACAGGCGTCAGCGCTTGATTTAGATTCGATCGGGAAGATCGAGGCATCGCGACGTCGAATCAAATGAGTCAACGTACCGGATAAAGGAACTCCGTGGCCACCTTTAAGAGTTCTCTTCTCGTTACCTTCATGTCTGACCATCTGAGCCCAGAATCTCTCCCGGTCCTCATCGCTCATCTCGTGGTGTTCGTGGTGATGGTGATGGTGTTCCCCCTTGGACTTTCGTCCGGAACCACCGAAACCCATGAGGGGCTTTTGGCCGTTGAAGAACTCTTCATGGGACAGACCGAGATGCTTGTGTCTGAGCCACTCGGCTTCTTGCTCGGGCGATGGTCGGACGCTCGATGCATCGGGAAGCAGAGACGTGGGAGTAAGAGGGACCTTCTCGAGTTTCATTCTGCATCAGGTATCAGCAAATATGCAAATCAGCGTCAATGTCAGTGCGGGGTGGCAACGATGACGCGGCCGAAGGAAATGAGCGACACTTACCGGTGAACGCCTGCTTCGACCGAGGAAGCGGCTGCCAAAGCGGCACATAGGATAGCTGCTGTCTTCATTGTGTATAGCAGCGATGATCAGGCGGTAAAGTGGGTAAGAGGTAACGATAGTATGAAGAAGAGGTTGAATAGGCTGAGGGTGATAAAGGTAACGGTTATAAAGGCTGGTATTGTTGCAGAGTGAGTATGGATGGATGATCCGATGTGGATGTATGCATGTATCACTCAACCGGGTAATTATCATATTATCGTCCTACCACGTAACCCCGCAATGGGGAATTGCCTCTTCTCACCCTCACTCACCCTGCATTGCCTAATATGGGTCTGTGGCACTAACGCATTTACCGCATGAGCATGACGTCAAACTGTTCCGGCGGTCTCCGCACATCTACATCAGCGCTATATGGTAAACCCAAACAAATACTTTTTTGGATTCGATTTCTGAGCGCGAACTTCCAAAATAATCTGATAACTGTCCAAAATGCAATCACATGAAATTCAAGCTAAGGTGACATTCATAGTGAAAGCAGGCTCAAGATTTCTCCACTGGAATGGCTTTGATCGCTCCGATCAGCTATTGTAGATGTTGCAGAGGCGTCCTGCACACCGCCTCATCAAGCAGTCGGCGGACCTTCGCTTCGACTTCATACGCCTCCGCCGAGAGAAATGAGGGCTTCAAGCTGCCCTCGAGGGACTGGTCCGTCAGACCACCTCAGCAAGGCTCAAATGGGGCAGACGGTCCGAAGCGCGGACAAAGGCCAGAGAGGGGTCCGAGGAGAACGGAAGGTCGTCCCAACGAAGGCAGGCAGTCCAGTATAGGTGGATCAAGCAATAACCGAAAACCGCGGCCGCCATTTCGAAATGATCGTGGCAGTTCCGCTCAATCGGCGAACAAGTGGGGAGCCTCCAGAGGATCCCCCAGAGAGAGCGAAATCAATCTGACATCTGGCTTCGGGCTTAAATCTGCGAAATCCAAAACCGATGATAATACTGCTGGAGTGGGTGGTCTAAGAGAATTGATCGAGAAAAGCAAAAAGACAAATAGGATCCAGCGGGTCCCACAGCAGAAAAGTAAAGGATCAGCGGCTTTTAGTGATTTGCTAGGCGGCAATTCCACTTCCGATAATTCTGCCGCACAGTCATTTAAGGAGAGATCAAGCAGTGTGCCGGACGGCGAAAGGGGAGAACCTCCTTCAACAGGTGATGATGCATCCGCATTAGCGGAGGATAGTAGTGATATGGATGAATATGGCAGGAGGTCACTTGGATCACGAGATAGGAGACATAGTCATGCTCGACGAGAAGGCGGGTCTTTGTTATCTAGATTAAGTGAAGAAGAGGAATTAGCATTACCTTCAAGACCGCATCATAACCATAAACGAAACCCCCATCCGCCGCCATCGACCAGCAACTCAAATGACCAAGTCCCCCGTAAACCGAAAATCATCAAGCCCAAAGTTATGGAACAGGAGAAACAAGTTTACATCCCTCGAACGATCAGCGTAGCCAACTTAGCGAAAATCTTCGGTGTGAAATTGTTCCATCTCCAAACTAGGATGTCGAGGTTGGACATGTCTGAAGATCAACGGCGATCGGACTATCTGCTGAATGCAGAACAAGCTTGTGACATTGCGATTGAGTATGGGTTCGATCCGGTAGTGGATGATGAAGCTAGTTTCGATATTTATCCTGAGTAAGTCGGATTCGCCATTTCTGCGTTTTTTTTTACCCCCGATCACTGCGAATTCAAGTACTGATACAAATTCTTATATAGTCCTGAGACTGCAGACGGAATCGAACATCCTCTGAGGCCTCCAGTGTAAGCTATCTCTCGCCCATATGCCTCGGATCGATCAGCTTATGAATGCTTGCCGTGCTGCAGAGTGACTATAATGGGTCATGTAGATCACGGCAAGACCACACTCCTCGACTCTCTTCGTCATACTTCCGTAGCAGCAGGCGAGGCGGGCGGCATAACCCAACACATCGGAGCCTTTTCTGTACCCCTTTCTTCCCTTCTTCCCGCTGGATCACTTGCAAATTCTTCTTCACCATCAACAATCACCTTCCTAGATACCCCAGGACACGCCGCTTTCACGGCTATGAGAGCACGGGGAGCATCAGTCACCGACATAGTCGTACTCGTCGTCGCTGCGGACGATGGTGTGATGCCTCAAACTAAAGAAGTCTTAGAACTGGTGAAATCCGAAGGGGATAAAGTCGGATTGGTGGTTGCTATCAACAAGTGCGATAAACCAGGAGTCGACTTCAACAAGGTGAAATCGGCTCTTGGTGCTGAGGGTATACATCTGGAAGAGGATGGTGGTGATGTCCCAAGTGTAAAAGTTAGCGGGCTGGCGAAAATGGGCTTAGATGATCTGGTGGAGACGTTATCCACCCTGGCGGAAATAAGGGATCTCAGAGCTAGGAAAGAGGGTAAAGCGGAAGGTTATGTGCTGGAATCAAGGGTCGATAGAGGTAGAGGGTGAGTTCAGTCATTTTAGCAGTCACGGCTATCTCCATCCTAAGCATATATGCTGGATATTCGTATGTGATTGCTGAATCAAGTGGGCTTGGTAGAAACGTTGCTACGGTTCTCATCACCCGTGGTACCCTCAAGACTGGATCGTCCATTGTGGCTGGCCAAACATGGTGTAGAGTCCGACAGATGCAGGACGATAAAGGAAAGCCCATCAAAGAGGCATTACCTGGCCAACCGGTCTCTATCACCGGTTGGAAAGAATTGCCGTCCGCAGGTGATGAGTTGCTGGAAGCGATCAAGGGGGAAGATGAAGCGAAGAAAGCGATCAATAACAGGAAACGAGATGAAGAGAGGAGGAGAATGATGGTTGATGTAGAACAGATCAATGCGAAGCGGAAAGAAGAGAGAGAAAGATTAGAAGCTGATGCGCTGGCTGCTGAAGCCTTAGAATCGGGCGAGTCCACCTCGGAAGGGGGAGCGGCAGTGAACAAGGAAGAAGAAAAGAAGATATTGAGATTAGTCATTAAAGCTGATGTGAGTGGGACGGTCGAGGCTGTTGTTGGATCTCTGGAGCATATAGGCAATAAGGAAGCGGGAGTGAAGATTATACATACGGGTGTAGGAGAGGTATCGGAGTCTGATGTGGCGTTGGCTGAAGCTTCTGATGGTGAGTATTCCATCATGATAATTCTGCCCAGTACGCAATTTGCGATTAGGATTACGTCTCGAGCTGAAGGGAACTCGGACGCTGATGAATGAATGATATCTGATATACTATATGATATAGCCACAATCATCGGGTTCAGCGTCAACGCTTCTCGATCAATCCAAACTCTGGCGAAATCCCAACAAGTCTCGCTGCAACTCGAATCGGTGATTTACAGACTGATCGATACGGTCCGAACGAAAGTCGCTGGTCTCTTACCTCCCAAAATCGAATATTCAGTCAAGGGCGAAGCTGTCGTCCAGCAATTATTCCAGATCAACATCAAACGCAAAGAGACAGTCACCATTGCCGGGTGCAGGATGAATAACGGAGTGATCAACAAGCTGGAAGGTGTAGTCAGAGTCTTGAGGGGTAAAGATAGAGAAGTGATTTATGAGGGAAAGATTGAGACGCTGAAACATCTGAAAAAGGAGGTGTCGGAGGTGAGAAAAGGTATGGAGTGTGGGATTGCCCTGGAGGGGTTCACTGATATCAAGGAGGGCGATGAGATTGTCACGTATAACAAGATTGAAGTGCCGAGGGAATTGTAAGGACTCGGCTCAGGTCAAGTACGGCAAGAGCAAAGTGGTGTAACAGATAGGGCATACGATGACGAAGGCATTAAATGTCATCATCAGATACATAGCATAGTTAAGCATCGCATCGCATCGCATTACTACATATCGCATGCATACACCATCGCATCTCATCCGAATTGCTTCTGTGTTCTTACATTTTCGGCTGACCGGCTCGGCTGTACACGGACATGGTGCATAATGCGATAATTATATCATTTGACAGTCGATGTGTGGCGATGGAGGCAGGCCATGTTCAGTACAAGTACAGGGCAATAGATATCATTATAAGACAATGAGATGCAATGACAGATGACAGATGACAAATGATGTTGAAATAAATCGTCCGTATCATGAATGATGAATGTCCTCAGCAGATCGTACGCTCGCTTTTCTTCCAATTGTCCCTCATCGCCGTCCCTCCCCTATCAATGGCGCATTCCTCCCTTTGTCTTCCCTTGAGATTTCCCTGCGACTCTAAAGTCCCCGCGTGGCTTATTGATCTAAGGGGACGTACGCCCACGCCTACGCCTACGCCTATCCGCACACCTTCCCTCTGGTTCTTGCCCCGGACTTAGGCCATGCCCTTATATTTCTTAACCCCGAAATCCTTCATGAGCGGCTCCAACCACTCTGCCCTAATGACCAGCTTCTCCGCAAACTTGCCTTGGTGCCTCGTATACCTCTTCATCGCACTAGTCGAGGGATACAACAGCCCCTGATACGCACCCACATACGCTGGGGGACAGAACTTCCTCGCTTCCAGGTAATCTACCAAGTTGACATGTGCATGATCTTTGAGTAATTTCCTAGCTTGTGTGAGGGTTTCGGGAAGTGGGTGTTTCTTAGGAACGAATGGACCGATAGGTTCAGGTGTAGTTTCCCGGGGTCGAGGTGGAGTGGGGACGCAGACGATGGTCGGTAAGTCCGGTAATTCGTCGCCTGCCAAAGTGACTAGACCGAGCTACAAGCGTGTGATCAGTCGAGTCAGTATACCTCATTTGACTGCCTTGGCATGGCATGGTAAAGGAAGAGAAAGTGGACTCACCTCGATGCACAGGGATTGCCATAAACGCAATTTGTTGGCTTTGATGGTCATGAAATTCCTGGGATCAGAGAGGAAGCTACGTTGACGCCGACCAAACGATGAGTAATGAGCGCTTGATTTCCTCATACAATCGGAAAGAGGCACTCACCTGTCAATTGACGATGCAGCGTCCTCGGCACTCATAACACTCCCTCCGTATCTCTTGGAGGGCGGAGTACCTAATTCACTCTCCATAGGCGACAGCTCCCCATCTACTTCGTCTTCCTCCTCGTCCAGGATATGCGACGCTCCGTCCGCCGAATACTCCGACATAGTCTCCACTATCACCCTGACGGGTGTTCCAGATCGACTTGTCTGCGCTGAGGATGTAGGTGACGTTGTGCGTCCATCTATATCTGTCAAAAAGTCAAGCTCTTCATCCACCTCTGACGCCTCTATAGCTAATCCTTTGTTCTCTGCTCTTCGTCTGGCTTTCTTCCCTCCTCTACGTGTTTTACGTTTCACTGAGACTCTTTCACCCTCGGAAACCTCGACTTCCCCGGCACTCCTTGCGCTGCTTTCCTCAGTATTCATTGAGAACGTCGATGTGGGACGTGGAGTCGATGGTCCGGCTATCGGTGTTTGTTCCAATAAAGTAGATCGGAAAGGCTGTTTCCCCTTGGGTGTGAAAGGCATGTTCGAGCTGTCCTCGTGCGATGTCGGATTCGATGAGGCAGAGGCAGATGAAGCGGAAGATCCCCAGGTTCGGTTAGATGGTATACCCATGGCAGCTCTCTCCTTTTCCCCTGCTACGAGCTTCTTCTTCCTTTCCCTCCTTTTCGCTGACGAAGACTTCCCGCCTAAAGCTTGATTGCTAGCATCGTTGGTTGCACATGACGAGATTGAAGCTTCCATGCTCGACAGAGAGAGTGATGAAGCTTCTTGATCTCGAGCGGGATGTTGAGGCTGCGGAAGGAAGACATGTTCGTACTCGTCGGAAGAAGGAAGACTGTCGCAGGAGGAAGGGTAAAGCAATTGCGAAGCGGAAGACGCTCTTCGAGATGATTCTGCCCCAGAAGAGATCGAGAGGACCTCCATGGAGGACAGAAGGGAGTAATCGGACCGCGGCGAGCTCGGTGATGACATCTTCAGGAGAGGCGGGGAGGTTATACCAAGGAACGCGAGAATGGGATTTGCGAGCTGACGGATTTCTTTTCGCTGATGTCGATTTGAATGTCGTTGTGGACTTTGAGTTGTCGCCATGAGACCGAGACAGCTGATTGAGCTAGAACATTGCAAGTAGAGACTAGCTGCTTTGAGGAATGTTTGGCATCAAATTGACTCTGAATCAGGTGGGATTCATGTTATGTGAGGTATGGTCTGTCGGATGGACGATATTTCTGGCATGTGTTTACAGGAATCCTCATCCAGCCACCCTCCACTTTCCTTCACTTGTTCAACAACAAACAATGATCGGCATCTGCCGCCCATAACCGGCTTTTCTCGTTCCGATCAACCACTTCTCCATTTGCCAAGCTGAGCACGGTGATGATCATGGATGTCGATTTCGTCCAGCTACAACCCAAGGAGAATTCCCAGGGAGTCGAATTGGACCCCGACCCCTTGTCGTGATGACATGTTTCACATTCGACGTTCCGGACGACCCGTGAAAATATATCGCGCGCCGCAGCAAACGCATCTGAACGACGACATCCGTCGTCAAGGAGCTTTACTGCTGACGGTCAATGCTCTCCTCAGCAATGGCTTGGTATACATAGCTATCTTGGCCTATCCTCATCTCGTGTACACGATCGAATCCTCTTCTACTGACCTTCCTGGTGATGCTGACTCTTCTTCCCTTCTTCTCCATCTCAATTTCTGCTTGTGATTGGATTCTCGCTGTCTGGTTTTCTCGCTAATAACATCGTACTGTTTATTGTCGCTCACTGTATACACACCCTGGCTGGTCGAGGTCACATCTCAAGATATTCAAATTTTTTGGAACCGAGATCGACATCAGAACCAATCTCGCCATTGCCCTGTGATCTTTGGCGCTGCTGTCAATGAAGTTCTCGCTGATCTTCTGCATTTTACCCATGCTCACCTCCGCCATCCCTACCCCTGAAAATAATCCTAGTTCCGATGCATCTCCCTCTTCCACTGATTCATCGATCTCCGAGCCTTTCAACCCATTTGCACTGCTGGACACCATGGCGACCGACTCAGGCCCAAACTCGGCGATCCGAAGATCACGGGTCCTACGGTCAGTCAGAAGAGGCGATACCCCTCTTAACGAGGATACCCACAAATACAAGCGAGGAGTTGAACTCGGTCTTGGACATTTCAGCGGAGTTGAAGATAGAGGAAGGCATATCACAGAACGGGGATCTGGAAAATGGATGGCTGAGAGGATGGGGAAAAGACAGGATCAAGCTACAAGCGAAGGGGCAGGAGAGGGACAAGGGGGCACGAAAACCTTATCAGTCGAAACTCAGACGGTTGAGCTTGAGAACGGAGCAAGTTTACCCACTTCTCTCTTCGAGGACCCTACCGGAGGACAAGCTCAATTGAAATTGTCCATGATGTGGGAGACGACCAATGAGTTCGAGACGTAAGTTGGGCGAACTCGACCTCCCTGTCAGTCAGGCACGTCGTCAAGCAAAAGCTGATGGGAATCACTTTGAATTTGACATTGATAGGTCTGTCGGTAAAATGACGGAGAAATGCCTTATACCCGCCGACGACCCATCTCAGAGATTCTGCGAGACATTGCTTGATGGAGAAATCTTGGGTGGTACAGGAGATGCCGTCCCTCTTGCTGCTGCTTCTGCTTCTGCTTCACCTGCATCGACCACTGCCGAAGTAAATGTCATTTTTCGTCGTTATAAGGCACAATACATCAAGAGCTGACTTCTGCGTTATCATAGACATCCGTGACAGCAATTGCTACAGCCACAGAGGCCGGCATCACCTCCTCTCCAGCGTCCGAGGGGACCAGTGTCACCGCTGAATCAGCTCTAAGCCCGGCGGAGACGTCTTCATCAGGCGAGTCCCCCTCTGCATCTTCTGCTGGGGTTGAAGGTACCGCATCCGCATCGGGGTCATATGTCCCTCCTACCACTCTCAGCGACGTCCCTACTTCTACCGACAACGTACAAGCGACAATCTCTCCCACAGACTCGGTCGCTGCATCACTTACCGCCTCGGCTGCTTCAGCGGACAGTGCCATTACTGGCACTCCAGTCATCAACTTCACCGTCCAGCCCATCGCTTCTGATACAGCTTCCACTGCAGCTGCAGCGGCCGCTTCCGAGGATGCTGCGGTACGTCGTCTTGTCTTTGTTTTGCTTCTCTAACGTGAAATAGTTACGAACTCTGAAGCTAACTTTGCTTGAATCCGGTTGTACGCGTATAGACGGTAAGTATTCCTGGTCAACAATTACAAGTCCTTCCCATCGGTCTTGGTGTCTTTGGTGGTGAGTCTAGCAATGATCCTTCTACTTATCGGTACATGTTACTCGTGTCTTGCATACTGCTTCGCGATGTAGCAGAAGTGAAGCTGAGCTGATTCGGATACATGATTTACAGGTCTAGCAGGTATAGCCATCTTAGTCGTCTTGTACGTCACCTACCAAAGGAGAAAATTCAAATTGCAATTCAGGTCAAGGAAGCTGGCTGAGACAGCTGCTCCGATGGGCACGGGCGGATCGTATGGATCAGCTTGATCAGCTTGATCGTTTCTTCTTTTGCGGCTTTACTTCTTATCTTGCCTTGCACAAAATTCTTCTGTGCAGAAGAATATGTCGCTCCGCGTTCCGGTTTTGAGCCACAAGTCGCATCTTCGTCTCTTTGAGGTTTGCCGATTTAATCGAAGCAGCTATGTATCCTGGACATTCCTGATCATCCTCGCCAGTTCCATCTGTATGCATGCCCTCTGTCCTGGGCACTGCACACGAACAGTGCAGACAAGCAGTACAAGCAGTACAAGCAGTACATGCATGCCGATGGTGCATGCAGTGCGTGTAATCATGGCTGGGCGCCAAGGACAAAACCAAAAAATTAACGGGTCTCGTCCCGGGATTGAACCGAGGACCACCCCCAAAGTTTTCGTATGATTGAAAACCCTAAGAGGGCATGCTACCACTGCACCAACGAAACAGGCAACTGCCTTACGAGCCGTCATCCGTTGGAAACGAAATTTGACAACACCTATATAGCTTACATCAACATCGGCCGGTTTCCAAGCCTTTTGCCATCAGGATAATAAAGCATTTCGAGTCATTCATGCTGCATATCGACGCCTGACCTGCTTAGACGATGTACATGGTCAAATTTTCCAGAGGCGATGCATAGGTACGCACCTGCAGAATCCGAACCGCATCGAATTTACCGAATCTTTCGGACTTCGTTAGAGAATAGCCTTGTAAGTGAGACCAGAAGACCAATATTACGATAAAATCCCTTTAAATTCAATGTTGAGACGTCATTCTCTCTTGCTCGCTCCTCCACTATCCATGTCCACCGTTGTCAACTGACCGAAAATAGTAAAAATCTTTGAGCGGGAGATGAAATGTTACGATGCATTGCACAGCTTTTCATTTTCAGCTACAGCTACAGCTGCAGAGCGATTTCGTGTTTCTGTCGGACTGGCGTGAATGCATCTCTCTCATCCTCAGAAGAAGCTCGCCGACGGGGGGATATCGAAACGATGGCCGCTTGATCTTTGATCCTCAGAGAAGCACCGCTTTACAATACGTACCGTACATACCATACCATACCATCGCCTTATCCGCATGCTCTTCGTAAAGGATCTAAGTGCGATGCAAAAGTAGAAATACAGATACGCAATCCCGATCAGGTCCAGGAACGATTTAGACTTTCTGCTTCAGAAATTTGTTTTTAAGGATAAATTCCAGCATACCTCATCATTACCGTTGTTCCTCTCCACCTTCACCAGGAGAAGAAATTGAACATAGCCACGGGATATCAACATGATCCATGATCAATTAGAGTGTTTGAACAGAGGGCAAATGAAATATCTGGTCTGATCACCGGACTTGCGGCCTTCCTTTGCATCAGGATGAGCACAGTGTCTCCACAAAGGAGGTTTGGACGGTAGATGAATTTAGGGTGACTGTTATGGTGAGTTAGTTGATTGATACATTCTATTTCATCGATCTGTGTTTCTTGGCAAACAACTATATATAGTCTTCTGATTTACCCATCAACGATAATTCTTCCTCATCCGCTATCCCATCTTCTCTTTTACACTTTGTCATCACTCTTCTTGTTATACCTCTCATTCATCATTGCGAAGACTGTCTCTTACTCTCCTTTCGAAATGATTCGTTCGTCAGCTCTGCTACTGAGCTTGAGCTCTCTTCTGCCATCCGCTTTAGCCGTATCAGGTTTACTCACGGATCGCTCCCAAGTATCCGGCCAAACTTTCGACTATGTCATTGTGGGAGGTGGATTAGGCGGTTTGGTGGTCGCCAATAGGTTATCCGAAAACCCCGATACCACTGTCTTGTGAGTCTCCAGTCTCCCTCACGCACGATCCATGATATGCATACTGATTCTAACATCACGCTCAGAGTCATCGAAGCTGGATCGGATAACAGAGATGATCCGAGGGTATATGACCCATATCAGTACTCTGTCGCTTTCAACACCGAGTTAGACTGGAATTGGCCTTCGAGTCAAGGCAGGTATATCAAAGGGTGCGTACTGTCATTAATCCCTTTCATAAGTCCTATCCGCCAAGGGCAGGAGCAGGAATCAAGGCACTGATTCTGATGTATGACTTCAGGGGCAAGACTCTAGGAGGTTCCACCTCGATCAACGGTTTAGCTCAAACACGAGGACAAAAGGCACAATATGATTCCCTATCAACTTTCCTCGGCGGCAACGATGGTAACGGGTACTGGAACTGGGATGGAATGTACTTCGGTATGCTCAAATCCGAAGGCTTCTCCGCTCCAAATGATCAGCAGAAGGACGCCGGAGCAAGCTCTAATCCGGCTTATCACAATACCTCCGGCCCACTCCAAGTGACTTATCCGTGAGTTATGGTATTTCGTAATCCGACGTCTCCATACCCTTATTTCTGAACAAGTTGAACTGATGGGATTCCGATAGTGACGAGATTTTCCACGGACCTCAACAGAAGTACTTCAAAGAGGTTGTATCGACCAACTTCTCCGTCGCTGCTAGTCCGGATGCCGACGATGGTAATGCCAATGTCGTCGCTTTCCATCCCAACGTGAGTCTGCTTATCTCGTCTCTCTTGATCGCTCATGCCTGATGTTTCGATCATTCCTAGACCATGAGCTGGCAAGACTCGGATCACAGATCCTCCTCAGCAACCGCATACTATTCACCAGTCTCTGAGCGATCCAATCTCGCCATCCTCCTTCAACATCAAGCTACCAAGATCCAGTTCGACGGTAACAAAGCCACTGGTATTGAATTCGGTACTTCTGGAGGAGATCGATACACCGTCAACGCCGGAAAAGAAGTGATCGTGTCAGCCGGTGCCATTCAGACTCCCGCTTTACTTCAATTGTCCGGTGTTGGTGATCCCGCTCTCCTCAATAACTTGGGCATCAACCTTGTCGCCAATGTATCCGGTGTCGGCAAGAACCTACAGGAACAAACTATGAATTCCGTCGGATGGACGCCAGTTGACGGGTTCGATTTCGAAGGAAGAGGTCCAAGTGACTGTATCGCCTATCCCGACTTACTGGGTATCTCTTCGTCTTCCAACAATGACATCGCATCTATCATTTCGGACAACATCGCTCAGTACGCTCAAGACGCCTATGATGCCGGAGCTGTAGTTTCCGTCGAAGCTGCTAACGCCATCTTCGCGATTCAACAAGGATTGATGGTAAACAACAATTCTGGATTGGTAGAAGCTTTCTTCGACAGTGGATTCCCCAACGGCGGATTAGGTATCGATTTATGGCAACTCTTACCTTTCTCCAGGGGGACCGTTCAGATCACTTCGACCGATCCATTCACTTACCCTTCTATCGATCCTCGATACTTCGCGGCAGACGTCGATTTGAAGATCCAAATTGCCGGTCTTCGAATGGCCAGGAAGATTTTCCAGACAGCTCCGTTGAGATCGATCGTGACTGAGGAGAACGCGCCGGGATACGATGCCGTTCCGGAGAACGGAGATGGAGGATCGGACGACGATTGGTCTAAATGGATCATTGATGGCTTCTCATCGGTCCACCACCCGATAGCTACCTGCTCGATGATGTCTGAAGAGCTTGGTGGGGTAGTAGGAGCTGATCTCAAGGTATACAACACTGAAAGCCTCAGAATCGTCGATGCTTCGGTATTGCCTATTCAATTCTCCGCTCATTTGAGTGCGACATTATACGGGTTGGCTGAGAACGCCGCTGATATGTGAGTCACCATCCCTTGTAATGACCAACCTTGACATCGAAGCTGATGACATGATATAGTATCAAAGCTTCACAATAAGCGCATTCCACTCTTTCATGCTATAAAAGGACAATCATTAGGTTCCCCGCATTGCTGCTCTTATGACCTTGTGTAATTACGAATTGGGCCGAACTGTGAATACTGTATCTATACTTCATACCCTTCAATGGACACTATATACCATCTTGAGCTGTTCTTATAATACATAAACGCATATATGGACAATCCCGTAGTAGGTAATCTTGCATATGATGATCCATTTCTTCTGTCAGCCGGTATGGTGTTGCGCGACCATCATGCATTGCCAGTCAGTAGTCGCTTTCTCCGTCGCCAATCACGCTTATATCGATCATTGTGTCATATGCGGAACAGGACAAGGCGCAAACAGATCTCATGCAATGATAGGTATATTGATACATTGTCCTCATGCGTACAGAAGGGTGTCTAAAATTCGTCCGAACGAAGTCCTTTCCGCATCCTATGTGAACAGGGGTGTTCAAATATCAGCATTGACAAAAGGCGATGTCGAGGGCAATGAGACTCACTTGTATTCTGATCACATCAAACAGAGCGAGCGAGCAAGCAGTCAGCAAAATCCGATTACGCACACACGCGGACAGATAGACAGATAAAGACAAAGCAGATCCCGAAACCCAAACTAACCAGTAAACTTACTATACGGGACTCCAGCTTTCAGCCTTTCCTCGCTATTCCTTGGTCGACCATGGCCCGAATACTTCTCGCCTTTGACAGCCTCTTTCGCCGATTCCCACTCCTCCTTGACGGCATTTCCAGCAGCTTTCAGTATCCTCTGGGGCTGAGCTGACGGGTCCGCTCGCTGTATGGGGATTTTAGGCGGTGGATCGACCTCGTCGCCTGGTTTCAAAGTCGATTCTGCACCAGGCGGAGGAACATCTGAAGGTCCATCGCCTGGTAAGTGAGAATGGACGTCTAGTGGATCATGGGCTACGTGATCTTTGGAAAGGTCGGCGTCGTCTGATAGTCCCTCGAATTTACGTTCTCGCGCGTCTTCCTCGTCCTCTATCTCAGCGTGGTCTGTGGGCATGACAGTCTACGTGAGCTTCATGAAACGGAATCTAGCAATAAGTTGCATGAGATGACTGACGTCTGAAGTGAGCGATATCTAACGACGAAGATGGTCAGCTAATCAGCTGGCCTAGCGAAGAAATGAAGGTGCATAAGAACTCACCTTCTGGATGAGTATATGACTCGTCGGTCTGTGTCTCCGGAGTTGAGTGATAAAGCTACAAATCACGACATGCATCAGTCAGGTATCGTCATAGCTAGATTTGGTGCAAACGAGCTGACCTCTTCGTGATGCAAGAAGCTGAATATGAGATCGATGGTCAGCTAAAGTGATCGAAGCTTTACAAGCTGGACATACTATTCTGATTCCTCGTCGTAGTGGTCTAATCCAAAGTCATTTTACCAGATCAGCTTTCAAAGTGTAGCTCAACTGAGTCATCAAGGAGATGAAGACGTACGTCCAAGATCCTTGTACCCTTCGAAAGAAGGTAATCCCTCTGTGCCGCCCGCTATAAACTCTGCCAACGATATCTTCCCATCTCTATTCGTATCTAGCTTTTCCAGTACTTTGTCCACGACTACCTGCGTCCTGGCATCTATCAATTCGGGCTGCTTGATCTTGTCTTTGACTGAGTGGTGATGTAAGCCGTAAACAGCTTGGATCTCCGCTTGGTCCCAGAACCCGTTCATATCGAGATCGTGGAGCTTGAAAAACGATTCCAAGTCGAACGAATCTATGTGATGCTCTGTATGCATCTGCGACGATTTCACTAAATGTCAGCTCAGATTTCAGACATTGCGATGATGATCCAGGTAAACGGAGGGGGCGAACGACTCACGTGCCTCTCGGCGTAGGATAATCCAGCATCATTCAGATCGTCCAGGTCGAAAGAGTGGTCGCCGTGAGCCGAGACCAGAAGGGAGCCAAGTAGGACTGGCAGTATACGTATCATCTTCTCTGATATATCTCAAGCAAAAGTATCTGTATACCAAGTTTCTATAAATGCAAGAGGACTATGAGTCTTCGATTTTGACAATGAAGGTTGAAGGATAATACAATTGTAAGGAGCCTGCTCTGCTAAGTAGACGGTCGGAGCGCGTCACAAACCAAGGGTAAGTCACGTGAGGGCGTTTGAAGCTTATACCACGTGGGGATGACCATCATAGCATCATCCAACGTCGTCCGATAATTCAAAAACAACCAGTCCTGGGCTCATACCTTGTCCGTCTCAGCAGAACTAGCTGTCTTCCTCAGCGCAGAATACTACCGCTCTCGGAACAACGTCTCCCGAGTTTGTTTATGGCTTGCTCGCAGTGGAGGAGTAAACGACGTTCCAGAACAGCCAAAATCGAATATAGTTCGACCAAAGCTGTCCATGACATCCGGCTACGGCCATGCGTCTGGAGAATCTAGATGACGGTAGCAAGTGAGTTCACGAGTGCCAATCACCCAAAAAGGCTATACCGGTGAATCGAGCTGATCTGTGATATGTACAAAGGCTCGAGGCGGCATGGCATGAATCGCTCTCTGCCTCTTTAACGTATTTCCGAGCTCTCCTCTCCTCATCTTCCTCGTCAGCATGGAAACCGGTATCCGTTCTTCCTCTGACAGCGTCCACTACCGCCAATGACTCGGGCAAGAGCGCAGCCCATGGATCGACGCTCGGAAGGATTGACGCAAGTCAGGTCACAGTGCATAGACGGAATGGGAAGGCCGGTGAGGTGTACAGAGCTGTAGTGGAGGTCGATTGCGGGAGCGATGTCAGTATAGATACCTTCAGGGGGTGCTTGGTAACTCCAGAAACCAGGCCTATGTGTGAGTCTACCTTGACAAGTCGGAGCCGCCAAAGCTGAGTTGAATAATGCAATGACCCATAGGGGACCGAATGGTGGAGGAAGCTGTCACGCTCGACCTGCTCGACGCACATACAAGGGTGACCCGGACGAATTATAGATTGGGTTGGCCGTCCAGGTAAGCTATGATGCATCAGCTTCTGTCGTATTTTGCTTAAATATTCATTGCCTTGATCCAGTCCTCGAGATGCTGTTACTATCTCGAAGACTCTGGTAGACCAGCACACACTTATCGACATCACCACATCCCTCCCTCGATCAAAGCACGAGCCAGCCTATTTGCGCCCCGCACCTCCTCACGTCCGAGCACATGTCACCCTGCTAGCTTGGTGTATACAGCTCCCTTCAAACACGTTTTCTGACACCGTACCGGAGGGCAAAGCACGGATAACGTGCTTCTGGTCATGGAACCCCAAAGGTGCTTGGGCAGTCGGTGGAGGCGTTCCTCAACATTTACCGTCTTTAGTTGTCGGTCTGGTGGACTATATTAGAGACGGAAGTGAAAAAGTGCCTGTACTGTTAGGATATGGGCCGGATGTTGCAATTGGCTCTGTGCACTACGACACATCAAGGGTCACCTTGTCGGTAGGATACGCCATAGTAGCTAGTGGAGGGGAGAACAGAGATACAGAAAGTTTGCGCCGCCAAGTCGAATTCGGTATCTCGTCAACCCAGAGCTGGGATGTGCAGGTCAGCGTCAAGACTCAACATGGGAATGACTCACATTCAGCTTCCTGGTCGTCTTTCGTCGGTCAGGCTCCCAGCAGTATTGACACCGCAGCCGCGCCGAAAAGGTTGATACTCAGGTTCGCTCACGCCCGACTCGACCCCGGGGAAGAGCTGGTTCGAGTAAAGGTATCGATAGAACGGACAACATCGTCAACTGCAGGAGTCAGGATAAATGGTATACCAGTAGGAGTCGAGCCCATGCAAACTCCGATACCGCGTCGACCGTTACTGGAAGACACAGCTAGTATGACTGGGATATCGTTAAGAACAATCGCTACTGCGGAGAGCTATCGCTCGGAGGAAGGATCTCTTCAGATGAGGCGGACCGTGTCACAACGGAACGATGCAGCTCACAAGAGCATCGCTAGCCTGATACGGAGGAACTACATTTGTGAGTATATACTTCTGCACGGCACAAGCTAATCGTAGGTCAGACTTCACTTCTTTGCTACAGGAGCCGGAACAAAAATGGAGACCAGTCCTCGATTCCCGGGGGGTAGCTATACACCAATTGAATTCGATCGACAAAACACTAATCGTCTTTCGGGCGGAAGCGGTGTTTGTCGGCGTCGGTATATGGGATTTATTCGCTGTGATAGCAAGTCCGGGAGCCAGGCTAGTGTGGGATAAATCGCATGAAGATGCCGCTTTGCTGGAAGACGTAAACGAGTTGACCGATCTTTGGCACATCAAGTCAAAAGCCGCCTGGCCCGTCAGTGCAAGAGACTCGGTAATGCTTCGTACCACTTACAAGTCACCATCTTCAGTACACCTGTTCGGCTTTTCCACCGATGACACGGACCTTTTCCCTCGGATACCAGCTGTGACAGACCCAAATGTGATACGTACTCAAATCGATCTTCAAGGATGGTCAGTCGAATCTCTTTCTCCAAATACAACACAAGTCACGCTTCTCGAACAAAGCGACCCACGAGGTTGGTCTAACAAATCCTCAATACCTCAAGTTATGATGTCCACTTTAGCGGGAATAGGCGAATTTGCGATAAAACATGGTGCTCCACCTGTGGCAACTAGGCTAGGTGGGGCGAGAGTACTCTCATCGAGGTACGATGTTGAGCAAGAGACCTTCAAATTCGAATATGAGGCTGCGGAGGCTAGGCGATCCAATTCCTCAAGTACCCATACATCGTTCCCACTCCCAGTAGCTGTTAAGAATCCCGATGCCGAAAACGGGGGCAGCGAAGCGAGCAGTCTAAGATCGATGAATGTCACAAGACCGCTGTCGAACATCGAGTGCGAGATACGGTGTGATGCGGATCAATGGTCGAACTCTTTTGCAATCCTCATCGATCCTCCTCAACAGGCTATATCGGCGCTGCGAAGACATCGATTATCCCCTAGTGGCGGAGGTCTTTGGCTAACAATCGAACACGATCCAAATATACTGAAGAATGACAAAGTCGCTATAACGGTAAGAAGAGGCACCGCTCCGCCTGGAAAGACATCGGTGACGGTCAACGGAAGTAAAGTGAAGATTGACCTAGAAGATCTACCGGACGGAGAAGTGCAGCTGCTGAAGAAGCAGAAACGGGGGAGACCGACGAGAGCACCCCTTGATCAACCTCCTGCACTAGGTACACTGCGTAAGAAACGAAGTAATTTAGACTTGGGCACAATCTCAGCTGCGGCTTCACCTGATCTAGACAAGTCGCCAGCATCAAGTTCGACCTCGGCGTTTACAAAATACGCGATGCCATTGACAAAGTGGTACAGTGTCGCTGCTGAAACGACTAAGGCAGCCATCATACCCATGACTTCAGCTACACCGGCGCCAGAAAGCGGGAGCACGCCAGTCGATGCAGCTGTCAAGGCTTTGGGACAATTGGCGAAAATGCACTCAGATAGAGATGGTGAATCAACGGATCCCAATAGCTGGCAGCCTTTATCCGATAGAGATGGACTCAAGATCGAGAAGAGGAACGTCGTTCATGTGTCAGGATCGTTTCCTGTCTTCCGAGCTGGAAGGATCATAGAGGGCTTCACAGCTGAGGATGTATCGGCCACTGTGTCGTCTCTGCGCAAAGACGAGAGGTTCGATAAACCCACGCCATTGCAGTCCTTCGGTAATGGCATTACGACATCTCACATGGTTGCGCATACTACTTTCCCATTCAGAGGCAGAAGCATGCTTGTGGCCACTATCGTGGCTCGTATGCCTGACCCTCCGCCTCCTTCACCTTCGGCTCACGGACCTCATACTCCTCTATCGACTATTCTCCATGCCTCGACATCCAACTTTGACGCCAACGCCTTGAATATGAATTGGACAAAATACAACCCCACTGCCTTACCTCAGGGTAATGTCATTCTCGAAGGCTGGATTCTAGAAACTATTGACCCTTATTCTCACGAACAATACGCCATACCTTCAACCAGGTGTATGTATGTCGCTTCGCTCGATTATAGCGGCTCCATGCCATTGTCAGTAAACAACATGCTCAACGCATCGCTACCTCGTGCACTGTTGGCGATAGAGTATCAACTGAAAAGCTCCGGACCACCGTCAAGAGCTAGGTCTCCGCCGATGTCAGTGCTTGCGCCTGACGAACGATCCTCGGCACCGTGGGGCTTGGAAGGGCTTGAAGCGGACCGTGCAGGCGTACATCAAAAGATCGAGGAGGAGCAATATTCCCTGACCGTCACCGTTCAGCCCTCCCGACCGTCATCGAGAGATAGAGAGAGGGAAGGAGGCACGTTATCTCCTGTCTTAAAACACAATGATTCTAGATCATCAGTCAACACAGGCCGCTCCACTGTCATCGATCTGGCAGAAGAGATACGGAAAGGTAGAAGAGATTTACTGGTACTCGAGGTCGAAATGGGCAATTCACCTGTCAAGTCCGGTTGCCAAATAGACTTGAAAGCGGTATCTTTACCTGTCGCCTCTCATAACCCTTCTAGCGAGGGTGCGGCTCTTCCGCTCAATCTCCCCGAAGAATACCTCGACTTGCCCTTCAGATGTTCGATCATATCGTTAGCACCGAATGTCCTTCAATCAGCATCGCTTGATCCAGCCACACAATCCAAACATCTACTCCGAGTGACACTGCCAACGACAGGCTACGATGCCCCCATCTCTGACCCGTTAGGCGGCACTGCAGCGCCCACACCTCGGCCGAGGTGGTTGTTGGATCTGACCAATGACGGAGCTGTGATACAGCTGACTCTCAAACCTCATGCCCCAGGAGAAGCGAGCAAAAAGGGCTATTGGTACGGCCTAAACGAAGTCCTTGTGGAGGACGAAAGGCGTTCGAAGACTTTCGGCCTCCGCGATTCTACCAAATCAAATTTACCTCAATTAGTCAACCGAGCAACTCAAGGCAGCACCGCCCTCGATAAACCTTTGGCAGTAGCTAGGGAATTTTTGAAAGACGAAGTCAAAAAAGTTGAAGTTGATTACGGATTGGAAGCTGGAGATAGCGTAGCAGGAGATGGCGCAACCACACCTCTCGAAGAGGGCCGGGGCTCAGCTGCAGACCTCAAGGTGAGTCGCATCTGCATGCATTTGATCAGTCTCGCTGCACAATAAGAGACTGACACTGCTCTCATTCGGGCTAGTTTCCTCAAAATGTCGAACCCTCGCCATCCACCACAACGATACCGGAATCCACATCCAGGTATTCATACAATTTCTGGCGATATTCGCGTTTACCTAGATTTTCAAATTCAGCACCTGCAACAGCTGAACATTCCCCAATCAAAACCACCACACCCCGACTACCTAACCCTACTTCTCCCTCTTCCGATATCATCGAGAAAGACCGATCCCAATCGGAGGATCCTGTTCCGAACCGATTCGATAAGGAAAAGAATCCTCAGGCTAGCGGTATCACCACACCGAGCTCATTGATGGATAAAAAGGAAATGATGAAACCTGTCGTTTCCCTTCCTGGCTTGATCATAGCCTGCATGATCTGCCTTCTGCTAGGCTCTTTACTCAGATCCCTGCTGAGCGAGGCCGATTTCGTCATTTATCAATCTACTCCTCCGGGCAGCCCCAACGAAGGAGAGCATTGGAGGGAGTTGAAGAGATTGGCCGAATGGAAGATAGGGTGGAATAGGGATTTGATCGTTGCCATTGCCAGGAGGGGATGATAATTTAGGGCGGGAGAAGGCAGTCAGTCTTTGAATAAACATTTTTTTGTACTTCATTTCAGTCTCCTTAATGTATCCATATTCAATGTTGAGATTTGTATGTACTCACCCGACTTATAATATGCATTATGGGACTAATCGCATTGTATCCGTATGATCTGTTGTATCATCAAGTCGGATTGCTCATAGCGAATGAATGGGTGAGAGAGTACAGATACATGCAAGAATACAAGATGGAATTATGATTATGAACATGAAAAGTCTTTTCAAACATTTTCGTATACGTGGGGCTTACCAGCCCTGTTTCGACCTCTGCTTTCCTGCTAAATGGCTGCCACTTCAGGCTCACCCATACTGATGTCGAGCTCGCTGTTCTCTTCTGAAGGCACGATTTCCTGTCTCAGTGCACTCTTTCTCGGCGCAGCTTTCTTGGCTTTACTTCCACCAGAAGAAGTCGACTTGAGCTTGATCTTTGGTGTCGATACGGGAGCAGGGGCAGGTACAGGTGTAGTCGCTCTACTCTGTAAAATATCTTCATCTAGATCTGCAATCTCACTCATTTCTTCATCACCTTTCACGATACCATTCTTCTCGTCGCCCGCATTCGTATTTGAGGGTGCTAGGACTGGGGTAGGCAAGGCGGATGCGGATACCGATGCTGAAGCGTCGAATGAGTTGGCTGTACTCAGCCCAGGTCTCTCGTCTACGACGTTTGTTGTAGGTGTAGCTGTTCCTGTCGTTGTACCGGCTGCAGCGGCTTTGTTCGTTGCGTTTGACTTGATCTTGGCAAGACGGGCGATCTCGCTGGCCTCTTTGTCTGCTTGTACCAATCGTGACAGCTCGGATTCGGGACCTGTCGATTTTGCATATTGGTTAGCAATTTATGCAACTAAAAGGTCGGATCACCGCTGGATAATCATCAGATGGACTCACCCATCACCCATGATTTGATTTTGAGCTGACCACCTCCGATGCCCACCATGACTTTATCGCTATGTGTCCAACTTCTGACTGGTTCTTTTCGTGGAAATGGACCCACGTCACCTCCGTTTATCGGCGCAAAATATTGAGTCACCTGATTCAGACGAATAAGCTACCCGCAGACGAGGAATGGGGTGGAGCACTTCAGCTGACCTTTGGAAACGCTCCCAGCGGCACCTTGGGCGCCTGGATTGGATTGGGATACACGGGGAAGCCTAATACTTTGGCATCTGCCAGGACGAATGGTGGAGACGGTTCTCGGGGAGCCCGAGGAACGGCTGGTAAGACCGGTCGTTCGATGATCATCCGAGGCGATATCTCTGTGTCATTGCAAATAACGTCAGCTCATTTAGCACAAAGAACGGATTCCGTCGAAGATCGAGCGACTTACCTAAAGGATCAGGTGTTCCGTCTCGGCTTTGAGGTGTGACGGCATGTACTAGAGGTGATCCTGCCGGAGTTGAAAGGCCATCTTCTGCTTTGACAGTCGATGGGCCGCCTCTACGTCATGAATAATGCAAGTACAATCACGGATAGAATAAAAATTGTTGAATAATGGAAGATGGATGGTGATGAAAGAAGGCAGACAGAGGTTCAGACGGTCAAGGAGATGGATCAGCTCTGTATATGATGGAGACCGACTGAGCCTTGAGCCAGACTCACTTCTTGATACCTTTCCTCCAAGCTTTTCCTGGACCTGGAGGAGCATCAACCGGTTTCTTCTTATGGCTCTTTTTCACTGGTTTCTTCTCTACCAAATCCGGAGAATCATCCAAAAGACCTCCGATAGCCTCGTCTGCAGGCGACCACCCTGTGATTTTGCTGTTGTTCCCGATCGAGTCCTGTCTTTCCCTTTCCTTCTCCCTTTCTCGTTCTTTCTCCGTGCGTTCAGCTGGTCCTCGATGACTAGCACCCACGACAGACGGTGCAAGCCAATCGTAGCTCTTTCGAGGTGCCAGTGCTGACGAGGTCGCGGAAGAGCTCGCTTTCTCTGCATGTGATTTAGCTTTGCTCTTGCTATTTGACGAGGGCGTGGAGTTCGAGTTGGAGGAAGGTTTCTTCTTCTTGGATGAAGGCGGGGCAGGGATAGGCAAGGGATCGTCGTCTTCCGAAGATGAATATGAAGCTTTCTCAGCCATAGCTGATTTCAACCCGAACTTGAGGGTTATGGGTGGTGGCGGTGATAACGATGATCTATCTGAACGTCTGGCAGAATGGGATTTCTTGTTGGAGTTTGGTTTTGAAGGTTGAGGATCAGAATTGATCAGATTACCGATACCTGGTCGCAGCTACACGTTATAAGGAGTAAATGGAAATCATCAGTCAAATTGATGCAACACTAGTTCATAGATGAATCTTGATGGGACTTGTGTGTACGTGAAGATGCTGTTTTGATTGATTGCATTGCTTCGACTCACAGTGATTTTTAATGGGTTACTACCACCACTGCTACCACCACTACTTTTCTTAGCTTTCTTGGGAGGTGGTACAGGTTTGGAGATCTCATGAATTGCTGCCTCATCATCTTCATCGTGTCCCAGCAGATCGTCGAACTCTACACTTCCGGCCCCACTGTGACCACCTGCATTGGAAAAAACCGCAGCGTCGTCGCTGAGTTGACGTTTGCGCGGATTTGACGGTCCAGCTTGATTATCTTCTATGCCCGAAGCAATCTCATTCTCAGGTTCAGAGTCTGTGAAGTCGTGTCGATTGGACACCATTCTCGTAGGTGGATTGCTGATATTTTCTCGGAACAGATGGGTCAGATTGACAAGATACACAAGCGGGAAATGAGTTGACGGCGAAGGTTGATAAAGGGGAAATTATGATACAGTAAGATTGATGAATCCCTCAGGGGAAACAACGCAACAAAGAAAGATCCGCATGAAATCACTCAAAATGACATCCTGCTAAACCTCCATCAACCCGAACGCGCTTAACACTCATGCGCCCGGGACTTGGCAGAAGGCTTCAGCATCTTCATACAGCTGGACGAGCCTCACTATCGTGCCGAGATGTATACATGGCTTATACATAGAGTTACATAATGTGCAGATCTGCTTGTCGACGTGGCATTACCATCCTCCTGGCCCACCTCCCCCATGGTGCCCGCCCCCACCATGATGACCCCCAGGACCACCAAAACCACCTCCTCCCCCAAAGCCACCCGGACCGCCTGGCCTTCCGAAACCACCTCCTCCGTGATGTCCATGGTGTCCACCTCCTCCGAAACCTCCCCCACCTCCACCAAAACCTGGTCCACCACCACCGAACCCACCTCCTGGTCCGCCAAACAAACCACCGCCTCCTCCTGATCCACCGAAAAGTCCACCACCTCCGCCGCCCATGAAAGGCGGTGGGCCCATGTTGTGTCCAAAGCTCGAGCCACCGTGCGAGCCATGATGCTGAGCGAAGAATGAGAATATTCCAGTCAGCCTTGGGGTCCAACTCCACGATCCACGGCGACAAGGAGCAAAAGAGTAAGGGCTTTCCAATCAGCTGCTTAACTCACCTTGCCTCCTACGACATTGCTGAGCAATTTGCCCGCTAGCAACGCTGCTCCCCCAGCTGCCATTCCTGACCCGAATCCTAGCTTGTTGCCGCTGGACTGTTGTTGCTGGGGCGCATACCCAGTGTTGTATCCTTGATACCCTTGCTGTTGCTGCGGCGGCGTCACAATCAGTCAAGGGCTCTTTCTGTCATGCAGATAGGTCTTCCCGTTTCTCATCCGAAAGGTGATACAGCAAGAAAGTGATCGTACGACTTACATTGTAGCCATACTGTTGTTGATTCGTCTTACCCATCAACCCAGAAACCATACTACCCAACCCTCTTTCTCCAGTCTGTCCATCTGCTTGTTGTGGATAAGGTGAGCTGTTACCTCCGTTCCCATTGTTATAACCTGGTACAGGATCGGCCACACTGCCGGAATTGAGGAAGGCAGCTGCTTCTCCTTGGTTTTGACCTTGACCCTGGGCGAAAGATTGGCTCCCAGAACGCAGAGCATCAGCTTGTTCAGGATGAACTTCGCCTTCTCGCAGAGCTGGGTGAGTCCATGAGGTCGTCACTGGGTCTGTCGACGGATTGATATAGAAATACGTCTGATAATTCGGATCAAATTGTCGGATCCTATACACCCATCTCCTCATGTCAGTATAGCCGATCCACTGGATAGTTTGATGGAGAAGCAACGGCTCACGCACCATGGTGCTGGTAAGTCGGAATTGTCCTGTGGTGCTGGCGAAGACATTTCGGTGAGTCCCTACGTGTTACTACCTTGTTCTGAATAGATAGTGTGGGCACGAGAAGATGAAGCAAGAGAAAGTGATTCTGGATGAACGTGAAAGCTAGAAACTACAATATTGATGTGCATGAAGATCGTCTTTCACTTGTGTAAGTTACTCAAGACTTAGGTCCTGCGGAGTAACTAATACGTCACACCATGAGCGGAAATGACATAAAAGCGCGGCCGATGCCCAAATGCAGTCGAACATTACGCGAACGGGAAATGCCAACAACAAGGCTGCGCATCTGGCAGCTCGTTGTCTCAACTGCTAAGTCTTAGCGAAGCGCAGATACTTCGCGGATTCTCCACCTGCACGATTGATGCAAGGAAAGCATGCTGAATCAATTGAGCTGGGCATTATAAGTTGGTGTGCACTGCTGCATTGCATCAGGAAGCAAGACAGCTTCAAAAGCTAACAATGGTCGCCGTGCCACACACCTTGTACTCTTTGACCTGTGGAAGCCAGGCATAAACATTATCGAATCACGTTGATGCTGCATGCGCTATCGATGCTAAATCTAGGACTACTGTATTATTAAAGCTCGTGTATGAGTGGATCACCCTTGAGAATGCATGTGTTCGGGCATCTTGCGCCGCACTTTAGCTTTCACCATCAACTCCGCTATACCCTGTGAGCCGGAAATAAACGTTGGCAAATCAGCGATGAACATCCGTGCACGGGAACTAGACGCATGATGGGTTGCTGAGAATAATCGGAACACTTACATATACTAATCCATCTATTAATCCGACTGACAAGACCAACCACGATGACATTATACTTAGAACTGGTGTTGGTTGGCCATATATCATATCATATACTAATCTAACTAATGAGACCGAAAACACCAACATATACTATCGGTCCATCCGTGCCCTTTATCAGCTGACACTCGAGAAGATCCTGGAAGGCGAAGCGTACTCACGGCAAGTGGGAAATACAACATCAATAAACTTGCTTGACGATTGAAATAGGCTGAAGCAGAGATTTGCGGGATACCCTTTGACCCAGTTGCAGAACCTCTTCCTCTATTTTCAGGTATATCCTCGAGACCAGGGACTTGATATTCCTGGAAGAACTCTTTGAGCGTCTGCCCGCTTGGCCGCCTGTCTTGATCCTCCTCTTGTTGCGATTGACCGCCTGTCGAGGATTCAATGAGGGAGGATCGACGCCTTTCCCTCCTATCGTAATGCGCTTCGTCCAGTACGCCTAATCTGTCATTTAGACTTTCTCCGTCTGTTCCGTTGCCACCTAATTCAGGTGGGAAGTCGAGCTTCGACCCCTGGGATAAGACGGGTGATAAGACGTGATGGCGCTGTATCGTCGGTATAGTCTCAGGAGTGAAAAGCTTGGTCGTTGAATCCACTGAGGCCGGTGCTTCACACTGATAATTCAGCTCGGGGGTCACGACAGTGTATGTATCTGTGCCGGACGTCTGCTTTGTGCTGGATCCCGAAGCTTCTGATGAAGTGGAAGGATACCGATTCGGTGTTGTCGTCGAAGAAAAAGGGTCCTTTACTTCTTGTCCCGGCGAGATGAGATCGGGCGATACAGGTCTCGAGGCCAACAAGATACCGCTGGGGACCGTCGGCGTAAAATCGAATGTGCTTGTATGTAACGGCGTTGACGTAGGCACCTTACCGTTGTACGCTCCTCCGACGGTCACGAATTCTAATGCTTCCCAAGGGGCCTCAGGATTAACCGGGTCCTTATTGCCTGATGATGCTCTGTTCATCTTGAACGGCCTGAGAATCTTGTTCGCCATGTTTGGGTGATTCACTTCGTTGCCAGCTTGACCCGAGACGTCCGGCTGTGTCCCAGCCATAAATTGCGTTGAGAGTTGAATCGTATCGGGTCGCCGCAAAAACTTGAATAATCGAGAGTAGAGAACGATAATAACGATGAACACGATTGCTCGCGGGATAAACTGTATGAGATCCCGATCTAATCCTCTACCCTTCGTACCGTAGTAGCACAGACTACCGTTGTTGACCCACCCTACTGTACCGTGCCAGACTGGGAATCACCGGACGCGATAAGCATTCGAGAAAGCACTTCACGATCGGGCGGAACAAGCGAGAAACTCACTGGCTGAATGTATAATGGAGATAATCCAAATCAGGGGTGCTACAACCCACGAATATCTCTCAAACATGCTGGTAACCCTCGATAACGGGTGTGTCTATCGGAAAGGAAGAGGTAAGCGATACGATAAGGACACAACACTGCTCAAATCCTGGAGACACACACTCACCAACAGAAGATATGTGGCAAACGCAATTGCCAATGTCCACAGATGTTGACTGAACAAAGTACTAGTGAGGATGAAGGCGAGACCATTCTGTAGCGTGAAATGGAATGATAGCGTCAGTAAGTGTAAGCTGTAAGCTTTGCGGAAATGACACGTCGGGACTCACGCATCCTGCAGACCCAGTCTTCAAAGGATCTCCAGCGAGGTACAAGATCTCCGGCGGCAAGGCAATACATCTATAATTCCTCCTGATCAGCTAGCCATTCATTCCTCCGATTGCGATAGACACTCACCCTAACATCATATCGCTGACTACCATTCCTAAAAGTAGTCTAACCCTCAACTTGCCCCTTCCTTGTCTCAGTAATGAGTAGAACAGATATGCCGCTGCGACTAACGTCAATCCTGATATCACCGACGCTCCGGTGGCGTTGATCTGCGCCGAGGTGAACCCCATTGTGTGCAAATAACCCCTCTCTGAATTTTGTCTATCTTACTACTTTCCACCGTTGTTAATCCCTCCACGTCAGTCCGATGTTAGATCTTGGTATTGGGTGTTCCGAACCGCAGTGGCTTGACTTGGCTACCACGACTGCTGGGAAACGGATGGCAGTCCTTTCGAATTCTTCTGCGCGATGATCGAAGTCCCGTCAGACTACTCAAGGCTCCTATGGATCACTAGATTATCTCAGGTATGAGGATGCTGCGATGTAGCTCCGGAAGATCTGTGAGACGATTATTGCAGGATGACGAGATAAAGGGTACGTGTACGAATGAGGGGAGCCAATCAGCGATGGTTTCACTCTTGCAAGGGCCGTTGGTCCGATGTTTAATCACGATAGGTCGGGGAATTCGCAGTATGAGTGACAACCATGCTTGATCACAGTTGATAGATTGAAAGGCTGGGCGGCGTTGTCGTGTGAAATCGAATGTTGAGTGGAATCTTGCTCGAATTGTCGGTCAAGCTTGTTAGCACCAAAAGACCAGATATTGATGCTTCCCTTCTGACAGGTTGTTTCGAGTACGACGATGCCAAGCAATCTACACTTCCAGACGTCAATTCCCTAGTAATTGACTGAGAGAAGCGGAATCTGGCTGTATTCCCAGGATTGTTTCGAGTGGACTGTTAACGATCGAGACAAATTGTTGTTTCTCTTTGAACCAGCCCCGAGTGTTTTTGATTCGTTTGAATTGTTGTTGTGTCTCCGGTCCTTATAGTATATAACGATCAACTGCCATGCGACACGTGAATCTAATTCTGCACGAAGTCTTGGGAGTGATGCAGTGAATGGTTTGTTGTATTCTTGAGATAGGGCGATGGAGGGGGGAACGGCGTTGACAGACACAGGTGAAATCGATTGTTCCGCTTCGAGCGCAGATAGGAAGATGTATCGAGACCAATAAACAACGGTGTCTTTGCTTCAATATGGGCGATGCGATGTGCGCTACGCCTTCTGCACTTATAGTCGTTGAGATTTGTCTAGTATAAGCATATCTTGAAGTTTTTGTCAAGAAAATAAGGAGACTGTAATTGATTGTATCGTCGATCACCAATTGTGGACTGAGTTCGGTACGCTGGTGATCAGTCAATAACCAGGGATGAAAGGGCAATGACCGAAGGTTGGGCAACAACAACTAGTGTACTGGGACTATCAGATTACTAACCCGGGAAAACCTAGTCTAGGGGAAAGGGCTGGCTGGTTATGCACTTTCAACCGAAGTATAACTGTATAACTGAATGGTGAAATCCCCAAACGAGACGCCAAGGCGTAACAACAGGTCGGGCAGATTTTCTGAATGGTGAGCTTGGATGGTGTAATGCAGCAGAGCAGACTAGAGCGCTCGTCGTGAAATGCACAGTCGCTCACGTATCATAGGAAAAGTAATCACGTCTGCTTTTTGTTTATCCGCTTGAGGTTAGCCTCAGAACGGTAAACAAGGCAAGAAACGGCACGGTAAGGAATTAAACTATTTTCCAAGACAAACTTTGATTTACAAGATCATCGTACTCCTCGGCGGTTATGCTCGAGTGAGTGCCCCTTGACCCAACTGACGATCTTCCTGTTCAGGGTCTCGTTACGAACCGGATCTCGCCACGCGAACATGCAAAATACGAGTTAAAGGAGAACAACAAGAGCAAGCACAACTGACTGGGCTTCTTCGGTCCCATCTTCATAGTCGTTCATATGCCATCGTCAGCGCCTCCGAGAGACGCTCTTATTCGGAGCATCAACCTCACGATCTCCGAAGAGGTCTCGTGGGATCGCGAAATGCTCAGAAGTGGTCATGAAGGAAGAATTCCGATTCCGATATCCGGCTGTACCTGACAATCAGATGATCCGTGCATTTTGTTCGCGCACGGTTGACGTCCACACAAGCGTATGCTAAAACCTGACGAGATTTCACGAGAATTGCGCTATCGGATTGTCTGGATTGAATCCAATCGTTCATACTTGGATGTATCTGCTATGTATTCTTAGCAGATAGGTCATGGGTCACCCATACACTCGTGAGGCGATGTTCATTCTCGATCTTCGGGCAAGTCTCTCCGGTCACTTAAGCTGGCCGTCCAGCTGGGCTTTTTCAGGTCTCATCGGCACAGGTACGACTTTTCGACCGCGCATGATGATGCTTATGTCATACTCCATACATTCCTTGGTGACTTTTTCCCCTTCCGGACCAGACAAGTTGGAGGATGAAGGCATTACGTTATTTTCAGAATATTCAGACCTTTGTTGTGCGACTTTACTGCACCTGTCGTATTTGGGCAGATTATTCATTCGTTTCTATCGACAAGACCAAGACAGAGCAAACACTCCTGGATGGAGCAAGCTTCGCGCCGATAAGATAATAAAAAGAACAATGGGATTTGCATCTTCTTTACGACATCGCGTGATCGAATAATTTCTTTTCAAACACCATAGAAGCCCCCTTGCTAGCAATTCCCACTTGTGTATAACGGCAGGACGATCTATCAGGCGTTGTCATATCACTCACATACGAAAGTGTGGCTGCACCGAGATGAAGGCTCTGATCGGGAACCGATGTTCTCGGGAACATTGACGATCCTTCCATACATTGGGTAAGAAGGCAATGCCATCAGATTCAGCAGCTTGGCATTTTATCTGTCTCTTAGGTTGAACCGTCCGCGATCAACATCTCTTGGGTGCCTACAGTCAAATCGGGGCATGCTTTGGCGAACAGCGACTGTTTGGCTGGACGCATTGGGCGAAAGCTGCTCGTCTACGTCTCTGCTTACTTGTCCCGCCAAGCAAGTCACCACCAGACCGATTGGTCAAGTAGCACCCCATATACTCAGTTACTTTTTCCCATAGCGCCTTGGCAAAGACGACTGAGGAAGATGGCTCATAAAAGCTTATCTCAAAGCGTTCATTCCAGCAGGTTCTTCAGGAAGGTCGGACTACGAGCCCAAATGCAGGACATCCACAGTGCAAGCACGAATTCGGGATTTGACAGAACAGAACTCGGGCGACGGGAGATGTATTCGATATTCCTAACAAGGAAGTGTAGTGAAAAAATGAAACCCCGACCGCTATTTGACCCAATTATGTCCACCTCATACTGTTCTGCTCACTGAGACCGTCACACTACAGACGAAACCCAGCTGTTCGCTGGCTGCAATAATGCATACCACTAACCCTCCATCCTGAATACTTCCTCCGCACTGGTCCACCATCCTGGCCCGCTCTCTGACCCTGTTGCGCCAGGTACGAAGCTTTCTTGCATTCCGTCCGTAAGCTTCCGATCAGGCGAATCAGCCGCTGATACAATGGAAAGGTCTCCGTCCAATCGAGCGGGAGTGAGGATCTTGTTGAGCGTTTAGGGTGACTCACCTTCCACCATCGCTTTGTCGCTTCGTTATCTGCTATACCCGCCATGTCCTTGTCGAAGTCCTTGCCGATATACCTCATGTGCGCAATCAGGAGATTATGAGGTTCAAAGAAGTGTATGGAATAGTCTGACCGCATCCACAACATCAGCTGCGTCCCGTCTCCCCTTTTCGGTCCATTAAGAAGGAAGTGCCGTTGAGGAAGTCGAGGGAGGAGACAGGAACATACCGACAACATGAGCTTTTCTCAAAGCACCCAATACTTCAGGCCAGACGGCTGCATGAACCTATCCCAACGGATATCAGCTTCGCCGCAAGTTTCTACTACTGCGAGCCTTGTCTCGTCTCGCTCATGAGGCAATGCGCACCTTCTTGTACTCATCCAGGCGCTCGGGCTTCACTCTGATGACCTGGCATATTCGCTTCCCTTGGTCGGTCTTGGGTAAGACGGGAAAGGGCAATTCCGCTGCTTGGGTACTCATCGTCCTATGTAACGTGGATCGCGATCGTAGGACAGTCACAAGGGATAGCTTTAGCATCTATGTACCTCTGGCAAGAGTCGACTTCCTCAGCTATCAAGGTTGATAGAACGGTAGGTAGCCAGCATCTAATAATGTCACTTTCAACCTTTCAACGCGTTCACCAAGGGAGGATGCTCATCCGGTCCGGACAAGGATCATTCCGATTTCCCGGTAAGCACGTGACCTGCGATCAGCTTGGACCTGAGGTACCAGCACGCCGGTCATGTGAGCAACCGGCATGTCCAGCGTATAATTCGACACTTCATGGCATCAGCAGCTGACTATCTATTGTACTCGGCTCGTGCGATCATCAATACGCGCTTGTAGAGATGCAAGACTCCATGACGACAATAGACCACTGCTTCTTGTGCAGACGGTATAAAGACACGTCCAATGAACCTCTTCTTGACGATGTCGAGTTCAGGAGATTCCCATTGGAAGGGCTGATTACTAGAGAGGAATAACGAGATGCTGTCTCCACAGGCCGGGAAACGACTCATCCTCGCTAGAATTCGTTATGGCAAAGTGAGAGCATATCATGACGATGCTACCTTTGGGTACAGAGTACCTACTAAGTATGGATTGCCGGACTGTGAGTAATGATGGGCTTTTGCCTAGTCTTGTCAGGTATTGATGAGGGCATTGTGTAAAGATACGCAAGCGGAGCTGAGTAACAGGTGAGCTGAAATCTTGGTGAAGATGGATTCTATCCGGCTGACAAACCTCGCTTACTCACACCTAGGAACGCGAATGCTCCTCTGCTGCGATATGTGGAATCTGTACGACGGCATGGGCATAGGGCAGCTCAAATCGATCCTTTGGATCTGATGGACAGAGAGTAAGCATCTCCTTGTCACATTTCAGCTCAAGCAACTGACATTTGACCACTTGATATACAATCTCAGCCCTGTAGGAGCTCTCGATCCTACACGCTATGGTTTGAAAGAGGACCAGTCATACCCCTTACAAGGTATACTACATACTCCACCGACGGTCAAGCCAACCACTCCGCCAAACACCGCTGCTCCAGAACGGACTGAAACAGGAGAAGGCTCAGACGTAACGATGAGCCTGGACAAGATAAGGAAGCATCTTATAGACGTTTATGTAGATAAGATCGGCCTGGAGTATATGCATTGTCCCGAGAAGGACGAAAGACTGTAAGCACCCAGACCTGCATCGCCATTGTCCCGGGCAATTGGCTAAATCGAGTGAGTATCAAATAGGTGGTTTTCTCATCACGTGGAGACGGAGGCATCCTCATTCCCTCATCCGTTCGAGTCTGAGAGGAAAAGACATAAATGGGACCTTTTGATGAGAAGTGAAGAATTGGATAAATTTCTTGGCAAGAAATTCCCAAACCTCAAACGATACGGTGAGGCCGCTTTGACCGGTTTCAGACGTCTGCGTCGAGTATGTGGTATATAGCTGATGATGCTGAATTTTTGCTCTCCACAGGCTGTGAAGGCGCTGAGAGCATGTTACCTGCCCTCTCGACATTGTTCGAAGTATCAGCCAGATCCGGAATATCGTCGATCGTCTTGTCCCTTCCACACCGAGGTAGATTATCTTTACTCTGCGATCCCGATTTATTGGACTACTCGCCTACAGCACTGTTCTCAAAGATCAAGGGTAAACCAGAATTCGATCCTTCCGAGGCTCCGGGTGCCACTGGAGATGTGATCAGCCACCTTTCTGCAACTCGAAATATCCCATATGGAGACAAGCAGATCAAAGTCAAGGTTCTACAGAATCCGAGTCATTTGGAAGCTGTCAACCCGGTGGCGCTCGGGGTCACCCGTGCGAAACAGATGGAACTGTTAAAGAGCTCTCCAAAGGAATGTCAGCTCGGCGATAAAGCTTTATGCGTCCAGCTGCATGGGGATGCGGCTTTTGCGGGCCAGGGTGTCGTGGCGGAGAGCCTCGGGTTAAGTGGATTGCCGCATTTTGGCAGTGGTGGAACTGTACATATCATCGTAAAGTGAGTCGATCTTGCCGTGAAACGAAACATATAACTCAAGAAGCCTACGGCAGCTGATGATCCTGATTGACTCATCAGTAACAAGTGAGTCATGTCATGAGTTTGCGACCGCCGTGATCATAAAGACTGATACTCCAGAGTAGTATCGGATACACAACCCCTGCTTCCTTGGCCAGATCTTCAGTCTACTCCTCGGATATAGCCAAAATGATCGGTTGTCCGATCTTACATGTCAATGGGGACTACCCAGAGGCAGTAGCCAGAGCTGTAGATATAGCTTTCAGATACAGACAGATGTTCAGGAAAGATGTCGTGATAGACTTGATCTGCTACAGGCGATGGGGACATAACGAGCTGGACGAACCCGCTTACACCCAACGTGAGTGACCTCAGCAATCGCCTGCATCGGACCCCTTCTAATCTTGCTTCTGATATAGCTAAGATGTACGAGAAAATTCGAGGTAGAAAGAGTGTTCCGGAGCTGTATGAATCCCGTCTTATAGTAGGTTGTACGGTGTCCACGGATGGCAAGGGTGAAAGCTGATGATGCTGCACCTGTATAGGACCAAGGCATCTTGTCTGCGGAACAGGCATCTCAAAGTCGGAAATCCTACACTGCCCGCTTGGAAGAGCACTTTGGCCTGATTGACGCGTACAAAGCCGATTCTGATATGCTGAAAGGAAAATGGAAAGACTTTGTCTGGCCTGCAGGGCCTCAAGCGAAACTTTACCCCGAAACCGGTATTTCGAAGAGTTTTCTGATAGATATCGCCAAAGCCAGTGTGATTTTACCGGACAATTTCGTGAGTCCAGCTGATATTACAGTGAGATACCCACGCGGCCAGCTGATCAATTACTTCAGAATATCCATTCGAGGCTGAAAAGACATATATCCTCCCGCCTGAAATCGCTTGAAGGAAAAGTCGATTTCGCCACGGCCGAAGCTATGGCTTTCGGGTCGCTTATGAAAGAGGGGTATGATGTGAGGATATCCGGCCAAGACGTAGGGCGCGGTACATTCTCTCAGAGGTATGACATCCTCATGTTAAGCACGATGGCTCTCGCTGATGTGTGAAAAGAAGACATGCTATGTTTGTGGATCAGCAAACGGAGAATTGCTTGATACCTCTCAACGAAAATCTCGGTCAGGATGCTGGGAAACTGGAGCTTGCGAATAGTGAGCACGGCTGGCTCGAGTCAAATGAAAGTCGAGCAGGTCTAATGTGAATGTGTTGTCAGGTTCTTTGAGCGAGATGGCGGTTCTAGGCTTTGAGGTGGGACTATCCTGGTCGAACCCAAAATTGTTGCCTATCTGGGAAGCGCAGTTTGGAGACTTCATGAATGGCGCTCAGAGCATGATTGATACGTTCATTGTCGGTGCTCAAGGTCAGTCGTCCCGAATGACTGTCTTAGTCTCTTAAAATCGTCAAGCTGAGCCATGCTGTTTGTGCCAGCCAAATGGCTGAAACAGAGCGGTTTGGTCATGATGCTGCCTCACGGGTATGATGGGGCCGGGCCTGAGCATTCATCTTGTAAAGTCGAGCGATTCTTACAGGTGCGTCAGTCGTCGTTCCATTGGATTTCCGCGATAGCTGATCCAGTTCCTTGATAATAGCTATCCAACGATTCAAGGACTACCAATACGCACGGCGACATCAATCTTACTTTCGTCAATCCCTCGACTCCTGCTCAATTGTTTCACTTACTTCGAAGACAGATGAAGAGGAATTACAGGAGACCACTTATAATTGCTTCGCCTAAAGGATTACTACGATCACCACTGGCAGCGTCCTCACTTGACGATATGACCCCTTCAACGACATTTCAACCTATCATAGAAGGCCCAACATCGACTTCGAGTCCGGGATCACCTAAGAAGGTCATACTTTGTTCGGGAAAACACTATTACACCTTGTTGGAAGCGCTCAATAAGTCCGAGGATGATGAAGCCTCTAGCATAAGTATGGTCCGTATAGAAGAACTCTCGCCGTTCCCTTACACCGAGCTTGAGGGTGTTCTTGCGAAGTATAAGGGCCAAGAGATTGTTTGGGCCCAGGAAGAGCCGTCTAATCAGGGAGCTTGGTTTTATGTCAAACCGCGCTTGGAAGATGTTTTGGAGAAGATAGATGAACAGGGGAAAACAGTCAAGTATGCAGGCCGAGGTCCGGGTGCGACTACGGCTGTAGCGGTGAGAGAATGGCATAAGCGCGAAGTCGAGGAGATTATCAAAGCTGCGTTGGCATGAAGTGTGAAGTGTGACGCGTGTGTCATTTGTTACTTATGGATTGTTTCTTGTATCACTTGTGGGATATGCATTGTCACCGTACTCGTACCGTGTGCTTCCGTAATACCTAGCTAGGGCTTGTGGTAGGTACCAATGCTTCGTACTTTAGAAGAATGACTGGGTTCTTGTCTAGGTACTGAAGCGATACTCAAGCTTACTAGCTATATAAGTAAGACGGTCTGAACGTAATTAGCGGCGATACCTAGCCAAACCAAAGGTCCAGTGATATAACCATTCGAGCAGAATTTGTTCCAGCAGTCTTCCCTAGAATCGAAGTTGACAGTAATAGTCTGCCAAGCCAAGTGTAAAGCTGTCCCACCGCAACTGATCAGATAGTACAGAGGCCCCATACCGGCCAAATGCCCTGTGAGGGCCAACATCGACACGAAGGTGGTATTCAGGACTGAGATAACGGTTCGTGAATTGTCGGGGAAACGGAGGGCCATAGATTTGACTCCTGCTTTGACGTCGTCTAGCTTGTCCTGAAAACAATAATAGAAATTCCAACAACGATATTAGTGCGCAGAACTGAGTACAGGTACAGAAAAAGGACTTCAACTTGCTTGATGAGCGTATATCAGATCATAAGCTATTCCCCAAGCTATACCTCCGAGGTATAATGGTGCGGTAATGGTCCAGTCGGTTACTCCTGCTACGGCCGACCAACCGAGAAAGACACCCCAATTGAAGGTCATACCTGTCCAGAGAGAGCGGAGCATCAGCCAGTCCATTACTACATTGAGTCTAATAGCAAAGTTAAGCGGAAAACAATGCAAGTCTCACCAAAGACGACTTGAGGATAGTACGTTATGCGCTTCATGAATGGGTAAAGAACCACCAGTGACAGACTCGAAGCGCCCAGGACGATGCTGATGACAAGCAAGATTCGTATTAGCTCAGCTGTGTGAACCTCAATCAGGGGACCGGGCTGGACTGGAAATGGTGATTGAGGAGATGATCTAACAAAGAGGGGGTTGGACTTACGAATACCAATTCAGTTGAGTGAGCACGGCTAACCCAGCGGATAATTGTAGGCCTAGGAAACTCAGTGCTTGGGATTGCGTTACGTCTCCAGCTGCTATCGGTCTCGACTTCGTACGATCTGCATGCCATTCATATACATTACAATGAGTCAGCGTTTAGCCTTGTTCTGTGGCCAGCCTGAAATTTATTTCAAACCTCCAGGTTCGGATTGTGATTGAGATTGGATTGAAAATTATGAAAGAGATAGAAGCTGACTGACCGACTTTGGCATCCATTTTGGCATCCCACATATCATTGATCGTACATCCCGCCCCCCGCATGATGAGGGCACCCAGCCCGAATAAGCTGATATAGAACAGAGGAACGGTCGGCGGGAGATGAAGAGCTGTAGAAGCCATCGTTATGGACCATGCTGTATCATACAGACCGTCAGCATTTCCATCATACTTTGGGGGACGCCGTTCTTGTATTTGACCAATAAAGCTTTAGATATGCAGATATTATGGATTGGACATGGTATGAGTTTTGCCTCGACAGAGCGATGTTGCAGCTGTTGCAGTGTAGTTCTGTGATTGTATAGAGTATAGGGAGGACTCACTACATGGCCAGAAGAGCAGCAAACTTCCGATAGGTTTATCTATCCTCGTCAAAGCAAGGTATGGTCGAGCAGGAGCAGCCCATTTGGGTAGCTTATCTAAGATGCTCTTCGGCGAATTGATTGCGATGGAAGGGGAAGTAGGATGGATAATTTCGGCTGAGACTGAAGGATGAGGTTTCGATGCATCTTTCTGGGTGATCTTGGTAGCTGATGTAGAAGGATTGATATCCGAATATGGGCGGGTTGTCGATATCGGTCGCAAAGATGAAGCGGGACTACGTAGTATCGATGTCGAAGAAGAGGAAGAAGGGAACGGACGTCGGAATGAGGGAATGAAGAACGATTGTTGGATTGTTCTGTTACTTGAGCATCTTGCTAGAGATGGGATCATCTTGTTTGATCAGTACCTCGCAATTCCTGGTCTTCTAAGATCCTGATTGACGATTGAAGTATTCTGTGAAATCCATGGCTGTCTACACGAAACGACTGAAATCAACCGACTTTTTATCTTTATCGCGTATGCTCGTGCCTGAGATCATCATGTGCGCAAAAACAACGGTAATGGAACCCTGTTGCAGAACTTGCAACATCTACTCTACAAAGTCTTCGCATACATACAGCCTCAAATCAGATGGCGGACGAGATTCGGAAAGCGACGTCCCATTCTACTTCTCATGGGTATACAGATGCATTGGTATGTTATTACAATAATCGTAATATCTCCTTCTCAAATCACTATGGGTCGATTTTCCCATTCCGCGGACTGGCTAAACTACTTTTTCGCTTCTTTCGCCTCTATCGAAAGTACAGGTTTCCCGTCAGCTTTTGTCACTCGTGTCGCTGACACATGACTTATGAGGCAATAGCTCACCACGTCGCGTAGCATCTTCCAGTAAAGTAGTATCGACCGACTTGGCTGCCATTCGTACATATCGAACTACCGACCCTCGGATAAAACAGTTCTTCACGGCGAGCTGAATGACAAGACTGTGTGTCAGTGTTTGCTTTACACCGACCTTGTACCCAATTACAATCTCCATGGGCCATTGCCATGTATGGCAGACTTGAGCCGGCGATACACCAGCAATCCCCCCTCTCTCCCCTTGACACCGTGATTTGTCGACAAGGTGGTGAATACTCAATGCAAAAGCCATCCCAGCTTCCAGCTGATCTATCGGATATCTGCCTCTCGCAATAGTTTTGATTCCCTTGTGAACCAACGCAAACGGGAAGAGCACAACTCACCATATGAGGATGTCGTTCGGGATCTTCCACAGATATACCATCTAATCGGATATTCAAGAATCTACCGAGAACTCTGAATCAGCTCTACGTCCCATCACTCTCTTCTACGTCCCATCACTCTCTTCTACGTCCCATCACTCTCTTCTACGTCCCATCACTCTCTTCTACGTCCCATCACTCTCTTCTACGTCCCATCACTCTCTTCTACGTCCCATCACTCTCTTTCATGCACCTCATCTTCGTCGGGTTCTGCCTGCCCCTAATTCTTGCTTGTACGCTGCTTCGACTCAAGCTTCAGAGTAGATATTGCAATGACCACCTTGACCTAAACCGAAATCTCCATTCTCCTTCGCTTTTCCCAAGACACGCGTCCGCATTCCGCGGCGCTCAAAGACGTTCGGACAATCTGACATTCGGACGAGCAGATTTTCAGGGTCATACTCACTGATCGACCGATTTTAGTGTACCCGTTATCGAGAGATCATTCTTCAGTTCAACCGTTATCACTTGGTCTGTCAGAGTTTTGAAGAAGCTATGGGTTTGTGCGCAATCAGCATTCTGATTATCCTGTCCCTTCTATCCGTCCCTCGCCCTTTCATGGCTCCCTCATGTCACATTTGCGATCCTTACGACGGTCTCGATCGTTCAGGTAGGAATTCGAATAGCACGGTATTGAGCGTTGTGCTGAATGAACCCAGACTCACGAAAAGATCAACTAATCGGGAAATGTCAGCTTCTTCATTCTGTTAGCTACGGACGTGCGCAAGAAAGCTTACCATGATGCGTCACGCTACTTTATGCTCTCCACGACTACACTGTAATGTGCTAGACTCTATATCGCGAAATATAGTTACACTGAGCTGTACTTGGTCCCAGCAAGCGCAGAGGACAGACGATGGAGGCAACAAGACATGCGATATGATGCCGCTTATCAACTCGCGTCCTGCAGCAAGATGAGGCAAAGGCGGAAATCAATAACACGTCACTCTTTCGAACACGTGGTGCGACTATCGAGCGAGTCCAAAAGTTCAACATAGTGTTAAGGTGTTCCAATGCAGCAAGTAAATCGACGTTGAAGGTCTAAGTGACAGATGTTCCAGGATCCGATATAGGGAGCACAGATACCATGGCGGATTTGCCCAAGAACGGAGAATCGTCGACGTCGATACCGAACGAAGGCTCGATACCTCTTTACCTGGTCAATGGGGTAGCCACGGTCTGGGATGCTCAAGGTGAGTCTCGAGATCTCGAGATGTCAAGTGCGATTTCGGGAGACACAGCTGTTTCTCAGGAGACCAAGCAATCTGTTTCATCAAAGTTGTTCATGATCGCTGATCTGCCCTCATTTCAGTTGCTGCGACTCTACACTGCATACACAATGTCTCAGGCCTTCGAGCAGGGACATTACCTGGAGTATCGCAACAGAATGGGTTCCTCGGATTACCTATGACTCTGATGAGGGAGGAGACGGCGTATCTCGTCCAGCAAGGTAAATCAGCAGTACCATATAATATCAATCCGACTTCTCGTCCAGGCTGACCTACTGAATCTGCATCTGTCTTTTGGTCTCGGACGATATTAGGTATTGCGCATTTAATCTATCTTCCGACATTTCCCTCAATACCGACCCCAGACGAAATAAGCAGACATACAGCAAAGCGAATAGAGCGTGTGAAACGGCTTGAGAAGGAAGCGAGGCAAGCAGAAGAAAGTAAGAAGGAGATTTCCGCTCAGTTGTTCGAAAAGGGTGGCGAGAAAGCCAGGCTGAAGAGGGAAGCTAGGGCAAAGGCGAAAGCTGAGAAAGAAGCCAAGATTAGGCTTGAACAGGGAGAAGAGCCGTTCTTGGTTAACAATCAAACGGTCGTGGATGAAAATCACAAAGACCGCCCGCAAGAGCAAGAGCAAGAGCAAGAGTCCTCGAGCTCACCATTACCGCCAACTTCGGACCCTCGCTCAAGTCAGAATTCAGATGCGGACACTGGACCTTCGCCTGGTTATTTCTTACCTATCCCTTCTCATCCCCCTATCCTCTCATCCCCGTCCTCAAGTAATCAACAAATAATCACCTCGATACCCCATGCAGCATTCAATTTCCCCTCCACACGAAGGGATAAAGCCCTCGTAGGCGTATTTACAGCTCTCCAAAAACGCGGATACCGTATGGGACTAGGACCTCGATTCGGCGGAGAATACTTGGTCTATCCGGGCGATTATCTGAGATACCATGCGCATTTCACGAGTCAGGTATTGGTAGATGATGAACCTATAAAACCTGCGGAGCTTGTTGCGTGGGGAAGACTGGGTACGGGGACGAAGAAAGCTGGATTATTATGTTGCTGGGACGAACGAAATTACTTGAAAGATGAAGACAACGACCAAGTTGGAGATGAGGTTAAAGAGGACGGGGACGGGGTCGAGTTTTATAGTTTAGAATGGGCGAATTTCGGATGATCAATCGTATCGCATTTCCACTGGTCTACAGTGATTGTATATCATCTCATCCTATGCCTGAGCATGAGGGGTCAAGTAGGCTTTATGCCGAAATGCAAAGTACATCATGTATCATGCATTGCACTTATGACGATACTTTGTCGACCGAGTCTCTTCATTCGAAACCTGCTTGCCTTGATTGGCGTTGACACGTTGACACTTCGAAAATGGAGATAAGAGATACATGCTGGAAATCCATTGATCATTGGTGGCCAAGAGCAAGAAATATGAAAAAGGAAGAAAGATGGTGGTATAATCGATGATGTGAGTGATAAATTATATGGGAATCTGATTTCAGAGTTTAGACAGGTAAGAAAGTTGGAATTGACGTTGAGGATATTCGCTACTCTGCCTAATTCGTGTAAACCTGAGGCAACTAAGCCGGGTAGGTGGAAGTGAAATAAGGATGTTGTAATGCTCGTTTGGCTATACCCAATCAGTACAACATCAGCTACGAACGCAGGTCTTTGCTCGCTTGCTTTTGATGCTGCCCAGTAGCTGCGGTGTACTACGACTGGGTCATGTGAGCTTGATGCACTCACCAGAGATCCTATGAGCAGGATCATAAATCAAAGTCTGAGCTAACAGGTCCAGTCCATTATCGTCTAATCCCTTGACGGCAGATTTCAAGTCGACAGCATTCCATTGTGGGAAAGAAGGCTTGTAGTCTGGTAAAGCCCTTACGCCGGGCCAAACATCTTCGTCAGGTGTTCCCAAGACTCTGTAGGCCATTCACAAATATATAAGCAATGTGCACTGTATCCGTCGATTTGGAATTTCATTTCAACTGCCCCAGAGACAGTCGCTTGAAAGTATCTGGCTCACCTGAAAATCCTGAAGATCTCGTCAATCTCCGAGTCACCGGGGAAGAGAGGTTGTCTCATAGCCATCTCTGCGAATATACATCCGACCGACCACATATCGATAGCCGTCGAATAATGTCTTGAACCTAACAATACTTCTGGAGCTCTGTACCAGAGTGTGACGACCTAAGTCCACCCAGAAGAGACTCTCAGTCAGCACGTAACAAAAGCGATGGCTCAACTGAAGGCAAAAGGTGGTGGAAAAAGGACTGACCTCGTGAGTGTAAGTTCTCAAGGGAATACCGAAAGCTCGCGCTAGACCGAAATCGGCGATTTTGAGATTACCTTCTTTGTTGATCAGCAAATTCTGGGGTTTCAAGTCTCGGTGAAGGATTCGGTGGGCGTGACAGTAGTATAAGCCTTTCACGAGTTGGTATGTGAATTTCTGGACAAAGTGACAGGAGCGCAAATGGATGTGGTCAGTGTTTTGTCCGCACCAAAGGCCGTGGGTACAACAATCATAGTGGGGTCCAAGCCCCTGTGATGCCTCGAGACTTGGCATTTGAGCGAGTTTTGTACTCACTTTGACCATGTTGGGTCCAAGTCCATCTTTGTCGCCTATATTATCCATGTACTTCTTCAGATCCATATCGAGGAACTCGAAGACGAGGTAAAGCTTAGCGTCTGAGTGGACGATATCGAGCAGCCTGATGAGTCAAATTCACATCAGAACAGGACGAGATTCTGGGTGGGTAAAGGGCCGGGAAAGGGTGGTGGGGGGGCGGGAGGGGAAGGGACGGGGAGGGAGAGAGGGGAGAGAGGGGAGGGGAGAGGGAGGGGAACGGGGAGAGAGGGGAACGGGAAGAGAGGGGAACGGGAAGAGAGGACAACGGGGAGAGAGGGGGAGGGGGAGAGAGCGGTACGGGTCAATTGTGTACGATGATTCACGATATACGCCCGAATTACCAGAGGGAACTCACTTGACGATATTATCATCCTTACTCAACTCTTTCAACAGACTGATCTCTCTGATTGAGGTTGACGGTACACCTTCGTCCTCAGCTTCCAGCCGGATCTTCTTCAGCGCTACAAAGTTCCCCGTCGATAAGTCTCTAGCTTTGTAGACGACACCATATGTACCTATCGACAAAGCCCAGTCAGTCCAGTCCTGTCGCTCGTTCCATATTAGTGATTAAAGACAGCCAGCTTACCCTCTCCAACCTTTTCGAGCTTTGTATAATTATCTAAAGACATGCTATGCTAGTTGGACCGGCAATATTTTGTCGCTATGAGAGAGAAGCTGAGGGGTGGGTGGTTTCAGATGAAGCGACCGTCGACGAGATCGTCGGGTTGTCGAAGGTCAGAAGTTGAAAAGAAAGGTAGGTGTCCTGTATCAGGGTAGTAACGAGAAAGGGGTAGGGAGTTCGTTCTTCGTTTCGCGTGTTTGGTAATATCCTCGAAGCTAAGCCGGTATTCCGAAGGTATTGGCTGTCTCTTTGTGAGATTCAAGCCGAAGTCAAACGATATCAGCTGTGTTATCGATGTGATCCTTGTCCCAAAACAGTATGAATGTATGAATAGAAAATGATCATGCACCAACAAGACACACTTGACGAGTTTACTTTCTTTCGTTTCTTTCCTTCTTTCCTGCTTGACGCGTTGCGACCCCGCGCTCAAAAACGTGGTTAGACGCGGGGTAAAAGTACATGGAACATGTCTACAACCAAAGCCTTCTCAACTCTCTCAGCTCCTCTCCCTTCCTTGACCTTCATGATCTTGCTTGCCGCAGCAAAGTGCAAGCAGGCCGAGCAGAATGTCAATCACATACTCGTGCTCGCATCTCGACACTCCTCACGCCCCTCTCCCGCCCTCCTACCCGTCATCCTCCAGCTCTTATCATTCCTTGGACAAGCTTTATTTCTGCGAAGAATGCGATTCCGTTCGATGCGATCTGTGCGTCGCAACCGAAATAGCCAGTTACTTCTGCCCGAATTGTCTCTTCGACGTACCTTCAGCCAACGTACGAGCAGATAGAAATAGGTTCGTAAGCTGGCCCACGACATTCGTACTCGCCCGAGCTGATCTCTCGATTTACATGATATATTGTAGATGTGCGAGATCATGTTTCTCTTGTCCCATTTGCGAAACCGGTCTCTCGATTACTGCTTCGGACACCTCGCAAAAAGGTACGGGAAGTACATCGGCCCAAGCTGGACCGCCATATACGCTTGTTTGTTCGGGTTGTAAGTGGAGTAGTAAGGAAGTCGGATGGCAATTTGAGAAGCCCACCGGTATAGCTCGTGAGTTCTGAATGATCACCTAAGCAGTCATCACTCCGCTGGTAGTCCGGACAGCTGATGTGTGGCGGAACTGGATTAGTGCAATTACAAAAGATGAACACACAAGCAGATCTCGTACAATCGGAATTCGATGCTTTGAAAGATCATCTGGACTCGTATATCTCTTTATCCACCCCGACGACCTCGGCGCCATCGTCGACACGCTCAACGAGGAATCCATCGAGACATATCTCGCACATAACTCACATGGCTCAAAAGGCGTTACATCGTGAAGTAGGGGGTATGGTCGCTTACTCTGTTCGTAACAAACGATCGGCTACTAAAGATGGACAAGATGTTAAGGTCGGATGGGACGAGCTGGGTGAATACGAACCGAAAGAGAGCTGGAGAAAAGCCGGCTTAGAACGAGGGTCACAAGAAGTAGATGCGCTGCGCGAAATTAATGCTAGCGGCTCTGAGGGATTGGCAAGACTGGAAAAGCGTTGGGCAAAGAGCTATGATGGTTCGAAAATGACGAGGTAAGGCTAGTCTTTTTTTTCGCTACCATCCTAACATGCGGGCATTGAGCTGAGATTGATCTGGAACATCGCTACTAGGGATAGTCTGCCTCAACGTATACCCTTGCAAACCAAATTGACCAAAAGATGTCCTCACCCGAATTGCCGTCATTTACTCATACAGCCAGATACGAAAACCGTGCGCATGAAGATCAAGATGGTAGCTGCCAATTATCTGCCCTTAGTGGAGATAGGCAGACGTCGACGCAGATTACCAAATAGCGAGATCATTGAATCACCCGATCAGATGTCTTCCGAAGATATTGAAAGGCGTCGAAGAGAACGACGACGAACGAGGGGCGGAATACCGGTTAGAGAGGAGGACGAACCTCTCAATGCCCCGCTGAAAGCTGGCGAGGTGTATTCATACCAAATCGCACTCACAAATCCCTTATACGACCCGATCCAAATCCGCTTGACGCAACCTCATCAAACTCATAAGGCTCCGTCTCCGAAATTCCACCTGGTCATACCCACTCCCCATTTTACGATCAACGCTCTCAAAGATGCTTGGGCATATGACGAGGAGGACGAAGAGGATGATTTGGTCGGGGTGGGGAGTGAGGCTGGGTTCAGTGAGGAAGGGACGGCTATTACAAGTACGACGGGGACTGGGACGGAGACCGCTACTGGCTCAGGTCAAGGGACGTTGAGCCGAAAATCAAGATTGAGTATACTGTCATCTGGAAAGAACGATAGGCGGGCCAAAGATAGAGAAGGCGGAGTGGAGAAAAGAGGTAATGTAAGCAAGGTGAACCTGGAGTTGGAAATTCTACCTGAAGCCAAGGGGCAAGTGGAGTTTGATTTGGAGATCAGATATACTTATAGAGCAGAAGATCTGGGTACGCCCACTGAAAAGGAAGGGAAAACGTCGTCGTCGGAGGCGAAGACGAAAGAGGAGTATAAGAATTTTACATTCTGGGTGAGGGTAAAGGTTGGACACATCAGCTAGATTGTGGTTCTTCAGCTTGGGCTTGAGCTCCGAGATCTGAGATAGTATGACGACAAGCGAGGATGACTGAGTCCCATTGTCGCTGCGTATGCATATAGTATACATTTGAGGTATGTATTCCGTACGTACCGTACATTTTATGCATAGCCCATCAATTCTGACTGTGTCCACGCGTAACGTTGAGAGCCGAATGAACCCTGAAACGCGAAGGAGCGAATGACATACACAGTCAAAACACAATCAAATGAAAAACATTTAGACAACTTGAGAGCTATGCACCCGCTTCAACGAAGGTGACGGCGATAGTATAGCTCATACAGGAATAGCCATCATTAGGAGGACAATAGATTACCTTCTCGTACACGACAAATGATAAGACCCAACTTCAATCATCGATAATATAACACTTTGGCATTTCATCATCAACGTCATTACCACAGCATCAACCTCTACGCACTGACCACCAAGTCGAAGGTCTCTCAACCCGAAATAACCCTAAAGTATCACATATCACATCAGACTCCACCACGATCGGACGGACGAACGGACCACGAAGACCAAAATGGCAGTCCCTTCTCCTTCACCTGCAAGTGCCCGAAAAGGCGGTTTGACAAGATCACCAGCAGGGAATTACCTCTCTTCAGCTATAAGTATCCCGAATTTACGAAGCAATACTCTGACATCTTCAGCGGGACCATCATCATCATCATCATCAAATACACAAAATCAAGGTCAAGGTCAAGGTCAAGGAATGGGCTCGAGTGATTATATGATCAGATCATCAAGTGGTAAGTCTAAGTCGTGTCTCATTCGCTTTCTGTCACCAAGACACGTCCTTGTCCTTTGGAACAACGGCGACGATCATCGACAATCTTGTGCTTGAATCAACCCACAATATCCTTTCATCTAACTATCTGCCCTAATCTACTCACCTTCATTCCACACATCCATACCATGGACATACTGACGTATGTATTATTCACTGCACTGCCTCAGCTATATCTTCCAGTTCATCTTCCTCTCAATATCAGCAAATCCCATCAACATCCCCCAACCCACGCACGCATCCCGGACTGGGCAAAAGGCGGTCGACAGATGCCTCTTCTGGAGGAGGCTTGGATTATTATTGGTCCTCTTTAGCAGGAGCAGGGGCGTCATCTTCCTCTTCTTCACTCGCTTTCTCGTCCTCGCCAAGCTCAAATATCATGCTCAACCCTCTATCAGCTTCAGCTTCCGTCTCGACAAGCCAAAGCCAGAATCAAAGCCCAAATCAGATTCAGACCCAGAATCATCTTGGTGTCTCTCCAGTCGGGAGCTTCGAAAGGGATTCTAAGAATGTAGGAGATCTGAGAACCGAAGAGCTGTTCACACATGGGATGGGCATGAGCTTTTCACCTAGCTCGAACGAGGATCATATCAACATGGCCAGCGGAAAAGGAAATGGGAATGGGAATGTTGGAACCAACAGGGTCATGGTGGAATCGCCAACACAGTCGTCACAATCTCACACATACTCACATTCGCACTCGAACTCACCGGAAGAAAAGACTCCACGTCAACCTGATTTCCCATCGCCTTCCATCGATCGCCCGAATCCCCTCTCGACGACAAAAGCATTGAATATCTCTTATCCTTCTACCACTCTTCCGCTAAGGAAAGACGACCTGTCACCTGGCGGATGGTCTGAAAACTCGAGATACTCAAATACTGACGAAGCCAACTCCGCTCCTCCAAGTGCCAGTTCCTCGCATCTCTCAGCGCCTGCTCCGTGGCGAAGCAGAAACAGAAACGGGAACGGGGAAGGTGATCCGGGGGACGAATCCAGCGACAGCAATTATTCACCGATTGGCCTCAACTTACCTGGTAATTTCGATTTCGAAGATGCGTTAACGTCAAATCAGGAGAAAAGGGGATTGTTGGACTTGTCTTTACCCTCTCGTAGTGAAACCACCCAGGACTATGATCGGTATGGATTGGATAGAGAGGCTAGGGCAAGCGTACAGTCCAATGCGACTTATAGAGCGCATCAACCTCCTCTCGAAACAATCGTCTACAAGACACCCACTATACCCTCAAGTCATCAAGGCGGAAGTGATGCATTGCCAGCGTCAAATATGCCGCTCAACCGGAATCGGGGCAATACTCCCCGCTCAGGACGTACTTCCCCGGTCACTACACCGCAAATTACCACGCCCAAACGATCATCAAACTCGAGAAATCCGAGTGGACAGCATACACCTACTTCGGCTTCGTTCAACCGACAAGCTTCGGGCCTAGGGTTCGATATGCCTCAGATAGGATCGACTTCCGGTTCCATCTCCCCAACAAAGCCAATTTCCTCTGCGGCGTCGTCACCGCATGGATCTGCTCAGGATCCTTCCCAGCCAAATAGCGCACCAGCTTTGAAGACTTCCTTCAATGGAACTAGGAATAACCTTGATGTGAAGGAGGAACTGGATGATGGGAAAGATACCCTGGTGAAAGCGGATCGAAGGAGCACGCTGCCTGCTACTACCTCTATAGGCAGCGTGGAATCGGCATCATCTACCAGCAAAGAGAACCTCTTATCGCCTGATAAATACGTTAATCGCAGTGGTGCTATTACGCCGTCAAGGGAGCCGAGCGGAGAGAGACGTGGCTCAACGCCCAGTCCGAATAGAAGTCCGGAACCTCCGCCCAGGAGTGCTTTGAGAACGCTGTGAGTGGTCGTCCATGCAGTTCATGATCGATTTACCAAGTGCGTACTGCTGACACAACTTGCCATGCATAGGCCAAACGCTACCAATATTGACGCTCCGTCCTCAAAACCTCCCTCGCGCCGAACATCTTCTCCTCAATCCATCAGTCAGACTCTTCCCGTTATCACTCACACTCCTCATTCACCTATGCCGTCTCCTGACCGACCGTCACAACCGTCCGCAAATCTGGACAAACCCCAACCCAAACGGCCGGATCGGTCACCCGATCGACAGCACTCCCCTATTTTCCCTTCCAGCGCTACGATCAACGACTTGACCGATATGTTGGGTGGCGCGATCGATGCTATAGGCTTGATCGATTCCCGAGATACTCCACCGCCTACCATCAGCGAGCCCTCGAAGAAGGACAAACCGGCGCACCTGAAGCTCGAACCTGCTGCTGAGGTTCTGGCTGATGAGAAGAACATGGGCCCGATGACTCCCACTTCCTTGCCACAAAGAGGGACTTCATTACCTGGTCTTAGTCTATCTTCAGCGCCTTCGACAAATAGCCTGATGACTCTCTCGCACCAGCCGCAGAATGCCTCATCATACCCGCCTCAGGCTGTTCAAAATAAACGGACTCAGCCTGAGCTACGCCAGAAGGCATCTTCGATCTTCTCATTCGCGTCGAAAGAGCAGACTCAGTCACAGTCTCCTACATTGTCCATCTCGGTAAGACCGTGGCCCGCAGCGATGCTTTACGGTAATATCAAGAGTCTCAAGCATTCAGGAGACCGAGCGAAGGGGTATGCGAGAGCAATCAATGAGTTGAGCAGAAGCGAATCGGGTTTGAGGGAATGGTGCATTGCCAGTGGTAAGTACGTTTCCTCATGCGCCCTGTCATATTCACACTGAGTTCATCGTTTTGACCTGTAGCGAACCAGATAAACCGAGCTGGACCACCTAAACAAACGGCCTTGTCCTCTTTAGGAGTAAGATCAAACTCCGTCCCCTCAGCTATCCCATTACCATACCAACTATCACCTTATGACCCAAACCCGAATCCGCATCAGCGAAACGTCTCGGCTGGATCAGAGTTCCCCATGAGGGCAGATAGCTACACTGCTCGAGAGATTTCCCAGAGGGTTCTTGATCCAGAAGATCAACCTACTTCCCTGCCCCCGAATCTACCTTATCCTCAACTTCAACAACAACAGAACTACACCAGCTCTGGGGGTCTCAAACCCTCTCAATCGATGCAGAGCGTCAGTAGTTTCGCCTCGATGTCCACTAAGAAAGGGTTCTTCAGCGCGATCAAAAAGGGCAGTAAGAAAGAGTCCCTGTCCCTTGGCCCGCCTACTGGTACAGGCTATACTTCTGCTAATGCAGGCGCAGGAGCAGGGGCAGGGGCAGGAATAAGTAAGAAAGACGTAAGAGGATTACCAATCTCTTCACCGCGTTCAGCATCTCCCCAGAAATCAGGAGCAGGTACCCCGACTTCGACTACAGCTTCGGGTGTACTAGGACCAAGGGGACCGAGATCTGCTGTAGGTGGTGGGACTTATACCCCTCCGCCGACAGGATCGGGCTCTGCGGGTCGATCATCCCTTGATCTGGGAGTTAGTGGAAGATCCAGTCTAGATACCGGATTGAGCAAGATCAGCATCAGCGGCCCGCCGCGGAATAGCTCGAGAGGTAGTCTGGACGGATTGACCTCTGCCATGAACGCTAGTGCAAGCTCGTCTGTACCTCCTCCGAGAAGTTCCTTGAGTATCCCGCCGATCTCCGCATCGGCATCAGCAGCGCCACCGCAACCACGTACGCCGAGAGAGGATGATATAAAGACTATGAGTGATATATTACCGCATGTCGAGAAAAGCGTGTTGAGGAGTTATTTAGCGAGGTATGGCGATACGATGAATGCTATCGGGTGAGTGAAGTGCAATAGTATTTGAGATGTGAGACGTGAAAATAGATTTGAATGCTGATCTGTGACCGGATCTGCTGTTAGGGCGTATTTGGAGGATGAGAAGAATGGTAGAGTCATCAGATCGTAGAGCTGTCAGTCAATGATCCGATTGGGGCCTGTAAAAACGTATATACGTTTATACAATTTATCTTGTAGCATTACGAGCAGTCACATCATTATCATCAAATTGTGACGTGCAGAATACGATTGTCCAGATACGTGTGCGGAAGATGTTATATGCACAATTGCATAGCCATGGTCAAGAGTTATTTTAGCTTGCTCATACTGGCTTTGTGCATATATACGAAGCCGTGACCCCTGAGATAATACGACTTGCCAGCTACGATGTCTGCCAGTTCTAGTTCTGCAGACCATATGTACCCTACGAAGAGAACTGCGCTACCAGATACTGACTAACAGATGTCGGGCTCAACGGAGCCCCCAGATCCGTAATGATAAAATCAATAAGATCGGGGGTGGTCACATCGACGTTCGGATTGATATCCTCCATCTCTTTCGTCATTTCCACTCTTTCTCTGTCCCTGTCCTTGGTTGCGGGTGAAGGTGTACCAGGAACGACGGGTGATCGGGATTGAGGGGTCGAGGAAGATGGTCTAGATAAGGGATTATGAGCTGATATAGCCGGTGGATGACTGTTGGGTATCAACGTTGGGAATTCCAAAGGCACATTCCCATACACATGTCTATGTTGTTGTTGTTGTTCATCGGCACTGGAGTCGGGGGGAGGAATAGGTAAGTCGGTCTGAGATAAGGGATAATGACGTAGGAATTTGTATGATTCGGCCAGGGCGTAGAAGGGCTTTTGCATTGCTTTGGCGACTAAGGCTACTTGGTATGTCCCCACGGAAGAGACGAGTCCCTATCAACCACGATCAAATGACAAAACATCAAGGTAAGCACTCGGTACGTGTTACGTGTTTCAGTCTTAGGAAAGACTGATGCTTGTGGTTCCCAAGGATATGGGGAGAAATGACTTGAGCGAGGACTCACCCCGCTCTCGACAACTGCTTCGGAACCGACTAAGACCATGTCGACTCGTTCCATGACGTAGGCCACTGCGCTATCGAGTACGACTGTACATGGGATACCATTCGCAGTCAGGATTTGGTGTGTTCGCATGCTATAGCATATAAATGCGCAAGGTCAGTGTATAAGTTCAAACTTGCAAAAAAAACAGCGTCCAGATGCGCTCACCCCAGACAACCAGGTCGAGCCTCTACGAACAGATAACATGCATACAATGAGCATCATCACTTCGTGCATTAGATCAACATGAGTGGGATCAAACTTACCAGTCACATACACCTTTATACGTTTGTGTTGTTTGTGCGCTCTCAAGATAGTTTGAATGACCGTTCTAGAATAACTGTGTGTGAGGATCTGCCATGTCGACTTAGATCAGCTCCATCATTCTGGCCCTCAATCGCGGTAAAATGTGCCTTCATGGACTTCGACTTAGACTTACAACGCAATCATCTCGCAAAAATCCTACAGCCAAATCCGCGATCTTTTCTCGACACTGAGGCGCCGTTATAGCGCAGAACGAACGTCCTTGCGATATCAGTGACCTCTTATACGAGGGAAAGTCCTGTTGCAAGAATGGTATAGTCAGGATCAGAGAGCATGACGAAGCTAGAGTGGCTGGGTGAAGGATGTTGATCAGAGTTCAAATATAAGCTCACCTCTCCGCCCATGGACAAAGCAAAGAACCTCTCCCATAATTGACATCCAGCTCTCACACCTAGACTCGGTTGAGTATTGATCAAAGTCTTTCGTCCTATCGTCAACTCTTGCGCGAGACCAGTCACCGTCGAAGCTAAATGACAGCACAGTCCACTCAGCACATAAGCCACACACTACTCCAACGTGCCGCTCGACGCAGGAATGGGTTCGTCACTTACCCGTCGATGCTTCTATCAGTTCTACTAAAGCTAGAATAGCAGCTATCGGGTGGGGGACCTGGTCAATAATTACGACATCAGCATCACAACCCTTCGAAGCCTACCAGTCTACTACAGCAAGTCCAAAAGACGTGTGAATGCGGGACATACCTTGTCGTCCTCTATAGCCTTCTTATACGCGTTGCACACATCAAATCCCTTCGCCGAACCCGAAGCTTGCGTCTGAGCTGGAGGTCTCGAGTTTCCTCTATTTGAGGGTGCTGGTGATAGCGATAACGGACTTGTTACTCCTGCCATCTTTCTTCTCTCTCTTGCTGAGTCGGTCTGCGACTAGTCAGAGCTCTGCGGTATGTATTAGCTGATGGCGCGTGACAAGGTTACAGAGAGGACAATAAAAGAGTGAATGAACATTTATGAGTCAACTTTGGTTCTCGTATAACCGAATTTCGAAAAGTGGAGGGAATCGCTCGACCATCACTTGTCAAGGTAGGAATGGTACTTGGATCTCGCATATCACTATGCTCTTACAGCGTCCATTGCCAAAATAGGCTCGAAGCAGGATGTCTAAGATAGTCTCTTCATCGTTGTTGCGATCAGCCGGCTCAGCAAGAATTGTGGTATCGAGCAGGCAACTCCCATCATTCTCATCTTTAGGCAGATCGATCCGACCCTCGACCATTTATACCAAACGATGGAATACAACGCAAACGGATGCTCCTAGACGTTCCGGGACCGGGCCAGACGCTGCTGGAAGCTCACAGTCTGGTTCGACGAGCAGCTCGAGACCGAATGATCCTAAGTCGGGCGAAGAGGGCAAGAAAGGGTTAAAGATATCCTGGATTTTCAGTGGATTGGCGGGTCTCGGAGCGTTGGTGACCATCTACGGATTGTAAGTATATTTGCAAATCATCTCGCTACGAGGATATGTTTCGAAAAGCTTACAATCTGACCAAATGGTGTACTCAGACTGGAATTCTACTCGACCCTCAAAACATGGCCAAAAGCCGTTCGGATACCCTTGCGAGCAGCTTTAAAAGCGAAGATGAGGCAGGATTATAGAAAGTCTGAGCAGTATTTCAGGGAGTAAGCTCTTCCGACTCATGGTACGCATGTTCATCGCAGAGAGGAGCTGATTTATCTCTCTCAAAAGAGCACTCGAAGTAGCTCTGACAATCGGTCCACAATCGCTCGAACCTGATGCTTTACAGAAGATCACGGGAATATACGTCGAATTGGCCAATGTCCTGGAATTGATGGGTCAAAGAGTAACCGCTTTTGAGGAGTTGCGAAACGCCTTAGACATGTTTGGGTCTGACCCACTTCGCGGTCCAGGCAATGAGATATCCTCCCATACTCCGGAGATATGGATAGGATCGACTTATAAGCTGAATGAGAAAGATCATCTAAGGGTGATTGGGCTATATCAGAAACTAGGACAGTTGTCTTTAGATATCTCGAATTCTAGGAGAGCACCGACGTACAGCCCTCCTTCGACATTGTCAGCAAAACTCACCCTGCCGACTGGCGAAGAGGTCAAAAACTGGAACGAGGCTTCGGAATATTACTTGTCAAACGCCTTGACTGCGATGCTCAAACTCGGTCTCAATAAGCCTCAAACTTCAACCGAGTTTGCTAGCCCCAGCAGTACTAGTGATGCGCAACAGGTTGTCTTGGGTAGAGATGTGAATCTACCATCCGGCGAATTATCCGAGGATATGGAGCGAAATCAGGGTGGTTCGGTCGATAAGAGGGGTTTGGGAATAACGATGGAATCGCTTTCGGAAGTGTATGCCAAGAAAGGTCAACATGACTTGTCAGCTCAACTGTTGTTACAAGCTGTATCTTTGCTTCTACCACCCGGTAGTCCGGCGTCACCGCCAATTGGAGACAGATGTCAAGGTGATCACATTCATGCTTCTTTGCTTGTGCTGCGATTCGAGCTGACTCTAGCATTGTGCACGCTCACAGCTGCTATGGTGAGGCTACATTGGAGTGGCGCATTCTGGGATTTGTTGAATGGCGGAGCTGATATGTTGGGATTCTAGTTGATGACCACGATATCCTCATATGCGTTAAAACAGAAAACACCACCACCTGGATCCGCTAAATCGATCAAAATCTCCAAATCATGGTCTCTCCGCTCATTGCAGTTGTCCGAAGAGGCACTGCGCGAAAGCGAAAGTGAAGATTATAAAGACTCGCCCTTGGCATCTGCTATAGCTATTTGTCAACGTGCTAGGGGTGTGGGCCTGTATAATATGGGAATGTTAGCAGAGGTGAGTCTTGAATGTGTTTTTGAAATCAATCGATAGAGGCTGAACATGGATGCCATCGTCAACAGATGGAAGGTGATCTACCGACAGCCCTGAATTTCTTCCAGAAATCGCTTACTGCGTCGCGCGAAACGGGATTTGTGGAAGGTAAGAGGGAGGCTACGGCTGGTATACGTAGAGTGCAGTCGCTCGGTGGACCGGCTACTTCCTGAGTCATTACAGTACATGCATCATTTCAAGCTTATGTGGCTTATGGGCGGTTTATCAAGAACACCCAAGATGGCCAAAGGGAACTTCGTACCTCTTATCGAGTGGTCCTCCACTGATTGCGAATCGTAGACTGTTCGCACTCGCTGGAAAGTGATTGTGTTTACGGCCACAGCAGTAGGTGATTGCGAAGGATTGGTCTGCGTCATCGACGTCCGTTGTTCACTCATAAGCAATCAATTCTCCTCCATACTTGAAATCGTCTTGTCCAGAGCGCAAGCGGTCATCGTATGCCCACAGGTAGATGGGCAGTGTCGTACCGTCGCGTGTTCATAGCCTATACATCCATTGTGTGCGAAATTCGTAATCGACTCTGCTATGGTCATCAAGATTGTTTTTGAAATGAGAGGTTGATGATGTATTCCCGTTCTTCGAGCAGCGGTGGGTGTTCGGTTGCTTGCCTCACGCGCTGTATGCGAAAAGCAAATAAAAAATGCTGCTTTATGATCATTGACATGCATTGGACGAAAAGTAGCTTCAGACGATCTGAATTTGGGATGCACGGGTTCACAGGGGGGAAGTAATCGAGCATACAACGGACCAGAGAAGGCATACTTTATCGGTCCTAACAGAAGACTCCGTACGACAAGGATACGGATGACTATTTCCTCGATTCAGATTGCCAGGACATCTATCCGAAGATGATTGATGGCGATAATCACAATCGACCTAATCGCTCTATTGAGAGCCCCTCTTCGTTGATCGTGTAGATTTGCCAATCAGCGATAGCAACCTCTCTTTTGCCCACTTGCCTATAGATCTACTCATGCCTGCAAAGGGTTCGTCGGAGACAAGCTCTTGGGATTCGAGGAATTGAATCATGTCTTCATCGATCACCAGATATTCAGGGCTGATGCTCGAAGCATGAACATTTCGGTTCGGTTGGTATCCCGAACCAGAAACGGCGGAACGAGATGGCTGTTCTCGTCCTTCGAGATTGTGCGGTCCTGTTGTTTCAAGCACGTCGTCACTCGTCACCGTTTCTTCCAAGCTTTCAAATATCGTCGAGTAGTCACGACGACGACCTCCATGGGAGACGTCGACAAGTGACATCGGAACAGCGACGAAGACAGAGCGGATCCCTTAAGTACGATCGAGATCGGGACAGTAAGAACTTGTCTCGGAGTTGTACTGTGGCGTGAAGGGGATCATGCGTGGATCTTCGTCAAATTTGGCGTGCCAAGCGAGAAGGGCGGACTCGGACGTCTTGGAGCTTCCAGCTCGCTCAAAGGCGCTTTTCAAACCTTTCTTTCGGATCGTGTCGATATCTTCGCCTCGTCTCAGCTCATGACGGAACCATGCAAAGTCAGAGCCCGCCCTCAGTCCCTTCAAGTCACTGACAGGAATTAGAGAGCTTGCTTCTATTGGCTCCCATCGCCCGTTTGTTTCAGATTGTACGGACTGAATCATTGCGTCAGCTCAGAAGATGACATTGTAAGCTCGCAGATTATCACTGTTGCCACTTACTCCGGAGGACGCCTCAGTCGTGGTGTACGTTGACATTTCGGAATGTTGTGGTTTGAGTGTTACAGCTATTGCACTACGTGCTCGAAAAGCGAAGTAGGGTAAGAGATGTTAGTGAAAGTGAGAAGGTAGCAATGATGGGATAGATCCTGAATATTGCATTCAGAAGGCAAACTCTCCGTCTCGGTAGCTATATGCCTTAAGCGAAAGCCATCGTAGTGGCAAATTTACACGTAGTCGAGACGGGACTCGAAAAGCAGAAATGATCAAAGGGAAGTCAAGCGAGACCTGTTGCATCTTTGAGCACCATTGAAAGGTACGATGACGAGCAAGCAAGCCAGCTCCTTTACCCAGAATTCCAAACGGGAACTCTTTGCACGTCCCATGACATGACCTCCAGGTCACATTATAAAAGATCGACAGAATACACAAGGGTTCAATTGCGATGTGGAGCTTGTTTCGGCGGCCTTACGGAGATTGCAGGCGACCAACTAAGTCGTGATACTTAGTCGACGTATAATGATATTCGTCATCTCGGGCTCTTCCGATATTAATGGTCTGCATATTCGCATGGGGTGATACTGCATGTTTCGCGTGGTGAATTGCTCAGCCTAGACGACCATAAGCTACTCATGCTTAGTGCCACAGAAATGATCACGGGCTATCAAGGAGAGACAAGCGTTTGTCTTGAAGATGCATTGTCCACAAGGCGGGAACCGATCCTGTTAGGGGCATTGATAAAGGTATAGTTCATATAGACTCGCTGAATTATGGCTGTCTGAATGCAGCAGACTTTCTCAATAGCGTGCAGCTCGATACGTTAGCGTTTTGTAAAGCTAAATCTCAAAACGCAATCACTCTAGAATTCGGAGATGTCCATTCAGTCACGAATTACTCATCACATGTTGCCTCATGCATCATAAACGCAGTGTACCATGCCGCAGACTCGCCAGATATGGCATTAGCTGTTGTCAGCACTCACAAAAGATGTCACAACCACTGTATGCCAAAGTTCATGGTCATGATGTAAGATCAGCGGCGGTCCCATAGTGAAGCAATGTCAAGGGACCCCTGATTGCGCATCAAGAACGAGGCTAAACGTTACATATTGCCATACTGGTGTGCTGAATGCAGTCCCACAGGCATCCGCAAATTGCTCTTAGATGCATGTCAATGTCCCATGAGTAGTGCATATCTCAGGAATCAGAAAAGCTGCTGTAGAATAAACGAACAAGTCTGCTAAGTGGGTTAAGAAATGGAAATAGGCGTCCTATCGCGGCCGAGCATCGGCGAGACACCAGTTGCTATGACCGGTTAACTAAATATCAGATCCAGGCAGATACTCCTTGCAGTACAATCCTCTGCGCTCATCTTCTGCGTCTCAATCTGCCCAAAGCATGAGAGATGGTCGAAGCGACTCTTCCCGTACCGCCTGACCGCTCCGTAGATGGACCGTGCAGTGTGCTGCCTCTCTCCTCGCCGGCAGTAGTTCCTGAATCGACCATAATTACATTGGTCTCAGTATCGCTGCCCACATCAGTATCTTCGCAAGCAAGCTTCTGAAGTTCGAGTAGCGAAGCCATGTCTTCGTCGAGCACAAGGAATTCGGGACCGATGTGCTGAGCGACGATTGGGACTTCCGCTGAATAAGGTCTCGTATAACCGCTGCCTTGACAGGATTGCGGGTGACCTCCGAAGTTGAGGAATTGAAATGGAGCCAGATTGGCGATACGGGTTTTCCAATCCTCGAAGGTGAGCGCTGCCTCTTGGTAACAGTTCGAAGCGTAATCAAATGTTTGATGCTGAGTATTGGATCGAAGATTCCGGTTAAAGACGGTAATGGCAGACTTCGGTACAGCGACGAAGACAGAGCGGACGTATGACGAGGTGCTTGGTTCGTGGGATCCTGTCTCCGGACTGTAGACAGGGCTAAAATTGAATACGTCTGGGTCGTATTTGAACTTTCTGTCGAGGTCAGAAGTGTGGCCATAGAGGGACTGGACTGTGTTGGGCTGCCCCGAATCTGCAGCACGCAAAGTGGCATTTTTTAAACCATTGTGTCGAATGTCATTGATATCTTCCCCCGGCTGTAGATCATGGCGGAGCCACTCATAGTCTGAACCAGCCTGCCTCTCGGTCAGAGTAGTGGGATGAATCAAAGAGCGTTCCTCCACGAACTTCGAGTATAATTGAGATCGCAGTAACTGGTAAATTGCTTCAGTCATGATGACAGCGAGAAAATGGATGTTCGACGTCTCACTTACCCTGAGGCGAGGCGTCGACATGATGACTACTGTTCTGGGTGTTAAGAGTGTCAAGAGAGAAGTAGCTTGAGAAAAGTGGAATGTGGAAAAGAGAGGTGAGCGAGGTTGATTGTGGATTGTACGACTCAGCAGGCAATACGAGGCGGTATATATAGCCAAGTCTGAGGGTTTTTCGTTAGTCTACCTCGCCATACTTGCAACAGGGACTGACCTCCAAAGACATAAAGATATAAAGGAGAGACTGACCACCAAGGAGAGCCACACACGTCACGACTTTGAGGAGGATCAAAGGATAGACTGGCGAGACTGCGACACCTCAACGTAGCTCCAAAGAAGCGTGACTCTGTATATCCTTAACGACTTGCACTCTACCGTCATTGATCGTCATGGTACACAAAAGATCGGCTGACATCATGCGCGAAGAGTCGAGGGCGCTGCGCAGCTGGCCTGCGTTGTCCGACGCCCGGCTTTCCCATGACAAGCGCATGCGATGTTCAGCGATCAAGCGCTCCGAGGCGCTCCCTTCATTCATACGCAGCCACCTATGGATCATACTTCATGCGAGCTGCAGTATCTCGCGGCCCAGTCAAGCTCGAGATGAGACGATCAGCGCTGTCAGGGCTTTCTAAAATCACGGCGAGGGTCGAGTCTCCTCTTTGAGGCGATGCCGAGTCAATGTCCGACAATTTTACCAATAGCATTTGCAACTCTTGAACGATTTCCAATTCAAACGACATCTTTTGTTATGCCCGAAGCCAAGTGAGATTTCGAATCCTCGTCTGTAGCTGAGCATTCTTTCGTCAAACGGTCAAAAATTCTATTGAAGATCTCGACTGATGCAATGCCATCTTCCCCATTTCACTTAGATCAAATACGGCCCTCGCCACCAGTTGACCAGTGCTAAAGATGCCAGCGACCGCGCATGAATTTAGTGAGTCAAGAGAGACGTCAACCCTCCCGCTATCCCCGTTCACTGACTTGAAATAATTGCAGGACCCGCAGCTAGCTTCGTATCGAGACTTCGTAAAGAAATCCGATAACATGATCGTACCCGAAACGAGATATCTAGCAGAGCAAAGCGTCGTTTTCAATAGATAAATGGCAACAGATTGTGATGTGACAGGCCTGTTTGCATCACTGTTCATCTTCTACAGGCGATCCAAGTCGAGCGTTGGTCCTAAGACCCGTGGTAGCATCAATGTAAAGCGTCTCCTCCAGCTCCTCCAGCTCAATTCCATCGCCAGCCTCCTCCTCCTCATCGTCGTCATCCTCCTCCTCCTCATCGTCGTCATCCTCCTCCTCCTCATCTTCGCCAGCTGTCTGCTTCCTCTTCCCTTTCTTCTTCGCTGCTCTTTCTTTCTCAATAGCAATTGCCTTTGCTAAGATCTCGAGGGTACTGAAGCAGTGCTGTCCTACATCCTTGACTGAGATAGTGGCCTTGCGCTTCTTCTTCTTAGCGTCCAGCTGACGCTGGATCACTTCATTCTGTCTTTCCAGCATGGTGTTATCTGTGTAGACTCACTCGAGGGCGCTTGACAGCTTTGAGAAGTATTCTTTGGCTTCCAGAGATAGATCTTCGCCATGATCCAATATGAAGGCTCGATTCTGCCGGGAAAGGGATGCCAATGCAGGTCGAGGCTGGGGAACAGCCTGCTGGCGTCGAATTGCTTCCTCTAGGACCAGATGAGGCATGTAAGGGTGTAGACCGGCATATTTCCATCCAGCTGATATGTTCTGCGATGTCAAGGCCATGGTGCAAGCTGCAGCAAGCCATGAGACCCAGGTGTATCGCTGGACTCGTGTATTGTCATATGAGGCAAAGTGATCGACCTCTCTTGTCATGGACGCTTTCAAGGGGCGAAAGATACCAACATCAAGGGGCTGTGTGACATGGGAGGAATGGGGCGGCAGGATCATGAGGTCTATGTTGTTCTCGATACAGAAAGCTATCATTCGAGCTTGAACATGACTTCCATGGCCATCAACAATCAGAAGGCGGCGTTCAAGAGGGTCGGTTGGTTTTGTGTTCGGCTGGAAGACGCTGATCAGCCATTGATAGGCAATGTTGTTGTTGATCCACCCGGACGCGCTGGTAGACCATTGCCAGCCTTGTATCTGCAGATCTTCAGGCAGCCAGCCTGTATTGAACGATCCTTTTGATTTAAAGATCACAAGGGGAGGAAGCGCAACCCCTGCAGCGCTGACACACTCAACAGTGGTGACCCATTCCTGTCTCCCTGGTATTGCCTTGGTCGCTTTCCTATTTCCCTTCCTACTTCCCAGTCCTTCTCCCTTCTCAATGACCACCATCACTCGCGTCGATTGAGATTCACCAATGGCATAGCCAGTCTCATCCATGTTGTAAATGTTGGCTGGAGCGTAGTGATTCTTGTCCAGAAGGTCTCGTATTTCGCAGAACCAGGGGGCAAGATTCTCAGGTGAGGTTGGTGAGGTTGCAACAAACCGCGTGGCTTCAATCTTCCGAGACCAGACACTCTTGATCTGAGGGTAGCGCTGTCGAAGCTTGTGAAGCCAGGGGCAGCCAAGTGGGCCGAGGAACAGTGTATGGCAGCGAGGAGGGAGATAGCTGGTGTCGCTTGAGCCTCATCTGACTGGCAAGCTCTATTACTTAAGCAGGGCGGAGTGGATGCCCTGTTGAACCCATGCGTCGCATATGATCTATCAGGCATTCTTCTTCGACTGGGGAGAGGATTTGTTGATGTTTATGAGCTTCTAAGCGATTGACCCGTCCAGATAGTCGATGACAGAAAGTTGTATAGGGAATGTTGTTCTCTTGAGCAAAATTTCGCTTGCTAGGTCTGTCTGACTCTGGCATAGACTTCCAGCGATCAACTGCTTGCTGGATGAGGCGTGGGGGTGTCTGAGGCTTCTTTGGGGATTGGGACATGCTAATCTGTTGAGAAAGTCGAAGTCTGAGTAAAGAAGAGGAAGAGGAAGAGAAATAACAATTGCATGGCCTGTGTTACACTAGTAGGGGATCCGTGGTTAAGCACTGATCTCGTTTCAGGTGAAATCTCGTTTCGGGTACGATCATGTTATCATCGACCCTTCGACCTTATCGGGCAAGAAACTCGGAGTCGACTACGTGTATCTACGAGGCGTTCTGGAGAATGATGACCGCCTGGACCAAGTCAAATCAAAAGGTCTAGGAAGCGGGTCTCGACGCCTCCAATCATTAGAACAAGGGATCAGTGCAGACTCGTCCGACGGAGGTCGCTTCAAGAGACCAGAACGAGCAGCCACGTTTGGGCCTGATCCGAAAATAATCACCTTCTCCCCCGTTTACGATCGCCACTTGAGATCGTTCAGGCCATCTGCCGATCCGTCTGGCCGTCGCTCTGTATTCGTGGCTGTTCATCCTGACAAAGTAACTGTCTTCAATGGGTGTCTGCGCGACGTCTCTCGAGACTATCCCCATAAGTACTCTGAATACTGGGAAAATCGATACTTCTCCACTGGCTGTGGCATCCACGAGTATGTCGCTCGTCTCGATTCTTTAAGCGGAAAGCAACAACTCAATCATTCAGGTTTCAAAACTGATCGCCCCGGAGGCATACCGATTGCAGGTGACTCCGAGTCTTACATGGCTCCGTGGTCAGCAGGTGAAAGGACACGACGCACATCAGTCTCAGTCCCAGCAGAGGGCGAGTACGACGATTTCTCAGACTTCAACCAGGAATTCAGGAACCTAGAGTACGACCCCGAGGTGCCTGTTTCCGCTGAATTATTGGAGCGTCACTTGATTATGATCGACCATGAGCTTCTTACACACTCAGCTGATGGCGCGACTGATCCCGGAGAAGGAGGTTACCTCAGACAGACTGATGCGGAGGATGATTGGGTTCGTGTCGAGAAGTAGGGAAAAGCCTCTAGTCCTGTATCCTACGGTTAATTAGGCGCCACAGCAGTCTCAACCTATATAGGACCGGGTTCCGGCTTGGTCATTCGCATTCTTACCCTTTATCAGTATCAATTTCCTTTCATCCTCACTTGGTAGTCCAAGTTACTTGAGCGCATCTCCACGGATTCTCCATGGCAGCATGATGCATTATGGTGCATAGGAAGACTGATACGGGGATATGCTTGGTATCGAATCACCAATCGGACTTTTGATGGGTATATTCACCTTTATTCTATCTATCAACTTGACAATTGAGCACTTCGTCTTGACAAGTGTGTTATTCTTTTATTATCGAGCGTTTTTTTCTCTCCTCCCGCGAATTCGCAGAACTATGCTGATTTCTGATTTCTATCATGGATTGTCTGTCCTCCATGGCTCAAACATCTTTACGGTCTTCCATATTCTCACGTATGCTGATGAGGTCGTTCATCCTGCTCCCTCTCCGTGGTCGTCTTCCCATAATTGGACTGAGGAAAATTACTAGTGATGTATTTCGCCCAAAGGTTCCGCCTTGATCTCGGTATAATCGATCGTGCTATCCTTCTCCTCGTCTATTTCAGCCACCAAGGCACTGCAGCCAACCAGTCAAATGGACTCTGTGAGCTTGGTGTACTGTGTAGAAGTGACGATCAAGCTCACACATTATCACCCTTGATCATATATAGCCCTAATGGTATCATCTCCACACCTTGATCTATCGAGTATTCCCTCTCCACGCAATCTGCCAGTATCAAGTTCGTTCGAGGATCATAGCCTTTCAATTTGCCCTAAGAAAATCTCCTGCGTGAGTAAAGATACACCGCACTGATCCGACTGATGACTCACCACTATTATACGTCCATCGTAAAGAATTACTTGGACGAGATCTGATGAGGCGATTGAGATCAGTCCCAGAACGGGCAAAAAGAATAATCGAGCGCGACTTACGATCAACATAGCTTTCGATAGAAGCCATCGCTCGTAGCTTTCTGAGCTTTGTCTAGCTTGGCCACTCAGTTGAACGGCGTATGAGGATTTGGCAGGAAAGACGGAAGGGAGGAAGACGAGACGAAGATGCAAGGGGGCCTCGAAGCGTTCGTTTTCTGGTAGACAAATGTCTTTCTTCCGGTGTACCGTCTGACTCCCTTCTATTTGACCACCAACAGTGAATCTAACGCTTCAAGGGTATATTTTATTTTGGGATTTTGCAAGAGTTGAGACGCAGGCTGCCGAACGAAGTAGGTCAATGTTTTGCATGCATCTATGTCTAAGACGCGTGTATGTATGGTATGTATGGTGGTACATGGTTGTATTCCCGTATATTGCCGGATTAGGCGTTTGGTGAGTGATTGAATTCTAGGCCCTGAAAGGGGGGCACAGCGCAGTAGTAAATAATAGGAAATAGGAAATAGCAATAAGGAAATAAGGAAATAGGTAAATCCCATTTAGAGTAGGACTTCGTACAAAACAACTTAATCCACCTTCAATCTAATCCAATCTATCACCTCTCTGTTTCTCATTCTATCTCGTCCTATACTTACACACTCCTTACCATCTTCATACTCGCCATCGCCAAAGCCGCTTCGAGCACCGCGGCGAACAAGCTCGATCACAACGTAAAAAAGCAAAATACCCAGTCCACCTCGACAAAGCTCAAGCCCCCTCCTCCCTGTCGCTTCCTCCTTCGCGCGTAATCCCTTGGTCCCTTCCCTTCAGTCCGACTGATCCTCCAACTCCATACACTGTTCATTTGCAGTATCCACAGCTTACTGTCCGAAACAACTCCCACTCATAATTCTCGGTACATATCGATATAATGGCTACGACACACGTTATAGGCTCTTCCAACCCTGGAGCGCATCTCTCTTCGTCAGGTAGCCATTCGTCGAGCTCGAGCAATATCGTAGGTGTACATTATAGGGTGGGCAAGAAGATTGGAGAAGGTTCTTTCGGTGTGATTTTCGAAGGTGTGTCCTCTCCTCTTTCTTCGTTCACGTATGGCTTTGACTCTTATCTAAATCATCATGTCGTGTGATAGGTACAAACCTGTTAAATTCTCAGACGGTCGCTATCAAATTCGTGAGTATCCCCTTTTGCTATCTGTCAAACCCGAATCAGCTGCTGACAGGCTATCTTGGTACCTTAGGAACCGCGTAAATCTGATGCACCACAATTGAGAGATGAATACAGAAGTTACAAGATATTATCTGGATGCCGTACGTGTCCAAAATTCAAACGCATGGACCCCCACCTCGGTGTCAGTCAAATGCGAGAGGATGATGCTTATCGTTCGATGTTTCGTGATGTATAGTCGGTATACCTCAAGTATATTATTTCGGGCAGGAGGGGTTGCACAATATCTTGGTAATTGACTTGCTGGGTCCATCGCTGGAAGACCTGTTTGACATGTGCGGGAGGAAGTTCTCGGTGAAAACTTGTTGTATGACTGCCAAACAAATGGTATGTCCCTGTCCGTCAATGTCAATGGTCCGTGCGTCCAATCAAATCAGTCACGCTAATTTATGGTTATTGGTGCAGCTTTCGAGAGTACAAACGATTCACGAGAAGAACTTGATCTACAGAGATATCAAGCCTGATAATTTCCTTATTGGACGTCCGGGCACGAAGGGAGCGAACACTATACATGTGGTAGACTTTGGTATGGCCAAGCAATATAGAGATCCAAAAACGTAAGGAACCCTCTAAAGTACGCTTGACGTCGACAAGCTGATTGTTGTACTTTCGCAGTAAACAACATATTCCTTACCGGGAGAGGAAGAGTTTGAGCGGAACTGCTCGTTACATGAGTATCAACACCCATTTGGGTCGAGGTGAGTCAGCTTTTGCGAACTCTGGACGCCATCCAGACGCGGCCCTAAGCTGATCTTGCTTTTCTGCTAGAGCAATCTCGTCGAGATGATTTGGAAGCATTAGGCCACGTGTTTTTCTACTTCTTGAGGGGAGGTTTGCCATGGCAAGGTCTGAAAGCTGCGACCAACAAGCAGAAATACGAGAAGATCGGAGAGAAGAAGCAGACTACACCAATTGCAGAATTAGTCGAGGGTTATCCAAGTAAGCTATTTCGTCAGCCGCGATCCTCGAGAGAGATAGCTTATATTCACCTTTTGTGCTTAGACGAGTTCTCTATCTATCTCAACTACGTGCGAAAATTGACTTTTGACGAAACTCCGGATTACGACTTCCTTCGGGGCTTGTTTGATTTAGCATTGCAGAATATTGGGGATCAAGATGATGGGATGTATGATTGGATGATGTTGAACGGTGGTAAAGGTTGGGAGATGAATGGGGTAAGTCAGCTTCCAAGATCATGTCCGACTCGTCGAGACTTGCGAGGTAAGCTGACTCGCCAATGCGTGAATAGCGACAAAGCGCCGCTCAAGCAGAGGTGTCTCGACATAACACCAGAACACGAGATAGAGAATACCGAGATAGAGTAGACAAATTACGGAACGGATCCGCAGGTGCCCAGCAACCGTCACCTTTGTGAGTTTTCCTTCTTTCTTGCTCGCGATTTAGCCGAAGAAACCGGTCTGACGGTGTGAAAGGAAACAAAGGAAATCCGGTGCTGGCAGTGCATTACCGAATGCTTCAAACCAAGCCATAATAGGCGTATCTGCTCCTTCACCCCTCCCCCAATCGAGACGACAATCGCAACAAGGCACCAACAATCCTACATCCGGCTCAGCTCATCCCTTCGCCTCTGCCAACGCCCTTCACCCTGGAACCGCCAACGACTCTTATGACCCTTCCAATGTCGCAATACAGTCTCAAGCGGGTCTACAGGCTATATCACCGATGAACGTCAACGGCCGACCGGGCAATACAGCTGCGAACTCGCAACAAGTCGGAGAGGGCGATTACCATACGGGCGGAAGACAAGAAAAGGGTGGTAATGGATTCATCCGACTCTTGACTTGTGGTTGTTTCCGTTAAAGCATCAAGGGGTAATGAGCCCCTCCGAAAGTTTCGGTCTCCGCGCACAAGATTCTCCTACACCATGTTACCTTCAAATGCGATCCGAGCTCTTTAAAACAATCTCTGAAACCTAGATGCCAGTTTGGGTTCCACAATAAAAGCCATGATTTGGCTATTGCACTTACAATCACTTTAATAATTCATCTTTCCATTCCTTGGATCGCTTTCAACAGTACCAGTACCAGTACCAGTACCAGTACCAGTACCAGTACCAGCACCAGCACTGATAACAGTAATGACCCACGATAAAACTTCCCAGCAGGATTCGGATTCCCAGTTATACAGTATATATACCCTACATTTATTGTTTCTTGTTGACCATGACATAATATATACACCTTGATTATTGCGTATTGATTATTGTAATCTTGCTTCTCTTGTTATATGACTATGCAAGATTGTGATCATGATATAGGTTTATACTGAGTGACCTGTTGCTTTTTCCGGCTGAAAGGTCTTTTTGTGGTCACAGCGGAGGTTGAAAGTCAAACGCGTCATTCGTTCGACTTCGATCGGATTGATTATTTTTGCGACTTTGCGTCGTGCTTGGTGCCTGTACATGTCGAGGATACATAAACCACTCTTTCTTAACATCGCTCGGCGGTCTTACGACGACTAGATCTATCATTACTTCTGACCAAGAGACCTAGATCTCAACTCTCAACTCGCGGTCGTACTTCCCCAATTTCAAAAACCTAAAAGAAAGTTTGACCAACATCCGACATTATTGACATCGATTCTAATTCCCATTTTGCCACTGGAGTATATTTATATGCTGAATCCAATACCGTTCTTCACCCCTTCAACGCCCTTCGGACCATTCCAACCATTGCACGAATATGTAATCACCAACGGCGAACAATTAACATGGGATAACTGGTATCACCTCTTCGTGATTCCGCTGGTTCCTCTATATGTCCAAGCGTTGTTGCTACGCTATGAAGGGACAAGGTATTATAGGATAGCGGTGGGAGTGGTGGGGGCGGTGTTGATAGCTAGAGCGGGGTGTTGTTATAGGTTGACTCGTGAGCCCGACTTTCAAGCGCCCTTCGCCCCTAGACTCGCTCATTGCATTGTGGAGAGCTGTACTGTCTCCATTTGATCATTAAATCAAAGGCACTAAGGCGACTGTGCGCGCTTCGCTTCTTTCTGCCATTGCACCACTGAGCGATTCTCAAAAGTCTGTTAATGTCCCAGCTGATCTGATCCCTCTGTATAATCACGACCACAGAACCATGGCTCAACGCAATAAATAACGGTCTGGGAATCGGGACGATGCACCTGGTAGCTCGATATCTCGAATTCAGCTTCATCGAAGGCCCATTGTTAGACCGATACTTCGAGGCGAAGGGCAGACATCCCTTGATCGCCGCTCTGGACGTCGCTGTCAATGCCCGTTGGATAGGATTGGGCGCTATAGATCTAGATCAAAACGGCAAGGTTGATTCTGGACACGCTCATCCCCAAAAGAACGGCCACATATCACCCTCGAAAGACGATACAGACGTCATTGACGGCGGAATTGAACTGAGTCAGCGGCATCAGAGTATACCTAATAACGTCGAGCGGGTGAAAGAAAAATGGTTACCCTGGCCCAAGGTGAAACGGACCCGCTTCCAATCAGTCAGAAGACACCTATACATCGCTTTGAGAAACTACGTGATCTTCGATGCCTGTTTACACCTAATACGGCACTATGGACCTAACACGATCGGAGCGGACCATCCTGTACCCAACGCCTTATACAAATTCTCACATGAAAATCAGTTCATTGTCTTCCCGATATTGAAAGGAGTCATAGGGGAGGTGGTAGCCCCGTGGTGGCTTGTAGAAGTGATCACTGAGATCAGCGTAGCCACTGGTGTCTGGCTGGGTATTGCAGCGGGATATCATCTCTTAGGTGGGCTACTGGTAGCTAGTGGATTGTGGGAGACGGAATCGTGGGAAGTGGATATTTTCGATAATCCCCTGGCATCGGATAGTTTGTTGGATTTCTGGGGGAAGAGATGGCATCAGTTTTTCAGGGTGAGTTTGTGGTTTCCAACTTATCACCCGCTCTTCGTCAACCATTGCCCATATTTCATCCTCCATTACATCCATGAGGACAATATGAATATGGAACTGATTTTCAAATTGCATGAAATGTCGGAAAAGCTGATAATAAAACTTTCTTCGCCGTCTTCAGCACCACTTCATCCTATATTCCACACTGATCTTACGACTCCTCCGAATCCCCATCAACTCAGGGACGATCCTATTCACCTCTTTCGTACTATCAGGGGCGATGCACTCCATCGGCCAATTCACAATGACCCCCCATCCACCACTCTTACCTATCTTCCTGATTTTCCCGCTGAGCGGACTGGGCTGTATCGCCGAGGTATTCTTCAAACGCACGACAGGACGTAAAGTACGAGGACCATGGGGCAAGCTGTGGACCTGGGTGATGATGCTTAGTATAGGTAGATTGGGGACGGTAGCTTGGTTAGAAAGTGGTGTGGGAGGTAGTTATTTGACTCCTCCCGCGGCGGGACGGTGGGTTACTGATAATTTGTTGGATGGGATCTTGGTTGAGATGAAGCGGAAATGATTACGTGTGTGTGGGCGTGATGTGAGTTGCGTTTATTCCTTCTGTCGACGTTTTGGATTGGTCGACGTGTTGGAAGCTGTCAAAGATGGTTATGATACGACAAGACATGATGTGATAAGTTCCTGACGTGCGTGCTTGGATAGAGACGGCCCCTTAAAATGTTTAGATATCTGTATATACTTTGAGCACGAGTACCATATCGCATAAATCGGAATAGAATATATCGCATGTATGCATATACATATATACAAATATACAAATATACATCAACCCTTTCCCAAGTTTCGTACTCAGTTGATCGTGTAACCACCATCCACTACCCAACTTGCACCTTGTACGAAGCTCGCCTTCTCCGAACTGAGAAAAACTACTACGTCCGCGACTTCTTCGGGCGTGCCCATGCGTCTCATGGGTGCGATATTGACTGATTCAGTCAGATCCATGGGTCTCTGCATATCCTTCTTACCCTCTATCAGGGCCGGTCGGAGAGAGTTGTCGGTCATTGGGGTGTGTATTATGCCTATTTCATTGCATGGGGTCAATATTGACGATCGATCTACTGTCACATACAGACGCAGAAAACGCGGTAGTAAATCACGATGAAGAGGTAGAACGTGCGATAAGATAAGTCGAGAAAAGAGAGGCGTAGACGCTCACCTGGACAGACGGCATTGACTCTGATTTGGTATGGCGCAGCGTCGATCGCGTCGCATCTTGTTAGACCTATCACTGCTGATTTCGAGGCGCAGTATATGGCTACAGACACGATATTGAGAGGATCAGCGTTCTTCTGTCTTCCTATTACAGATCCTCAAGCGATGATGCGAGAAAGCATTGCATCATTTCCATAATCAAGTAATGGAGTGTGTCGATCCCAATACTCAAGAGGGCTGAAGGAATCCGACTCACGAGCATCAGGTCGTCCAACTATACCCAACTGACTCGCAATATTCACTATACTTCCTCTTTGACCCCTACCTTGCGCTTGCATTTGCGTTTGCGTTTGCGCCTGCGAGCTTATCTCTTGGGTCTTCATAATCTCTAATTCCTTCTTGGAGCAATACCACAAGGCCCTATAATTGATATTCGTGATCTTATCGAAATCACTGATACTACTTTGATCCGACGGCTGGTTGTTCCCTGATATACCTGCATTGTTGATCGCGTAATCTAATCTACCGAATTTGCTTCTGACTTGATCGAATAGGTGGTCGATAAATCGCGTGTCGGAGATATCACCGTCTAAAGCTAAGATTTCAGGCGGTATACCTCCCGCCCCTGCTGCTGAAGAAGAAGAAGAAGAAGAAGCAGATTTGATAGCGTCGACTGTCTGAGCGAGGGTTTTGGGGTTTATATCTGTCAGAATCAGTTTGGTGGCTCCTGATTTGGCGAATGCGCGGGAGATGGCGGAACCGATGCCTGATACACCCGCATACAGTCAGATATCAGCTCAACAGTCCAGCAGAATATTTCGAGCTGAATGGAGATGGTAGAGAAAGAGGGGAAGGAGCCGACTCACCACACCCCCCAGCACCGGTGATCAGAGCTACTCCTGACAACATGGTATTCGCCAGATCGGACGCGCGGGTAATTTAGCAAGATCTGTGCTTCGAGGTTTCGATGAGATGCGAGTTGAGTCGTAGATCATTCAAGTGTAGGGCTGGCCGAAATATTGGAGATGGTTCACGTCGATGCGAGATGATGAGAACGACGAAGGAAAAGGACTACAACGATGAGATTTGATACACCTCCCAACTTCGCTATCTTATCGCGTTAACCGACTTCCGGTCATTTTCCCGGGTACCGTTCCCGGGGAAGACACGCTTGCTGCTTGTTATCCGAGTATCCAGTAAGTTACTCATCTCGCCACATCGCAAGCTGAGTCTTCGTTCAGCTTGAGTGCTTATAGCTCTTCATCTGCTGGCGAGCATGTTGATGGCCTTCCTGTTATGACTACCCGAGTGTCCGAGGTCGTTGACCATATTTGTCAGGATTAGGGCGTGCCAGTTGATCCGTAAATACCGGAGTATAATTCCCTTGACTGCGCCGGTCGACTCCGCACCAGCTCGTATGCACTGCTACTGCAGCATTGGGGTGATCAACTCTGAACCAACCCTCTTCCCATCAACAGATAGTCCTGATCAACTTCGTCGAAGAGCGCGAGTGCTGTCTCTCATCATAGGTGGAATTTGTCTTGCACGAATATGGCTTAGCCTAGCTTCGACCGGTCAAGCTACGATGACACCTCGGGATTGGAAATGGGACCGGGACCGTGCATCGGGTCACTGCTATGATATAGGGACCATGTATGAGGTTGATCGATATTCTACGCACGCAGCAGATCCACAGCGCCAAATTCGAGATTGGTACAACAAACACACACACACAGAGCACTGCCTTTGATCTAGTCTATGTCAACATCAACATCAATATCAGCCAGCTTGCATCATATCAACTGACTTTTCAATACTTACATCATCCGATCTTTTCTCTTCGCTACTCTTGCCACCACATCTTACTTAGTTGTGATACCTGTAGGTATATCCCCATTTGGATACACACTCATATCACTCAACACACCGCATCCGAGACGATCAGTACGAATTGGGGTCGTCCACAACTACAACCAGAATGTCACCCCTTCCGATCGATGTTACAGATCCGAACCTACATTATATACCCCGACGAGCTGTTGTGGACACCCTAACTCCAAATGCGACTCAACGGTAAGCTGGCGGTTGTTGTGCCACAGCCCCAGCTGACGATTCGGATATGTCAGTGTTACATTGATTGTTGCGGCTTGTTATGTGGTAGCCATCGGAATACGTGAGGGTTTCCTCGACCGTCGTCTCCTGCTTCGCGACGCTGACAAGTGAATTCTAATCGGTAGTGGTACGTGATGGCGCTCTTTCATGACATGATCGCAGTGATGCGAGATCGCACTGATATAATGACCGTTGCTTGTTGATTCAATAGTGGTGAGTACAGCTGCAAGATCGATGTGCATGAGCCAGAGCTGATCCGACTTCGCAGGCATGGTATGTGGCTGACTCAGATAGCGATACCCCGACGAGGTAGCTGATTGATCACTGGATCCATCGGTAGTACCCATACTGGAAAAGGTTATATACCCTTTCAAGCTTCTAGTAAGCATATGTTTGCGTACTGTTGCTTTCCCGGCCGTAGTGGGCTGACGGACTGTACTGCCAGACTGTAGGAATGCATGAAATGTGAGTGACAGCGATCTTGACACCTGCGACTTAAGGCGTATACTGACAGAATTGGATCCAGGTCGCATGCTCTGGCTGGGGTGGGTTCCACTTGCTGCGGAATCGTGGCCTATCAGCTGAACGTCGAGTACCCGTAGGTGCTCACATGCGCGTCCGTCGAGAAAATCACTGTAAGCTGTGATTCGCACATGCACCGGGCTTTAAAACATGGGCTTATGTCGTTCCAGCTCGATCCCCAAGAAGGAGGTTCCACGAGAATGCGAGGAGGTATTCCAGCGGTCAGTCAGCTTGGAGATCTGCGGAGGAATATAGAGCCCAGAAGTAGCTGAGGTCATGCATAGATCACCTTGCCTGCGGGGTATCTAGGTTCATCGTTCATCGGAGCATGTCTGATTGCGGTCGTGAGTACCTACATCAGCCATCTGCCAGGACTCTTCGCTGATTCTTGAGCTTAACTTGTGAACAGGGGTTCGATACAAACGCATCGAAAGTGGCTTGCTTGATCCTGGCGTTCTTCTGGATATTGACATTGTGGTGGGCAAGGTCAAGTTGGATAGCATGGGCTACCATTGCTCTCATGGCGGCCTTGATCGTGGTAGGCATCTCCGTCCACACAATAGCTGACTGGCAGATTCCACTTTCATCAGAAAGGTCATTCAGCTGATGCTGATATGGGACATAGATCACTTGGCTCGTAGCTCATTCAGTGGCTTTACGATTCTTGATCCTATTTATTGGGGTCATGTCTTGTTTATACGCTATCGTCAGTCAGCTGTGTGACCATGCGCATCCTGACGCAGTATGTAAGCTGACAACTTACTGTGAAATGACAGTGGGACATAGTCGATGTAAGCTGTTGATCGAGGGATTTCTGCATCCAGCTTATACAGTCTGAAAAATAGGATACCCTCGCAAGGAAGGTCAACACATCCGACGCATCGGAGTATGCGAATATGATAGGTTGCTGTGGATCGCGGTTTTGGGGTAAGTTCTCACTGCGATTCCGGATGCCGAGAAGCACTTCGTTACGAAAACATCGCTGATTCTTGCTTTTTAGGAGCGTTCTGGCTCGTCATTTCGTGTGTTTGTGCGTACTGTCCAGGCTTTCTGTCGTGTGTGCCGTGAGCTAATGTGAGAGACCGTAATAGTCTTCGCAGCGGGAATACTTGTTGGCATAGCGGCTTTCAAGGACGATTGGGACACACAGGCTGCCAGAGCTGACGATTTCTTAGGAGGTGAGCTTACTCGGCCTCAGGTAAGAGACGCAGCTCATTTAGCTCGATTCCTATAGGGACACCGTGAGGTCGTGACAAGTAGTAGAAGGCAATGTGTGATGAACTCAGCATGCATGTCGATTCTGACTCGGGAAGGGAAAGCCACAAGTCTGAAACAGGTGTAATTTACTTGACTCGTGCCTAGATTGATTGTGTCTGTGTGGAATGGTGCAAGTAGTTTGTAGTTTAGCCGCAGATATTTTGTGAGGATGTTTCGGAATAGCTCTTCATTTGACTCCTGAATTCTCAACTTTTCCCCTTTGGCAGACATGAGCATACGGCACCCTTCACCGTCTGATCACTTCGATTCACGGCTTTGAAGAGTCTTGCAGTATTCCGGACACTTGGCTGCGATGAGAGGGGCCGATTAAGGATTAATTCGAGCTTGGAGTTCCGAAGTGCTTGTTCGACATCGTTACAACATACTCCTTCACTACGAGTACCGTCAATTGTCCTATCCTTTCAGCTTCATCCACCAACTCACTGAATACACGGACACTGCATGGTCCTCATGAGAAGATGGAGGCTGTTCGACCTGCCCCAGCTCACACTCATACCGTGCAGCAACTACACGTCGATGCCGACGAATTACCTCCTCCACCTGCCCCATTCCCTGTAGACCAACTTGTTGCTTCCGAGTCAACAGACGACGGTGGAGTGTCGCAACAATCTGAGCGGTCAAAAGTATGTGCGATCTGCCATATCCATAATCTGCACTGAAGATACATCGCTAACGCTGACTACCATCTTAGCAAAACGTCAGGAATTACCTCGCTTCGGTTCAACAATCATGTATCAACGCCCTCTCATCACTCTTACCGTCCGAATCTTCCTCTTCCAGCAATATCTCACCCTCGACTGCCCCTCTTCCTGCGGCGAACGCACGGCTGGCAGCAGCTCTGACCGGCTTGTTGGAAGTGACTTACGAACTAGATGACCTTTTACCCCCTTCTACCAATATCACACCCTCGACCGTACATACCGAAGCCTTTCCTGATCAAGATACTGAAGAAGACAAGGTCCAGACCTCCTTCAATGCGCTGACGAGTCTACTTGAAGGGCTCCAGCATGCTCGCTCGACGGATGATCAGATCATGAGCGGCAATAAATCAGAGAGAAATCAAGGAGGACTACACCCAGCTATCAATGTAGTGAGGGAGGAATTGGCTTGGCAGAGATTAGAAAGTCTCAGTACAGCTGTCGTGGGGCTATCGCAAGGTCGAGTGTCTTCCGAAGTAGTATCAAACGGGAATGGACATACAGAGTCGAATGGAGAAAGCAGTCTACCACCTGCATATCAACAGTACCTCGATGCGCATACCCATTCTGTCCAAGAGAGCGACAACTCGTCTGTCCTACCTGCGTACCATGATATCCAGACTGGACAGGAAGCAGGACCCTCTTCCCCGATGAAAACCAAACCGAACGATGTCGAACCGCCTTCTTCACCATTGACAGATCAACGTCACCCAGCGACGAGGGAGAAGATGATGTTGGAATTAGATTCGTTGACTTCCGCCATAGAGAGATTGTCCTCTGTAGCACCTCGACTGCATGATCAACGAGTCGAGATGCGCCATGCATCTTCAACGCGCTCGAAATCGCTGACGACCAACGGAGATAGTCTGAGTAAGGAAGATAAGATCAAGTTGGAGAGGCAGAAGATGAAAGAGCTGGAAGAGATTTGGGATAAGATTGAAAGAGCCCATGGAAAGAGGCGAATTAGGGTGGAGGATGGACAAAGGGCCGATGGGGAAGGGTGGGAAAGGCGAACTGTGAGCCCCGTCTACCATGCAATATCACCTTAAAATAGAGCTGAATCCATTGCATCAATAACGCAGAAAGAACGGTTTATAAATAGGATTGTAGATCAAGCTGAAGCTCGGAGATTGGATGATCAGGACTCTATCATGGGTACTGTAGATGCCGAACTGGCTCGAGCGAGAGATCTGAGAGATGTGAGTCTTCTACTGCACATTCTACAGGCATTCGACAGAGGACATTGCTAAACAAATTGAGGCATCGTAGCGAGATCACTTCTTGCGGGATCTGATCGATTCAACCGAAGATCGAAGATTGGATAATCAAGATGCGACAATACCAAAAACAGCCGACCGAAAAGCATCCCTCATTGAGAATCTTATAGAATACTCTAGTTCAGGTAGATTGCATGATCAAGACTCGTTGCCGCCCACTCCTCGTTATGGAATCAACGGTGAGAAGGTAGAAGACCCTTTCGAATTAGTCACCGTACAAGACTTTTTAGCTAGTACGGGACCCGACCGAAGGCGTTCTCTAGGAGGAGATGCGCTGTTTGAGAGTGTTAACGGGGAAGGCAGCGTAGGCATGGGACGATCAAGGAGTAACTCTGTACCTCTTGACGAGGGGATCAGCAAGAAAAGTCCTTCGGGGAGATCTACTCCGACGACCTTTAAGAAGATTGCCGGGATGATGAGGAGGGGTAGTGGTCAGATCAACCTGGGTCTCAAGGCAAACAACGGGATTGGTGAGAGAACTTTTGATTCACGGCACATCAGTTCACCATCAGCATCCGAGCTTATATTATCGATTCCATCAGATGCCAACAATATAGCTTTCATCGCCGAGCATCAAGAGAACCTCCGTGCTGTACAAATCACTCTGCATGGAGTCGGCATCTCATCAAATTTGGAGCTACAATTGGAAACCGGCTTGAACCGCGAGGAAGAAGCGATTATTTCGTCAAAAAAGGACCCTTCCATCTCTGTCCGAATCGCATTACCCACGCCTATTCAGCCTGGACAATCTGTTTCCTTTACACCGCAATCGCTCCATCTAGAAGCGAAACTTGTGGCTCAGCCAATCCCGGCCTCGGCGGTGTCCCTCTTACCGTCTTACCCTCTCTCCGCACCTGATCTCAGGACAATTCGACCGAAAGTGATCTGCTGTACTTCCTGCGAACGTGAACTTGCCTCTTTGCCCTTGGAAAATCTGGAACAGGCGTATAAGGATTTACCGAGTGAACATTGGGCGGAAATGATGGAGGTTTGGATGTGTCATAATGATCCTTCTTTCACCGCGCGGCTTTCCGAACGGACTAAGGAGGGATTCTGGCCTCAGAATGGCGGGGTGCTAGTTGGGGGAAGTTATCTCTTGATTGGCCATGAGCGAATAAACGAGACGAACATCGATATTAACGTGAAATCTGATAACCAGGTGAGTAGATCGATTCCAAGCTGTCTGTCCCCACCAATGCTACCGCCATTGTTGCATATTACGATGGGCTATAAGAAGGTCTTCATCCTTCTCAGTGGATGATCCCATTTATCCTCCTTTTGCACCATGAAGCAAGCGCGCTTGACGAAGCTCTTAGTCAGTTTTGTTCAGCTCGTCTCATGGTGTAGGGGACAAAAGGAAATTTGGGATATGAACTTGGTGCTCATTGTGACCGGTTCTTTTGACTGATACAAAGGTCCTATATCAATTTGTCTATCGACGGTCTCGGGATGATCAAACTTTGATCCATGGAGTTTCAATGGATGAAAGCTACTCCCAAGACTACATTTTTCTGTCTCTTCTTGCTATCCCGTTCGATCGAAACAGCCTTGATAAGCGAAAAGCGAAAAGTCGGCTGACTGGTTAACCTGCTTTGGCCTGGTATGGGTAGACCGAGCCGTGGAATAGAGTTTTCTGTCGGTGTGGTGAAGTCCTTGGCAAACAACGATCGAAAGATGAGAAACCCGGTTCAGGAACTTTGAGGTTGAGTAAATGGGCGGTGGTCCTTCTGAAGGAGGATGACGAGTGAGTGTCAAGCCCTGTACGATTTCATCGTCCGAGATAACGTACTCGATGCAGTCGCTCTGGCTAAACGAGGTCACATTTGATTACTTGCAGATACGTCCGATTCCCACTTTCGGTATTCGTAGTTTCCGACATGCTTGAATTATCACAAGCTCACGCAAGCCATCGATTCATCGTCTCGGAGGATGAGACTGGCGATAAAAGGGTATATGTGAGTCGAGTCTGCCATCGGACTCTTGAGAACAGATATTGTCAATCAGTTAATCCGAATTCAAATACTGAGGATGGATCCTGTGCTTTTTCGTAGATGTGGCTTTTCAACCCTTCCGTCAAAATGTCATATGCCCGCTCGACCGAGCCGTCTCCTATGCCCTCACCATTACGCAAATCCATCATGCTAGACCGCGAGGAGAAACATAGAGTGTCGAGACGATCTTCCATCGCTTCTTCCATCGGAGGCAAATCGGCTTCTGTAACTCACGCTCAAAAGACAAGCGCCAATGGAAATGCTGGTTCCATTGCTACTCAGAGAGTATTGAGAGCAGCTAAGATCATGTACAAGGTTGTGGATCAATCGAATGATACAGAGTAAGTCATCATTCCCGTAGATCGCCTTCCCCCAAGTCCCTTGCACAATACAATGTCTGCGTCATTTTGCGACTCGTTGATGTATTGGAATGAGACGAGACGACGAAGGAACAAGCTGACAAGAGGTAATAGACTGGACGAATTGCCTGGATTCGGGGCTGGCGGTCAAGTCGAATCGTTATCTTACCCTGCAGGTGTCTGCGATAGGTTGATAGCCTCCTTGAGGGAGAGTTCGATGGTGTATCCCGTCGGGAGGAGATCGATGGGTGCCTTTGATGTTGGGTTCTTGGAGCGCATCTGATGTGGTCTCCTTGTACCGGGTACTTAGTACTGTTGAACGGTACTCTGCCTTCTTCAGATTGCATGCCCAGGATGTGAACGTATATACCCCTGTTGTGACTGTATGAGCGATACCCTGCATTCTACTGTCTCATACCTGTTTATATTGTATGATCTGTAGACAACGAAACCGAGTACGGAATGTTTGACGAAATTTGCATGCAAGAGATGGAGATTATTATGCTTTGCAGGATATTCTTGCTCATGCGGAAACCTTAGGTACAGATGCGATAGAAGCTACAGTCACAATATTGTGACCCCTTGATATTGACGGATCATTCTTTTCATGATCGCTTCGCCATGCACTCACTCCGTATGCTTGTGCTTGTCTACTTGTATGCTTACCTCATCATAACGATCCTGTTTTGTATTCCATGAAAAGAGCTGATTCTGACTCGACCCGAGACATATTTCAGAAGCATCTTTCTAAATCCGAACACCTCTCTCCCTTTTCAGGGTATGGAGTAACCTGTCCTCTATTTCCTCTAATTCCTTCTTCCTTCTTTCGCTCTTGGGTGTGGATGTGGGAGTCGGCTGTATTACCTAAAATAGGAAAACGTTTATAAGTACAAAGTCACCCTGCAGGATTTCGGAAAATTACCGACATAGGGCAATTTTTTTCAAAACATGAGCAATTACTTACTGCTGCCAGAGTAGTAATCAGAAGTTAGAAGGACGGACGCGACTTACAGAAGCAGCGCGCGAGTACGAGTACGAGTGCAGGAGTTTGAGTGAGTCTTCAGTTATGATGATGACAGATTTTTAGACATGTGTTTTTACGAGTGCATCATACATGATCTTATCCTACATCAGCAAACTACTCAGTTCATCATAGATAGACCATCACACTTCTTAGTTTGAACGGAGCCCATCGATATCGCCATACATACCATACATACCATACTTGAAGGATAGATTTGCCGCAGGAAATAGGAACGCGTCACTTCCAAGCTAGGAGATCGTAAGAAAGGGACGGCGATTATTTCGCACACTCGCACATTAGCACACACTTGCACAGGTACACCATACGACCACCATCAAAAGAAGTTTGAAAGGATAGGAAGAAAGCAAGAGGAAGCGATACACGATCCCATCAATACACGAGCCACGCCTTTGACGCGTACTAGTATAGTAGACATACACGCCCTCACGCTGGAGTATAGTCAATCGTTCCGACATCGAGGCGTATCCCCACACCACACCGTCTACACCGTCTACAGCGTCATCAGTGTTCGCCGCCGGTGTCACTGCTATCGCCATTGCCGTGATCATCCGCCGCATGGCGTACGGAGTACGGTCCAAAGAACAAAGCTTTACACGACCTCGACTGAGCACATCGTTAGCATACCACGATGTCGACGCATTCGCCGCCTTTAGGAAACGACACGGCGAATTCATCGACCTCGAACAAGTCAGCAACACCTCAAGGGATGACTGAAAATCTACCCATCGACCGCGTTAGAGCTGTCGACAACGAAGGCATAGCGAGTGCCAATGCATATATGGAGGCGGATGCGGGGAGACATGCTCAAGGGCAAGATCGAGATATAGTTATGACTTCGAGGGAAATTACGCCGTCATCTCCATCCATCAGTGCTAGCGGATCAGCAAGTTCACCAAGATCCGTCTCTGTATCTGCGTCTGGATCTGGCTCCACATCGGGCATTGGGTTGGGCGAGAGTAGTCAAAGTACGATAGGGAGTAATGCTGATGACCATGCACCGGGCGTCGGGATGGATGTGGACAGATTCTTGAAGAAAGTCGAGATGGAGAAAGTGAGTTGCATCACGAGACGGCCTCCAAGACATGTCACACCAGCATGGCGGAAGCAGAAGTGCTTGTACACCAGATGATCTGAAAGCTGATTTACAATCGCAGAGAATGCTTGCTCTGCAACAACGCCTAGAATTAGCGTCGATCAAAGCTTCGAATGGATGGACTGACATGTCAATCAAAGAGATTGAAAATGTGGGTCTTTTCTTCTTCCCCTATCCAATCCAGATGCACAAGCGGACACAAAGTGTACTGACCGATCTTTGCTTGATCCCGAATTCAACAGAGACTCCCTCCCACACCCCTTCGCACGCGCAAGTCGTCCTTGCACCCTGCATCTCCGATTGCGACCTCCCCTACGAGATCGTCAGCCCTGCCATACGAGCCCCCATCTCCTTCCAGACCATGGCAACTCATCGACGTGCTATGGCAGCCTCTTCCACCTCCGTCTCACGGACGATACCCGCCTTCCCCTTCTAGCCCGAAGAAACGCTCTCGTACAGACGATCACGATCTTCATTCCAGGCTGAGTGTAAATGGCGCGGGCTACCCTTTGAGCCCTCATCGACATGGTCAAATTCAGAAGAGGACTCCAGCAACTGTGGCTGGCTCAAGTGGGATTCATAGACGAGCATCCAGTTCGATATCCACCAATCTGGAAAGAGCGATCAACATGCACGGGAACAACTCCAGTCGTGCTGGACCCTCTTCGCCGTTGAGATACGGCTTCGAAGATCGAGATATCGTACCGAAGAAGAAACGCTCACAATCTCATTCGCATGCGCACCATTCGTATCGCCGTCAAACACCGACCACAAGCCAAGATGTCGATGCTGCCAAAGCGCTCACCCACATGTTATCTTCCGGCGGTCTTTCAGACGACGATGTCCACCTCAGCGGATCATCTCGCCGACAATCGGGTTTGAGTGCTCCCTTGTTACCTGCTATGGGATCTCAATCTTTACCTATACCTGAAGCTTTCCAGCGGAACGGATCAACGTCACCTTCGTTATTACCTTTGAAATTACAACCAGCATCTGCGGGCACGCCTCGTTTAGGAGGAGTGTCGGAAGATCTGAGGACGCCGAGTTCGCATACGAGACACCAGATACCGGATAGTGGAAGCTCAACGACGACCCTGGAACAACGAGATAGAGGAGAAGAAGATAAGAATGCGGCGGAACTGATGATGTTCCTAGCTCATTCTCCGTCGCCAATGAAGAGAGTCAACACGGATGAACGGTCGGATACGAAGTTGAACTCGGAAACAAACACAAATGCGAAACCGAGCTTTGGTATGGCTGCTCGTGTCTTATTTGCTGATTCGGATACCCCTCCCTCAATGGAACAGGTAGCACCGGTTCAACGTAAAGAGGGGTCTGGGTTTGCGCACAGTAATTTAGTGCTTGCTCCGCCTATCACGCCGAACACTTCGAACGACGCCGGAGCTTAGGTGTCACATCGTGGTGGCAGTCTAGAGATAGAGCGAAGCTAGGAGGTGCGAGTGAATAATGATTGATCAGTGCTGTTCGTGTTTCTTGTACGGCTAGACGTGTCTTGTGTCTTGGACCTTGTATTTTGTATTGTGCTTGATTGTCTTTCTTAGATTTTGATCTTGTTGGAATATCTTGTAGCCCTTTTTGTCTTTGCTTACTCTCCTTTGCAGATTATATGTATCATCGTGTCATCGTATCATCAATCCTCTTCGGCTTGTTCTATAATTCCGATGCAACGATGAATACCGAATAATTCAGTAAACCTAACCCATCGCAAAATCAAAACAATGGTAGCTTAGGAAGATTACGTAAATTGTGTGTGCGTGTGTGCAGTCGAGAAGGGTAAGTCAAGTTAGTCACTTAAATACTGGTACTGCTATTCGGATCATGACCATGACGTCGTTGTAGGCTTTTTCCCCTTTTTCCCCTTTTTCCCTTACCGATTTGATGGGTTCAAGGCGATTATCTTCCATTAAGCAAGTAGTGATTGTTACGCCAACTCTCCGAATCAGGCAAAAGAAGAAGAAGAATATTGATGGGAACCAGCAGAAGGAGCAATGAGATCCCATGTACATAGCTTTATGATTACATCACCAGTCCGGAAGGTCGATGGGCGCGGCTGGTGGCAGCTATGTAAAAGGCGAAGGCGAAGGCGAGTTTTGGTCATCCAGTCATTATATAGAACAGACTCCCTTCGCTACTGTAGCAATATTCGGAATGGTCTGATGAGGTTGAGCCGAAACATCTGCCGTGTCCGATTGTAGCAGTATATGTATGCTGGAATGCGAGATATCACTGCTGTTGGGACGTACATGTGCGTTACAGTCATTCAGTCATTTCTGGTATGGTATGTTTTTAGTGCCTAAGTGCGTACAGTCGAGCGTAACCTAATTACGAGCAACTACTAAAAATGAAAATCCCGAACTGCTCACCGAGTTAGACACTTTGGGTCTTTGGGTTTCTGCGAGTGATTATTCTGTATATCGTTTTAAAGAACAATGTTGAAAGCATAGTATATCATATCATAGCATAGCATAGCTCATCATACCATCTACCATAATCCTTATTCAACACACATACATGAGATGATCTCATGATCGCCGAGCAGACGTTTTATCATCATTCCTCCCCGGTCTCCTTGCAATACCCCACATTGCCTCATTGTATCTCCCCTCATCAATCATCAACCATCAAGCATCATCGTTGTCATACCCGTCCTTGCTCTTGATAGTCATACCACCTATAATACAGACATACATCAACAACGGCACATCGATATACACGTTTAAATATCACCTCGCCTAGAATCGATCGCCCGACATCGTAGAATCATTAGAACACCATAGATTCCCTTGTCGACCTAAGTCGGAGGCAAGCCCCTCGACTCTCCCATCAGAATGGCTTTGATGGGTCCGGAGGAAGATGTCGATTTGTCGGCTTTACCTCTTTTCTTCCTCGAGGTCAGTCCCAAGTAGTGCTCATACCACCCCCAGCTTTACCTCGCTATTACGATGTCAGCGGATGATATGGAATACTAACATCGATCTCATTTTCTGCCCAGGCCTACCCGTTCCCCGCGTTCATCTTGGTTGTTCCCATCACCTCGAAATCCCGACCGAAACTCATATCTCGCGACACGGACGTAACAATCAGAAATTACAGCCAACCGCCGCAATACGATGACGATCTATCGCCTCTCGGTGGTCCGTCTCGACATCCGTTCCCCTCGAATCCAGTAACATGGGGCAACGAGAAATGGTATCAATTGACGCAAGGCAGAACTATCGGTGATTGTTTAGATATGAATGTTCAAAATAGGCTACAAGCATGGATAGAAGGCGAGAGTGAGCAAGAGGATTTCGACCCGATTTCCCGCTCTGCTAGATTGTCGGGCGGCGATGAGATTCGGTCGGAAGGAAATGGGGGATTCAAGATGGAGATGAAATGGCCGAAATCTGTCACACTCCTACTTGCCAAAACCATTGTTCCTCTTTCCCCGCCTTCGACTAAACATACTTTCTGCGTGATAACGTCGCAAAGGTTCGAGAGCTTGGCGAGGCCGCCATCCGGTCCTTCGTCGATGTCTTGGTCAAGCGTCGGATCGCCCACCGAACGTCCGTCCACTGCCAGTTCTCGTAGCTCGATATCTTCTTCAATAGGTCGTCGAGTATCTGGACCTCTCGATGAACAAGCTCGACGTTCCGTGCCCACGCCAGATCGTCAGCAACAGTACAATCGAGAGTCTTTTACCACTGAAGCTAGATCTTCTTCCTTCGCCTCTTCCATAGACACGAAATCATCAGGCCAGCAACATCGAGATTCCTCCTCATCAGGGTTTAGGACCTCTATCGACGTCGAATCGTCGGTCTCGCAAATTGGCTCGCCGTCGACGACTCCGGGATCGATGTCCAACGCAAGTTCGTATTTCAGTACTTCTTTGTTGGGCGAGAGTACACGAGAGAACGATAAGATTAGGCTGCGCTCTTCCACTAGAAGGCGGACTTCGCCCAGTGGTAACAGAATGTCGATCTCTGCTCAACCGAGGACCTCAAATGATAATGAGACCCAACAATTCTGGCAGATGATTGAGAACATCGATTGGTCTAAAACGCCTCTGGGAGATAGATCACTATGGAAAGACGCTCTCGACCCTTTGTTGTCTGTCACACTGGAATCGAAATCTTCGGATTGTGTCTGGTTAGGTCCGGACTTGCGATTGATCTACAACAAAGGATACAGTCAACTTGTCGATCACCCGAAATCGTTGGGTGCTCCGGCAAAGGAAGTTTGGGCTTCCATTTGGGACACGATCGAACCGTATGTCCATCAATGTATGTCGGGAACACCGGTATTCAAGGACAACGATCCCATCTTTTGGCGAAGGTATGGTAACAATATCTTGATGGAGCATTACCATTCATGGCGATACGTGCCTATAGCAGGGAAAGACGGAGCTATACTGGGTATATTCAACCAGTCCGTCGAGTCAACGGAGAAGGTCTTGCAAGACCGAAGATTGACTACATCAAGGGATTTGTCGGAAAGAATGTTGATTGTCCGATCAATGGATGAGTATTACCAAGCTCTGACTGAAGTCCTGGAAGAAAACCCTAAAGATGCTCCTTTCTTCATGTGCTACAAGATCCAGCAAACAGAGTCCACTGCAGCCCACGTACAGGTCGAAGCTACATTGCAAGCTCATGTTGGTGTACCCGAAGATCATCCTTCTGTTCACCAGAAGGTGACATTCACCTTACCGCCAACACGGACACGAGCAAACTTTGGCCCCAATGCCGATCGATTGTCCTCGCCCACTCTGTCAGCGATCTCAGCCTTATCCTCTGGCAGTGGACGAGTGTGCCATGTCACTTCCGACGGACATCAGTGGCCGATCCTCAAGGCCCTCAATACACGACAGTGTGTAATCGTGGACGATTGTACACAATTGATCGAAGGTTTCGAGATTCGGCAGTGGGGTGAATTACCTTTCGCAGCTATAGTCATCCCGATATGCAGTGATGGGGCTGTCGATGTGCCTGATTCGGTTATGGTAATGGGACTCAACGTTAGACGACCGTTCGACGCGGATTACGATGCTTGGCTAAACTCTATTCGATCTCAGCTCGTATCTTCCCTCGCTACTGTCAAAGCTGCCGAAGCGGAACAGAGAATGGAGGAAGCCAACGCTCGGATGGAAAAAGCCAAGGCCGCCTGGTTCAGAGGAGCCGCTCACGATCTGCGGAGTCCCCTGACCCTGATCGCTGGACCTCTGTCTGACCTGTTGGAAGATAACCTCACGCCGAAACAGAAACATGCTTTAACAACGGCTCAAAGGAACATTGATAGGCTATTGCGGTTGGTCAATGCGCTTATGGATTTCTCAAGGCTAGAGGCGGGAAGAATGGAAGGTCGTTTCTTGCCAACCGATCTCGGAGAATTCACATTAGGGCTAGCATCCTTGTTCAGGCCAGCAGTGGAGAGACTGGGAATACACTATACTGTCGACGTTGAACCTCGTGATCAGCTCATCTACATTGATGCGACACTCTTTGAAACGGTGCTTTCCAACATCATCGGCAATGCGCTCAAATACACCGAGCAGGGAAGTATCACTGTGCAAGTGCGTTATACCAACTATGCGGAAGTATCGGTCATCGACACTGGAGTCGGGATACCCGAAGACGAGATCCCTCAAGTAACAGAATGGTATCATCGGGCCACCACAGCAATCCATGCTGGAACTCAGGGTTCCGGTTTGGGGTTAGCCTTAGCCAAAGAATTGTTGCGACTGCACGATGGTGATCTGGTCGTGTCTTCGAGAGTAGCATCATCGCCTGGACAACCGCACGGGTCTACTTTTACAGCCAGGATCCCTCTTGCATTCAAACCCCCGCCGCCAGCTTCATCCGCTTCACAAAGCACATTCGGTAAATACGGCAAAGCGGTAGCCAACGAAGCGATGCGTTGGACGAAAGAAGGGGCAGACGCTGAGACGTCGAGTGATGGAGCAACTTCTGAGTCTTTAGCAGGATCGGGATCAAGATTCTCTGATGGTTTTCTATTCGAAAAAACCGACACGATCCTACTGGTCGAGGACAACATGGACATGCGCCACTACATCAAGCAGATATTCGCTTCTTTCTGCACAGTTATCGAAGCCTCCAATGGGCAGGAAGCCTTGGAATTGGCCATTGCCAATCCGCCCAATCTGATATTATCGGATATGTTGATGCCGAAGATGAACGGTCTGGAACTGTTGCAAGAAATCCGAAATCACCCAAACACCAAGATTGTACCCATGGTTCTACTGTCTGCTATCGCAGGGGACGAGTCGAGGGTGGAAGCTCTGATGATGGGCGCGGAGGATTACTTGGCGAAACCTTTCAAACCCAAAGAACTGGTTGCTAGGGTGCACCTTCACTTACAAGTGGGGAAGAAACGGGCCAACTTGGAAAAGATGTTCAACGAAAGGGAGACCGAAATTGCTGTCTTGTCGGATTATTGTCCTTCGGGAATCATGAGAGCGGATGGGGTCACAGGAGAGATCACGTATGCTAATAGGGCATGGAGAGAACAGTCTGATCTGTTGATGGACGATCCGAATAGATGGCCCGAATACGTCGACGAAGAAACTAGAAATCGATTACAGACCCTATGGATGGATTATCTCAAGGGGAACGAAAAAGAGCTCCGAGTGAATTGGAGATACAACACTGGAAAAGTGATTTCAGGGATTTTCGTCAAGCTGGATCAAGTCAACCCGTCCATGTCCGGCGTATTAGGATGTACAACGGATATCACGCATGAAGAACAAAGGCTGGTAGAAGCTGAACAGAGAAGACAGGAAGCGGAAGAATCGAAACATCAACAAGAGCTTTTGATCGATTTGACTTCCCATGAGATCAGAACACCCGTCTCGGCGATCTTGCAATGTTCGAGTCTCGTGAAAGAGAATTTGATTTCCTTGAAAGAACAACTTCGATCTTCGGGCAGTATTGGGTTTTGCCCGACGAAAGAACTCTTGGATGATCTGGAAGAGGATGTCGAGGCTCTTGAGAGTGAGTCAGCTTCTTCTGTTCTATCATCACTAGGTCAACCACTCCCGTCAGGACGTTTTGCTAATTTGATTGCAATTGTCTTGATTTGCTGTTGTGCGACTGTGCGTAGGTATCTACCAATGTGGTCTGGTGCAAGAACGTATAGCGGGAGATGTCTTGTCACTTGCCCGAATTCAGCTTGACATGTTATCGCTATACGATATCGAGGTGGACCTCCGAAAGGAAGCTAGAAAAGTCTCGAGCGTTTTCGCGTCTGAAGCCAAGACCAAGAAGATTGACTTGGTGCTGAAGTTCGGAGAGACATTGGAGTTGGGCAAAGTCCTGTCGATCAAAACGGATCCCGTGAGATTGGGTCAGGTGGTCACGAATCTGATCTCGAATGCTATTCGATTCACTACCACGAGTGGTGAGTCTGCCTACCTCCTGTCTACCTGAAGCTTGAAATTACTTTGTTCCTCTGAGAGGAGTGCGGAATGCGGACATTGGCTGACTCGGTGTATGTCTGACTAGATACACGGAAAATCACTGTACGATACGATATATCATTCACCCCGCCAGCCGAAGATACTTGTGCGCTCCCGCACTCGCTTGGAATCCCGAATAAACTCCCAGCAGAGGAAGATACCCCGCTCTGGCTGTTTGTAAGCGTGACAGATACCGGACCGGGTATGAGCCCCAAAGAGCTGGCTGTGCTTTTCAAGAGATTTGCACAGGGAAATAAGATGATTCATACCAAGTATGGAGGAAGTGGATTGGGCTTGTTCATTTGTAGGAAAATCACGGAATTGCTTGGTGGACGGATAGAAGTGCTGAGTCAACTTGGAGAAGGGAGTGGTGAGTCGAATCATTCCTCCTGGACCTGCCACGCGATTCATTCATCGAATGATTATCCAATCCTTGGTTTGACATCACACTGACATCAATGAATGATAATTATAGTCTTCCGATTCTTCATCAAGACTCGATGTGTCGCTCCGCCTTCTGCTCTTGCGGCATACGTCGAAGCTGCATCTCTCGGCGCTTTACGTTCACCTACTTCTGCGTCCTTTGGTGCGCCATCTAGCCCATCACCATCACCTTCGATCAGTATAGCATCGAGCGGTACCTCCTCGTTGAGTGGTCCTGCGACTACCTTGTCCGAGACTGCTTTAGAACATATCTTGATTGTGGAGGATAATATCATCAATCAGACTGTACTCAAAAGGCAGATTGTCAAAGCGGGCTTGACTTGTGATGGTGAGTCATTCATCGTGTCTTGAGGTGCCACTCAGATTGGTGAATCGAAGCTGATATCAATGGACGTGCATTGTCTCACTTTGTTTGGTCTTCACTAGTTGCGAATAACGGTTTAGAAGCTTTGAACCTGATCCGAGAAGCGCACAGACAATGGAAACGAGCTGGAGGTTCTCTCACCGGAGACTCATCGGCGAAACGCGTGAAAAAACCATACGATGTGATCCTGATGGATCTTGAGATGCCGGTGATGGATGGGTTAACGGCGATCAAGGAGTTGCGGGAAGCTGAGCAGTCGGGAAGTCTGAATAGGAATATGGTGATTGCCTTGACGGGGAATGCGAGGCAGGGACAGATTGATCAAGCTCTAGCGGCTGGAATGGATGATGGTGAGTGGCGTAGACGATCTTTTCTCATTACGATGTCCGCAAATCATGGTGGCCTTGGGTGTGAATTTGAAGCTGATTGGACACGCTGGTTGACCGTTTTAGTCGTAATCAAACCTTATGTCTTGAAGAATCTCTTGACTAAAATCAGAGCTTTGACTGCTAAACGAGCAGAACTTGAACAAGTGTCTAAACAAGATCAATGAGAGGGTGAGAGACAGAGACTCTTTGCGATGTGTTGTTGATAGTTCTCGTACTGTATCAATAGAAGGTCAAGTCTTCTTATAATCTGTATTATACTTTCAACCCCTCAACATCGTTGTGCGTGTTTCATTTCATCTCAATTTTTATCGACCTCTTCATCTATCTCTTCATCTTATATCCTTGATTCCCCCACTTAACATGACCTGTAGCATTATTCATATGGATATACGATATACATTGCATTGATACTCATGCATCATCTCTGTACGGTATGGACGAAGGACACTGGATCGCAGTCCCTATCTCTTTTTCTCAGAGAAAGATTCATTCCCCATTCTCCGGATGCATGAATGCATGAATGATCGATCAGCTCGGTCTTGACCGAAGCTGCAGTGTTCCGATCGGACCGGCCACTGGAATTGAGCTTTCATCCTAACGCATGGACCTCTTGACACCTTACTTCGTGTGGTGTAACATATTCTCTGACACAAATCTTGACCTGACGAGGTATAATGGGCTGCTTGAAGCACTCTGCAGCTGAATCAAGACACGCTCAAATAACGTCGATGCTAGTACGAAGAGCAACGCTTACTCAACGCCTGATCAAATGACTGCTCGGTTCGGGTCTAGCTTCGAAGAGAGGCTTTGCCTTCGACAAGCAATCGCCGCACTGACCTCGTAACTCGACCGACGCTCGGACCACATGGGGAAGCGCTAATTGGACAATTATGATGTAAACTAATACTTATTTCATCAGCTTGGAGTATGAACTTTAATCATTTCGACTTGACAACCATCAATCCCATCATCACTCAAGTTGGAATGCTCGTTGACATGTGCTTGGGCGGAGATGATGGAAGGAAAGAAATACATTTTTTGGGTTTACAATTTTGACGACTGACCATTAATCATGACTATGACCTTGCAGCACTATATTAGCGTAGGCTTGATTTAGCTTGGATCTAGCACAGATTGATACTGCACACATTAGACAAACAGAGACACATAGCTCGACATTGGGATGACTCGTTCAAAGGGAGAAGAGCGATAACCCAAAGGAAGGAATAGACTAGCAATATCTGCGACGACTTTCGCTTCATCGGCCGGACCAAGACGCAGCAAAGCAACACGCTGCCCAGATTATAGATTATAAGATTTTCAAGAGGTACTGTGAGTTAAGAAGAATACGCACTGTATAATCAGCGAGCAACTCGGAGACGAGGTACCTCGACCAGGGCATAGGGCTGTCAGTATGAGAGTATTCCAAGTAAGTCACAATCATGTCTGGGCTCCGTAGATTCAAGCATTCTCCACTGGCTTTTCGCTGACCGTTCAATGGGTTCGTACCGAGTAGTGCGCCGTGATGGGTTCAGGAGGAGTTGGGAAGTCAGCAATAACGGTGCGGTTTATCAATGGCTCATATTTGGAATGGTATGATCCGACGAGTGAGTGTGCTGTTCTGTATCTCTACTTGTATTCGGAATGAAGCTGATTCCTTGGTTGCTATACATGCTTCCAGTCGAAGATTCCTGTGAGTCAAAGTGGAAATCGTGAATTGGGAATTCGTCTCCCCATCACCATTCAGACGTGAACTTGGAGGCAGAGAATCCTTGACGATAAAATTGACTTGACTTTCGCTTCATATTGTTAGATCGTAAACAGTTCAGTGTGGATGGTCAACCTTGTCTCCTAGAAATACTGGATACAGGTGAGTCTGATTGTCATGCCGGGCAAACAATTTCATTTGGCCATCCTCCGCTATACAACAACTTTCTATATCGATGTGCTGCCATAAGCTGACGTGATCGATGATCATTACCACGCAATGCAGCTGGGATAGATCAGTATCTCACACTGAACGATATGTTCATCCGCGAATCAGAAGGGTTCGTCTTAGTCTTCTCGTGAGTGACGTTCCACCCGATGGGTCCTGAAATGCTGTTGGCTGATACCGTACGGTCGGTCAGGTTGTGTCAAAGAGATACGTTCGAAGAGGTGATACGTACATACGAAGCTATACAACGCATCAAGCTGCCCGAGGGGGGGAGGACAGTACCCATAGTGATCGTAGGGAGTAAGTGACCTTCTGTTTGTCTGACCTGTTCTACCAATATCTTCTCGACCATGAAGAGCAAATGACCAAATATGGATATTAAACCTGACTGATGATAAATGGATTCATCCCCTTTTCGGCCAAACAGATAAAGCAGACTTGCTAGACGAGCGAGAAGTAGACAGCACCGAAGGCGAGAAATTAGCTTCTGGATGGAATTGCAGCTATTACGAAACGTCAGCTGTAAGTGAGCGAGAATTTTATACATAGCTCGTTCCCCATTTCTCATGTCTCAATCGCGCGCGCTCTGCCGTGATATCTTGCTATAAAAGCCAAAGCGAGACCAAATATGCTGAATTGAACGCGAATTACGCTGTGTTGTCATAGCGTACAGCAACCAACATAATACCGGTATTCGAAGATATAGTACGACAATTGAGGAAGAATGACCTGATCAAGCGCCAAGAAAGGGATAAAGATCCTTTGAATTACAGGAAGAAACGAATAAAGAATAAGAAATGTGTGATTCTGTGATTCTGTGATTCTGTGATTCTGTGATTATGTGATTCTGCTTCGTACTAGGAAGAAGCAGTCAAATCATAACTCGACGAGGAGAACACGAATCCTGGAATACGACCATGACCGACTTCAATCAAAACCCATGCATGTTTGGGATGTAACAGAACCAATACGTATTTGTCTAAATATCACTGCAGATGTGTGTATATGCCTGCTCCACTATCTATTCTCTTCTATATTAACTCCCATCCTCTTTCTCTTTCTCGTTCTCTTTTCACTGGAAAACCTCCCCGCTGAGCTTGTTCTAATCGCATTCCGCATCTAAGCACTTATTCCTTCTTGATCTTCTTACTCCCACTTACATCCAACCGCATACTAATCCATTTCAGTACTTCATCAATCACTATCACAGGTGCCGAAATAAGTAAAACGGCGACCCATTCTTCTTGGTTCAAAGCCGTGATCCGGAACATGGTTCGGAAGAACGGCACGTAAAGAATCATGAAATGCAATGCCATCGAAAGGGCGATAGAAGCGACCAGGTAAGGATTAGTCCACAGCGGTAGTACCAGCAGACTTTCGTTCTCGCTCAAAGAGTTGCACGCGTTGAACATCTCGATGACTACCAATATCGAGAGGGACACGGTGGTAGCTCGCATCGAGGGGAGACCGGTGAACATCGAGCAATCCAAATGGGAGAACGTGTTTGAGCATTGGTGGAAGTGGGTCTATCACAATTAAGCGAAAAGGGAAATTAAAATGAGTAAGCGAGTCCGCTACTATTACGCCTGGTGTTGGCACTCACCAGTTCGTGGAAGCTGATTTGAGGACCGCCAGTGTAAAACATGAACCACCAAGCATATCCGAATACCGTAGCTGCACCAACGTATGTTCCGATGACCATGTATCTAAAGAAGAGCCATCCGCCGACTAAAGGTTCTTTTGAGGATCGGGGAGGAGTTCGCATGATTTGATGATCGGGAGGATTGAAGCCCAAAGCTGTGGCAGGGAGACCATCTGTGATCAAGTTGACCCAGAGCAGTTGGACGGGGATAAGAGCTTCGGGCATACCCAGGAGAACCGTAAGGAAGATTGAGACTACCTCACCGATATTGGACGAGATCAAATATCGAATGAATTGTTTAGTGTTGTTGTAAATCGCTCGACCTTCTTCAACGGCCTTTTCGATAGTGGCAAAGTTATCCGTGGCGAGCACCATATCCGCAGCCAATTTAGCGACATCTGTTCCTGATCCCATAGCGATCCCAATATCGGCCTTCTTCAGTGCCGGAGCGTCATTGACTCCGTCTCCGGTCATAGCTACGACCAAACCTAGACCTTGTAACAAGTCGACCAATTGAGATTTATGGGTAGGCTCAGTCCGTGAGAACAGCGATGCCCGTTGTACGGCGGCGATTTTCTCTTCCTGCGATAACGCGTCCAGCTCCTTTCCGGTGTATGATTTGCCCGTCAAGTCTTCGTCTTTACCGAATACTCCAATTTCCCTACAGATCGTCTCGGCCGTGTTTTTGTTATCTCCCGTAATAACGATAGTCCTGATACCGGCTGTCTTACATTTGGCGATGGCGTCTTTGACTTCTGGTCGAGGTGGATCGAGCATACCGACCAATCCCACGAAAGTCATATCCCTCTCAAACTTGACGTAGTCCTCGGCAGAATCGGTCTTGTAGTGCGAGACGTCATTGTCTGATTCATCAACATAGGCAAGAGCGAGAGTCCTGAGACCTTTATGACCGTATTCCAGCTGTTTCTGTGCGAGCTGATTTCGAAGTGCGGGTGTGAGATCAGAGACGCCGGAAGGCAGGATGACTCTGCTACACCGCTCGATTACCGATTCAGGAGCACCTTTGACTAGAAGGGAAGTACCGGCGGGAGATTGAGCGAGGACAGACATGGATTTTCGATCACGGGTAAACTCGAATGTCAAAACCCGCTTGACACGTGTTTCGTAGTGATCGTTGACGGCTGTAGCTCGAGCTTGAGGACCGAGGTTCGCGAGACCAGAGTTGAAAGAATCTGAGTCGGAAGCGAGTTTCTCGACCAGAACTTTAAGAGCAGCTTCGGTGGGTTCACCAATATTGGCGTAGACATCGGTTTCCTAAGCGGTTGTCAGCTGGGTACAAGGTTTCGTTATGACAGATCACTCACAGCATTATAAGCGATCTTTGCATCATTGCAGATTGCACTGATCTCGACAAGCTTGTTGACAGGAGCCGTTCTGACAGCGGTCTTTTCGGCGTGTCGACCGTCAAGCGTAGTGATAGAACCAGTGGGAGCGAAAGTGGTACCGCCAACTTGATATTCGGCGAAACCGGTTCCGTCGCAAGTCAAGAACCGAGAAACACTCATTTGGTTGGTGGTCAATGTTCCTTTAGAAAGAGAAAGAGATATCAGCTCATAAGGCTCGATCGTGCCGCGCGTCAGCTGACTTACCTGTCTTATCGGAACAAATGACATTGGTACAGCCCAAAGTTTCTACACTAGGTAAATTCCTCACGATAGCACCTCTTTTCGCCATCTTCTTCGTACCCAAAGCTAGGCAAGCAGTAATGACAGCCGCAAGACCTTCAGGGATAGCAGCTACGGCCAGGGCGACTGCAATCTTGAGGTAGTAGATGGCTCCGCTCAACCAACCGTGATGACTTGGATCATTGAAGTGTCGGATATTGACCAGCCATACGAGGACACAGATAACCGAGATGACTTTCGCCAATTGATCTCCGAAATCGTCTAATTTCCGCTTCAAGGGAGTCTTTTCTTCCTCCTCGTCATCTTTCGAGATACTAGTATGGATAGCACCGATAGCTGTTCGAGTTCCAGTCAGAGCAACGACAGCCTTGGCGGCTCCGTTGACGACGGTTGTACCGGAGAATAACATGTTGATCATATCTTGTTTAACAGCGGTCTCGTCCTTGACTACGTTCTCGCTTTTACCGACTGACATTGATTCTCCGGTTAACATAGCTTGATCCACTCTGAACGAAGAAGATGAGAACGACAAGATTCGACAATCTGCAGGAATTCGATCTCCGACATGTACAGAAACGATATCTCCAGGGACGAGCTCGGAAGCGGGTACTTTGTATGATCGCCCAGACCGTATGACAGAAGCTTCGTCAGGCGAGTATTCCCGCAATGCCTGTGGTATCATCAGTCAGCTCGCATTCGATATGCAGCTCTGCTCTGTGCAATTGGCTCTGGAAGTTCACTTACGTCAATCGCCTTCTCGGCGTTTGTCTCTTGTACCACACCAACGGTAGCATTGGCTATTAAGATCAGAAGAATGACCGATGGCTCCACAAAAGCGGTGAGCCATGATCCTCCGGGTTCCGAAACATCTTCGAAGAGAGCCAAGACGAAAGAGACGACGGCAGAACCGAGCAGGATGAGGACTAGCTGATCTTTGAATTGAGCGAGGATGAGCTTGAGTAGAGATGTCGGGGCTGCCTCCGGTAGAGCTGTTCAGGGCACCATGGTCAGCATTCACCTATCAGTCGCGCGGAGTATGTGAACGGCGACTCCGATATGTGTGGTGACTCACTGTTCTCGCCGTAAGCCTCTCTATTCCTCTTGACTTGCTCTTCCGTCAATCCAGTCTCAGGATTGGTTCCGAAATATGCCAAAGCATCATTGGGTGTGAACGTCCAAGCGTTCGCCAGCATTTTGGCTGGTGAATGACAGAGGTGTAAGGTCGTTGTTCTGCGAGTTTGATTTGGTTCGCCAAGTCCAGCTAGCGTTTATGTTGCTTTTCGATATTCTGCGGTGATTATTCACAATTGAGAGTTCGCTATTCGAGTTTTTGTTGACTTCAGCTCGAGCTGACCCCTTTTGAGCAGCCAGTAAGGCCAATTCTAGTGAGAAAGAGACCAGATGATGTCAAGGAGTCCAACAAAGGAATTGACAATCGGTTGAGGGTGCAATAGAGCGCGCTGACAGAAGAATAGGATTTGTCAGAACACGATAGTATTTTACCTGCAAGAACACGTAAACGAACAAGATGCCACGTCTTACCACGTTCAGCTAGAAATACCCTGACGTAATCACTTTAGAGCTGATTCCACCAACAGTGCGAGCGTGGGAATTTAGCCGGTGAATCACCTCCACTCTGTACGTACGAACTGAGCGAACAAACGAACGAGTTGAAGTAGATTGAAGTGAGCTCTGTACGCTCGAGTATCCATCTTCGAGCCCATAATCATTAATATATCTTGGATAGGCGCCCGAGAAGGAGACAAACCCTACATAATGGCTACTGCAAAGTACGTCCCTCCATCTCGAAGAGCGGGATACACACCTTCAACATCTTCAAGCGATCTGCCTCCCCCTCGACCACAATGGAACGCTCGAGCATCCGAAAACCTCTATTCCAATACTGAGCTTCTTAACATTTTCAATCATCCACAAGATTCAACGATCACCTTCTTCTCTTTCCCTGCACCATCGAGACCTCCGAGAATACCAGCGGGTGATAGCGAGTCCGCGACAGAGGTACCTCTTCCACCTAGTCCACCTCCGCCCCCTCCCCCGCATCCATTGGGACATCTCGTCAGCTACATAGTGATATTCGGCAATGCTCATCCAGCGTGGGAAGCTCAACATGAGCTATGGACACATACCAATGCACACAAGCTGATCGGGGATTATGAGGGGTCGAGACGAAATTTTGGGAGGCCGATACCTGTTTTCAAGTCTTGGAAGGGCAGAGATAGAAGGGATGAGTTCGAGTTCATTGGTTGGTGGTGAGTGTCAAATTAGTTGTACACTACAGGAAGCGTTTTCTATCGCTGATGAGGTGAAATGAAGGAGATTGGAAGGACTTGAGATTGTCGAGCCTAATACCCCAGAATTGAAGAGGATGATGCAGGTTAAAGAGCAGGCCCGAGGTAAGTTGAAGAGACTTTCGGGTTCTTCACACAGTCATCGACCTTCGCTGTCAAAACGCTGATTTTTTGGGTATCAGGGTATGGTCGAAACGGACGAACAGCCTCTGCGTGGGCCGAATCCCTCTCTGCTAGATGGATCAAGCTCAAATTCGATCGGATAAGCAACAACCTTCAACTTCGAGAGCCGCGAACGATAGGCAACAAGCGAGGCGAGAGATACCTCTTAGAAGTAGGAGAGCTGGATGAGGAGTTGCAAATCCTCGATTCGATGCAGCCCAACAAGAATTAATGGACCCCTCGTCAACCCTCCAGCCAGCCTACGAACGATCACACGATGAGATGTATGAAATTATGATTTTATGTATAGCATGACTCCTGATACATGATGTTATACAGGCGTCTGCGCACGGGGCGCAAGGCGAGATCAGCATTGTGAAACAGCGTTCCTTTCGGAGTATGACTTACGTTGCCTGAAGGCTGATACTAGCAGTGGTGCGCACGAGGTATAGTGCAGGCTATCAAATCACACAGAAGACGTGGAGCTCATTTCGCTTGGTAATCGCTTTCATCTCACTTACTTCTTTGACCCTTCTCATCGTTCACCTGCAAAACATCTTAAGTATCAGAAGAGCGCTTCCGAATTATCATGTCGAAATCAAAAGAACCCGTCTTATTGTCTACTGCAGGTACATATAAACCCGCCTATTCGCCCTCAGACCCATGGACGGGTCCTCGAATAGGTTATTTCAACGGCACGAAACAAACCATTTACACCGCACTCGACTTCTATAACCTCTTTTCCACTCCTCAACTATCTACAACTTCATTTTTCGCACACAAAGATTCGGATCCCGATGCGCTAAACGAAGAGAAATGGCATAAAGAACATGCAAATCCCGGAAAACAACACTTTAACGACACGGTTCATCCCCTGAAACATCTCGTCAGCTTTGTGATCATTTTCGATAATGCTCATCCGGCCTGGGAAGATGATAATGAGATCTGGGTACATTCTAAAGTCGATATCTTCCTCAAAGACTATCGAGGCCCGAAGAAGAATTTCGGTAGACCTATTCCTGTTTTCAAAGCTGGGAGATCCAAGTTTGGGAAGTTCATCTTTGAAGGCTGGATGTGAATCCATCAAAGCTCGGACTTGTTCTTCCGCGGCTTATGTCTTGGGCTGTCGTGATGATTTGCTGCATGGCAGGACAATGGAGATAGCTGAAATCGTCGAGCCTGGTTCCGATGAGCTCAAACGAATGCTCCAAGCTAAACAGGATTTCAAGAGTGAGTTGAGTATTCTACACTCTCAGCGTCACTACTTCACGGGGGATCCCTTGGACACTGAGCTGACGAGATACCGGATCTAGGCTACAAGCCAACGGGACGAACAAGTGAAGCATGGAAAGAATCGCTCTCTTTCAGATGGCTTAAGATCAAGTTTACCCCTACAGCAACCGATTACCGATCTCCCGCAAAGATGAGAAAGGGAGAAGCTGCCAAGTATGCTCTCAAGATTGGTGGTCTCGCAAAGGAGCTGGACATTTTCGAGAAGATCGAAATTGCGAATGTCAAGGAAGAAGAGGCGGAGTCTGACTTCGAGGCTGAGGAATCTGATTCGGCGTAGGCGGTGAGTTTGAGATGGATTGTGTCGCAGTATGGCTCTTACCGATCAGATTGTGGAGAAAATTTGTGTAGATATCTGAATGCGCTATCGCGTACATGCCCAGTGACTATGTATATGTATCTACGTACCGAGCATGATGCAATACGCTGTGATGCACCGTTCTGAGCAAGGCATGATGACTATGACCGCTGATGGGTAACTTACAACTATAGTCAACCGCCACATTCGTTCAGCTCGCGCGAGCCAGCTGTGATGACGAAATGACACGTCCACCATCAACATCAAACTGCCTCCGCTCAACCCTGCTTCATCCTTGTCCATGCTCTCTCTCACTCACTCATGCTGGATTGAATCGATCACTCCTTCCGTCTTCCGAACGCTTTACATCACACTCTTTTGCAGTAGATTGAGATCTTAAAAAATGCCATACATATCTAACGAGACACTAATCGGCGCCGCCCTCCTCGTAGTCCTTGCATTCGGCTATCAATACCTCCCTATCGCTTCTAACCCTTCAGCGACTGCTCAAGCGCACCAAGGCGCCCAGAGCAAATCATCCAAGAAGCGCAACAAGAAAAAAGCAGCCAAGTTTCAGCCTGGTCCTTCTCATGGACATAGGGAATCAGATAGTATTGCATTGGGACAACAACCTGAAAAATCTACACCCAAGACAGCTCAACATGGACATGATAAAGGGATCAAAGGGGTTAGTAATGCACAGGCTGATAAGATAGCTCTGGGAGAGGTTGATTCGGACTTAAAGGAGGAGATCACCCAAGGAAAAGAGAAAGGGAAGACGCAGCAGAAAAAGAAGTTATTGGCTGAGAAGTTGTTGCCGAAGGAACCTAAGACTAAAGTCGATGAGTGAGTCCCGTGTGGAAGCATATCAGAACCGAGCGCATCAATAGCTCTGCCATATTCATACCTCTGTGATATGTGTCTAAAACGCACTGTACGAAACGGCAGGTGCGAGTAGAACTTGAGAAAGGGTAGCTGATATCCTTATTCGTCACAGTATGCTGGCGCCCGAGGATAGACCAGGTCAAATTGCAAGAGTGATGAAAGTCACCTCTTCGAAACCCTCTACTTCGACATCAACGGCGAAAGTACATCCGAGCGCCAGTATGAATGCAAACAGCGATGGTCTTGCGCAACAAGAAGAGACGAATCCGGACTCGGCCTCGAACTCGGATTCGGGTTCGGACTTGGGACAAAATGGCGACGACGCGGAAGCGGAAGCTCGAAAGATACCCAAGTTCGAGAATGACTATGTGGACGTGTCTGATCCAGAAATCTCTCAATCCATGGCTAAGGCTAAGGGCAAGGCGAATGATGGGTGGGATGTGGTGACAAGCAAGAAGAAGAGTGAGTTCACTTGAACAAATCCGGTCAAGAAAAACGGCCTACTTGAATTCCGTAACGTGGCCGTGATCAAGCACTGATAGATATCATGGTTTATTGGCAGAACCATCAACAATCAACATCTCCTCCTCAAATGGAAACTCAAACTCAAACTCGAGATACTCAAATCCATTCTCCTCGTTATCAACTTCCCTGCCATTACCGCCCGGCGCCGCGTCCAGACAGCAGAAGAAGAACGCCAAGAAAGCAGAAGGCAAGAAGCTCGCTAGGGAAGCTGAGGAAGTTGAGAGACAGAGGAGGTTGGCTTTGCATCGAAAAGATCTCGAGAGGTGAGTGTGGTGTGCCAATATTTCAAAGCTCCGCACACAGGTTTCAGGACTCGCGGTTGTTCCCTTTAATTCTGGTCCGGCGTAAGATGGGTATGTGCGCAGTATGGCTGGCTGACATGAACGTACGTATAACGTGTATCGACCACTTGAGTAGAGAACGAATCAACGAGCTTTACGCGGCGAAACAATCGAATCCGAATCGAGGTAAAGCCTTAGGCGGAGGAGGAAGTAGGAACGCTTCTTCCAACACCGGATCTGGTGCCGGTACGGGCAAAGCGACTTTGACGGAGAATGGGAAATTGGTTTGGGATTAAGTGGGATTCAGACGAGTGAAGGGGAACGAACGAACGATTGGTGTTATTCCGACGTTCGATTTGTCGGCTGCGAGGATAATGAAGAATATTACGCTCCGTTCACTCTGTCATCTATCGAAATTCAGTCTAAACGGATTGGACTGGACTTCTCTTCCATCCAAGCCTAGGTTTCAAGGTCGCTTGTTCATACCGTCCTCTGAGAAGATATTGCGCCTTCAAGTCCAAGTCGATACAAGGACAGTATCATGTTTTATCGAAAATCATTAGAGGGAGGAAGGAGAAGTCACTGTAAATCGTAAATCATCATATAGCATTGTATCTATGATTGACATGCATCATAAGCACATGCAAATGAAGAGAGAAAGAAAGACAAGCGAAAACAAAAAGAAAAACAAATCGTCAATGAAGAAATACTCGTACAACATGACATGTTATGATATGCAAATTAGCCCGAAATTGACATTTTTCTGCGTTGTCTTGAGAGATTCTCTCTGATTGATTCAGTCCAGTATATATATTCAAACATCTAGATACTGAGCTCTAAGCTGGTATCGCCGTGTCTTCCAGATTGAGGTTGACGCCCGATCCAATGAATGATCTTGACAATGGTTGTAGAGTGGTCAAAGCCATTTCCAAGACAGTTTCCACTCGTCTTTTCAGGTCTGAAGAATCTGATTCCACACGCTGTTCACACCACAACACACATCATATCATCAGCTGACTTGGAAACGATCGCAAGTTTTCGAACGAGTGAAGGTGTTTGGGTTGGGATCAGTAGAGACGAAGAGAGACGCCTTACCATTGATATTAAATCCAATTTCGCAATGACCTCATCCACGTTGATAGTCATCGACAACAACTCGTCCTCTTCTCCTTCCGCGACCGATACGTTGGGTCCAGTGACATTCCCGAAATGGGATTCTAGGAACATCTTTATTCGGTCAAATTCCTCGTTCGCACGTTCCAGCCCATTGCTATTGCCATTGCCATTGATCTGTCCATTTGGGTGTGGGTGATCATGAGCATGATCGTGATGATGATGCGAATGTTGATGTGGCGTCGATGTCACTGAGATATCCCAAAGATCAAGTCATCTGAGTCCCAATTCACAATTCAAATGAGTGGGGGAGTGCGTTGCACGATACGAGACTTTGACTTGTGTCACTACTCACGCTTGACTGTAGCTGGACTACCGTCGATACCCAATAACACAGCCAACGCGCTGTCCGCTATCATATCGTTACTTGTATCAGACGACCACTGCATCTCGACTACCATTTCTGAGAGTTGCACAACTTTGACAGCATTCATGACCTAACGAAAAATAGTGTCAATCAAGACAAGTCGCAATAATGAGAAATGGTGATGTCCTCATTATGTTGGTGGAGAGAGGATTACTTACAGTGAAACATGCTCGCCCCTCTTCGTCTGCACTTTCCTCGACCTCGCCGTACATCCCCTCGAGATGCCAACGTATAACGCTCCAGTCCACTCCTATTGGTATAGCTTGTTTCTGAACTAACGAACTCGTCGATAATCCAGTGAAGTCTTTCAGATCTTTCGGGTCTAGTAAGGTGTACGAAAAGTCTTTCGATACTAGTAGTCCTTTGAGCGGTGTGCCGTGTACTGGTCGATCAGCAGCGAGTGATCCGATTGCCTGCGGCACATGCATCATCGTTAGCTCCCCGTTTCACTCGCTGAAGTTGAAAATGAGTAGAGGAGAGAGGAAAAGGAGAATCCGGACTTACCTTGACAACTCGTTCCTGCCTGAAAGTCAATACTAACGGCTCGCAATTCCTGGGCGTATGTATATTTATCTCTTGACCTCGAGTCGCATACGTATCTCGCAGTGCAGCTCGTAATCGTCCCATCTGCGATGCCTCCCCATGTACAAGTACGATATGTTGTGCCCCAATTTCCTGAATGAACTTGGAATTTTGAGCGTAGTCGACATGCGCCCCAAAGGAAATTTCCTTGACCGTCAGACGTCGAGGTATATTACCTCCTTTTAGCAATTCGATATGATCCGGCTCAGAGAGCAAAGTCTGTCCGCACAACCCATCGGACGTCAGTCAAATCAGGCGTGCAGGTCTTACGAATGGTGAAGAAGGAAGCAGGAGGAGAAGTAGGAGGAGAAGGCGATGGACTCACTCTAGCCATTGTACCCTCAATGGAATAACCAGTAACGATGACCCCGTTCTTACTATCCGCAGCCCAATCTTCTAACAATTCCCTCGACAAACCAAAAGACATGAATTGCGCAGATGCCATGACCACACACGGACCTTTATGTTCATTCAATTTCCTCGGGTCTTTGAGCCATTTAACATATTTGAAGTCAAAGGGATTATCCCTCCTTGCGAATCTTGATCGGATATTCTGGTTCATAGTATGGACGTATGTCTTGTACACCCTCATCCCCCTCTGGAACAGACCCGAAGCGAAATATACAGGTGTGTTCTGAAGTTCTGGATGTTCTGACCAGTATTCGTCCAGTAATAGGGCTAGCTCTTGGCCATTCCCAAATGAAGGTATTGGCATCAAACACCTTCCTCCGCGTCGAACGATGTTCGCCACGAGAGCTATGTCGAGCATAGTCAAAATCCTATCAGCAAGTCGCTACGTCCTTGATGCTGATGTATCTTTGGTGTTTTACTGACTAGTGAATTGTTCCTCCTTCTCCTTCCTATCTGGGAGGGTATGTACCCCGAACGTACTCTCGCAAATCATCACATCAGGCTTGACAGGTGGGATCTCAGCTACCACAAGATGGCGATCTTCTTCTCTTGAGTAGTCTCCCGTGTATAAAATTTTGAGACCCGCAATTTCAATCATGAACATGGATGCTCCGAGGACATGTCCCGCGTGGTATGGGGTGAAACGTAGACCACCGGAAATAACGATATCTTGATGGTAATCCACCGCTATTGTCGATTGCCAAGATGATTGAACGTCGGCCTCGTCGTACAATTTCCCAGAGACATCGGGGTTTTGGTCACTGCAGTTTGAAACGTGTATGAGCAATCGAAGCTCCGGCTGCCGTAGTGTGAGTGACAAGAGAGAGATGGAAAGGGAATGAAAGACCTAGAGACTCACTTTATCCGCACGGTATCCATCATAGTCAAGCCGTATATTGCCTTTGTAGCGTGTGTCATGTATACTTTTCCATTCCCATCTTTGAAATTGGTCTACAGGTAGCCGTTATTAGCTCTAGCATAAGCTTTTCACCCTCTTTCGAAAAGGGCATTTTGACCTACCTTCTCCATAATATATGGCAACGCAGCCGCATGATCCACATGAAAGCTACATAAGGCATTCAAATCAGCTTGACCTGACCCAGCAGACGAGCGGACAAGCAGATAGTCCAGAGATTGATAAATGATCATCGACATTGATTGGGACTCGATGGCCGCCGAACTCACTGAGTCACTAGTATAGCATCGACAGTCGACCAATCGACCTCGTCGATAAACGGTAAACTGCCCAGACCGGGATGAGCAGGATGCAACCCAGCATCGCAGACCACTTTCTTCCCTCGGTGTTCTATCACACAGCATGATCGCCCGACTTCTTGTCCTGCACCAAGCATCGTTATCGTTAGGGGCTCGTCGTCGCCTGCCGGCGAGAGGACTTGAATCGGAGGTTGGACGGCATGTTGCGGTCGGTAATGCCTTCGAGGATGTCGGTGCATCTTGCCTAGTCGATCGATCTCGACAACTCAGTACGCCACTAGATACTGAGCTCGTCTGATTACGCCTTGTGCTGGTGTCGCCCTCGCTATATCCTGTTTGTTATCGCGAAGCGGGTGTGGTGTGGATGTCTAATTTTCGGCTTGAATGGACACAAACGAAAGAAGAAGGAAGGAGGATGTGGAGGTTGTGTTTTTTCGGGAAACCCCTTTTCGAACGATTCGAAGGGGTTATCGCTCGACGGTTTCCACTCTTCTCTCTTTTTACTGCCTCTCTATGATCACATCTGACGTCGGATCTCCAGCTACCATTTCCTACGACCTAGCTCGTGCATTGCCGATCTTGCAAATTGACAGCGAAACGCTGGAATACACGAACAGTCCAATCAGAGAATCAACTTTGAACCCGTCGGATCCCTTCTTCCCCCTCAAACCGGAACACCACAGACAGATCGCTGCGAGCCGCATCTTCTCCCACGACTAAGATCATGGCATCGTCTCTGAATGGCATCCAGAACCCCGAAAATGGAGGTGAAAGTTCTAAAAGCACCTCTGTCGGGTGAGCAATCTTGCCTTCTTCACTTCTTCTTCTTCCTTTGCCTAAACCACACAGTTTGCCTTCATCTACTATCACGATGAGGACAGGACCGAGCTGATATTATGACCTGCTCTGAGAATAGTGCTGTCGATCACTCGATCTATGAACATGCTATCAACTCGACCAATTGGATTTTCAATGTTGGGTATCTGCACCAAGATTGGGCGGATGTGCATTTGACCTTCTTCCAAAGTGGTCTCAAAGCGCACCGAAGTGAGTCTGAGCGTATTCTACTCTCCACTATGCCTATCCTGATTCAACAAGCGCACACGAACACTGACTAACTTTCCGACTTTCTGTGGTCATCATCAGTCATACTGGCCAGGAGCCCATATTTGTCGAACATCATGCGAAATGTCGTTCCAGGATCGACCATCCACCTGAATTTTGCCGATGAGAATATCACCCAAGAATCCGTTCATATCGCCTTACAACATCTCTACAGTGAGTCCTCCCTCCAGATCTCCTGATTCTCTGCGATAGATACTCTTTTCGAAATTCTATGAGTGGTCTCATGGTTCTGTGTATCAGCTGCAATTGCTGGTAAAAGCTGATGTGCTGAGCTGCTTCCGGCCGCAGATCCATCGCATAATCTGGCAACGCCGACAAACGCTAAATCAATATTGGCCACCGCATACTTACTTGGCGGAATGACAGAACTCGTGCATCATTCATACGAGATCATTAGGTCCTCAATCGGTGCTGAGAATATCATAGAGACGATCCAATGGTTATCTCAACCTGGTGACATACTTTCCAATGGATTCAGGAATGGAAATGGGAATGGGGCATCTACCCCTTCAGGACATAGTCAGGTATCGACATCAACGACGACAAGAGAGAGCTGGGTCGGGGATGAGAGTGAGAATAGGTATGGTGATTGGACAGCCAAGTTGAAGAAGGACTTGTAAGTTTGATCGCCCCCTCTGATCAGAATGCGACCACAGACCGATGGAATCGGAAAGCTGACTCTGTGCGTTTGGTTGTGATGCAGGAACGAATACCTCTTACATCGACTTCCTGAACAATTCTCAACCTCGAATCAAACTCTTACTCAATCAAGCGAAATAATCTCGATCTTTTCCAAATTGCCATACGAATTATTCAAATCTACCCTGGAATCAAAGGAATTACCTATCACCTCGATGCAAGAACGGTTCTCATTCACGAAGAAAATCATTGCCCAGCGTAAAAAGCAATCCCAGTTGAACTCCAGCTCAACCCCTGGCGCAGCGGCAGGCACGGGGACGGGGATGGGAACGGGGATGGAGGAAAGTGTAGTGTTGGCTTTCAAAGGTGGAGATCAAGGGATGGAAATTCATATTAGTAGGAAACCGAAGAAATCTAGACAACTCTGGAAAGTGGAGAGTTGATATTTGTTCACGTCGGATCCAACATCGAAAATCGGATTAAGGGGTTGAGATGGGATAGGATGGGACAGTGGTGGTACTCCAAAATCGCATTTGCATTCGAAGACTCGTTCGAGCGAAGGACAAGGGCAAGAGAAGGAAAAAGTGTATAATTCGAGCAAGAGTGATTAGTCTGAGGAGAGAGTGTCAGCGATACAAGACAAGGCAAGACCCCTCGTCGGTCAAGCAGGAAGCAAGGGGAATAAGGACCAGCACCAACACCGCCATCATCATCATCAATATCATCATCATGACAATGCATATAATCATTAATCGCTCCTGCTTCTCTATACAGTCTTGAGCAGTCATGGATCATGAGTTGAAACACCGTGGGCTGCAGAAGTAGTCGCTGCTCCAGGAGACCACTTGACCAAGTAACCTCTTTCTTTGACCAATTGCCCATCTGTGGAACATCGTAATCCGCAAGAGCTCGTAGAAAGCGGATTTCACGATTCGTAATACCTCCTCTTTCTGTTCGATCGCTGTGCTTTCTAGGGGCCTGCAGCTTGGTCCGTGCTTCATGCTCAGAAAGTCATCTCTAGTATCCTTTCGTAATCTTCTACGACGCTCTCGTACGTTTTCGCCAACGCATCTTTACGTTCTTGCGGAGTCATCTGGGATAACATTTCCTGTTCGCCAATGAAATCCGCATCAGCTGTGTCCTGAGTCTTCTCTGTCTGTGCGGTGCATATACTGCGAGATCCACTGCCCAGGATCATCTTCGTGAAGATGGTGAAGAAGAAGAAGAAGATAGCGAATATTATGCTCACGTAGTTGAACCTGAACAATCTAGCTTTCACATGCAACCTGTACCTCTTAACCTGTTCTTCGTTGAGTTGGTTTAAATCCCTCAACAAGAGCATCTCCAATAACCTATCAAACTGCCTTTTTGCAATCTTGTATTTCTTCCTTATCGAGTCTTCCCATTCTCCCCTCGAGTTGATGGACCTCTTCTCTTCCCCTATTCCAACGTTGAACTGCGGGTCGGAGGGTATACCTTCTTTCACCAAGAATCGAAGATCGTTCCTATCTCTCAGATCTTCGAACGCTTCTGCCGGGTCTTCGACCGTCAATTCAGCGACTTCGGGACGGGAGAGCATCGATGCGAATAAAGTTGAATATAATTTGGCTATGGAGAAAACCAGATTTAACAGCTCATTGAGTCAGCATCCAGCATTACACTGTATTGACTCCATTCGGATTGCGTCCATTCTGGTAGATAGCGGGAATCGCAAAAAGTGTAGTGAAAGTGCGAATAGGCAGAGCACTCACATCCGTGGCCTTGGTTCTGGTATGGTGGTAGAATAACAAATTGGGAGAGTCGTAATCGCACTTGATCTGGATAACACCAGAACGGATAGACCGATGTGTACCCCACGAAATGATATGTGAATATATCTGAATTAGGCCGTTTGCGCCTCTCGAACAGCGTTATGAATTCCCATGAATCTTCGTCTTCCTGTGATCGTCATCGGGTGGTCAGCTCAGGGTTGAGTCCTCTTTTCACCGTGGCCGAGCGAATGAGCTGTGAGAGCTGAACTCACCTGAACGTAGCTTCCTCCTTCGATGAATAGAAGGATGAACAATTGCATTCTCCTGTGATACTCCCTGAACCCAGGGGTACTCCATGTCGACTATATCCAGAAAGCATAAGTTTCTCAATTTCGACCAGTAGTCCGAAGTCCGTGTTCTTCCAGGCATGGGGATTTGCGAGTGGGCTCACCTTGTACATTTCAAATACCACTGCCCCTTCGTCCTCCTTGATTTCCCCATTCCCATCAACCTGGACTTCTTTGCCCTTGGCTTTTCCCTTCCCCTTCGATTTCCCTTTAGCCGGTGCCGATGATCGGACGTACGAGCCTATCTTCTCGCCTAGGGGTTTGAACGTCTCTGCATCTCTCTCTACTATCCGCTTAAAGTCTAGCTCTGATTTAGTATAATCAGGAGGGATGAACTTGTATAGCTGTCCTTCGATCTCATCTGCCGGCGTGGCCGTCGAAGTGATTTTCGCATCGTAATTTATTGATAAATATTGACGTAGCGATCCCGAAGCGAATTTCAGCTACATTGGGACAAACGAGTTTGTCAGTCAAGCTCAGCCTGAAGATTACTGCTCTACCTTGTAGAGGAAGAAGAGCATGTGCTAGTGGATGGGAGTGTTGACCCCCACAACCCTTTTGGATCAAGGACGCACCTGTATATCCAGGCCCTTGTAGCCGAATATCTTCTCGTGCTCGCCAAATATAGGGTAGGTGAAAGAAGGGTTGAATGGTTCTATAGCTTGCTGATCTTGGTACTGTAGTACATCTTCGTCCTCTGCATCCCTCACTAACGTTATGGAACTTGATCAGCTATACTCTTCACTCGGCACACTCAGGATGTGTCTGAGCCCGCCATCAAGTGAAGACGACTGAAGAAAATGGGGATAGCCTTGCGCAAGCTGGTACAGGATCATACCTCACTCACCTAGCTGGAGGTTCAAGACCTCATTCGAGTCGCTCAGCCATTCTGCTAGGTCCTCAGACATTTTGCGGATGAGGGATATGGGGTCGAAACAATCTGAAATGTGAGAAGAGTGAAAGGAAGAGGATCATATCTGGAAGAGAGAACATTAAATGGTCTCGCTTCAACGCGTTCTTTACGCGAGTGACATTAGGCATCCCAATCCTGGCCCAGCTTCAGGAAAGATGGCACGCCTATTATTTACGCCACGGTGACGCACTTTGGAAAACACTTTGAAGGCCTTTCGGCAGCAGATGGATAAAGACAGTCACTTGTAGTACTTTCTCGTTACCAGCTCACATGCTCACCTGTACCAGTTGCTTCCTAAAGATTTATGCTTTCACTGGTCAATTTGTGGTATAACCCGCCTTACTCTACAGTATCCTGAAAGACCGACAAGAGTTGTCCCTCACCATCCACACTACTGGCAACCCTTTGACCAGATACAATTCACTCCTTACGCATTACTGAATAGTTTCCCTATCAACACCTCTCTACCGAAACCCCCACGCAGCTAGTCCAGGTCATCACCGACTTCTGGGACCGTACTATAGCTTGAAACCTCTTCGCCTCATCGGACAACCCCTCTAATCAGTATCGCATCAAGATGTCAATGGACGGAGACCTGATTGCTTTGGTGAACAAGCTTCAAGACACCTTCAACGCCATAGGTGGAGATGCGGTCGACCTTCCTCAAATCGTTGTCGTCGGCTCGCAGTCCTCCGGTAAATCATCGGTTTTAGAGACTATAGTTGGAAGGGACTTCTTACCTAGAGGCCAAGGGATCGTAACTAGACGGCCATTGATCTTACAATTGATTCATACGCCGGATGCTTCTTCCTCGTCTGCGTCAACGGGACTTTCAGCCGGGAACAATAACAGCTCAGTCAGGAGATCCCCTAGAATAGGTGGGAACTTGGATGCTGATCATCATGATCGATCCACACAAGGATATCTACCTGACCTCAATCATACTCCCACTGCTGGAGCGGGTATAATGAGGCCTGGCGGAAGACAGATGAATGAGTATGGGAATGTCACGTATGCGGAATTCTTGCATATAAATAGAAGATTTACGGATTTCGAAGAAATCAGAAAGGAGATTGAGAATGAGACGTACAGAGTCGCGGGTCAGAACAAGGTATGTGTAAGACACCAGCCATTCTCAGTGACGCAGCAAATAGCCCGGATTTATGATAGACTTGATCGCTAACAGTCCTGGCCATTGTAGGGAGTGTCAAAATTGCCTATCAATCTGAAGATATACGGTCCCGGCGTACTGAATCTCACACTTGTCGACTTACCTGGTCTTACCAAAGTACCGGTTGGGGATCAGCCGACCGACATAGAGAGGCAAATCAAGAACCTCGTCCTTGATTACATCTCTAAACCTAATGCGTGAGCTACCGTCTCTTCAAGTCTCTCGGCAGATGAGTATACGCAGCTAACAAGTGGTGTCTGTCCATTATACAGTGTCATCTTAGCAGTGTCCCCAGCGAATGTGGATTTAGCCAATTCTGATGCGCTTAAATTAGCTCGTTCGGTCGATCCTCGTGGTCTCAGAACTTTGGGTGTACTCACCAAGCTTGACTTGATGGATGCTGGAACAAACGCTCTTGACATTCTTACAGGCAGGACATATCCCCTGAAACTTGGCTTTGTCGGCGTGGTCAACAGAAGTCAGCAAGACATCATGCAAGATCTGCCCATGGAAGACGCGCGACAAAAGGAAGAAGATTTCTTCAAAACGCATCCCGTTTACAGGAATATCGCTCATAGATGTGGAACGAAGTACCTGGCTAAAACCCTCAACGCGGTGTTGATGACTCATATCAGGGAGAAACTACCGGATATGAAAGCTCGTTTGAACACTTTGATGGGTCAGACTCAGCAAGAATTGAATGCTTTCGGAGATGCTACTTTCCTAGGCGAACAACACCGGGTGAGTCGATATATTACGGCTTAGATATCATGAGAACAATTTGACTGATGATGAGCTCTTGGTCGCTAAGGGTTCGTTAATCCTCAAATTGATGACTGAATTTTCGAGAGATTTCGTCTCTTCTATCGAGGGTACTTCTCTGGAAATTTCGACCAAAGAGTTGTCGGGTGGAGCTAGGATATACTACATCTTCAACGAAGTCTTCGGACATGCCTTGACTACCATTGATCCAGCTCAGAATCTATCGCTGTCGGACATCAGAACGGCAATCAGGAATTCTACCGGACCTAGACCCAGTTTATTCGTTCCTGAAGTAGCGTTCGATCTTTTGGTCAAACCACAAATCAAGCTTCTAGAACCCCCAAGTTTGCGATGTGTGGAGTTGGTTTACGAGGAGTTGATGAAGATCTGTCACAATTGTACTTCTCCTGTGAGTCGATTGTAATGGTAGTGTACTTTGGACGATAGCTAATTATTGTCTTTCAATCACAGGAACTTCAACGATTCCCAAGACTGCTCACCCAGCTGATCGAGGTTGTGTCCGAGCTGTTGCGAGAAAGGCTAGGCCCAACATCCGAATACGTGTCTAGCTTGATACAGATCCAGGCAGCCTACATTAATACCAATCACCCCGACTTCGTAGCTGGTTCTGCGGCAATTGCAAGGGATAGCCATCAGTCTTCTTCACAAATGGCTAGAGTAAGTTTGCCCAACAGACAACTTACGTGTGTGAGTACTGGCTGACCGCTCGACATAGATACCTTCTCAAGCCAGTTCGCCAGATGATGAGGATGAATCAGCTTCTTCTGACGGAGCAGGATCGGCGCCACCCAACGGACAACCATTAAATAACCTTCATCCGAGATCAGCATCGACCTCTGTTCCTGATATCCGAAGACCAAGCGTAGCCAAGGGGAACGTTGCATCAGAATTATCTAAATCGAGAAAACATGAACGAACAGCATCCGGATCAAAGACCATCCCTCCAAACTCCAATTTACACCTGAACCCAAACTCCAATATGTCTCAATCTGCGATCGTAGGAGGAGGAATCTCCCCTCATGGAGCTGCTGGTGCGGGTGCCAAACAGAGCTTTTTGAACTATTTCCTTGGTGGACCGAATGGATTGGATGAACCTCGTGCTTCATCCGCTCCCGGATCGTCGACGAACGAGCGTACGATCCATCAGCATCATCAGTCTAGATCGAGTAATGGAAGTACTTCGAAACAACAGCAATCGAAAGATCTGTTACCTGATCTGAGCACTGGTCGAAGGCCTGGTAATCTCAGATCTGGGTTTGGTATGGAGACGAGCTCGACCTATGATATGAAATCTTTGGGTAAACATCTTGAAGCTGTGGGTTTGGTTTGCTTTGCTTCGCTTTCTCTCCTCCTCTCTTGCTCCTTGTCTTCGACGTAAAACACAGTACCGATGCTGACCATCCTGAGGGTATTTTCTGCAAATCACAGAACTCGCCCGATCATCCTCTTCAACTGACAGCGCGCGAAGAGATGGAAACTACTTTGATCAGATCATTGATAGCGAGTTACTTCGGAATCACAAGACAGACTATACAAGACTTGGTGCCTAAGTCCATCATGCATCTGCTGGTGAGTGACGGCGTCTTCGCCTGTGCTGTACTGTGCTGCGCTTGAGCGAGGTGGGGCTCGGCTGATGTGTCCTTTTTTCGTTTTTTGCATCACAGGTAAACTTCTCAAGGGATGCGATTCAACAAAGACTAGTTACCCAATTATATAAACCCGACTTATTTGCAGAGTTGCTATTCGAGGACGAGGCGCTGGTATCGGAACGAACGCGGATTAAGGCTTTGTTAGATGCGTATAAGGAGGCGTTTAGGGTATTGAGTGAGGTCAGCTTGAAGTCGACATGATGTAGGAAGTGTTCGATTACATAGAGAGAGGGTCTGAAATACATGTGAAGAGGACCAAGACGACTGAGTCCGGAAGAAATGACACTGATCGACGGACGAGCCGATAGCAATTTGTATTTTACATCTATACATTCAACAAATGGTGTTTTTCTGCTCATGCATTAGAGTTGGGATGCTCAATCCTTGGTCACTGATCACTGAGCTGAGATGGGATGAAGTGGTTATTCGGTTATTCACTTGTTCACTGCGGATGGTAGCCAGTCTCTCACACTATGAATTACTGTATACTGTATCGGGTAATTATCCGCTCATTCACTGATGTAAACAAAATCTGACACCGAAACTCTAATACTCTAATTCAGTTCCTTATACGGCCTTGTTCCTCTTACCGAACATTGGTTGAATGACCATTGATAGATTGAAAGATTGAAAGAGTGGAAGCGCATCTCATCTCCGCTCTCCGCAAACTACATCCACCGTTAAGACGCCGACCTCGGGATCAGACTTCGACTGTTGTCTTCATCCTCGACTTGAACCGAGAATGGGGCTGAACGAAAGGCAGCCATACTGAGGCAGTAACACTCCGCTCCTTCCTTTCATCGTCAACTAGCCTCGTCGGGTCGACTTGTCTGTGCTTGTGCCTTGAATGGTGAACGAATCTTGGACATAGACAAATGTACAACGACAACGACACCGACGTCGACATCGACGCACTCTGTCCTTCTCAAGCTATTCGTAGTCGGACATACGGCATTAGAGCTTGGAGCTTGGACATTCGACCTTCGACAATAGGATTCGACCGAAAATCCAATTCCAATCCAGCCTACAGTCCCAGCCCGGACCTAACTTGACGAGGTTTGGCTCGCGAAACGTCATCCGTGATTCTGGTCCATCACTCCGCACAAAATGATGACCATCCACCGAGCGAATAGACCCTGGGTCTTATTCTTACTCCTATTCGTATCGCTCTTATTACTCTTTGCACCTTTCACGCACCATGGCTCGGATAATAGACAGAGGTTGAAAGGGGTCATCAACAGTGTGAAGACTGCGACTCAAAATCAGGGCTTGGGCTTGAACAAGGTAGATGAGAGCTGGGGAGAAGCCGATAAGATGAGGTGAGTCCGCTGCACACCACCGTCTATCTCGGACACACGGAGCTTCTTCCTCGTGAGATGCCGGAACTTCGCTGAGGGTCCTGTTGCTTTTGTTTTTTCTACTATCCTAGAGAGTGGGAATTCAACAGGGCATTGCAATATGAAGGTCAGTCAGCCTTTCACTGTATGCTCGTTCCCCGGAATAGCTTCGGCATTGATGGAATGTCTCAAAGAGTAAGAGCTAAACTGCTTTTGATGATATATGATGCTTAGGCACAGGTTCGAGGATACAGGCTTTCATAGATAAAGCTAGATCGGGAAGACCGTTCACCGTATCAGTCATAGGAGGTAGTGGTGAGTCGCCTTCTCTTATGACCTAGATCAGACTAGACAATAGGGTATCGTGCTGATGTGATGATCGGGAATAGTATCGAAAGGAAGAGGGCTGAAACCACCACCTGGTCACTTGGATCACCATCATATACGGCAGGATGAACAATCTGTATCTCCTCCATCGTCGAATCTGGATATCACAGAAGCTGCCCCGAAGTCGAATCCGCAAAAACAACTTGGAGCTACAACGTTGTATTCCAAAGAGAATCTGCATGTCATGATTTTCGATTGGCTGAATGCGACCTTCCCGAACCCCGGGAATAGGTTTGTGAATGGTGCGCAAGGTGGAGTGGGTGCTGGATATTTTGGATGGTGTTTCAGTGAGTCACAGTACCTATTCTGCTTCGCGACTTTAAACTTCACAACTGCACAGTAGCCTTTCCATCGCAATTATGTGTACAGCTCGCTTACTGATGGAAGGAATTATCGTGCTTGTTGTAGAGGAGCACATACCTGAGGATTCGGATCTCATCCTGGTCGAACAAGGTATCAACGACTTGCTGGAAATGGAGGTCATCAGTCTATACGAGCATCTGCTTAGGGGTTTGCTAGAGCTGCCAAACAAACCTGCTGTGATCAATGTTGAGTGAGTATGAATAGGGCCAGCCTATCCCCATCTGAGATCTAACCTTGTCGTCCAAGAAGAAAGAAAGAAGGCTGATCTCGGACACTGCGTGAAATTCAGAACTTTCACAACCCTTTTCCCGTCGCTCTTGTCGTCTTCAGCATTCCACCAGGGTGTCTTGAACTTCTACGATGTGCCCTCAATAGCTATCCGAGACGTCATACTGCCTAGGTTGCTGGCCGATCCGAATAAGCAGATGCCCAGGTGGTTCAGGACAGGCGAAGATGTCACTTTGCAAGATCCCAAGACTAAAGAATATGGGGGCATCGCAGTTGACGTTATGCATGTAAGTCCATCAGACCCCTCAAGACGGATAGATCCAATGTCGTTTTGACACAAATTGACTTTCTGACGCTTTGGGCCGCGTAGATCTCGGCAAGGGGACACGCTCTGGCGGCTGGGCTAGTAATACGGTATCTGCAAGACCAGATCGAGCGTTCTGCCCCGCCATCGTACTTCAGAAAAGCGCTAAGTCGTTTCGCATCGAGTTATATCAAGAAACCACCTTTGCGTATTCTCGATGTACCTTCAACTTCTCTGACTGGCCAGTTCGACCCTTTCCAACGCGATAGCAGGCATATCCCTGTCTGTCGTTCTGAGAACTCTGGACGGACTCACGGGAAAATATCCAGTGCGCAGGATGATCATTCAGCAGGGCAAGGCACGGGGTTACAGCTAGCTGAGGGTTCGCATGGATGGTGAGCTGGCTGTCACACCTCAAATTTCACCGATACGATAGCTGAGGTATGGCGGATGCTACAGGACGCAATGGGCATGGGCTGAGAAACGATATTTGATATCCAAAGAACCAGGCTCAATAGCGATATTCGACTTTGTGATTTCCCCACCATCGAAGGAAATTGCAGAGTCGAAAGAATCATTGTTGTTGGCTGAATCGGATCCGATGGAAGAGGGTATAGAAGGTCTGCTCATCACAGAATCGGATTACTCGAATGATGAAGAAGATACGGAATTGGAGGCAGAAGAGGATAGTGTTGAAGTTGAAGTCGAAGTAGAAGTTGAAGGGGTTGGACAAGATTCCGATGAGGAGGGAGGAAGAGATAGGAATAGGTTCGAACCTCTACCACTTGGAGCTAGACCCGGTGGACCGTTCAATCTGCATGCGGACGAACATGAGCATCCTGTGAAACCTACCAGGCGATCCCGATGGCATCGAACAGTACCTGATAAAGCTGAGCTGCGACACGAAGAACCCAAAGTAGGGAGCGATATGATGTCAGCAGTGGAACGAGAGATCATGGACTCTGACACCGAGTCGAGACGGTTTATATCGAATGTCAACAAGAGGCAAAATCGCGGATCGGGAGGATCGGTATTTATAGGATATCAGCGAAGTGCGCATTTGGGATTGGGAAGCGTTTGGTGTTGGGTCGACGATGATAGGATACAAGGTACTCAGGTTGATGGATGGTGGAAATTGGATAAGCGGAATATGGGAATGTGAGTGATTGATCACTATCTTTATGATACTGTCTATCTTCTATTATGAATCATCAAAGCTCGGCCTCACCTATGAATGGGGATTGGGAATACCGATCTTCGGGCTGCGGGCTGCGGGCTGCGCGCATGGCTGACATGTTGTGTGTGTGCTCGGTCGGATCTACAGGGTAAAAGAAGTCGCTTCGGGTTTGCAACCTGGTAAACATACTTTACAGTGCGAAGTACTGAAAGAGACTCTGGATCCGTCTGGCGGGAACGAGTTCAGGTTATTTGCTGTGATGCACGATTAGGTAGATCCGACTCGATCAGAATATTTCAGATCAACACAGAACGATAACTTGCCGTTCGCCACAAATGGAAACTCCAACTAGGCTGGAAGATGGAGGTCCATTCGGTTGTCTATTTGGAGTTCGGTTTCGCTCGCCATAGTATCTGTGAATGGTGTTCACAGGACAGGATATTGTTTATTGGACATTGTCATTGAGTCTGATATTGATACTGATATTGCATATACATCCACAAATATAGTATACACATGTTGTAATCAGTAGTAGACCAGGTATGAATGTTCTCCGATGATCTCTTTGGGTATATACAAACGTATATGCAAGGTATATCAAACAACCCACAATGACATCACTCGGGATGGGATCAAGAAGTGATACCACGATCATGTGTCATTTCCAGCCTTCCACAATTCTGATACCTACCATCATCACGATCTCCTGAACCGTTTTAATCTGATCTTGGAATCGCTTTGACTGCTCTTCATTTTCATGGCCCTCTTTGATCGACGTGTAATTGTGTATTGACTCCTCCTTCTCTCTCATTGCCTCTACGAATCCCTCGTCCCCACGACCTTGCCCTCTCTTTACTTGAGATCGTAATTCATGTATCATAGTCAATAATCCTGTACTTTCCAATAACAATGATCGAGACTCGAGCTTCGTAGAAATTACGACTGATTGTTTTAGGTGATCGATAGCCTGGTCTGCTCGTCATTGATTGGAAAGGCGCGTAGATAGGAATGAGCCAATCGTCAGCGGATGCGAGATACGGTAGAATATGAACCCGCTTTGGGCTATTTCCTACATACCGAGGAGCCCATCCGACGCTTGATCTTGTGCTCCATCATCGTTATCATTATTCGTATCATTATCGGCATCGTGCTTATCGAGCGCCAGATCGATTTTCGCTTTGCCCAAACAGACTAATCCACGAGCTATACATTCCAGGTCATTCCCACCTAAAACCTATTGTCAATCAATCTAATAAGCCCAATTCTTCCTGCCTCCCATCTTGTCTCATTTAATGTCGATGAGAGCTGAATGGGTAGGTATAGGGCGACGGGAATCACACTTACCTGATCCCATATCTTCTCTAATTCTCCAACAACCTTCTCGGCCATATTTAGACCTTCAATTTGCAACATCACCTCGCAGAGAACTATCACACCGTATCGATGTAGACTCCATAATCCCAATTCACTCGATAGCTGGACTGCCTCCAGTATGGCCGGCAGAATGTTGTGTGGGGGTGTGCCAGACGTTTGGAGCTTCTCGACTTTCTTATATAGGTCTTTGATGTATTCATGCATCAAGGGTATCCCTCTGGGGATCCTCGGCGGTGGTGATGGTGAGTCCGATGTATTGTCATTCTCGATGAATATAGGTGAAGGATGGCCTGTCTCTCTCATTGGGCCGCCTGGTCCGGCTCGTTTGGAGTAATCGGACGGCGCTCTCGAGGAAACGATGTGGTCGAGAGATTTCTCATCGTCACTGATTCAAGACGAGAAGCGATTAGCACACCGTCGCATGAAAGAAATGACTGATCAATGGTGAAAATGAGTCCTATAGACTCACTGTAATTTGGCTCTGCGTTCAAGCACAGTCCAAACCACTTTAGACCACCTATGATACGAAGACAACGACATCCCTTTCAATGTTGAGATGTCAAGAAGCATCGCCAGCGCAGTGTCATATTCCGCTTGGTCGATCGCCTGTCCAGATAGACCCCACTAGTGATTAGCTACTGTCGCCAATAATACAGATTTTCTTGACTCACTCGAGCGGCCCTAGACAATAAGACCGACAAACGACCGTCGGCCCATGGTGACAAGTCTGAAAGCGCTAGATCCTCATGGTATTCTGCCAAAGCGTCCGAGCCTGTTTGAGATAGTGTCCGTGAAGTCAACGCGGCTTCATCACAGCTTCTGGTCTTTTGAAGACGAATTTTGTCATTTACCTAGCATACCCCACAAACCAGCTTGAGTGGCGTTCCACGCGGCCATATCTAGCTTCTGCCCTGTCCTCCACTGCTTGCTTACTTTCTTATCTCCTTCAGTCGGATGACCCTCCGTGGCGAGCTCTTTGCCTAAAGCAAGGTGGACCCGACGAAATGCGATGTGTACTGGTTCTCCCTAACAGTTGATATCACATCAAGCCGTGCCATGTACCATACTCAGACAGAAGTGATGAGTATGGGGACTTACAAGATCCAAAGCTGGTTTGACGGACCATAAGACGTCCATCGGCGATTGACCCTCAGGCAGCCGATTGGTGAAAATTGGTTTTTGGCGTATACGTATGGTCTCAGCAGGTGTGAATGCGACAGCGGTCGTCTCGGTTTTAATCCTTTGCGCGAGACTGCTTGTCGAATTAACGAATGAACGCCTGATGGGCTTCAAAACCAAAATTAGGGGGAGATAATTTACCTTATACATTGATGAAGACAAGCTTTGTCGCCCGCTGTCCTCGTTACTCGAGTAGCTTCTTCTACAGCCTGCCACAAAACACATCAGCTCCTCACCTACCTTCTTGTTTGAGCGAATGTCACTGAGGGAAGGAGACCTACAGCCAGAGCCGACTCCATACCTCCAGTCGAATAGTGGAAATTGGCGATGTTCAGCAAGGCATGTTGATGCTGTCCTCTTCCAGCTGAGGGGAACTGATAATCGTAGAACCGTTTCAAGGACGATAAGGCCTTCGAATAGTCGCCTGAAGCATTGGCAGATTGGTAGCTGTCATGGCATATATCAGTGCTCAGATTTCATCCATCATATGAACATGTGGGCACTCACTCCTGCATTGCTTTGATCCGTTTATCCAGCGAATCTTCCATCCCAGATCTCCCTGTTGATCCAGCAATCAGCTGAAGTACAACAAATAGAAGATGCGCAGGCCGAGATGCGCTGTATGACTCACGGTCCAATGACCAGATCCCGGCATGAATTGAGGGTCCATCAGTATCCAGTCCACACCATCGTGCGATCTCTCGAGATAGATGGGTGGTTTCGTCAAATGAGAGTTTTCGAAGGGTGTTGAGCAAGGTTCGCGAGAATACACCCAAGGGCGAGTGTCGCTCCTATAGCTTAGGTCAGGGAGCCATTCCGTCTTTTCCCATAGATGGCTCACTATAGGCTCTGGTAGCTCAGTGGGCTACAGTAAGGACAACGGTCAGCAAAGAACGATAGAGAGGTCCGATGTGGAGACTCACTTCTTCGTCGTCCGCATAATTCAGTCTATCGCGTAGTTCCTTCTCCAGCCCTAATATCCGATGTGAGCTTTACGTCTTTCTACCGTACGTCTTTCTACCACAGGATTCCCTCCGGCTCACTGTCTAAAAAAGTACACCCTTCCGAGATGTCTTTAAATCTATCTCCCTATTGAAACACGGAAAACCTGTCAACAAGCGAGCAATGCGAGGGCGACAGCGGACTCACGAAAGCAGTCATCCAGCTACTAAACTTTTCACCTTCTTCATAATCTTCTTCCACATCCTGACCTCTGCTCCTCTTCTTATTGTTCCTCTTCAGGATCTGTGACGTCTCCTTCCGTACCAGAGGGTCCAATTCATCTCGGAGTGATAGGAATGTAGCTGGCTTGCTGCCAATCTATACGTCAAGCACAGGGACAAAGAGTCAGCGCGGCTTTGACATGATTCCCGTCATATCCGAGCCATGGCATACCTCTAGCACTTCCCTGGCTATGATTCGCAGGATGTCGGCTACGAAGCCATGAGAGTATATCGGTACAGGCTGACAATCGTCGTTCAAGGGGAAGACGCGATCGATTATCCAGGCCAAAGCGATATGTAATGGTAATTGAGGTTCGGAAAGTCCACGTCCTTGGGACGTGTGTATCTTGGTTCGCTTCCTTGGCGAAGACATCCTCGTCTGCTTCCACTTTCACGACTTGCGAGAGATGAGCCAGCAGGATAGGGGGGATGAAATGTAACGACAACCGTGAAATCCGTCGCGTGTTTTCTCTCGCCGATGACGTTACGACTCAGTGTAACCAAACAAAAATCCAAAAACATCCTTCACCTTTGATACTTCTCCATCTATGACCCGTCACCGATTTGCCACCATATGCCAGAGCACACCCAACGATAGAATCCATAGACAGGGTTTGAATGAGGTCCGAGGCATTGCTTAAACAGGTCCACCGAGAGCTGTACCGAAGAATGTCACATCAACATGACTCGAAAAGCGGGCATCCTCATCAAGCACACAGACACTCGAGCTCAACATCTCATACTCAGCATCAACATCATCATCATCGATCACAACATGGGGATGTAGAAGATGCGCATGCTCGAAGGCGGTCAAAGGGGAAAGAAAGGGCCATTGATGTTCATCACGCGACTGGAACGCCTGATGAACCGCTCTCGGCCATGCTAGACGAGGCCTTGAATACATCGATTTCCCCTCCGCATTCACCAGCATCCTTACCCTCGAGTGTGGACTCGACGTTCGATGGAAAAGCCTCGCTGATTACTGAACCCCCATTGGCACACCATCACGCTCCCATGAGACCCGTGCCGTCCCGGTTGCTCTCCCAGCTGACCCGCTCGACATTACCAATATCAAGTCTGGCCTACGGCGACTCCCAGCGACAGAACCACCGCAGCCTGTCCTTCGGTGGTGTTAGTGCTGAGGCAGGTCCTTCTACTACGAGATCATGGCGATCGAACGCAACAGTCGCTTTGACGGATGAGCCGTTCCCTGATTTAGACCCTACTACAGGATTACCTCTTAATGAGTCTCGCCGGCGAAGCGGATCAACATCCTCTGAGGCACCCTCTCTACATCTTCAGAGAACTATAACAGGCCTATTAGAAACGCCGCCAAAACGGAAATCCACGGAATCAAGTTTATTACCGACTATACCGGTTTTGTCGAATATCAACCTGTCGTTACCCAGGGTATCCCTTCCTTCTGCGCCGTCCTTGGATTTTGCCAAGAGGGGTATGTCTACCAGCGGGACGCAGGAGGATTGGTCGAGCTGGGCATCAGGATGGTGGAACGGGAATAAGGGGAAGGTCGATGAGATGATGAGCGAGGAAGATAGGGCTGATACGGTAGAAGAAGAGCAAGAGAAATTAAGAAAGAAATGTGGGTGACTCTCTTCTCCCCCATTCCCCCTCTCGCGCCCGCAGAATAAGCATATCGCGACACGGCAGAGGCGGGGATACTGATAGGCTGTGCGGACAGACAAGTCGCCGCAGAATCCTGTAGTGTTCTGTCATGGTTTACTTGGGTTTGATTATCTGGGTGAGCACTTTCCCCTGTTCAATCCAACCCACTGGCGTGTAGCAGCTGATATTGTTGTTCAGGTCCCGCGAACCTTCCAACGTATGTCTGAGCACCGTGATCCGGATAGACGTTGCTAACATTCGGTTCAGACTGCAAATCTCCCATTGGCGGGGAATACGAGAGGTTTTGGAGTCGAATGGCACAGAAGTGCTCATTGCTCGTGTGCCGGCTACTTCGTCCATCAAAGATCGCGCTAAGAAGCTAGAAGAAGTGATTTCCGAGAAATTTCCTGGTCGAGAAGTCAACCTGATAGGGCACAGTATGGTGAGTCGAGCACCTCAAGGCATGATGTGTCATTATTTCCTAGGTTTGTTGATATTTCGGTTATAGGGTGGATTGGATTGTCGATACCTCATATCCGAATTGCGACCCAAAGCTTTCAGACCTATATCCCTCACGACAATATCGACACCGCACAGAGGATCGCCTTTCGCAGACTACGTGATAGACAATGTGATCGGTCGAGACAGATTACCTACCATGCTGTCCCTTATCGAAAATCTCGGACTACCGCATACAGGAGATGGCACGGCATTCTCGGCATTGGGAACTCACTCGATGAAGGAATTCAACGCTCAAGTACTGGATAAGGAAGATGTCAATTATTATTCTTGGGGTGCAAGTACGGAGCCTGGCTTCTTCGATACCTTCCGCTGGCCCCACAGTGTGATCCTAGCGAAAGAAGGCCCGAACGATGGATTGGTCAGTGTGCATAGTGCGATGTGGGGCGAATATCGCGGGACGCTGGTGGGTGTGAATCACCTGGATCTGTGAGTATTCTACACTACAATACCTGACCTGGACGTTTCTGGCGAAAATTGATCATATACCTCTCTCCTCTCAGCGTCGGATGGGTGAATACTGTAAAATATACATTGGCGGGATGGACAGGAAAGCCAATAGCTTTCAAGCCCGCTACTTTCTATCTCGAAGTGGTGAGAACTTCGCGATTAATCACCCTGAACATCCGTTTCGGCGATTGTCAGGCAATGGCCAGACTGACGAAGCTGATTTTGAATGACTCCAGGCCGATTACTTAGCTGAACAAGGATTTTGAGCTCGTTGGATTGATGGGGATACCAGGCATCACTATTATAATCTCTGGCATGGACAAGTGATATCAACGTAGCATGTATGCATTATGGATTTATACTCTTTGGGCAGATAACCATGTGTCGTCATCCTCCGTTTTCAGGCACAGCGTTGATCTATCGGTCTCCCCGGTAATGAAGTCGTCCGAGCTCAATTCGCACTCACTCTTGACATATCTTCTCTCCCTGATAGCATTATTGGTATCGACATGTAGTGCTTCTAACTTTGTCGAACATACCGTACAGCGGGAAGAGAGACGATGCAAGGAACGGAATCACAATGCGGTGGTGGGCAAGTAGGACTAATTGTACATCGCGAGCCCGTGATCGAGAACGACGTTGGGTGAGTTGACGTTCGTTTGCTTTCCTCCGTTCTCCTTGGCTGATCTCTTCCACCATCCATGGAGTCTGCTAATTCGGTCATGATCGCAGATCAATCCTGAAAGGACCTAGAATAGATCCAGAAACGACACCCCCTTCGTCGCCTACACCGAAACGACGAAGATACTCTCCTATATTGATTACACCAAAGACGAAACAATCTGATAACGTCCAGCTCCAAGTTGCCGAAGAACAGATCCCATCTAGCCCTCTATCTTCTTTGCCCGATGATCTTAGTATGTCCGGGTCTCTATTGCCCACCACTACCTCAAACAACATCAAGAGGAAGAGAGGTCGTGCACAAGTGCATGAAGAAGATCAAGAATCGAGAAAGTTGGTCAAAACAGTGCCTCTCAAAAGAGGTCATAAGTCTTACTCTGGCTGGTCATGCTCCCAAGCGCCATCCAACATCCTATCAATGCTCCGATTCGATCATCCGCCTATAGTCCTCAAACTGCCTACCCAGAGTACCGTCGAGGCCGAGTTGAGACGGATCAGTGCGGGTCGCGAATTGCAATCTGATGATGGAAAGAAGGTTAGGGGCATTCAGGGTAAGAAAGTCGACAAAAGCTTGGCGGTCATCGCGAGGGTAGGACAGCCTGGACGCAAGGAAGAGTCGAAGCAGAGAATACAGGAAACAAGACAGCCAAAAGACTCGGTCTTGATCAAGATGGAGGACACGCAGGTAGTGCCCCTTCGTCCCACAGTACACAACGTAGCTACTTGCCCAAGATCTCGATCCAATATCTTCGGCAAAGTGCTGCGAATAGTCGCAGATCTGCCAAGAGCACAGATCAGGACCAAACACCCGACGCCTCCCCCGAAAAATAGACCACCTGTTTGGGCAGAAGTGAGTCTGCCTATCTCGTCGCCGCTCGGTCAAGTAGGGCAGATGCCGATCAATCTTAATGTGCACACTTTTCAGTCACGTCAAGAGCTGTGCGAAGCTTTGCCTTATTACCGAAGTTTCCAATCGGGGATATACATGCATGGTAAGATCGCCTATGGCTACCTGTTAGAAGCTTTTCCAGCTCCGTGAGTCGAAGTCCGGCTGCAACATGATCGCACACCATTCATTTCGTGCTCATAGTGCTGACGTTCCAAACATTATGCATCGACGCAGGCGAGACATTTGGGCTCATGATGGACGAGTCATCATATCTCATGGGTGAGGTCTGAAGCCCATGTGCCGAGACATCCCGACGTGTGTCGAGGTCTATGGGAAAGCTAGATCAGCTGAGTGTTCTCTTTATTCTCATTGTAGCGGAGGTCAATGTATCAAAAGCCCTACATGCGATATCTCCAGTGGTGCTGTGGCGACAGCAACTTTACAAGCCGATCAGTCTCGATCTGACGCTCGTGTGGACACCTTGTTGCTTGCTCATGAAAAGCGAACTCCGATAATCCTGATCGCCGGAAAAGGGTACGAGGAACTACCTTGGTCTTTGGATTGTGCTTACGTCGTTCTGGGCTGGTAAGTCGCGATTGTGACCGTCTCTCAGCCTTACATCGCTTAAGGCGGAGGGATACTAGGATTGGAATGATGACTTGTAATTCTGGATTACAGGTACTGGATCTCGATGACTTGGGTAGAAGCTGAGCCTTGTTCCCCCGGGATCACTCCGCCTCTCGACAGAGACTATTTTCACAGGTACAAGATCCGATTTGACTGGGTCCAAAGCCAGGGACGACCATGGTGGATCAATGACGAGTCTTCAATACAATTCACGAAGACGAGGAGCAGCGTTTCTACCGACAATTCGCTTTCTATGCCTCCACCGGGGCAAGATGATAGCCTTCATGACGGCCAGATCCTTGATAGCTCCACAGGCGAAGTATTGCAAAGACGCGACCTGCCTTGCAACGACGAGACGCGACCTCAAGCTTTAGAAGAACAACAAGCGAAATCCTTGTCTGATGGGCTGCTCGAACCCATCGATGCCAGCACGGGTCTATACACTCCGCCACCCAGCTCAAGCTCTTCGAACAAGTCTTCCAGCTCGGCTGCATTCGATGCCTCGTGCCGGACAGCTTCTCGCTCGAATAACAAGGAGTCGAAACGGAGCTGCTGGCCGGGGTATAAACAATTAATCTCGCAGAACCCCATTCTAAATTTCAACGATGACGCAGTCCGCCCACCTTTGTTCCGCGCATCAACTTCCTGTTTGAGTTGCGGAATACCGATTGTACAAGTGTACAGAGAAGGCTTGATCTGTCTTGAGCCAACTTGCCGAGCGTTCTTCATGCTCATCACTCCCATCGGGGTATTACCTATTCCTCAAGGTTTTCCCCTTACGTATTCCGAGGACTTCCTCCAGCCTGTGCCGACGCCGGACGAGGTTCAGATCCCATACGAAGCTGTGCCGCCAGAACCGGCTCGAAAAGTACCTGAGACGGACAGTCATGGCGATGGCGAGGGCGATGGCGAAATCGGTGGTCGGACACTTTGGCGAGGTGAGTGCGCAGAGCAATGCCACTGGCGAGAAAGGTCAATAATTGTTGACTGATGAAATTCCCGGTTTCAACGATAGGTTGGGTCTGTAGGAAATGTGGCAGGGCTAATTGTAGATGGCGATGGGAAGTCTGGGTGAGTTACGATATCCCCTTGCTACTATGGCTTAGTATCTTATTGATCTTTGAGAAAACTTGAAATGAATGACGAGAATCTTCACTCAGGAATGCAAAAACTGTGGCGATCTGCTGCATCCGATAGATCAGCGTTCCGTCCTACTCAAGAAGGACTTACCGCCAAACGGGCTGGAGACATTCATGGGAAATAGCAAGACCGATTTATCTTCAGGTATCACGAGTGCGTTAAAGTGGATCAGCGAGATAGCATGTGTTTGTGTGGTGTATGACTTGCCGTCTGCGTGAGCTCCTCTCCGCTCATACAGTCGCGAGACTATATCAAGCGCAAAGCCTGACTTACGATGCGCCCACACATCAGAGGGAAAGTTTATCATCTCATACAGCCACACTCACCGATCGCAGACCGACTGTTGGAAGAGTATCAAATAGCAGCGAATGAAGGGGGCTGGTTTCAGCGACGACCGTTAAAGAATGTGAGTCTTCTGCTTAACAGATGCTGGTCAGAGATCCTCCTTTGGTGCTGTTTCAAGAACACTGAATGTGTGTCGTATTGTTGAACTTTACAGACCACCGGTGAGCGATCAAACGAGGCGCCTCTGTGACCGTGGAAATCAATATTGACTTGACTTTGGCCGCCTGCGAAACACGTTCTCCTACAGTAAAAGGGCAATTACTCGCACAGCACTTTGCAGTCAACTTCGGCGCCGCATACAAGTATCAAGTGGACACATTGTCTTACCCTTTCGACAAGGCGCCTGGATGTGTTCTGATGTCTCTCGCTCTGTGAGTAGGCGTGGCTAATTTATGCTGCCTTGTGGGGATGCAGATGACGAGCTGTGGATCCGAATGCCAATTAGGATGAGGATGAGAGGATGAGAGGACTGCAGCTCACGGAGATGATTGTTCGGTGCTTGATATAGGATAACCCAACTAGTCAAGCTCGTCTTAGGAGAAGATGTGGGGTTCAACGAGGTTCTCAGTGTCATGTATAGGGAAGGACAGAAGATGAGCTGGCATGATGATGGCGAAGATGGTGAGTCGGTGCTATATGTCTGTCTGTCTGTCTGTCTGTCTGTCTGTCTGTCTGTCTGTCTGTCTGTCTGTCTGTCTGTCTGTCTGTCTGTCTGTCTGTCTGTCTGTCTGTCTGTCTGTCTGTCTGTCTGTCTGTCTGTCTGTCTGTCTGTCTGTCTGTCTGTCTGTCTGTCTGTCTGTCTGTCTGTCTGTCTGTCTGTCTGTCTGTCTGTCTGTCTGTCTGTCCGTCCGTCGGTGTCCGCGATGTGTGATCGCAACAAATTGAGACGTGATGCAGATGGTATGTGGTCTGATCAGTTGACGATATCGCTGACCCGTCTTTCCTTTACCTGTGTACCTGTGTACCCGTGGATCAGGACTTGGACCAATAGTCTCGTCCTTGTCACTGGGCAACCAAGCTATAATGTCATTCCGCCCTAAACCCAAAACATCCCGAGTCAATCCTTACAACTCGTTTCATAATGCTCATGGCTCGCAAAATCACACGAATGCTCCTATGCATACACCGCCAACTGCTCTGAGCTTCACCTTATCTCACGGTGTGAGTATGTATCTGTTTGACCGGGCGTACAGTATTCGCGGGTCATCTAATCCATTGCGCACCAATAGGATATAATGATCATGCAGGGACACGATATACAGCGGAGATACGATCATAGAGTCGTACCGTCCGGATTCAGGATAGCTTGTACTGCCAGAGTGATCGGTGAGAGACCGCCTGATTGATTATAACGTGTCGCGTATGCATGGTGTGTGATATAATACAACAGTATCTGCTAAATGGTCTGAGCATGGTATAAGCACAGATACGGACATGGTTTTAGCACAACAAACGTGAGCTATTCGGCAGTTCGGCATGAGCATAAGCATGAGCATGATTGTGAGCTGAGTACGAAAGATGGGTGGGCATGTACAGGAAGCAACCCGCTATAATTGACTCTCGTCGTCGACGAAGACCCTAACATGTCCTTTTCCCCATTTCTCCATGATCGTCCGTCCGCTCTGGGTGGGTTGGGAGAACGCTACCTCGCCTTTGAGAGGATCGAAGTGACATCCGTATACGGTGTCGGAGCATGCGGCATCGAGCAGATGGACAGAGAGGTTGTTCGATCGGTACGAAGGTGAGATGTATAGCCTATGTATTCCCAACGGCGTCGAGAGTGATTCGGGACTAGATCAGAAAAGAGGTACCAGACGGTGCAGATCGAAAGTCAGTCTATTGGCCCACAATACGAAGACTACATGGCAGGAATGGGCCACTCACTCGCATGTCACACTTCCGAATCCACCGCTCTCAATCACCACTTTCCCCTTCGGCTCTTTTGCTTCTCCACTATTTGATTCCGCTGTCGATGTCGATGTCAACGAAGACGTAATTGCTGGCGAAGCGATATGGGGCGTGGGTGAACTATTTTGGACCTCGCCATCGCTCAATACTCGCATAGCCCACTTGATACCCTGCGCGACGACTACACCTATGACCCTCTCCTTCTGGACAACTTTCTTCGATATGGCCGTGTCTAGCTTCTGCCGTTTCTTTGCGACTGACGATTTCGAGAGAGGCGGTGGCGAGGAAGTCACGAATAAGAAGATTTTGCAACGTTGCATTATAGCGGGTGGCAGGGGCGGTGAGGATAAGACTCGATCTACCGTGGACACTATTTCGTCCAGCTAGTCAAACGGGATGAAGATCATTCAGCTTAGATTCATATGCTGACAATTCGAATCCAATTGTTGTGTCTGATCATGATCAAGTGGAGGGATGTGACGTACCTTGGTGCCTGTATGATTTCCATCGACCATGATGACTTTCCCTTTCCCCTTCTTATCCACTCCGAAGACAATATCATCCCTGACGACTTTCCAGCCTTTCTCATCTAAATTACTTTTACTGGACCTACCCAGACCGTCCCATATTATACCTCGAAGTACCCTCGTATGATGCGCTACATGGATCCCCTCGTCGTCCCCTCCACGCATGAAGGACATACCGCATTCCGAGCAAGTATGAACCAAAGGTAAATGCGTAAGATGCAGTTGCGTGAAAGGTTTAGAAGGCGTTTTGGCTTTTGTGTTCCAAGGTCTCTTGACACCTAGTACCGATGTTGATACTGGATCAGAGATCTTGCTGCTTTTGCCAGGGGCCGTGACTGTCTTTGCTGGTTCCAGGGGAGTGGATCTTGGATCTGCCTTTCGCTTGAGATGGGGTTGGGGAGTGAAGAATCCTTTCAAGGAAGATTGGATTGCCTGTTTAGGTTTGACATTTGACTTTGACGATATTTTGCTTGGACGTATTCTGTCAGGGTTTGCAGAAGTAGGACTTGGGGTGGGAGGTAGTTTGGATGATGACGCTATTTTCTTGCCATTCTCCCGTTCTTCGTCTTCGTCCTCATCCGCAGACCAGAACAAAGGCGAGCTGCTCCGACTGTGCAAGCCATTAATCTTGAAGGGCGAAGGGGATGAAGAAGGACCCGGGGTTTCGATTCGTGATGAGCTTGGAGGAGAAGACGATCTAATGGTACTTTTAATGAAGGGAGGAGGGGATGGACTGTCAAAGAGAGATGATGAAGAAGTAGTCCGCGGTGGTGCTTTGCCATACGTGCGGCGGATTGCCGGTCTGCAAGACACGTAGAATAGTCAGCGACAAATGCGATACTTCAATATAAGAGACTACTTACTTGGCAGACATGATACGTTGGACGCAGGCCGTATATGGCAGATGTCAGCAACACAGCAATAATATAGCAGGCAATGATGACAAGCAGTAGACTGGTGAGGAAGAAGAAGCAAAGGATGATGATGATGCTGGATTACCTATTGACAGGGCGTGTTTTCCCATTCATGAACATTGCATTTTCAGGAACAATCAATCGCGTCGAAATCATGGAAATCGCAAAAGTCACGTGCTTCCGAACAAACCCAGCGGGATCAAATGTATCAAGTGAAAGGCAGAGTTCGGGTTGAATCGGAATCAATTTGTTAGATTACCACGAGGCAATAGTGCAATAGTGGAGATGCGGCCGAACAACCGATAAAAGCCGCCAGTTCAGATTGGACAGAATAGATCCTGCCTATCGTTACCGCTGTCATTTGTGGTGAAAGTCAGAAACCAACGCAAGCCAAACGCACTTCACGTCGTACTTGTTCATTTATCAACAGTCCATCTTCATATCTGGGTTTCTTGCTTTGTATCTCTGTCCGATGTTGAATCGCGTTGCTCTCAGATCGGCTACCAGCGTGAGTCACAGCTTTATACACGATATGCTGTAGGGTTCCAAAGGATCAATTTGGCACCTGACTTGATAACCTCCACATCTCCCTTTCTCAGCCTCTGACAAGCGGACCACCTTCCGCCAATTCATATCGCTTTAGGAGCAAGAGTAGAAGACTGACAACTGCTTCATCAACTGCAATCGTGTAGCTCCCAAAAAGACAAATCGCCAGAACGGTACTTTCCCAAAGAACATTCGCCTCGTCCTCATCCATCATGGCAGAACAGAAATTTAGACAAGAGAAAGACACGTTCGGTCCTCTGCAGGTGCCTGCTGATAGGTATTGGGGAGCTCAAACCCAGCGAAGTCTGATCAACTTCGACATTGGTGAGCACCGTTCTCTATCTATTGCACAACAGAGTGCATTCAGCGAGAGTGGGCAAGGCTAATCAAGTCGACTGATAGGTGGCCCGACCGAACGGATGCCTCCACCCTTGATCAAAGCCTTCGGTGTACTCAAGAAGGCTGCTGCTCACGTCAACCAGACATACGGTCTTCCAGCTGAGATCGCAGAGAACATCTCCAAGGCCGCCGACGAAGTCATCTCTGGAAAGCTCATCGACGAATTCCCTCTTGTCGTCTTCCAGACCGGTTCTGGTACACAGACCAACATGAACGTCAACGAAGTCATCTCCAACAGGGCTATTGAGTTGATGGGTGGAGAATTGGGAAGCAAAAAGCCTGTTCATCCTAATGATCACGTCAACATGTCTCAATCTTCCAACGATACGTAAGCCCTTCAATCGCTTCTGTCTATTCCGATACCCACGAATCTGACTGATTAGAATGCCTATCATCAAAGATTCCCAACTGCCATGCACGTTGCTGCTGTCGTGGAAATCAACGAGAACCTTGTCCCTGCCCTCAGAGAGCTTCACGATGCGCTTGAAGAGAAGAAGAAGTCGTTTGACCACATTATCAAGATCGGTAGAACCCACTTGCAGGACGCTACACCTCTGACGCTTGGACAGGAATTCAGTGGATACGTCGCTCAAGTAGCCAAGGGTATTGAGAGGGTTGAGGGAACGATCAAGAACCTGAGTCAGCTCGCTCAAGGTGGTACCGCTGTCGGAACTGTGAGCTGCCAATCGACTGACGACTCGTTCAAGCCAGCTGACCATGCTAATTGGATAGGGTCTCAACACCAAGAAAGGTTTCGACGAAAAAGTCGCTGCTGAGATCTCCAAGATCACCGGCCACAAATTCGTCACTGCCCCTAACAAGGTCAGCTCATCGCCACAGACCTATTTCGGAGTCATCAGCTGATCGTGAAGCATTTGATATAGTTTGAAGCCCTTGCAGCTCATGATGCGATTGTGGAAGCCTCGGGCGCCCTCAACACCGTCGCTGTCTCGCTTATGAAGATTGCCAACGATATCAGATACCTTGGATCGGGTCCTCGATGTGGTTTGGGAGAATTGGAATTGCCAGAGAATGAACCTGGATCTTCCATCATGCCTGGAAAGTGAGTCTTACCATTTGCGTCCGTTCCGGTGCGCAGACCCTCACCGTATGGAGGTGCTGATGTTCATGAGTGATCAGGGTCAACCCTACTCAATGTGAAGCTCTCACTATGGTGGCTGCTCAGGTAATCGGAAACAACACCACCATTTCTGTAGCTGGATCTTACGGTCAATTCGAGCTCAATGTGTTCAAACCCGTCCTCATCAAGAACTTGTTACAATCCATCCGACTTTTGGCTGATGGGTCCAGGTCGTTCACCAAGAACTGTGTGGTGGGCATCAAGGCTAACGAGGACAAGATCAAGAAGATTATGAATGAATCTTTGATGCTGTAAGCTCAGCTGCCCACCTGTCTTCGTACGGAATGTCGAGGCATCCAACTGACATATCATTGGCTGCAGTGCTACATGCCTGAACTCTGTTCTCGGTTACGATGGTGAGCCAGATTTCTAAAAAGCCGGTGTAACAGGATCGAGATTAATCCATGATTTTCGTTAGACGTCGCTGCTATCGCCAAGAACGCACACAAAAAGGGTATCACGTAAGTCAATTTGATTCATGCGGCCTTGTGACAGAATAGCACAGCTCACTGGCTCCTGATGTTTTACCGGTGAATAGTCTCAAGGAATCAGCTCTTGAATCTGGTAAACTCACTTCAGAGCAATTCGACGCCAAGGTCAGACCTGAACGTGAGTCTTTTGCCATACCTGCTGACTCATCCTGACCCGACAAATCCTCCTTATCCATTCTACTATTCGCGTATCGCGCGCTTGCTGACTTCTTTGTCTGTCTCAGTCATGTTGGGTCCCGATGACGTGTAAGCGAGTCGTCGAGTAGTCTCAAATTGCAGTAAGCTTTGCCACGCAAGTAGAAGACAAAAAATGACAACCATGCATTGTTGCATTAAAATGCTCGCAAATTCTCTATCCGTAGAGCCTAGACTCCATAAGCGATGATGTGTGCATCTAGGCCTGGGTGAATACGAGTCTGATGTATCCTGACTCCGGGACCTGGATTATGAGAATATGAGAATCGCAATTCAAGTCAAAACCAAAACTTGAAAAAGATGATCGGGTCTCGTCCCGGGATTGAACCGAGGACCACCCCCAAAGTTTTCGTGTAATTGAAAACCCTAAGAGGGCATGCTACCACTGCACCAACGAAACAGGCAACTGCCTTACGAAACCGTTGTTGCTTTTCGGATTTTCAAAACAATATATACTATTACTTTTGGACAGACACAAAAAGGTGTCAGTTTCTCATCGTTGCGAGTCAATATCCGGTGGTTCGATGCATTGTAGAATAATGCACCTCTGTAATGGCGTTCTCTGCATCACACAATGCATGAACCGCTGGATTTTATGGATTGATTGACCTGAATGCATGTGCTGAAAGAACGTCTTGAAGGCTTAAAAGCTGTTAACGCACACCGCCTCAAGCGAATAACTTGGTGTGGGGATCGAGGATCACATTATATTACGTACGCAATAGACTTGGTGCCGCCACCGAACGAATGCGTGTCATAGCTTGAGACGTGTATAACCCAATGCGATTCACCACTTTCATCTCGGTACTTTATACGATTGATCTCTCTGAAATACCTTGAAACGCTTAGTCTGTTTAACATACATACCCGAGATAGACCAGAACTACCCTTGGACGACCAGCCGCAGGAGGAGTGTATCGACACAAGGAGAACACATAGATAGATATAGCACCAAGTCTAAATTCTGACACAAGATGGATCAACAGCTTATCTCGCTTGTCAATAAGGTATGTCCACCCTGGTACACCTCACAGCGGGTAACCATGACAGACTGATCGTATGCTCACTATAATCATAGCTGCAAGATGTGTTCGCATCGATCGGCGTCTCCAATAACATAGTGAGTCGTCGTGCCGTGCTGTTGTGATTAAAGCGAAAGCGTGTCAGCTCACATTGTAATCCCGTACTTGCACTTCAGGATTTACCGCAAATCACGGTGATCGGCTCGCAGAGTAGTGGTAAATCATCTGTGCTAGAGGTGAGTCCCCCATTGACCATTGAAGTAGAGCTAAATCGCTGTTCATCTGACACTGATTGGATCCGGGTTGTGCTGCAGAACATCGTTGGAAGGGATTTCTTACCTCGAGGAACCGGTATCGTTACCAGACGACCTTTGGTACGTAGCCGACCTCTACCAGTACGCATTCTTACTGTGACCGCCATACTGACAATGCAGGTGTGTAGGTCCTGCAATTGATTAACAGACCAGCAACTTCTAAACCTGCTCAAGCAAATGGGGATAAAGCAGATGGAGAAAAGGCCGAAGATGCCATGTCCAAAGTACAGCTCAACGAGAATAACCCGGATGAATGGGGAGAATTTCTTCATCTCCCAGGACAGAAGTTCCATGACTTCCATAAGATTCGGGATGAGATTGTCAGAGACACAGAAAAGATGACGGGAAAGAATGCTGGTAAGTAATAGTTGCTCAAACCAAATCTTAAATCTTAAGCTGTAGTCGATCTGATGGCCTCGCCTGACCGTGACTGCGATTAGGTATCTCACCCAATCCCATCAACCTGCGAATTTTCTCGCCAAACGTGCTCACCCTTACCCTCGTCGACTTGCCCGGTCTCACCAAGGTTCCGGTGGGAGATCAACCGCGAGATATCGAGAAGCAGATCCGAGACATGTTATTGAGATTCATCTCCAAGCCCAACGCGATCATTCTGGCCGTGACAGCAGCGAACACGGATTTAGCAAATTCGGACGGATTGAAGATGGCTCGTGAAGTCGATCCTGAAGGTACGAGGACTATCGGTGTCTTGACGAAAGTCGACTTGATGGATCAAGGAACCGATGTCGTTGATATCCTTGCTGGACGGGTCATCCCACTGCGATTGGGTTATGTACCTGTTGTCAACCGGGGACAGAGGGATATAGATCAGAGTAAATCCATCGCTAGTGCACTAGACAACGAGAGGAAGTTCTTCGAGAACCACTCTAGTTATGCTGGAAAAGCTCAGTATTGCGGAACACCTTGGCTCGCTAGGAAACTCAATATCGTATGTTCACCCTCACTTCTTCCTCTGTACACGCTTGGAAGCTGATATATCGTGTAACGCCCAGATCCTCATGCACCATATCCGAAACACCTTGCCCGATATCAAAGCTCGTATCAGCCAACAACTCGCCAAATACCAAGCTGAACTCACCTCTCTCGGTGGACCGATGGGCGAGACTAACCCAGGTAGTCTAGTGCTCTCCACTATCACCGAGTTCTGCGCCGAGTTCCGATCAGCAATTGACGGTAATACGAACGATCTATCGCTCAATGAGCTGTCAGGCGGTGCTCGTATTAGTTTCGTGTTCCATGAGCTGTACAACAATGGAGTCAAGTCCATCGATCCATTCGATCAGGTCAAGGACGGTGATATTCGGACTATTCTCTATAACTCGTCTGGATCAACGCCGTCGCTCTTCGTGGGAACGACTGCTTTTGAGGTCATAGTGAAGCAGCAAATTAGACGATTAGAGGAGCCCTCTCTTAGATGTTGTGCATTGGTCTACGATGAATTGATCCGAATATTAGGTCATCTCTTGTCCAAGACGGTGAGTAAATCAATCTTTTCCCGAATATTCCGAATACCCAATACGCCGAGTATGCTGACAGTATAAACCTGTTGTGACAGCAAACATTCAAACGATACCCAGAATTGAAAGACCGATTCAACTTGGTCGTGATCAACTTCTTCAAATCATGTATGCAACCTACCAACAAGCTCGTCACGGATATGGTGTCAATGCAAGCGTGCTACGTCAACACCACTCATCCGGACTTCATAGGTGGACATAAAGCTATGGCGTTGGTGAATGATCGAATGAACGCCAACAAACCACCTGAAAAACCGGTCGACCCAAAGAAGATACCTCAAAATGCTTTGAACAACGGTAAAGACCTTGATGCCGATTTCAAGAAGGATGAACCTTCATTCTTCAACAGTTTCTTCTCGAAAGATAAACAACCGAAGAAGAGGACAGCGGCGATGGAAGCTCCCCCACCAGTGATCAAGCCTATCGCATCGCTCAGTGAAAGGGAAGCTATGGAGACTGATGTCATAAGTGAGTCCGCACGCAAATTTATCGCCCTTGGACTTTATCAGAGCCCCGAGTTCAGCTATTGATGATGATTGGTCACACTCCGCAGAACTCCTCATTCAATCTTATTACTCGGTAGTCAAGCGAGAGATGATCGACATGGTACCTAAAGCAATCACTTACAACCTTGTCAATTTCGCCAAAGAGAACTTGCAGCGAGAATTGTTGGAGAACTTATACAAGCCTGATGTACTTGAAGAATTGCTCAAGGAGTCTCCTGATGTGGTGGCTAGACGAAGGGAATGTATCAAGATGGTAGGAGCCCTAAACTCGGCTGAAGCTATAGTTGCTGCTGTATAAGCAAAAGGCTAAATATCAATATAGATTATATTGTTTGAACTTAGGTAGTTGGTATGATTGATGAATGATGGATGATACGAATGTTTACCTGATGCAACAATACGATATAAGCCAGTGAGGTGCTCTGTTAGCGGGACCAAATGATTTGCTGTATGCTGGCTGGTAAACATCCGATCGAGTACGGTGACTTGGTAGTCGAGTACGGTAGTACGCGTCAAGATTATTCTATGGTGCGCAACATGAAAATGTTCCAACCTAATCTCACCGTGCTCTAGTCCAATTCAACTAATTCCATCTAATCTAATCTGCTATCATCTCTTCGCTACTTCAGCTGCCCAAGTCCATACAACCCTGCGGAGTATTCTGTCCACTGCTACACTGCATGCTCGCCTCGTTAGGCCGCTGCTGCAAACTTAGAGATCGCTTTTTATCCGGAGCCATAAAGTCACGCTACTCAAAAGTGTATCATGTCTTCCGCCGAAGCGGAGCGAAAGCGTCGTGTGAGTGCTTTAAAACTTCTCATAGGACTTGCTCTTCCTCTCGACTCTAATTTACCATTCTCCTTCTGGCTTCAAAGGTACGCTGATGCTGATTTTGCCTTGCCCGGATTTACAGGAAGCGATAGCTGCCCTAAGAGAGAAAAAGCTCAAAAAACCATCACCCGTCGTCGAAACCATCACTGTACAATCTTCGCCTGAATCTCATATCCTCGTACCTCCTTCGTCATCTCCTGCTCCGACGCCTCAACGCTCGAAATACTTCGGCAACAGTAACGGCACCAGCTCACACCCAAATGGCTCCAACCCCGTATCCCGAAGTCTGACCTATGGATCCAACACTAATGCTGGGGGTAATGTAATACCTTCGTCCGGTATTGGACGGACGGTTGATACCAAGCAAGATGAGTCTACGAAAAGTCAACATACTTTGACTGGGAGTCCTCAAGATGTACTCAAGGCGTTACATAGCAGGCATAATCCGCAATCGCACTCCGCTGGAGGATCGAGTGCCAACTCCCACTCTGCTTTCTCATTCGACGCCTCAACTTCCCGGAATGGCAATAGCAATACCACCAACCCGGCACTACTCTCGCCGTCCTCACCTCAACCTCTGAGTAGACTGAAACCTAGGAAATACGCGGATCCCGATGAACCTGATTCACCTGTCCAACCCCTATCTCGGTCCTCGGGGGCAAACGGTATTCCTTCGTCGCCTATCTCATCGTCGTCTCGTCCACCCAGTCTAGTCCTCGCTGCTCAGAAGGAGGAAGAGAAGAAGATCGTCGAGATGGCAGATAGGTTGACACTACAGTTCAGGAGTACGCCGCGAAATATGATTCTGTCGTTATTGAGGAAATTCCCGGACGATCCAGGAAGAGCTATCAACCAGATACACGCTATCAACGATCGGAATAGAACCATGTCAACAGCTTCGGCTACGGCTACGGCTTCGACTACGGCTTCACCTTCTTCGGCATCGGCAACTCCACCTAGATTCGAGGCGTTCCAACCGAACAGAGTGAAACCGCTGCCCCAAGCAGGTCAGGGTCACTATAGACCGACATTGGTCCAGAGACCATCAGCTTCTACCTCGTCCCTGCCCTCGATCCCGAGACAACCGCCTAAACCGAAGAAGAATGAGAAATCCAGTATATACGCTAACCGAGCGTCGAATGGGAAGAGGAGAGACCCGGACGAGACTTCTTCGGGCGGGGAAGGGGAGATGTCGGATGGGGATAGCGAAGGTAGTTGGTCAGGCGACGAAGGAAGAAAGAGGAAACGGAGAAAGGGCGATCAGGAAGTGGATGCTGAGGGCGAAGCGTTGAAGGCTTTCAATGAGGTTGATGCGGACATGTTGACCGGTACTATTGGTAAGCTTCCCCCCTTTCTCTTATTCCCAGCTCAAGCTTGGCTTCTGGCGATATGGCATTAATGCTTCTCTATTCCCTCATAGCATGTAGCGCCGAGCAAGCAGCTACCATCATCAAGCTACGGCCATATGATGATGTCGATGAAGCCAGACACAAGCTCACCAAAGCACGGGGAGTCTCGTTCAAGCTGTTCGAGCAGTACACGGAGATCATGGAAGGTTATGTCCAGATTGATGCTTGTCTCAATCGATGCGAAGCTATAGCTACGGATGTAGGCAATACCCTGTCGGTATGGCGAGGCGCATCTATGGCTCAGGACAGCGTAATTGGGACGCCCCGGTCGGACGGCCTTAACGATGTTAAAGTGGATGTAGCGAAAGTGTCTGAATTGCTAAGGAAAGAAACGGATATGAAGAAGCGAAAGATCCTCTCAAGCTATATACAGACACAACCCTCGACTCTGAGCGAAGGGACTATTTTGAAGGATTATCAATTACTAGGAGTCAATTGGCTGAATTTGCTGTGGTCTAAGAAGATCGGTTGTATCCTCGCGGATGAAATGGGTGAGTCTACGGTCCTTCGCTCTGTCACGAGTCTGATCAGTATGCATGCTGATACTTGTCGTAGGTCTTGGAAAGACGATCCAGGTGATTTCGTTCATTGCTCATTTGAAAGAGAAAGGTATAAAAGGTCCACATATGATTTTTGTGCCGTGAGTGTATCTCATCTCACTCATCAGACATTGCTTTGTGCACGGCCGAGCTGATAGTCGCAAAATAGTGCATCTACGCTAGAGAATTGGACTAGAGAATTCGCTAGATTCGCTCCCTCGGTAGATGTGCAGACTTACTTCGGATCGCAAGCTGAACGTGCCGGTCTGCGAGAAGAACTCAAGCGTCGCTTCAGGTCGGGAAGACTTGAGGTGGTCCTGGCTTCTTATACCCAAGTGGCTTCAGCCGACGATCTAGGGTTCTTCCGAAAGAAAATCGAGTTTGAAACTTGCGTTTACGATGAAGGACACAAGCTCAAGAGCTGCACGACCAAAGCATACAGCGATCTACTATCGATCAAACCGAAATGGAGATTACTATTGACCGGTACACCCTTACAGAATAATCTGCAGGAGCTAGTGGTGAGTGCAGTTTCACCAGGTTTGTGTGAATTCTGACCCCAGCTGATCAACGCGAGAATAGTCCCTGTTGATGTTCATTCACAAAGACACATTTGCCGATGCGGAGCCCTATCTACGAGCAATCTTCAAGTCTCAAGGATCAGCCAATCTACTTTCCCAACAGAGGACTTCCCGAGCAAGGACAATGTTGACCCCCTTCGTACTTCGTCGACGAAAAGCACTGGTATTGAACTTACCGCCAAAAATCGAGAGTGTGGAGCATTGCGAAATGACGAAAGTGCAAGCTAAGCTATATAACGAAACTATGAACCGGTCCCGCAAAGTATTACAGGAACTCACGGATGACGCGCTGGAGAACGAAGCTGCCAATGTCGAGGAAACGGAACAGAAGACTTCGAAAACGAAAACGACGAAAGCTAAACCCAAAAAGGGTCAAAATGCTAGTACGATCGGTGCGAGTTCATCGAATATCCTGATGGATCTAAGAAAGGCCGCTTCGCACCCCCTTCTCTTCAGGAGATTGTATACGGATGCGAAGATCAAGAAGCTGGCTAAAGAATGCTTGAATACTCCGACGTACTGCGATTCTCGATTGGATTACGTGATCGAAGACCTCGAGGTGAGTGCTTTTGACTGAATTGCATGGTAGGGTGTGGTGAGATGCGATGTGATGAGTATCATGCTGATTGATGTTGGGTTGAATGATAGATAATGAGCGATTATGAGATTTCACATTTCTGCTCATCGTCAATCGAAGATGTAAGTTTTCGGGTTTCGGTCCTGTCAAATGCAATTGGGATATTGAAACAGGCCAAAGTATGCTGATCTAATTGCGGTGTTTTTTTACCTTTTGCGCATTGTAGGAATTGCGCAAATACGCTCTGGATCCAGAACTTTTCCTCGAAGGAGGAAAGATTGCCGCTCTACGCAAGATTATTGAAAAGTCGAAATCAGAGGGAAAAAGGATATTACTTTTCTCTCAAGTGAGTCGACTTTCTGACTCTGGTACCCATCGCATGGGACTGACTGGGAGACAATTGGATATGTGTAGTTCGTGATGATCCTTGATATCCTGGAAAAAGCACTGGAACATCTCGATATCAAATATACGAGACTTGACGGACAGACCAAGACGGACGAGAGGCAGGGCTTGGTAGATGAATTCAACGACGATCCGGAAATCACTGTCTTTTTGTTATCCACGAAAGCGGGTGGTGTGGGGTGAGTCTTCCGCTCTCTCCATATGATTCCGTCCGCCATCTGCCTGAGAACCCTATCTCCCGCTCGAAATCCACCTTTCCGGTCCTTATTCTGTCGGTTCGCCTCATGTTTTACCCTCATTCGCCCTTGATCCTCCTGGCCCCCCTCCCTCCAAGCTACTAGGCCGCCCTCTCATTTCACTTCACTTTCCTTCCAAACAGCTGACAATCACCACAGGATCAATCTGACCGCTGCATCCGTCGTCGTGATTTACGATCAAGATTTCAATCCTCATAACGATCGACAAGCTGCGGACCGAGCTTATCGAATAGGACAAGAGAAAGAAGTGGAAGTCATCAAGCTAATCACGAAGGGATCGATTGATGTGAGTCAGGGTTTTCTTCTGATTGGGTTCGACCACGCTGACTTGGGAGACTATGTGTTTGTAGGAAGACATGTTAGCTATAGGTCTAACGAAATTACAGCTTGACGATGCAGTCGGAGGGGAAGAAATCACGCTTGACGGAGCCGATAATTCGGGACAAGACGATAAAACGGCCAAGGAAACTAGGAAATCATTATTGACAACTCTGAGGAACAAGTTTGTAGCGGATGATAGTGCGGTAAAGAAGGAAGGGATGGAAGGTATCAAAGAGGAAGGCGAAGATGATACTGAAGATATTGTGATTACTGGTAGTGTGAAGAAGGCTAGAGGCAAAGTCAACGATGTCTGAGGAGGAAAAGTATGTCCTGTGAACATCTGAAAATCTGAACATCTGAACATCTGTGCTGTGCATATTGCGTCCGCCTTCACATTCACCTTCACATTCACACTCGCCCGCGTTTGCAATTCAAAGCTTGTTGTAGTCTCGAATATTCAACCTTCACCCATCTGTGGTGTCATATCGATGATATAAATTACCTAGTATATTCCATACTCTGCTATATACTACAAGAATGCAAAATGCATTGTCTCAGTGTTTGTGTCTGTTTGTTCCATGTGTCGCCGTTCGTCGATCGTCGTTCCGTCGACATAGGTAATGCCGTGGGTCCTGGCTCCTATCATACATTATGCATATTCAATCTATCTCAATCTCACATGTGGTATATATGATGTTGGGTATCGGTGTGCCATTTGCTGCAGTTTGTCGGACTACCAGGCGACTAGGCGTGAATGTCTTATAGGAGGAACTGCAGTGAAGCAGAGGCTAGACTAATTGAACATTGAGAGACCCTTCATATGTTTATCCACTGCCGTCCTGAACTGTTGAAATCGACGTATCATGTAATTAACTACTTCCACTGCACCGGTTCGTCTTGGGTAGGTACGAAGTAGGGGAAGGAGGGGGAAGAGGGAAGGCTACTTTTCTTGATATTGTAACAAGAAAAACAAAGAGAACTGACTCCACACTCACTTGATCATTATCTATACCTTCTGTCCGACTATCGACCTTGACGAGCGGATTCCGGACGACGTACTCTAAGAATGGGCCGACGTATAATTGTCTGAGGATGAACCGCAGGGAGTCTGAGGAAGGGTCGGACAGAAGGACGAAGCGATAGTTCGTCGGCGTGTCGAAAAGGTGGAGTTTGTATGAAGAAGTGGAATATGAAGTGAAGGCTTCGTCCCTACAGCAGACAGAAATGATTGTCAGTCCAGACGTTCAACGATTTATCATCCATCTATCTCGGGGCTGACAGGTGAAACAGAGGTGAATGAATTCAGGATGAAGAGCAGTATAGGCAGATATTCCAATGATCATATTCCAATGGCAATGATCACATGTCATACGTCATACGGTGCACTCACCTCCCTGATAATTTCTTGACCATATTCCTCAGACTCAATATCACCCCATAGACCAACTTGGACTCCTCGTCAAACGGTAATCCCTTTGGCAAAGACGTGTTCGTCGTCCTGTTGGGCCCCCTTTCTCTTTCGTTGGAGGTATTGGATATCAAAGAAGAGCGATTATTTTGGTTTTGGTTCTGATTGTCCCTTTCCACTTGCCCTTGCCCTTGCGGATTGGAATTGTATTTGGAAAATATCGATTCCCTGACGGCGTTTTGCTCGGGATGAACAGTCGTATTGGGTATCCTGTGCACGCCGGGCTTGTAATTGCCTGGAGGAGGGGCTCGGGTAGGTCGGGTTCGATGCCAGTCTTGATAGTATACGCAATCGCAATGGCTGAAATTTAAGTGCAGATGAGTCAGTCAGTCAATCTGCTTAGATGACGGTCATCCCGCAAGCGTGCAGGAAGATTGATCAGGTCGCTCGAACACTCGTACGAACACTCGTTTAGACTGGAAGCTAGATCGACCTGACTTACCGGTCGAATATGTATAAAGAGTATATGGTCATAGCGATTGGACGGAGAAGCGGTAGAAAGTATCCGGATTATCGATGATTTGGACAGCTGTCTTGCGCTCTCTTCTGGTCACCGAGTTGTGCGATGATCCCGCTTTGTATTAACTCGAGATATCCTGCAGGATTCGAAAAGAATAATGATGCTGCAACTGTCGTCAGTCAATGTATGATGGGTCGAGGAGGAGGATGAATGTCAAAACACGTCAACCGCGTCATACAACCCGATACCCACTAAAGTCCAGTCAACCGAAATATTGATCAATACCCACATAACCGGTAAGCTGCGATATCCAACTACACCTCTCACTGTCTTTCTGTCTTTCGTCTCTTCCTCTTTCTTGAAAAAAGCCTTGTGAGGCCACCAGACAACAGGAACATGGCCAGTACAAGTACAGAGAATCAAGATGACGAAGATACAGATACGAAGCTCGCCTTACTATCCTCGCTGCTCGAACCAATCTCGATCCCGTTCGATCTTTTGCTCGAAGCCCTGAACGAGGCGAATGGAGATGTATCCAAAGCTGCCGAGGCACTTCTGATACCTAAAGTGAGAAGTGCAGGTAAAAGGAAAGCCGGAACATCAATCTCGAGCTGGCTCAAGAAGCCGAGAAATGCCCAGTCTGGGTCCGTCAAAGTCAAGGGGAAGGAGGAAGAAGTGTTTGACTTCCTTTACAGCGAAGAACCCATTAAAACCTCGACTTCAGGCAAAACCACAGCTGAGACAGAGCTAGCATCAGGCGAAATAATTCAAGCAGCTACTGAAGGAACCGTATCCTCTTCCTCTTCTTCTTCTCCTGCGAAAAAGCCAATTGCTACAACGACAAATGTAGACTTATTATCCATACTACGCGGACCATCCACTTCCTCGACAATGACACCTACAACAACGAAAGCGAAGAATGGTCCACAACCACCCATCTCTTTATCTACTCAGAAATCGATCGATGCTCACGGACTACCCATAACCCTGCTCGAGTCGCCTCTACCATCCTCGCTCGCTTCAGCGTTATATCTGGAATTGATGCAGGAGTCGGAAAGATGGTATCACAACGAATTCTACCTTGCCGGGAAAGCGGTGAAATCACCACATACCGTGCAGATGTACAAGTATCCTGACCCAGACTCCAACGCTTGGAAAGAAGGGGTAAGGTATTGGTATTCCGGGACTAGCATGATTGATATCGCCGATTATCCGCCTCTCTTGCGCAAAGCTGCGGATCTCGTCGAGAAATCGGTCAATGAGTCATTGAGAAGAAGAAAACGATTTGCATTGGAATGGGCGGGGGATTGGAAAGCTAATTGTTGTGGAACAAATCGGTACGATGGTGCGAAGAGCTCGTGAGTTTCCTCTATCTCCCTACCTCGAGCGACTTGACTTGAGATAACCTCAACGGACCGACTGATAGCTGATGAGTCCCTTTCAATCGTCTACAGTGTCGGCTGGCACGCAGATCAGTTGACTTGTGAGCTTTTCTGAGCAGCATATTATTTTCATGAGCCACAAGGCAGAAGAAAGAAGCTGACAGGAAAACAATATTTACTAGATCTAGGGCCGTATACAACTATAGCGTCGTTATCGCTCGGAACTCCAAGGGCTTTCCGTCTCAGAGAGACAAACACAGTCGATCCGGCTTTTGCGTCGAGCTCAAAGCCTATCAGAACGTATGAGCTCAATCTGGGCCATAATTCGCTGTGCCTGATGAATGGAGGTTGCCAGGAGAGGTTCAAGCATACGTGAGTTTGAATCTCTTCGACAACCTTCCATGTTGCGATAGAGCTGTAAAATGAAGATGAAACTAGTGTACCCCCGCAAAAGGCGTTGGATCTATTTCGGCCTGCCTTTGATGCGAACGAAGATCCCATCCTTCTGTGTGATCAGAAGACATATACCTCAAGAATAAATATCACGTTTCGGTGAGTCGAACAGCTTCTCAACAAAACCCATCAATGCAGGAGTGAGTATCACTGACATTAAACCATATTACAGATTTTATCGCGACGGTAAGTCGAGAATCAATATCAAATAATCTGCAATCGAATCGGTGGCTGAAGACGCAACTAATATCTGCATCTTTAATCACAAAATACAGACTTCCATCCTGATCCTGCAATTGGTCCATACGGTCCTCGAGAAGGCACGCCATTATGCAAATGCGGTATACCGACGTATGTGATTATATTCTGCTTGAATACTTGAAGTACAACTAGACTAACATCGAATCGCATTTCTAGACTCCTACGAGCGGATCAAAAAGGCAAAACGCGTTCGAAGTTCTTACCTCCTTCTCCCAAGAAGCCCTCCTCGAAGGACGAGAATGAGATTGGAGACGCGGTGGCTGGAAGCGCATTTGTGGATGACGATATGATGTACTTCTGGCAATGTCAGAGCCCGGCTAAGACTGGTGACATGAAAGGGTGCGGTTTCTTCAAGATCCTAGATATGAAGAAGGAAGGTCGAGGGCCATGTCTGAGGGATCCATCCGCTTGATGTGTGTTCTGCCAGTTGGAACTTGTTGTCGTTGTTTGTTACAAAGGGTATAAGGTATGCTTGGTATATTGTATTTGTTGTATAACCTAATTGTGTTGTCTACGAATTGTACGATTAGCCCCGTATGCGAAACATGTACTGTAGAATCAGAATTGAAGATTGAACGCATCGACAATGACCTACCTAATCGCTGTCCATTTTCGCATCCCCATCCCCATCCTCATCCTGATTATCAGGTTCATCCTCATCCTCATCTTGCAAATTATCCCCATACTCTACATCACCTCTATCATCCATCTGACCTCCTTGCTCATCTTCGAATTTTACCGCTCCACTTTCCAATTCTCCCTCTTCTTCTTGTGCTTGTTCTTCTTCTTCATCTTCTTGTAAAGCCTCCACTAAGCCCTCGAGATTTTCCTGCGCCTGAGCCTGTTCTTGCGCTTCTTGTTCCGCTCTGATTCTTCGTCTCTCAGCCTTTTTCGCAGCTCTCGCTTCCTTCCTTTCGTTCTCTCGGCGTTCTTCTTCCTGGATATTGATCTTCCCTATCGAGACCCCCAACGCATCGTTCAGCCTCTCCAGCTGGATCTTGGTGACTGAATTAGAGGAGGACGACGCTCCAAAACTTGAATTCTGGAGGAAATGCAGAAGATGTTGATAGGTCGTTTCGGTCGATAGTTTCGTCGGAGGACCGATGGGGTCGATCAGGATGGGTGATTTCAGTTGACGGTCCATGGTTGTTCTCCTCTCCTAGTTGTTGTGTGTCTGGTCCACGTAGAACAGAAGATATACGAACCAAGCTATGTCATTTTGAGTGAATATAACTCACTGGATCCCAAAAATCTTGTAAGCTTGTTAATATTACGTAACACAATAACGTCAATATGCCTATAACGCTATTCGTCCTCGGTCTACGATTGCCATATATTATTTGATTCCGCCTCTGTTACGCTCCTCCTTCAAGGTGAAAGCGAACTCGCCTACTTAGTTTAATTTGCATTTGACAGCATATCAGCATATCAGTACATCAGCAAAAGCAGGACAAGCTAAGGGAAAGGACTGAAGCTTCCCAAGACATCAAACGACTGACAGAAAGCTGGACAACAAATCACACCACAGCACACCACGTCACCTCACATCACACCACACCAACATGACAACGATACCTTCGAGATTAGCGAAATTGACGACCACCGTCAACTCATGGGAAGAGGCCAGGCGAGCCTCGAACGCGGCGTACAGAGCATGGTATCGATCTGTGAGTCGGCCGGGGCGTAACTGTTTTCATTTGGGCGTCTGGCCTGCGCGCAGTCGTCCGCGATCCCCCAACCTTGAACGCAGATGAGACGGGTAGGGACTGCCCAAGGTTGAAGTGCGAATGGCAAAGATGTGGACGGTGAGAAGCGATGTCAGAGATGAACATCTTAATGCCGAATGGGATCGGATCCTACGAATTGAGGAGGTGGTGCAGCGATCGTCGTATGCCGGGATGGGATGGGCGGGCGTTAGTCGTGCGATGAAAGATATTATGCCATTGACGACAGAATGCGTTCGTGGACATACAGCTGACGCTCTTCAATTTCACTCTATCTCTATGGCAACGATAGGCTCCCGACATCGTCCAATTGTACACACTCAACGTTTCCCCTTCGTTGGTCCGACTGAAGTTCAGACAAGATTTCGAGCGGAATAGGGATACTATAACTGATCTGTCAGTTATGAACGTCATGTTGCTCAAGAACCAACAGGAGTTCCAGGAGACGATGAATGCTTGGAAACAAGAGGTGCGTGTTTTTTTGGCTCCCGTGTTGGGATTTACTGTATTTTACGTGATCTCGAGGATGAGCCCTGTCTTCTGGACCGTGGATTATGACTATGGAAAGGTTGTACCCCGTACTAGAACTAGGAAGAAAGAGAGGTGAAGGGGGATCCAGAAGCAGGTTGAGGATTAGAGGGAGGGAGAAAGGGTCCTCAGACTCAGCTAGTCTTTTGTTGCTCCGTTTGACAATAAGAGCTGTCCAATTCACGTCAAGATCACATCGAAAGGAAAAATAGAGAGAAGCCACGATGATTACTTCTGCCTCAGGGCGCCCCCTCGCTGGATTCAAGTGCTGATCCTCCAATCCTTCATAGCCCCACGTCATGCAATGGTTCAAGCGATTCGACGATCCCGCACCACCCAAGACGTTCCTCGAGAAATTCTACGCATCAAGAGACGATCCATCCCAAGTATCTTCCTTCTAGATTGGATCAAAGCGGATCTCACTAGACATTGTCTAGTAATATGGGATGACATATACAGAGCAGAATCACATGCATGATCAACCTGATTTCTTCCTCTTACCTCATCATCTCACCCCTGGCGCTCATCTTCTAGACTTCATTCTAATCTATACATATACATCAAGTACGAATACAACTATCAACATGTTTCTGTCAGGCTTGATCTCTATCAGACATCTGCAACGTCTTCCATCAATCCAGTCCCAGTAGAATGTCTCTCTGCTACGCCTTCTCACAGACGCACTTATTACTCAGATACCACCCTACAGCTCATCGGGAATATCCAGCATCGCCAATTGATCATCGTCCAACTGATTATAATCATCCATGACGAAATCCGCATCTACTTCCATATCCAAATCTTGCCCGTCTCCACCATGACCATTACGCATATTCCCATTCCCATTAGCCATGGATTTCTTCAGTTCAATTTCAGCCTGTTCAGCTTCGAGCTTATCTTGTAATTGCCTCTTCTCTATATCTTCCAACGTCCACAGACTTATGCCTGTTTGAGTATGGTCGAAAGGCTGGGAGATCTGCCTGATGAATTTTTTAGCTAGGGCAATAGAGACGTCGGTGGATAGGTTCGAATGGGCTTCGGTGATATATGCGTTGATCCATTTAGGTAATTTTGCTCTTTTGTCTTGTCGTGCGAATCGCTAAAACGCAACGGCAATAGTCAGCTATCAAACCAAACTGCAACCCAAAAACATGATCTATGTCTGTGCTCTACTGCACGGGTACCACAACGAGGATATTTGATTATACGAGAACCCACCTTATCCGCAAATACCATCAAACCCCAATCCGTCTTACCTCTCAGCACACGTCCTACACACTGCGCAGCATGCCTCATAGCGTCGAAAGTGAGATAATCGTTCTCCCTTATCCTGTGATTATCTCTCAGGAACTCTAATCTAGCTTTGAGGATACGCGACTCGGTGTACTGATAAGGTATACTGATGTTGAGGCAACGCATGATCAGTTTCAAAGTGCGGCCACACAACAGCTGACTTACCCAAACATTATCACCGCTCTTCCATAATTACTACCATGAATCCATCAATCATTCTGTCTACCTATCGAGCCATTCAGAGGGTGAGAATCGCTTACTGGTCGAAATCGATTCCTTCCGATACTTTCCCTCGAGCGACAGAAAGCATAACAGCTCCTCGGCCATTGTTACATGCTTCTCTATAATTCCTCAGGGCGATCGAGGTCTCCATAGCATCTGGAGTCTCTACAAACAGTAGTTTGTGTTTCCATACTTCACTCAAAATACCCTGTGAAACAATGTAGCATTAGCATGACTTCGATCAAACTAGCAACACACGCAAGCTCACCATATCATACCATGCTGACACTATACTCTCCATGTACAGATAACTAGGAAAGAAAGCGACCACGCCGTCTGGGACGGTCTTAGCCATGTCTATGAGGATACTACCGAAATTCCTGACTACCGCGGGGTCATTTCTGACCTCGAATCGCGATGATATGGGCACTTGATCCGATCCTCGCGTGATGACCATCGGCAAGAACGCATTCCTCGTCAGAGTCATAGGATATGACTGCTCGGTGACAGGGCGGAATTGAAGGATCTTGGGATACATGTCGAGAGGCGAGATCGTTCCGGAGGTGATGACTACCGAAGAGAAGCGCTCGAATACCGGCGCGATCGCCAATGAGGGATCAAGACAACTTAATGAAAGCCAATGTCAGCTGTTGTGGTCCAAAACCACAAATAATCAAGCTCACGTGAAATGGAATATCGGATTCGGTACGGTCGCATGTTCCGTTTCGTACGGTTCCAGGATGAGCAAGAAGCCTTTCTCGTATGTTGCCACCAATGTACCGAACGATGCAACCTTTTGCAACGAGTAGTGTTCATCAATATTCGTTAATTCGAGCGTTCGGACCAGCGATGTCAGACGCTCTGCCGCGAATCTGGCCAAAAACGTCAGTTAGCTGCTGCATCGAATTGGACTGAAATCGCTCACTTCAACGGCCGTTTCTCGATGTACGTTATCTCCTTCAGATGCGCCAAGAAACTCTGTGGTGTCTCGGCAACGACATGTAAAACCCTCATTCTCGTCTGCTCCCAACTTTGTTGTCAGCTATGACCGTACGATTCAGCGAAGGTCCCGGCAGCTGACCTTTAGATACTCTATGAACCTCTTCAAGAAGGCTATAAAGTGCTCCGCTTTCCGTATGTTTCCAGGCACAGCTTCGTCCAGCATGTCCTTTGAGAGGACAGGGCTGACCATCATATCTTCGTCCTCCCTCGCTTCATTCGCTTCCTGCAAACCCTCCACCAACTTCTTATACTCATCTTCGAGCTTTTGCGAATCCGTTTCTTTGATTCTACGATGAGCATTGTCAGCTTGTTTGCCCGTAACAGCCGTGTTAAAAGTAGCTAAGCTTACTCTGCGATCTTGTCACTGATTTTGTTCACACTTCTAGCGGCAGAGTCCAACATTGGCCTAGTCAGATCGATTGACAGAGACTCGATACAAACGTTATCTGATTCATTAAGAGCTGTGTCAGCTGGAGCGGAATGACGATGTGAATTCTAAATGCTAACCTATGTTGTGCGCCTCGTCAAAAACCACAATACTCTCTTTACTCATTTCCGCCGACACTTGCTCTGCTACCTTCGGATCTAGCAGATAATGGAACGAGTAAATGACCACATCGAGGAAAGGCAACTGCCGCACAATATCAGCTTATTTTCCCCCTTAATGCGGTACAGAAAGCTGATGATCGCTTACCATTCTACGTATCGTGAAATACGGGCAGACTCCTTTCTCTTTCCCGTACTTCTTGACATCGTCTATCGTATATATACCTGGCGGTATCAGATTGCCCGTTTCATAGTTATTGAGTTCCTGTGACATCCGAGTGAGCGATCTAAACAGCAGTCCGCGGGGATCAAATCTGGCTTACCTCGTGATAGCTACACAGCGGAACGCTACCAGGATTCGCTCTACCCTTCTCACACGCGAAAGCAGAAGTTAAATCCCGACAACGTGAATCTACCACTTTACCCTTCTTCTCTTTGCTGACCTAATGCATTTTTGCGCCGGTCAGTTTCAACACTCAATTGTGATAGGCATAAAGCGGCACTCACTTCAGGATGTAGACATAGATTCCTTCGGGAGGTCAGACCCAGTCCTCTGAAGTCACCATCGTTCGCTCCCATCTCAGCCCGATATTCCATCAGTCGCTTCAACTCTGCCAAGGCTTTCTCTATCTCCGGTACAGTACGTGAGCAGTATATCAACTTTCTCTTCGTTGGGTAGAACTGGTTGAAACGATGAATTAGCCAAAAGTTAGGTAATAATAGCCAATGTTGTCATTGGCGAGAGGACTTACCTGCATGTACGAGACGATCAAGGACAGAAGCGATACTGTCTTTCCGGTACCCGAAGGCATTTCCAGCACACAGTGCCCCTTCAGGAAGAGGAGTCAGCCAGGTCGTCCATGACGCTGGCGTGTTACACAGCTGTACTCACACCAGCATCGAGGGTCGTCTTGAGATCAGCCATATAAGAATATTGTTCTGAATCACCCAATAAGGGAGTCGTCAGCTAGGCCCATCGACCATAGGAGTCAGCATACCTGGATAGAGTCTACAATTCCTCATTAGCTGGTGACTATCTCGCCCACACCCAGGGAAAGCTGGACTCACCGATCATAAGGGAACAGAACGGGCAGGTCGCCCAGCATGAACTTCATCGTGGCTGGTCTGGCGCCCGATTTTTTGTTTTAGGCTAGAATGAAGTGTCCGTCAGACGGTGTATGCCCTTCCTGAACTCTGGGTCGGAGCAGCCCTGAAAGATGTGCGAGACTGATCAGAGGTTGATGCTATAGTTTGAAGAAATAGGTGGCCAAAATACGGGTTGTACCTCTTTCGTCATCACATTATTTCACGGTTGATTGGATCGCAAACAACAAGCGGTCATCGCCGGATTGGCACGACACGGTTGCTCTGTAGAAAACCAGGATATGTCATCTCGCATACGCCTCGGCATGCATGAAGATTGAAGCCATGCTGCATGCCTCAAGGACGGCTGAGGACGGAGGGCGACCCTGATGCATGCATAAGATGAGATGTACCCGAGACCTGTAGTCGATTGAGCGGTCTGCTCGGTCCTCGTAATGGACAAGGGATGATGGATTTGAGGCACGCAGGTAGAGTTAAATGTTAAATGCGCGGTCGCCGTCACCAACACTCGTGTTGTCATTCCGTCAATCTCTAATTTCGTTGCAAATCTCAATTTGACATCATCAGACTGATCGTACACGCTAGTCCGTCCAATTTGACGAGGCTTTCTGACACAAAGCATTTACACGTCGGCCAAGGTTCGGTGACGTTGACCCGCACAGGGAGGTCAAGGAATCCGGGAGCCTGATTTCACGTAACCCAGACAGCTCGCAAGACCGCTTTGATGAGTCGACCAATATGATCCCTTCACCTCGGCGGTCGGTCTCTCAGCCTGCTATACACTCCAACGTCAACACTTGGCCGGATGTGGACGACGATGATGGCTGGCAAGGTGAGTCGTTCATAGCGCACGCGGACCATTTATTCAGTTGACCTAATCGAGCTTTGATAAATATCATCCAGATATGCCGGTCGTGCGAAGCTCGAACCCGTTTGACCTAGACGAAGACGATATCAAGAAGTATCATTATCAGCCCTCTTCTCTCAAGTTAGATCCGTCGTCCTCCGCCTCTGGCTCATCAACACCAAATCCATCAGGTGCCGCCAATGCCACGGGCAATGCCACGGGATCGCACATTGAGTTGGAGGGAGATACGTTCGGTGATTCATGGAGAGAGAAAGTGGTTGAGGACGAATCTGATTATACGAGATTGAGATTGAACGAGGATGAAGAGTCAGAAGAGGTCGCGATGCGGACGAAATACCTCTTCGACGAGGACAAAGCCATGACTCCTCTAAGTCAGATGCAAGCTACCAAGAATCTGTTGACGGAAGGTCAGAGGATAGCGTATGTCGGATTGTGCCAGTTGATAGCCAAGCGGATGTTGAGGGACATGAGTCGCGGCTGGGAAGGACACAAAGCTACAACAGCAAAGAGTAAGATAGGTCTGAAGGGCAAAGGCAAAAATGATGTACCGGTGGTGGAAAGTGGGAACATATGGATGTTGAAGATCATGGCTAGGCTGTATCAACACATGGATGTGTCCAGAGATGGTGAGTCACAGAGTTCAGGCCCCAACCGAGTTCTGCTTGATGCCTCTCTCTGCCATATCTCCCTGATAATCGATCCTAGACTCCTTGATCATTCCATTTTATGACAATTGACTGTCGACATCCTCACAAGCTGACATTGTGATGGCGCTGTTACAGAACAACGGATGATAGAATCCTTGGCGGAACACGGGGTCGACCCTTCAGACTTGGTCCCAGCATTGATGACCACGCATACCGTCAACAACCCGGACTTTGACCCGAAGGCAAAAGAGAAAGCGGATCTAGAGGCAATAGCAGAAGCCGAGGAAGCTGATGCGGAGAGAGATGCAGAGAGTGAGAAGGACAGATTGGCTAGGCGAACCCAGGAAGAGATTGACGACGAAGAGAATCCTCCCCCACCTTATGAAGCTCGCGAAGAATCACCATTACCCAAGAATACGACGAATCCTTTTGGGGACGACGACGATCCTAATCAACATTCACCTCCATCCCAATCTCCTGCACCAGTTTCGCCTAAACCCACGACCTCATTCTCACAACCGACCACAAAGCCATCTCTGTCGAAACTGCCTTCATTTGACTTCGACGAAGATGACGGTGATATAGGTTCTATGTTATCTCCTCCGCCCACGCAGCCTCATTCCCCTCATCCCCCGATATCACCTTCACAACCATCTCCGACAGAGGAGAAGAACAGCGGGCCTTCGCCGAGTACCCCAGAAGAGGACTCTGACAAGACCCCTAAAGTGAGATTTGCTGAAGTTCAAGCAAACCCAGAAGAGCAGGCTGAGGGTACGTCGACTCCTGAGGAGGAGTCGACCGAAAAGGATGAGCCAGCACCATTACCTTCTTTACCTGGTGTCTCGACATCACTTTCGAACACAGATGAAAAGGTCACACTGGATATACGTTGGACAGTCGTATGTCACCAGCACGGATCCGTCCTCCTCTTTCTAGCGCGAAAGCTGATTAACAGACTTCACGCAGCTATGTGATCTATTCCTAGTCCTCATTGCGGATTCAGTGTATGACGCACGATCTCGAGCGTTTCTCGAACACGTCTCTTCTGCTCTGGGCTTTGAATGGCTGGATCTCGTTCGATTCGAGAATCGAGTCACTGACGCTCTAGAAATTCAAGAGGGGACGGAAAAGACAGCTCAGGATGGTATCATAGAGGGAAGGAGGAAGGCTGCCAAGACAAAGAGATACGCCTTGATGGGTCTAGCTGCTGTCGGTGGGTCATACTCTGCCTTTCCGTCTCGATGTCCGATTTCGCTAACTGGGTCTCTCGCTCTTGCAGGCGGTGGTCTTGTGATCGGTCTATCGGCTGGGCTAGCTGCACCTTTAATCGGTGCTGGTATAGGAGCTGCACTGGGTACGGTGGGGATCACTGGGACTGGAACTTTCTTGGCAGGCGCTGGAGGGATTGGTCTAATCACTACCGGTGGAGTTTTGACGGGTGCGAATATCGCCGGGAAAGGTATGGCACGAAGAACGAGGGAAGTTAGGATATTCCAGCTTAAACCGCTCCACAATAATTCCAGAGTCAGCTGTTATATCACTATGGGAGGGTAAGTTCGAGTCACCATCCTGCTTTCTGATTCCCTGTATGATCACTGTAGGCTGACATATCCCATCCTCAGATTCATGGCGAGCAAATTTGACGATGTCAGATTACCATTCTCCGTGTTGGACCCCATAGTAGGGGATGTATACTCAATCCTATGGGAGCCCGAAATGATGGAGGAAATGGGAAGTGCAATGAAGATCCTGACTGGAGAGATTCTAACTCAGATGGGACAACAAGTATTGGCGGCCACCGTCATGACTGCTTTGATGAGTGCCTTGCAGTGGCCTATTAGTGAGTGTACTGTCGGATTGAATCCCGTTGTCAAAGGAGCTAAACGCTGACTGCAACCTTCCTTCTGAAGTCCTTACCAAACTCGGGTATTTGATCGATAACCCCTGGTCAAACGCTTTGGATCGAGCAAGAGCAGCTGGACTTGTTTTGGCAGATACGATCCTCAATCGACATGCGGGTATACGACCAATCTCATTGATCGGCTTCTCATTAGGTGCACGGGCTATATTCTACGCTTTGATCGAATTGGCAAGAGTGAAAGCCTATGGATTGGTTCAAGACGTCTTCATATTCGGCACGACGGTCACAGCGTCAAGGAATACCTGGCTCGACGTGAGATCCGTCGTAGCTGGCCGTTTCGTCAACGGGTATGCCACCAACGATTGGATGTTGGGATATTTGTTCAGAGCTACTTCCGGTGGACTGAATACGGTTGCCGGACTCAGACCAGTGGAAACCGTTGCTGGGCTGGAAAATGTGGATGTGACGGAGATCATCACCGGTCATATGAGTTATAGGAGCTGTATGCCTCAATTGCTGGCGAAAGTTGGATTCCCCGTAACGGCTGAATACTTCGATGAGCCAGACGTACGTATTCCCTTCTTGGCTTCTTGCTTTACGGTGAAGGTCTCTGCTGATGATCTTGATGAATTATAGGATCCAAATGTCGATATGAGTGTGCAAGAAAGACGGATAGTCAATGAAGCAGAGGAAGAAGCCAAATTGAACAGACGGAAGATATTAGGTATATTCCCCGTCAACAACAAGTCTGCTGGTGGAAATTCCGGTTCAGGTACAAGCACACCCAATCCAGACAAGGACAAAGAGAAGAACGGGGATTCTTGGACATTGCCCACTCCAGGACCAGGCGGTGGATACGAGTACGAAGATGACGATGATCTGCCTCCGAGGGAAGAAGCAGATCTGGGTGAAATACCCGGATCCGCATCAGCGTCATCGTCCAAAGACCTCTCGGCAGAACAGGAGGAAAGTCGGCGGAAAATACTTCAGCAACAGGAAGAGGAGAGGAAAAAGGACGAAGAGGCGATGAAATCGATTTCTAAAACCGCTGGATTCGATTTCAAAGCGATCTCTCAAGCTCTGGGCAAAGATATCGACGTCGATAATCTGAAACAACCTGAACCCCTCCGATATCCGCATCAGAACGCAGGTGGGGTATTGACCGAGCCACGAGTTCCACTAGAAAGAAGTGGAAGTGCTCCTCCGCCTATTGTCCATGAATCGCCCGATGAGGAAAATACCTGGTCGTCAGCACAGGTCCCCTCGAGCTCAAGATTTTCGAGACCTCCTGCAGTCGTAGTCGATGAAGAGGGGGACGAAGGGGATATCACGACGAGTATGAATACGAACACGAGCATGACTAGGGGGTTGTCTCTCAGTGATTTACCAAGCTGGGAAAGACCCCAAGTGCCCGTCCAGGTGGACTCCGCGGTACCGATTGCGCCTCATGAGGACGAAGAGGTGAAGTCTCCAAGTTCAGCTTCAGCAGGATTATTCAAGTCACCCGTATTCTCTTGGAACGCTTGGAACTCAACTTCGGGCAATATACCTACTGCGAATGAGATAATGAGGGATACACCGAAGCCAATTAGGAGTGCTCCGCCCGCAAGACCTCATCCGAAGGAGTTCGTCAATATGAATCCGTTCATGGCATCGGCTTCGATGAACGAGGGATGGGGAACAGCATCGTCCCGATCGGGCGGGCTAGGTATGGCGAGGAGTGAGAGTGAAAAAGACAGAGAGAGGAAGAGGCTACAAGATGAGCAAGAAGCCGAGACGAACCCTTGGTGACACAATTCAATTACATTGCATGACGACTCGCTTTTTTCCTTGCTTCTCTTCTACTTCAATCTGATCTTCGTTTGCCTTGTATCTTATTCACTGTACGTAGATCTTAGCATTGCCATTGGTTCTTATCTTTTTATTGTTCTCCCGCATAGTTGGTCTGCCATGCATACGAGGTCCTCTCCAGGAAGCTATCATTTATCAATCGATGTACTACAGGTTTTGATTAGAACAGGCCATGCAGAAGATCAGGGACGGCAGTGCTGATGCGTGTATGATGATGTCGAGCATGGAGTATAGACCTATTGTATTGTCCTTGAATGAGTGTATGAGTGACACAATGCACCGTACGAGTAATGTGCACTCTAGATCGAGATATTAATGCAATTATTGGACGTATGTCATTCCCTTGCACTTGTACTCGTATACTTGTACTGATATTACAATATTTATTGATTATTGAGTTACTTCTTTGAAGCTAGTCCTGCACAAGGTACAGCTAAGCACAGTATAATCCAAAGCGCAGCTACGATTCCTCCCACGATCAAAATATCTCTCTTGATATCACGGTACACCCTCTTGATTCGTGGATCTTCAACTAATTTCTCCGGTCCAAACACTTTGGTCCTCTTCTCCTTCCCTTTGCCTTTTCCTTTCAAATTCGATTTTGCCAACGTGCGTGATTCTCGAATTGATCTTCCTCCGGATCCGACTAATGGATCAAACGAATTGATGCAACCTCCCGGTCCTCCGCCCCCAAGAAGACCACCACCACCGACGCCGCCGCCAGAAGAAGGGGTAGCGCCTTCTTCGTAATCGTCATTGAAATTCGACTTCCTCAATCTCAGCAGGATATTCGAAATTTCTTTGGTGGCTCTTTGATTCGTTAGAGAATGTAATCTAGATTTCGTCCTTGTTAATGGTACTCCTCCCCCGGCACTTGCTCCAGTATTCGCATTCGAATTTGAATTCGCGAAGTTTATCGAACCCCTCATTGATGATGCCGAAGAAGGTAGAATCGGTCCATCATCATCTCCATTGCCAAACCCGTTGCCGTTGACAAACGGTGATATCTCCCTTCGTTGTCTTTTCGAATCAAACGATATCCTACCCTGAGGCTGAGGAGGGGGCGGGGGCATCATGTCATCTGTTATCGGGAAAGCTTCCGATGCATTGGGCACTTTGATCGTCGATCTTCTGATTTCTTGCCGGCGCCTCTCAGCTTCAGTCAATTGAATTTCTTCAGGTCGTTCATCAAGGACGGGCAAAGCGACAGTGATCGAATCCGATTTCGATAAGGCGGGAGAGCCATCCTGTTTCAGTAACAACTCGTCCCCCTCTTCTGACGAAGGTATACTGGCGACTCCTCCTAAATCAGCTAGGGGCCGGACCTCTTCAGGCAGGCTGATATGGATTTCCCGTCGGGTGATGGTAGGTGTAGGTGTCGATTCCGAGTTGAATGCGTCTGCCTTTAATTCCATATCGTCACGCCCCGCAGCTTCTACTAGTTCCTCTTCGTCGTCTAGATCGTCCATTTCCCACGGGCGGACTTGCCGATGGGACCTGCCCCATACCTGAGTACAGAACCCTCGATACGCAGAGTACGCTTGCATGGTCCCGAAAGAGGCGAAGATGATCGAGAAGAGCCGCCATGCTCGATGGCCAAATGGTTGGGCTGGTAGTAGTAAAGTTAGAAGCAGGTAAATCAACGCGCCCAGGGCGAAGTCGGCAGCTCCGATCATGTACCTGTGAAAGCCAGAATAGCAGTCAGCGAAAGTGGGCTTGATGAAGTATGCTCCGCCAACGGACTAACCAGAACAGCTGTTTCGGCCGATTTATATTGCTCCTTGCATGTTGGAGGAAATGGGGCAGACTCTGGGTCTCGACAGTGTGATATATCTCCTCGTATAAAGGCAAGAACTACCAATCAGAATGACGCAGGAGTCAGCTGAGACACTCGAGAAACTTCTTGGAATGGGTCACTTACGACTTCCGGAGCTGTACTTCTGACTAAACATATCCTGGTATACTCCCTCAGTTCGTCACTTATACCCAATTCGCGACTCCCGCCTTTCCGCAGGAAAGTCGCAAACGATCTCTGCGCTTCTTCCCTCATAGGTTGCTGCGACGGTTCCGCCAGTACTGTTCCAGACGGCGGTAATGGTGGGTGCGAGGTGTGGTGTAGAATTGAGCGTAAAGGATTATTCTCTTGAGCATGAGAAGCGGACGATGGGCGTCTTGAACCGAGTATTGACTGGGTGATCGACAGTAAGCGACTTTGGCGTCGACATGGAGGCGCTCTGTTTTCGATACAACTGCACGATGATGCTGAGCCTGAACAATTCTGTTGATGCGCGGTTTCTGTATGTATGGCTGCTGATTTGGACGATCCACTCTTACTTCTGAAAGGTTCACTAAACACCACCGGTACATCTTGTTCTACCTTTCCGCTGGTATGGGGCCCGCTTGAGGAGGATGGTCGATCTAGATAGCCATAGGGATCAAATCTGTCTCCTAGCCTCGTACTAGGTATCGGTATAGTCTCTTTCACCTTCTGATCCAGCTTATCGAACCTAGATTTATAACTTCGATACCATAATATGAACAACAAGTTTTCCGTGGTGAACTCCTTGTTGGCTACGAAGGAAGCGAAGTCGACAAACGAGATCGGCGGACAGGTATCACCGTTTAGGATATTTGACAATTTGAGCTCTTCCAGGGCGGGTTGGGTGGATGATGTAGCAAAACGCGATAAGGGGTGAGACGATACTGACAAGGAGGTGTGGATCGAAGCTGATCTCTCAGCCGACCTGGATTCGCTCATTGCGATAGTATGCGTATGACTTGCGTGCTTCTACCACAAGTAAACATAGGGAACGATACTGGGTGAGGGGTGGGCGACGGGGATTGGAATGAGGATGGCTTCTTTGTTGGAGGAATGCGCGAATTTGCCCTGATTGGTACGATGCTAACGGACAACTTTGGTTGCTTGAGGTCCCTCCTCGCCGTGTAGTTGTCTGCCCCTACGTTGGATGATCAACCTTCAGATTCTTCCTCTATTCTTTTAGGGCTGTTCCAGGAATATGCCTTAAGCGCCCGTTTCGAAGAACTGGCCCAGAGGCTTGATCTGTGTTCTGCTAAATATGGGAGATCGAGGATCCGCTGTCCGAGCCAGTTTTATCGCAGCCCCGATTTCTCGTGCAATCATGCAGATATGGGATGTTTTGGCCTGGATCCTGTTGACCGGGGGTCGATGATTCTGAAAGAAACGCCCGATGTCTCACTTGTATTGTTGACACAATAAAAGCAGCCAGCAAAGCGAGCGACTCCTCTGAATTTCTCACGCTTCGCAATTGTCGTTCATCTATGAGCTCTTTGACGAGGGTATGTATGTATGTATGTTGACAAGGTGATTGCTGCTACGTTGGCTACTGCAATGTGCTGAGGCGATGAAGATAGTCTTGATGGCTCGATGTCGGGAATGAGAAGGATAGGCAGATCTGGTTAGGGTAATTAAGGATCTTCTCGGGTATGTCACCACTGACTTGGCTTGGCTTGGCTGTTGATCTGTTATTTTATCTTTGACGATACTGATCTGTGCTGTTTTGTCTTTGTAATTGATGTTTGAGATCAAGATATTCACAACTGCTGGTATGGTTGATGAAGCTGATCAGACATCAGACATCAGACGTCGATGTGCATGTGTCGTATACCTGTTCCTGCGCTATGCCAATTGGTCTGTGCGATTTGACTTTGACTTGTTGCTGATTGCTGATAGCTGATGTCTGACTTGCCTTGCTGAGAGCTTGAGCCGAGCCGAGAAGGTAATTTAGGCAACAAGACTCTACCCACAAGACGAGAGGCGACTTATATGTACTATAATGGGTGTGGTGTTTGGCTTTTAATTATGTTAAGGTGATTTAAACTTGGTTTTGCCCTTGGCCCTTGGAATGCGCTGAGGGATTGATTGATCAGATCTTCATCATCTTATTTCCTCTTTTGCAATCTTGTATGTGTTTTGTTATACTGTATGATGATGATTTTCAGGAACCGCACGGGTATGTGCTATGTGCTGTGTCTGTCTGTGTTTATGTTTTTTGGTCTTCTGATTCTGCGAGTAATGTGCTCTTTTTCTTTGCAGATCTGCCGCTTTGAATCAGGAATCAGACAGGAGACAGGATGATTTTGATGATCGACGCCAATTCCAAACATTTCAGCCCTTTTTAGGGAATTTTAGCAGTATTTGTTTTCATTGAATTCAATGTGGCGGTCCGCCATCGGAGAGACAACCGCTTTTTCGCCGTCCAACGTTCCGATATTACTGGAGGTTGAATTTGCGCAATGCGCCAGAAGGAGTACCGATAGTACAGTCCTCTGCCGGAGTCGGATCACTAGCGGCGGTATAATGATGAAGCTAGCGGCGGTTTTATGATGAAGCACGCAATCTCAAGCATGATCAGCAAAGCATATCAGATGCGGTATTGGTCAAATTAAACGTGAGATGTTCGGTTCGTATCCGAAACATCCGGCGAGGAAGAAACTGTACTGATCCTACTTATCCTCCCTATCCTACTTATTTCAGTTCTGTACCCCACTCACCCCACCACCTGCCCCTTATCGCAGCGGCGTTCGCAGGATCAGTGGCGTAATAAGCTTCGTCTCGAGGAGACGCAGGATCGCGTCCTTCCGTGCGTCGTCCTACAAGACGAAACAACGGATCCCAAGTATAGATAAGCGATCCGTCATATCATTCTGGACGAGATACGCTCCGCCAATCATGTCTGCTGTCTAAACAACGTGATCATTGAATCTTATAGTCCAAGGCTCATTCATATGCGCATATGCAAAGACATCCGATCAAATTGTACTTCAGACGCACCAGATTGTCCATAAGGCAACGCCATCGCAATCCGCCTCCGTCGAGTTCCCTTCATGTCCACACGTACTCCTCAGCTACTCTTTCCAAATCTTCCTAGTCTCCCCGAGATGATAAACCTCCATCTACGGCCACAGAACATAGAAAGTACCGGGTCCCGTCAGCTCCCCGCAGTCAAGCTATGTATCGCTCGGTTAGTACCAAAGTGGGGGACCATTTGGGAATCCCGAGTGCTGTAGTTTTTGCTTGTTCGTGCATGTGTATGTGTATGTATGTGTATGTTATCTCCTATGATTGTGCATGATGTGTGCATTTGACCCCAAAGACGCCCATCCCAAGTGTACATCTCATCTCTGCGAGCGATTCAAGACCCAGACAGACGGATTGACAGCAGACATCGATCTTGCAACCCAACATATTTCGAATGGTTTCCTAGCAACTCCGGCTGGTGCAGAACCGACATTCGACCCTAATTCTCCAGGTGTCAATTGAAGCCAGTACCGCGTGGTACCTCTATCAGTGCCCGGATCACTAGACAACGAACGGCAGTGGCTGTTGCGACTTGGGTCTCACTCTACCTTGATCTTTGGTGATATCGATCAATATGATTTGCTTACCTCGCTAAATGATTTGGTTTTCATCGTCGTGGAGAACTGCTGTCCATCTTCTGATGAGCCAACGCGATTCCTATTATGGTCTCATTGCATTCGACAAACATTGCAAATTCATCATACTCATACTCAAACTCAACATAATACGGGATTCTCTCGTCATCGTCGGACAAAAACACAATTAAGGTCGATAACGCTGATGGCTGACGGACAGTCTGAAAGCCAGTCTCTCCGCTTCAGCCTTGACGTGCTGATCCCGATTAGCAGAACAACACCATGAGTGTTTCCGTATATTTGTGCATTTCTGGCATCTCGCATCTAATTGTCCCCTACCAAAGGCAATTTGGCCAGAAGCATTTTTACGGCAATCTCAAATAAGTAATCGAGACATTCCGACTGTGTCTTAGCTTGTTCCCAAGTGTTTCCTGTCGGAGAAGACATCAACAATAAGCTCTTATATCTTCGCTAAGTATCAGAAGACAGCTCACCCCAAACATAAACACCATGTCTTCTGACCAGAATAGCAGGAGCGTCGGGGTATTTTTCCATGGCCTGGGGTATTTGTTAGCAGATGAGTCGACGTTTGACCACAGGATTTCCGCTTTGCCTTGGAGACCAGCTGCTCAGGCAGGGGCAATCGAGAAACAGGAATATGAAATTGACAAGAAAGGAAGACTCACAGCGGCCATACTCTCCGTCAAATCTTCCTCCACCGCAGTGTTATCTATAATTGGAATTTCCAGGGTATTGAAGAAACTGAGCGTCTTGCCTACACCGCCAATCCTCACACCTTTAATCATCTCCTGGTGGGAAATCTTGAAGCTTTGAGCGTCACGAGGGTGTAGAAGGGTAAGCATGACTGGATATACATGGTATATCAGCCGGTATCGCGTTTTGAGAGGGTATCTGGCAATGACGTGCCAGCGTGTTGAGAATGTGTGTGTATACAGGCGCCTGCTGATCTCATGGTGAAGGCGTTCCAGAACAGAGGAGTACATTGGGATTCCGATAAGCCCTGTCCATTCAATCTCCTTGCAATAAGTATCGGACATTTCATACGGTGTAGGACGAGGACCCACCTTTTTACTGGGTATTCGAAGGAAATCTCTCTTCGAGCCAGGTTTAGGTACGGAGGATTGGGCAAAGGGAAGTACGAAGATGTGTTCGGGCTTGATTCGTTCTTTCTGTACTCCCGAGGGCGCAAGGTACACATGTTCGCTATTGGACCATTCGTTATCCTGAGAGCACATCCTAGGAAGCCGCAACCATGCCTGAGTTGACATACCCTTGTCGTATCGAAATACCTGGCGTAATATTTTGGATCAACACCCAGCACATGCCTTTCTGAAAGCATTCAAAACTCACCTCCTCCAGTACCTGTAACCCATCCTAATTCTGCGCTGAACGCATCAGCGTCCATTATCTCCCCTGAAACGACTCTCACATACTGTAGAATTCGCGACACAGCTCCGAGATCAAATTAGCTGGCTGAGAGAGAATACATCAGCTCCAGCGGTCGAAAAATGACCCCTCTCCGCCTGTCTCCCCCTGCACCGGCCACTGTCCTTCTCTCTTTGACCTACATGTTCGGGATCATCGCTGGTGACTAAAGCTTCTGCTTCTTCGTGTGTGAGCTGCTTGGACATCTTTGCGTGTATGATGAATGTTGTTGATCATCTAACGAGGGTCGAGAAGGGGGGAAAAAAGTTGAAATATCTTGACTTGTATGGTGGAGGTCGTTGCTTCGTGCACGTTGATTCCTGGATTTCGAAAGATGTTGCAATCAGTCAACAGCTGAAACCCTTAAATGACAAATATCTCGGATGCATGCGCTTGAAAGCGTCTACTTCCTGTATCTTATCTGTAAATCTATCTCTTTAGACACCACCAGTTCACGCCGATGTATCACCTCCTGAGAGGACTGCATGAGTACCTTACAAGAAAAGATGAATATTCGGTCGTGATTATAGGCCTCGACAATGTGGGTGTAGCTCCCATCTTCGTTGACGCGTGACACGGATCGCTGAGCTCTATAATGCGTCATAACAGGCCGGGAAGACTGTGAGTGTGACAAGCTCTCTACTGTTTGTCGAATACGGTCTGATGCGCTCCAGAACAGACAATGCTTGAGAAGATCAAGACAATGTATAATCCCACTCCCGGTATGCCGCCAGAAAAAATAGGTCCCACAGTTGGTCAAAACAGTATGTCCGCTGGGTGTTTCAAAGTACACGAATCAGTCGTCCACATAGCTAAGCTGGACAGTGCTGTTCATTCATCAGTCGGGAAGATCACTCTACCTTCTACAGAGCTACGCTTCTACGACCTAGGTGGACAGAGGGATATCAGGTCGATCTGGCCCAAATACTACGATGAATGCCACGCGGTTGTATTCGTTGTGGACGCTTGCGACCAAGCTAGATTGACTGAAAACTGGGAGGTCTTCGGTGAGTCACTGGAGATCCTCGTAACAGTGAAGCTTGACGTGAGATGCTGATGACAAAGGCTATCAGACGAAGTGCTCAACTCGCCAAGACTACTGAACCTCCCATTACTTCTCTTGGCCAATAAGCAAGACGCGCCGACTTCCCTGTCCGTAGCTGAGATCAGAGAATCGTTCGATGCATGGCAACGCGCCCGATCGAATCGCGAAACCGAAGAAGATGCATCTCAAGAGCAAAGCAGCGATAAAACCAAAGGAAAGGGAAAGGGAAAAGCGAAAGCGGGACCCGTTGACGAAGAAACGGAACGACCGATATCGCAGAACGAGCAGAATGAGGCGCATAAGGGGTGGGACGATGGCGGTGCAAAGGACGAAAGAATGGCTAGTCTGGATGTGATGGGCGTTTCCGCTCTCGAAGGGTGAGTCATATGTCCGCCTCATGCCTAGCGGGCAAAGCGGTGAGACTTATATGAGAATTGATCTTACAGAACTGGCGTGCGCGATGCCGTCAATTGGTTGTATATACGCGTACAAAACGCTCGTAAAATGTGGGTTGCAGATTGAGGTGACATTGATCAACCTGCTGATATTGGGTGAATCATTCTAGAGAGCCTCGTGAATAGTCCCTGTAGCTTGATGGCCCCCTTCTTCATACCCAGCATGCAATCACATACCCCGGTTCGTCTCTTATGTCCTTATGGACTATAGTGAGGAATAATGAAATACATTACGAGGACTTGTCGTTGTCAAATCCTGCTAAACATAAAAAAGAAGAAGTTCGTGCAGTCAAGTGACGAGGAACTCTGCAAGACCTCGACTCAGTCCGAAATCGCGAGATGATCAAAAATACAACCGCAGCTACGACCACATACCTCATACCGATCTGCAGTGTGGATCGACCCAAACACCACCATAAGGTCCCAAATGATCCATCAACGTCGTTCTTCCCAAATGCACTTGGTTTGAACATTCTCCTTTCCCTGCTCTGGCCTCTTTTGGGGTCTTGCAATAATACACGAAATTCGGATCAGGTCCTACCCAAATCTCATCATTGGAATGATGGACTAATCCCAGATGCTGTTCGGGCAGATGAACTATCGTATCGAAATATGATGTGATCCTATCTACCTTCAAGATACTTCGTGCACCGTCTCGCTCTTCGTGGTCAATCAGATTTTTGACTAAATCGCCAAAATACCTGTTCCCGATTCGAGGCACCCCGAAGAGCCTTGCGGTGATCTCAACTTTGTTGCGCTCGCGAGAAGATGAGGAATCAAGTTTCAATTTGAGGCTCATAGCCACCAACAAACCTACGACGCCTCCTAGACCATGCCCAATGATCTCAATTCTCGTGATTGGGCTTTCTTGTACCGCCGAATGGGGTTCGGCAAGGGACGTCACGTAATCTCTCAGGATATCCCGATGGAAGTTGAGGGTCGGCGGCGGATCATCGATCAGGTTGAGTAGCGCTGATAATGCTGAATTACCGTGTGTGGCCAGTGCGTTCACGTATGAATGATGTATCCTCGGTATCTCATCAGTCTCTATCGGGCAACTAGCGGCAAGATGCTCGAAAGGGAAAAGCGTTCCTGCGAGCGGAATGAGAGTTTGATTATTGGCTGGCGTGGACGATAGGAGGTCCAGTAGACTGTCGGAGGACGATAGAGAGGATAAAGCGAGTGTGAGAGTTTGCGTAGAAGGCGTGTGGGAGATATACCCTTCCAAGCCAAGATCAAATCAAAGCATCAGTATATTGCATCAAGCAAGTCACAGACTGAACACAATTTTACTCACATCGCAGATTACCGCCAACTAGAACATCGTCGATATACTCGGGATCATCGCTTGAAATAACAATACTACTGCTTTCTTGCGCTTGGGAATGCGGATACGCATCGTCTGAAGTGTGCGAGCGCGAGAGTGAATGGCCGAGCCGCCGACGGGTGTCCCTCGTTTGGAGGAGGAAGCCGTCGCAATGGTGAGGCTGGAGTCTGTTGTCTTTCGAACAATATGCTGAGCTGCTCTGGGGCATAAGCGGGACTTCCTTTCTGGTTTCTCGAAGACGCATGACTCAATCCATGTGGCTTCAATTCGAAAGGACAAGGGAGGAAGGCGAGCTCACTTTATCACCTTTGCGAGTCTGGCTATCTCCATCACGTCCTCTTGGGGGAGCAGAGTCTTTCCTACTGGGAGATCATCCTGCATGCGATGCCTCGAAGAGAGCACCGATACCGCAGCTAATGCTGGCGAAGGTACGGCTTGGATTGTCAATGGCAGCAAGAGCAAGAATGTCGCTAGATGTAGCATGGTAGATTCCGAGTTCGTGTATTCTCCGCTGCAGGGGTCGTTATTGATGGTGCAGAGTCGTGGTTATGAATGAAAGCGTGTGGCTGTGTCGAACGGTCGTGGGGAATATCGTACTTGTCGTTATTGTAAATGAGTGTGGTTGGTCGGTCGGTGCTGTTGTCGTGGTTGTCGTCGTGAGCAGCAAAGGCTAGCCGACGCTCACGCCAGCTATGATCACCCAAGAGCGGGATGACTAGCTGTCAAAATCGATGCTGATCCTTGAATGGCAATGAGGATGCGAATGAGGAATGAGGAATGAGGAATGACTTGTCAGATATGTACGACATAACACACATTCCGTATTATACGAGGAAGAAACAGATCGTCGTTCGTTGCAGTCTGATTCTTGTGTTGGACTCAGACATCTTATGGCATCGCAAGGCATGGCATCAATTCATATCACGCTAAGGAAGCGAAGACGCAGATCTTTACTAAAGCACCTCGACCACATAAATACTGTCGCACCGTTGTCTGTGGGAGTACTACATACGTTTATTTATAGGCAACAGGCACAACAGTCGAAGGACTGTATCGGTCTTAGACGAAGATACTGATTCAATGGATGGTCCATGTTTGACCACAGACCACAGTACTACACTCACGTGTGTGGAGATCAGTGCAAGTAACTCAGAAACAGGTACCGTTCTTCGGTCGTCCATACGTCGTCGTCCATACAATGCAAGAGAACAGGAACCAAGGAGCCAAGGAGACGACAGTATGCGGCGCTAGGCGTTGTGAATGAATGGCTTGAGCTCATTCACTTTGAGACATTCAATACAGTATACCATCATCCAGTATCAATCAGGGCGTTGACTGGGAAAAACACATTTGCAAGATGATCGGAACTGTTCTCCTATACATTGCTGCAAGGCAAGGATGCAGACAGAATTCGCACTTGTATGTCAGTATTTGGTGATCCACCTTCAGATGGATGCTTCGCTTAGAGACACGGTTGAGGTGTAGGGGTAGAACCGCTCAGCCCCATTCAGGTCGAAACAGCAGCCCCTAGCTTATGAACACTTGAGGAACATCCGGCTGTTCGGCGGCAGCCGTAATGAGAACAGCTGATCAGTCGCTTGGGAAGTGCCCCTTGGCAAGGCTGGGTGGGGATGCTGAGTCGAGCTGATCTCAGTGGTTCGTTGATCAGCCGACTGACCGCGTATCCTACGTTCAATTGGTTGAGCACGGCGTGCATACCAAGCCCCTCATGGTGTGACGATGGTATGTGTCGTCTTTCGATACGTCCACTACACTTCGCCATTCCCGCGTCTCGGGGTCGTCGTCATTTCATCTCATCTCGTCATGCAGGTGACCTATCTAACACCAGTGCGAAGGGGAATCAACGGGTCTTCCTCGGTTCTGAGCATTTGGAACGTCTCCGATGCATGCAGAAGAATTGATTCCATTTCCCGAACATCGGAAAACTTTGGTACATAGCTTGAAGCATGGGTAAGGATGCCGCATATCCCTTCTCGTTGAATTCCCATTAGTTGTTGGTTTGTCACTTGCGCCGGAACCGCGACTTTGGATATGACATGTGATTATGTGATATCAATGGTGTGCGAGTTTGTTTATATTATCGATCGATGCCCATTACCTCATGCACAGAATCTGGAGTATGCAGCAAGACAAGGTTCTGTTTCGAAAAACTAAGCATGTTTCCCAATCTTACTGTTCTCGTACCTTACCACGATCTCACAAGCTTGACTCGCTCGCACCACATCCTCCCCAGCGACATATGTTGCAATACATATATAGCTCTGTATCACACACACATGAATGAACTGAGGACCCATCACCTCGCATCGCGCTCTCAGCATTTCGCGAGGCATGAAGGCTCGTTTTAGCTTAGCAGATCAAACCGGACCGTAGTCGAGCGGCTTTGCGTCATCAAAATTACCCGGATTCCGCCTGCGGAAGATAGCGAGATTAGTCTGCCAGCTGGTTCTGCTCTGCTGTAGAGCCGATCACATTCCCAAAGCAGAGTCTCGACCTTTTCGTTTTTCGTCTGAAGGAACCGCTAACCTCGATTAAATAACCGTTCAGATAATTCGTCGACTAGAAGCGTGTACAGTGTGTCCAGTCAAAATCGGCTCTCAATCAAGCTCTCTTCCACCTGCATGAGGGGTTAATTGATCGAGTTGAGCACAACGGCCGCGGAGTATAGCAGATTTATATGCTTTAAGTTATACTCGTAACATCTGATCAGGGCATTTTCATCTCCGTCGACTAAGCATAGCTCAAGGCAAACGTGCGAGGTGCGTTGTCCGGATTCATACCTGCTGGTGATGGGGGTTTGAGATTTGATTGATTTGATATCTCAATCTGTTCCCACTTATCTTGGTTATTTGGAATACTAGTTGAGTAAGTAACCCAAAGGTATGTGAAGCAGGAGGAGGGTATCGAGCTCCCCAGGGTTCAAGCGATTTATTCCGAGTAAATGGCTTGGGGGTTAGCTGATGTCTTACTTTTATTCCTATCCCTGAATAGATAGCTTCAAACCTTGTTCACAGATAAACCTCCGACCTACATGTCACCGTCTCGACGGTCGGCAAGCATGTTTGACAGCTGTGAAGTCGGCTTCGATGCAGCTTCACTCCAGAGTCATGACTCAGCCAGCAGTCGGTGCTGATGAAGAGCGAGCCCCTCTGTGAGTCTCTGAGCCACTGCACTACGGTCAGACTCGATGAGGCATGATGACTCTCCAAAGGGGTTTGTATCTGTTATATGGAGGCATAACTTATGGCCCGTTCTCTGCTTCCCTGTTAAAGAGTAGCGCTACCGGAATGGCGTAATATTCCTTACCTGTTCCTTGCCCCTTTATCCTCAATCGAATCTGTTATTTACATCTCTCCTTGTTCTTCCAGTGCACCTATGCTTCCATTCGAGTGACCTTGTGCTTTCGCATTTCGCATGTTCGGTCCAATTCGAGCCAGTGTGGGTGGGTCGATGGACCTGATATAGGCGTTGCTTAGCTATTATCACACTTGACCTCGTAAGGGCGGGAGAGCGTCCAATCTGATCTGTTCAGTAGATAAATATAAGCTACGGGACGATCCCCCTTTTTTGGTTGTGAACTTTGAAAGGATAAATCGCCCTAGTCTGAAAAGAAGACGAAACCTAATTATCCTCTGCAGTAAATAAATAAATAAATACCATACATAAGAGACGAAAGCATCCGATGAGTCAATCCTTACCCGTATCGAACAACATGATGAATCTGTCTCGTTCATAACCTTCAACATTAACATTGATACTCCAAAACACACTCGTACGCGACAAACCTCAGACATAGTGCTCGTCATTTCACTGTCAATATCTCTTCATCGATCTTGCATTTCTCTCTTCAGCCTTTACAGACGAATACGGTCTCCCTTCTGTATTTCTACTTCGACATACCCTGGCCATCTTGACTCGCCCTTCGCTGCAGCCCAAACTCATCCGACAGCTACGCGATAGTCCTCAGCGTCTACGGATTCAGAGTACGAGTCGAAGTGTACAGCCATATAGACGATTAGATCAACACGGGGAATAAATCCGGAGACAGTGGTCGATTTCAAGGTGAGTAGTCATTCGGATATTTTTGCGAATATAGTCTCCGCCTTTGTCGTTCATGCTATGTTGTTCTCCTTCATTCCTCGCGCGGTATATCCCACATCAAGGAAATAAGGAAAGAAAGGTGTTTCTGCCCGCTACGATCATTGATGGTGGTCCACATCCCATGATCTGTGCGCGTTTAGCTTTGCTCCTTAGCTTTTTACCAATGTTCGGTCAGACACATACCTGGTCTGGACCATCACCGGACCGCTCTATCCTTTGGTCCGTCCTTTCCAAACACTAGTCATCATCCTGACTAAATACATCTGTCCGAGGCAGTTCGTATTTCCTTTCATAGGGTGTAACCCCTTACCGAACTTTCGGTCCTGCTGGTCCATTTTGACTTTCGTGACGAGTGACCATCTATTCTGGTGATGTGTCTTCACAAGCTGTACTTCCCTTTCATGACTCATCTTGGCCTCCCTTTAGCCACTTTCTACCAGACCAGATCTGTGTGATGATTGATCTTAATGGCCAATGTCACCGGATACGCAAATCGAAAGTGGGGAATGGGGGACGATGATCTGTAAACGTGATTGTAATCATTATCCCACCATTTTTATCGTTCCAGCTTGACTCATTGATCTTCCCTTTTTCCTTCGTCTAAGAGAATCTTATACCTTCCCGGATATTAACACTGATTCGACGGTATTGAGTACCTTTCAAATGCTTATCGCGTTATTTACCCCTCTTATCAGACACGCAATATCCCTCCCGTCCTTTGGTCGAGTTCTCACCGTCAGTACCGACCCATTATTCGTATCTGTCGGAACGCAAATCGTGCGCCCTCACAGCAAAATCAAGCAATCGTCTATATAACGCTATCACTTCGACCACTCCGCTCAGCTGATTTGCGTCAACATCGGACGTCAAGTCTGACTAACGCGGTTGCTCGCTTGAAACGAGCGTAGGAACCATCCTTTCGTCCGCCGCCCTGCGAGCTTGTTGACGTTTAGCAACGTCGGGGTCAAGACCGAGGGATATAGTCCAAACATACAAGCTACGAACAGGACTTGGCTTCTTCTTGTGTAGCCCTTCTAGGAGCTGTGGTCAGTGTTAGGAAAGGCCAAACAGGTGAGTAGGAATCTCTTGACCGCGACAGAAGTCGATGATTGTGAATCGGGCGAGGGAGATTATCGGACTGTGGCTATTTACGGGACTGTGGCTAGATATGGGACTTGAGAGAAGGTCTTCCAGTGGGCGAACCTTCAAGGTTCGTGGTCATTTCAGGGGTGGAGAGCGCTCAAGGCAGGAGGAAATCGGCGGAGTCGGTAGATGCCAAGCTACCAACATGTCTCCCCGACCCCACCGAGAACCAAAGGATGGGGATTAGAGAAGTTTGGCTTCTTCACCAAACCCAAATCGAAGAGAATGTTTGGAATCTGGTATTGTCTGACAGACACCTTTCCGCCTGCTTTCCCGATCAGGTCTAACCTGTTGAGGTAGTTCTGGACCACATTGAAAGATGGTTAGCGAATTGTTGATCACTCAAGTGAAGCGCCAAGCGCTGTCTGTGAAATTCTGAATTTCTGATTGTGTCATACCGCTTTGTTTGTCAATTCATCGTTGCAGAACGCTGGCGCTGATCCCTCTCTTTTGCTTCTGCCGTTCGCAAGTAGTGAAAGCAAGCCAAGGCCTGTTAACAAATCATCGATTTTATCTGGTTCGAGCACACGGCGAGGATCTCATACACGAAGATCTCGGTCAACAAGTCTCAGATGATTGTCGGATTCGTCAAACGCGCATCTTTCAGGACATCAAGGCGAGGAGAAGCTTAAATCGTGCAACTGGAATCTGAGAATCAACGCACGGAATTGAGGAAGCCGCACATTTGTCAGCTCAAATACCTCCAATTCAACTTCCCTTCTTTACCACTACCTTTCCCTTTCCCTTTTTCCCATTCTCATCTATCCACTCTCCACTCCCACCCGAACCCGAACTTGCTGCGCAACGCCATCTTCAATGTCGCGGCCACAATCGATATCTCCGCCATATCGAGCCGCACCCATACCTCAAGGTCAAACACCTACGAGCCACGCTAAGAGACGTCGAAGGAATGAGAGCAACGGGACTCCTTCCCGAGAACGTTTTCCGGGAGAAAGCAGAGGATCCGGTAGTCGTACACCGCCGGTCATATATCAAGGTCACGATAGGCCATATGAAGACCAAGAGTGGCAAGAGGATGAATACAGTCACAAGAGGTCACAAGCTTCCAATGTGCCGCGCAGATTCACAGGTGAAGGACAGGAAGGATGGTAGGTTCTGTCTTTGCGAATCATCTGTGATCTCGCTGAATGAATGACGCGCAGGACGTATCATCTCGAAGTCATTCAACAACCTCAACGAGCAAGGGCTTGTGGTTTTGGTAACAAGGTGCGTATATGCCTGCCTGATGCGTCGAGTCTTGGACTGACAGAAGCACCAATTGCAGGATCGGAGACCGTTATCGCCACCCCCGATCATACGCTTATGGATAAGAACGGCTTCGGGCGCAGTAGTGGATCCGAGGTATGCTCATATCCAAACAAGAGTCGGTGCTGAGCTGACGTTACTGTTCTGTCAGTACGATTGACCCTCGATTTATGATCCTCATGGTGGACCTCTGGTCGGCCGATCAGCAACAGGAGCGCAACGTCGTGATGCATCCTGTATCAGCGGGAGTCTCGAGAATGGAGTCTCCCTCTATGAACCAGGTGGACTTGCCTCCTGTAGCTGGACCGTCGTCGAGACCAAGTACAGGGACATCAAGACCTATGAGTGGCTCGAGTGCTGGGATATCCTCTTGGTCGAGTGGTTCCTGGAGGCAGCCTCGTGAGTTTGCTTCGCATCGCTTTTCGACCATTGCTGAGGTTCGCACCTAGCCTATCATTCTCCAGCTCCTCCGCCTCACGTAATACCGTATCCACACGAATCGCCCAAACCTCCCTATCACCGCGACAATCTCTTAGCCTCGCCTGCCAATGTACGCTCCCCTCATTCTGGATGGTCCAGCACACGACCGCCCCCGCCGCCCCCGTTCCATCGCACGAAAAGCTATGGCGACAAGAAGGTTGAGCAGGCGGCTGACCCTCCGAGACCCAAGACCGCTCCTTCACCTCAACATCCTCTGTCATCCCAATCGCAAGTCAAAGAATCGAACCCTCCGCTTCACTCATCTGATACGCCTAAGTCTCAGATCAGCCTCCCTCCACTGTCCTCGATTGCCGAAGAGAGACCGCCGACTGCTGCTGGCTTGACTTTGCCAGCACTGCAAGCCAAAGATCAAACACCCTACCGACCAAGCAGTAGTTCTTCGTCGCTTTGGAACAGACCTAGAACAGGTTTGACCGACGCCAGTACCGCTGCTACCGATTATACCGTAGGGTCTAGGCCTATATCTAGCTCTTCTTCGTCTTGGTTCACCCCGATGGAACAGGGTGGGAACAAGGACAGGCCGTCTTCTTCATGGTCAGAAATGCGACCCTGGTCGTCGGGCTTGAACATGTCTGTCACTAGACCGTCGTCTTCTGCTGGACCAGTACCTACTATCGGAGTCGGAATAGCACCGCCTTCGCCTCATTCTTCGCAATTTGCCTACTCGGCGAAATTTCCAGATCACCACTGGCCACCTACGCCCGGAAGTCTGGTGTATAATCAAGCAATGCATCCCGATCAACCTTATGGCGGAGCGAATGCGAGCCCTTGGGACAACGAGCGTTCGAGATATCTGCCAACTACGTCTGCACAGCCCGCTGCGCAGTACAGCCGGGTACTTGTCGGCAAAGTGACTGCCACTTGCCATAAATTGCAGGATGAAGAGGATAAGCCTGGGCTGTATTTCTTTGCTGCTGATTTGGGAATCAGGACTGAAGGGACTTTCACCTTGAGAATGATGATGACCGATATCACCTCGTAAGTCCTTCGTCTTCTGTGTATGAGTACGTCCATACCATGAGCATCCGACTGACTTTAATCATCTGTAGATTGATGAACCCGGAAGTTCTACTCGGAGCCAAGGCGCCGGTGCTTGCCGAGACCTTCTCGGAACCGTTCACGGTCTTGTGAGTATATATCCAAAAACGATGCGTATGATCATGCGATATGAGTCAATCGAGCTGACAAGGCAAGTACCTCAGCTCGGCCAAGCGGTTCCCAGGTGTTATACCTACTACGAACTTGACCAAAGTATTCGCTTCTCAAGGTGTCAAGCTGTCCGTCAGGGAAACGAAGAAAGGTGGAGGCGGAGGGGAAGAAGCTGAAGATGACGATGAGGATTAGCTGGGCTCATTGTGCTGGATCTTGCATAAGGCTTGTATAATCAGAATTTGTAAGGGGATCAAGAGGGGAGGAGTAAGAGGATCAACGCATTCGCACCAGTTCAAAGCATTTCGAATCGTGTAATCTGTACGAATCATTGAGAATCACATATCACAGCATCGATACCTCAATTCCATGTATAATGTATACATATTCTCTCGTATCTCATATTCTCGACTGAGGAAGCAGAGTGACGATTAGCGCGATGTGTTATGCGTAATCAGACTCATGCCCTCGTCCGATATATTGATGGGGCTGATCAGTCGATCTGGATCTCATGTAAGGACGTCTTCCGTCTAACGAATTATCGATTCTTGTGCTGCCCGGTGTTCTGCTTAGTCGAGGATTGTAAATGCTTGACCTCGGGAACATATTGCTTGACAAAGGCTGCGCGGACGCTCTTGTTGCTCCATCTCTGTTAGACAAGTCTCGGGGATCAACGTTCACCTGCATCGATCCTCTTCTGTGTGTAGGCATCATGCCGAGATCATCCCTTGACAAGGCATTGGGAGGGGCGGACGTGAAAGCCTCTTGATTATTATTGTCGCCGTTGTCGCTAGTATCTTCAGTGCTTGCGTTGGTGTTGATGTTGTGAGCATTTCGCATCCTACCTGAGAGTGTAACACTATAACTCCCATTCTCCGGATCACCCTCATCCGGGGTACGCGTTATCTGGATCGACCGTATAGACGCAGGCGGCTGAATTCCACTGTCTACGAGGGATGAACGGTCGATTAAACGAATATGAAGTGTGATCTGATCTTCGTCCGGTCCTTCGTCGTAATCTATACCTGCATAATCCCATGAGGGGGGTATATCGTTGATACGCATGGTCTTGCCGTGAAGAAGATTGAAGGTCATCCCTGCGAAATCCCCTGTATTTTCGTCGAAGAATGGATAAGCTCGTTGAGTCCCGCGAGTCCCACGAGTCCGACTAGCACTAGTGCTAGTACGAGTACTGGTTCGGCCAGAAGATCGAGGGCGAGGGCGATCATGTCTTCGTCCAGGCTGTGGTCCGTTGTCCCCCGGAAAAGTACTGGGAGACCTCGAGTGATAGAAGTCGTCGCCCTCGTTTCCTCGGACAGGCGATCTACCTCTGCCTCTACCGCTTCCTGCGACACAATCCTCGTGCTCAGATCCGAGACCGCGCAAACGAGAGGAAGGCTGAAATTGTTGGCCAGCCACATCTTGCACGGACAGGTGTCTTCGCCTGGTGGTGTAATCGGTGTCGCGGTGTTCTTGTCCTTGTTCTCGTCTCGGTGAGACCGTCCCACTCCCACTTGAAGTATTGCGGACGTCATTTGCGGCAGAGTCGCTGGCAGCTTCGATAGTGATCGAAGGACTGGGCGCATATCGCGGAGAAGGTCTTCTAGCCTCTCCTGCTCGGGGTCTGGGATCAGAATTGAACCTTGTCTGAGCGCGCGCTCTTTGGTTTTCCCAGCTAACAACGCTGTAAGGTCTACGGGGGCTGTATGTCCCCGTGTGCAAAGCAGAAGGCGTAGGAGACGAGCGATGGGACGCATAAAGATCATCAGAAGTCGGAAACCTGGGTCTGTGGCCATCTGGGTCATAGCGATGAGGAGGTGCATGTGCGGCTGAGTCTTGGTGAAGGTGGCGGGGACGACGAGGGTGATGAGCAGCCTGGTATCCGACATGCTCCTGACCAACACTCTCCCTCAATCGGGGGTACCACCTATTGTCGTGGGTCGATGCTGCTCCTTGCCCGTAATATCCGGGGACCGGATGATCAGCCATATGTAATTCCGCAGCGTATGTCTGATACAGATCAGTGTATCCCCTGGGACCAAGAGAGGGACGGTATGTAGTCTCATTGTCGGCATAGCGTTGACCTTGGTCTTGTCTGTCGGCAGTAGCAGCGGAAGACCTGGAGGGGTTTGCTGATTGGCTTCGAGTTGAGCGGGGCCGGGGGTACCAGTCTGGCGATGAGTTGTTGCGCAGGTCCATTCTACCTGGTCGTCAATCAGTGTTTGGCTTGTTTCGGATCTTGTAGGATGGTTCCCCTCAGATTTTGGGGTGGTCGACGTTGAAGGTGATTATGATCATCTACGCAGAAGTGTCACGAATCTTTTAAAGATGTTTTTTCTCCCCCAGGTGATGAAGGGGCCGTGAGTCGAGGCTGCATGCTCTGCTCCACTCAGAAGGCCAGCCAGAGCCACGTCAAGGGACCGCGGAAGTTCTGCGAACGCTGAAGCGGACACCGAGGCAAGGAAGTCAACGAGAACAAAGGACTTGAGTTCAGCGAAAGCGATGCTTCGACGATGGAAGTCCCGATCACGGCGGATGGTCATGCAAGATCAAACGAGACTTGCAGATTCACCTTCAGTCCGACGGCGCAGGAATTGGTGGAATGGGTGACAAAGGATGCGTTGCAGTAATCCTTCCATATTGCAGTATACATGATGACAACAATAACAACTCGTCACTCCGCCTTCTCCGCCTTCTTCGCCTTTACCCTTTACCCTTTGCCAAAGAAAACCAGGTACGCCGCTGGTAATCGACCTAAACGACCCTCAAAGGATCCCTATCCGCCTTCGAAACCAGTACTTCCCACTTCCCATTCGGCGAATCGTCATGTATATCAACCTCGCTATTCAGCTCTTTCTCCAACCACCCTTGAAGGACTTGTGAAAGGTATGGTCGTTCGGTGTTTGTATGTCTCGTCAGGATGACCGAAGTTCCTGCATGTATCGCCGCCAGGACTTCGTGCTATCCCGTAGATAGCAAAAGTAAACGTGAGCCAAGAATATATTTCAGAATAGGTGATGGGGGGAATGCAGACGCAGACGTACATGAGACATCTCTCCGGTTAGGTAAAGGTCCGCTTCTACGCCTTTGAACAAGCTTGCTCCTGAGCCTGCACATACAGCAATGCTAGACACGGACTTCTCGATCTCGGGGGTAGCAAGTTGGACTTTTGATTCATGATATTAGTATCTGTTATACAGCGCATCGAGGGCTTGAGCAAGGTTGGATGAGTTGACTAGACTTACCATGATCTAATTCGAGATGCTCCTTTACCATTTTCACGGCCTGGTTCATACTCAAGGGTGAGGCAAGATGAACGATCCGTCCCATACCTGCGCCTTCGAATCCTTCGATCTGGGTCGAGTTGGTTATGGTCGTATTGTGGGTTGATAGAGGCAAGAAAGGTTTAATGAGCCTATCGGCAAGGCGTAGCGGGAACAGCATGATTAGTTCTATACTGATGGCGCTCGAAGCGAGTTGATCCTAACAAACCAGTTATTGATCCCGTTGGGGGTAGCATCCAGACTCGTATGAGGTGAGAATACGCTGATGCCTTTCGCGGATAGCTTTAGCAAGCTGTTTTGTAATGGATCTTGAAGGGTGAAGGACTTGAGACCCCTGAATATGGGGGGATGGTATGAAACGATTAATGAGCATGAGGGTAGAGCCAAAGCTTCGGCTGCGACGGATGGCGTCAGGCTGTTGAAAATCAAAAGCATAAACATCATGTATCCGCCCTACGAGTCTGCGAGCGAGTTTGGGAAGACAGAGAGCGAGGACATATTTGACTTACTCGATAGTCAGAAGGACCTGTCTGTGATTTGGATTGGGATACGGCGCCTCTGCAAGTCGGGGAAGACTGTCAGTCACGACGCTCTCTTGCTGACGAAACAGCGGATGACGAGAGCAGTCGTGAAAGCTTACCGATCATGGGGCCGACCTGAATGAGGAAGGGGGATCAGCTATTCTGCTTGCAACGTAAGGTCGCTTCAGCGGAAAGTGACTTACATTATCCCAGCTCGTCTCCGCAAGTCGCAGAGGAGCTATCCTCTCCCATACTCTCCTGATCAGCGCAAGGGGCGTTACGTGCACGGTAGGATTGCCCATGATGTATGAACCCGATTGAGTCTGTCGAGTGATGGACAGCGGTGTGATGATCTAGATACGGTGATATCGCTCAATCGTCATGATCGTGATGCATTTTGAGCTGAACTTTTGGATTGACAAAAGTGGAGGTTAGATGACCATGTGGCAGGCATCTCAACCTGTCACGCCGTGACGTTTCAGCTTTACCCGCGCTTTGACCTCCTTAATGATAGTTTCATCTCCTGTCAAGGATCTGCCTTCTCAGAGACCAGGCGGAGATGCCGGTCGGAAGCGCTCATTCCTCGAGCCTCAGAAGTATCTGTCTTTGCATTGTACAATTGTTCATGCTTGATTGTAAGTGAAGTGCCGCAATAAAGGGGTGACCGAGAATGAGATACGAGAAATGAGAATGACGCGAACGTGCCACTCGAGTGGTAAAATCAGGGTATTAGTAGAAATAGTGTAATGTCGGCATTCTTTTCCCTGTCTTCTGCTCACGCGCCTTGCCAATGATAGTTATTGCACCGCATACAAGTTGTAAGACTCTCGCTGACCGTTGACCGAGAAACGGAAGACGAAAGACGTCGCACTGCCTACTTGACTTGACGGGTACCGCTCCATTCATTCATCTCATCTCATTCCATCATCATCACCGTCGATCCATTCCATTTTATACATATAGTCTGCTCCTCACATAATCTTACCATTCCCCTAATCAAGATCCAACCAAGTCATAATCAACAAGGCTAATAAACGAACCGAGACATACAGCCCTTATCCCACATACCACACACCCCAGCCTCCCACGTACTCGCGTTTCACTTGGATTATCCTCTTTTTTTTTGTGGTTCACTTGTCAATTCGCAGATCCAGATCAACCATAGCAAAACGAATCCAATCTAACTATACCTACATAGCTTTTTCGATTTCAGCTCGGCTAAGCGGTGATTTCGCATTCCCTATCCTTTTTCCTTTTCACCAGGAGTAATCTTAAAACGGCTGGACCGATAATATACCTACACCTATACCCGCACTTCCTTCTCTAGTAGAACGATAATCACATACAGGTCAAAATGGCTAGAGATCGTTTGGGTAATGTCGTGAGTATCGCATTCGCCTCCACAATCGTGCAAGCCAACAGGTCAACCCCGTCACGACCGCGAGCAGCGGTGAAGATGGGTTCCCAAGGCGGCCTGGCGTTTCTTAGGGGCGAAGAGGACAAAGCGCTGACAGTTTGTGGTTTTGCTGCAGAACCGACAATACGGGTTAGTACTGATTTCTGATTCCCCCTCATGCCTCGCCCACACGTCGCCTCTTGTAGAGGTCCACCGTGTGATCCCGTTGCAATTGACTTATGCAAATAACTAACAGACGACTCAGTGACCAATCTACCCCTCAACCAACTTACCCACCTACCAACGGCGTAATTGCCCCATCGAGAGCGCCCAACCCGTACGCTCAACAGGGCAACAACTCCCTACCGGGTGCTCAACCCGGTCAATACGCCCAATACGGCCAACAGGCCGGCGCGCAAGCTGGGAACCCGTACAACAATGCTTATGGCCAACAAGAACAATACGCTATGGGCGGTGTAGGTGGCGCTGGCGCTGGTGTCGGAGGTGGTGATTTCTGGTCGGAGTTGTCGACGACCAACAGTTTGATAGCTCAGCTGCAAGATCAAATTGGACAAGTGAGACAAGCTCATCAAGCTAGTTTGGTATGTCCATCTCTTCCCATCATCACCCCCTCTCTGCGCAGACGTTGTAGCAGAGCTGACTCTGTGCGGCTGGTCCTGTGTAGACTTCAACCGACCCCAACGCTAGATCCTATGCTTCCGAGCTTAACGACGCCGCGAGGGAAAAGCGAGAAGAGACCAAAAACCAGATCAAGAAGCTGTACAAATTGGCTAAGGGTGATAAAGCTCAGAAGACCCAGGCTGAAGGTGTGAAGACTCGATTCCAATCCTTGTTGCAAGAGCATCAAGTGATCGAGAAGGAGTTCAGGAAGAAAGTCAAGGACAGAGCAGAAAGGCAATACAGGATCGTCAACCCCAATGCTACCGAGGAGGAAGTCAGACAAGTCACGGAGAGCGATAACCCTCAGATCTTCAGTCAAGCTGTAAGTCCCGCAGAAGCGCTCACCACCTCCTGTCAAAGTCAAAGCAATGCATGATGAGAGGAATGGCTGGCTTACGCGCTCTTTACCCGTTGTGCAGCTTCTCAACTCGAATCGATACGGAGACGCGAGAAACGCTTACCGAGAAGTACAAGAACGACATGCTGAGATCCAAAAGATCGAGAGGACACTCACTGAGCTTGCTCAGATGTTCAGCGAGATGGCGATGTTGGTCGAGCAGCAAGATGAGACGATCGTCAATGTTGAGACTCAAGCTCAAGGTGTTGACACCGATATCAAAGCTGGGTGAGTGTCGTTTTGTTTTGTATCGTTTTGTGATGTACCTCATCATCACACTGGGATCGAAGAACGGAATGGACTGACAGAGGAATGTATATCTAGTTACGATCAGACGTCCAAAGCTGTTGATTCGGCCAGGAAGGCTAGAAGAAAGAAGTGGATCTGTTTCTGGATCTGTGGTGAGTATTCAAGCCTTGTCCCATGCGTCCTTGGAACCCCAGTCTCCTGATCACCATTTGCAAGACTGTTCGCTGATCATGCAAACTCAATTTTCCACTGCAGTACTTATCATCGCTATCCTGGCGTTGGTCCTGGGTATCTACTTCGGTACCAAGAAATAGGAGTAGGAATATGAATAGGATGTGCGCGCTTTTCCCACCCGACTAATTGATTACATTTTATCCCTTCTTCATGCTTCGACCCAAAGTCAATCATATCTCTACTTGTTTTGACGTATTGCGTTAATCACTTGATGTGTTTCACTTTTACTTTTGTGGATGCTATGATCGACCAGAAAGGCTAAAGAGGCCACTGGTGGATAAGAGGAGATTTTATACGTAATTTATCTGGACTGAACTGGACTTGACATGGACTGGATGACATGGAACACGATTTAATGCAATGTCTTAGCTACTTCTAACCGCTGCTTTCTTGGTCTGCCTTATCGCCATTTACATACGGACATGGTTCACTGTATCTCTTGAGTATCATTACTCATCAAGAATCCGTATTTGAACGATTGCTACTCAATCACTCAAGGACGGTTGTATCACCTTCTATCAACCGATCAAATTCGCCTGATATCAATTCGATCAACTGGACAGCCCTTGTCCTGAGTACAGCGCATTGAGCGAGAGGACGCACTTCTTCCTCGTAGACCTGTTTCTCTTCGTATAGATCGTCCCATTCTGACAAGTTTGAATTGTATTCTTTGAAGAGGTGGAGCGATGGGAAATCGCTCGATGTGAATCTGTTCTTCCCAGATTCGCCTTCCCCTTTCCCATCGCCAGCATGGAATTTCGGTCCACTATCACATACTGATATGTCTTCTTGGTCTGCTTGTGCTCCAACCTCCGCTTCTGCTTCCACTTCCTCTTCCAGTTCTGCTTTTACCTCACTCGATCGCAATGATGTCGGGGCAGAGATCGCGCGGAAAGGCTGACCAATCGGTAAATCAATAAAATCTTCAATAGCTCTATTACACATACCCCAAATATCCGCAAATGTATCCCTATTCGCATGCGAGTGCGTACCTAGACTAAGGGGCAGTTCCGAGTTTGTGTCCAACGACTCTTCTGGAGTATATCGTCTTCGGCTGGGCTTGGTGATGTGTGGATGTGCCTGTATGGTGTCTGCCGCATCATGTGAGCGTATTGAACTCGGGGCGGTGGCAGTCTTGATGGCTATGAGATTTTGGGAGATTGCATATAGGATACAAGCTGTATAACCGCGAATCAAGAGGGCGAACCGGGTACCGAAGATCTCGAAATGTGAGATTAGGGTTGATATACCCTGTGAAAGAATTTGGGGGAGGGGATAAGTGTTGGGTTTTATGATTGAGATCATTGAGGGGAGTATGTAGACTTCTTCCCCTTCGTGAATGCTACTGATGTCATGATCAATGCCAATGTTGCTGTGTGAAGCTATCTCTTCAAGATCACGCTCCGGTCGGGGTCTATCCAAAAGAGCACGAGGAGTATTTGGAGATGGAGCAGCAGAAGGACTTGGAGACACAGTCGTCATAGCGTATATCATACCATCAGGCGAGATTGGGGTGTTGGTAGCTTGCGGATAACCAGAAAGACCGGCTCGAAGTCTGTAATCGGATTCCCACCTCTTCATATCCTCTTGTAAGGGACTAGACTCAATATCCACCTTCACCAGCACCTGACTGTCAGAAGAATCTTGCACTCCAGCAACGCAAGGGGACGGGACATCGCCAAATTGAATTCTAATGCTGTCCTGAAAATCCTCTGATGCTCGAGACTTGAACAAATGCGAGAGCCATAGATTCATGTTGTGTCTTAAGTATGGCGCATCGTGAGGCGCTGCATCCAGGACAGTGGCAAGTATCCATTCGGGGTCGATAGGTTCATCGGCGGGCAGTAGACGGGTGCCTAAAGATCGGAAAGTGCGTTGCTCCGTCATATTCAGCAGACACCGAGACGAGTTTAGCCTTTGATTCGATGTCAGCTCGTTGAGGCGGGGCAATGTTCTCTGCGATGGACTGCTGTGACTCTGGATTGAGATGCTGTACGCGACGACTTCCAGTGCTCTGAAGTAAATTAGTCGAGAAGCAGGTAACGAAGGACACAGACATCCTTGAAACTTGTGAACAATTTGTCATACCCCTTCGCATGCCATATCAAGCTGGTAGACTGCATACTCCACATGATGTGAGTACGACTGAGATCTGAGTCAGTATGTCATCCATCATGCTATGTAGTTGATCGGGAAGATTTATCATTATTGAATGGAATGACCTCGGCTTTGATTGCCTCACACTTGACTGCAGGCGGACGCAGTTGGAGACCCCGCATAGGAAAACGTTTTCAACGAGAGCGAGCTAAAATGACGCGCAACCGTGCATTTCACTAGTACTACTGCAAATGTGGTCCATGTCTTACTTTTCCTGCATGGTTGTTTATCGTGGAGAGGGGACCGACAAACAACAGACAACAACAGCGGCAACACGCACGCTGATAACGTGTCAATCAGGCGAGGTGGAGTGAGTCATACTGGATCAACCATCAGTGATCAAGAACGTGATTAAGAGTCCGGTCAATTGGCACTCGCCTTCCTTTGATCCCACTTCAACCTGGGACGGAGTTCGCTTTGGTCTGCTTGGGCATCGACACAGGAGGTCTTTGCTCCTCTTGGATCGGTGAACTCTCAAACATCCCGCAAGAATCGGTGAAGGCCTCAACGTTACGCTAAGCTCCCTCCTTACCAATGCTTGGACCGCTATAGTCTTATCATCAACCTCGAAGCAAGTCTGAAATTTCGCTCAATCAAAATTTATAGAGCACTGTGACGGACTGTAAGCGCTTCGCTGTTCCTTTCTCTTTCTCGTCCCTCCAACCTTCTTCTATTTCTGACCAGGCTCACCTCTTTCCAGGTGGTCAAGCTGGAAGCTGAACTGAATCGTGCTGATCCGCAGCAGATCGCTTTCATCCCCTTACCCAGCCTATCTCCGCCTTGATCAAATCGAAAATCACTCAAAATGACTACCCCCGCTCCCTACCTCGTTCCTCTCCACTATCTCACCCCTTCCATCCTGCTGATCCCCCTCATCCTCGTCCTTCTGCCAAAGCCCGCCCCGATAGAAGCTTTACCAGGCATACGACCCATAACCGTCCAAAAGATCACTCCTCGAAGATCCCTTATTTCGACTTCCTTGGTCCTGCTGTCCTTCACTGCTTTCGCCGATATTATAATCTTCACTGTCGACTTGCTCACTGCCAATTCGCGGAATGACGATGTTATCCCTGACCATCTCAAAGGTGCTCAACTGGCATCTCAAATAATATATACTCTAGGTGGACTAGTGATCTACGGATCGGCCTTGTCGGGGGTCTGGTGGAGAGATAAGTGGCAAGGATCGGGTCTGGTCCTGCTCGCCACTCTAGGATTCGGTTTGGAAGTGCCCAATCTCGTGGGACTGGTCATAAGAGAGATACACACTGGTGAGTCCGCCATGTCACTGCAGAACACGTCTCAAGACATCAGCTAATAAGCTGAGTGAATCAACCAGGAGGTTATGACAAGATCTTCACTATTCTCGCCCTCATCCCGTCTTCCCTCCGACTGCTCATCCTACCCGTCTTGCTGATCGCTGTTCTCTCTCCGAGAATCACTTTCGAAGCTGCGGACGAACGCACAGGCTTGCTCTCGGACTCACCCATCGATGGTCGTATGGACGGACCCCCTTCGGCATCTGAATACGGGACTTTCGATTCTGAATCGCAAAATCAGACTGCCGCTACTACAAATGCCCCAGGGACTCCTGTCCCAGGTCAGAACGGTGCTGTCACAACCACTGACAACAACGCTACGAAAGCAGCAACAGATGCGAAAAAGATCAAGATCACCAAGAAATTAGGTGAAAAGAAGGAAGAGAAGAAAGATTTGACCTTCAAAGAAGCTTGGCCCAAATTCAAAAGTCTGGTACCAAAATTATGGCCTTCGACCGATATGAAGCTTCAATTCTTCGTCGTTATGACCGGTGTCATGATCGCCTTCGACCGAGTTCTCACTCCCTTATCGCCTATCGCAATGGGTTTCTTAGTGAGGGCTTTGACCGAACGAAATCAGCATGATATCTGGAAATGGCTCGGCACTTACCTGGTGCTCCGACTCCTGAACTCTTACGGAATCATTACTACGATCCAACAAGCCTTTTGGATGCCGGTCGTCTACTATACCGACAGAGAGATGCAGATGCTATGCTTCGATCACCTGCTCAACCTGTCCTTGGCTTATCACACAAAGCGAAATACCGGTGAGGTGATGCGGATCCTCGATAAAGGTTCTGCCATCAACGAATTGTTCAGAACCGTCTTGTTCAGTGTCATTCCGACATTCGCAGATATCGTGATCGGATTCTCGGTATTCATGTGGCTTTTCGGTCCACTTCTCACTGGATCCGTTCTTTTGATTATGATACCCTACATCGTCTTCACCTACTATTCGACCAAATTCCGAAAGACCATCAGGAAGCAATACATCGAAATGGACGTCAAACAACGTGGAATTGTCTCGGACGTATTGACCAATTGGGAGAATGTCAAATACTTCACAGCCGAAAAGAGAGAGATCGAGCGTTATCAAGAGGCTGTCACTAAAGTACAAGAAATCAATTACAAGTGGACCATGGGATATCAAGCTATCTACGCTATCCAATCTGTGATGCTCACCCTTGGTTTCGCGGTTGGAGCCATCATCATAGCTTACAACGTTATGAGGGGTATCGGTGACTCAGCTCTATTCGTCATCTTCGTTCAGTATTACAGCTCTTTCACCTCGCCTTTGAACCAATTATCCAATTTGTACAGATCGATATCAACAGATATAACGGACTCGGAGAAGATGTTGAATCTCCTCGGAGAGAAGACTGAAATCAAGGACGAACCTGATGCTACAGATCTAGTGATCACCGACGGAGTGATCGAATTCGAGAACGTCTCTTTCTCTTACGATGGCAAAGTCGAAGCTCTGAAGAACGTCTCTTTCAAGTTGGGTAAAGGGGAATCTATGGCTTTAGTAGGAGAAACCGGTTCAGGGAAATCAACGATCTTGAGACTTCTGTATAGGTTTTACAATGTCACGGAAGGACGGATCTTGATTGATGGACAAGATATATCGAAAGTCAAGCAACAGTCTCTCCGACATGCTATTGGTATCGTACCGCAAGATTCGGTACTTTGGAATGATACGATCGGAGCGAATATCGCGTATGGTAGACCGGACGCGACGGATGAAGAGATCATACAAGCTGCTATCAGTGGGAAGATGCATGAGAAGATTATGAACTTCGATGAAGGTTATGATACGGTGGTGGGAGAAAGAGGAGTCAGGCTGTCAGGTGGTGAGAAGCAGAGAGTCAGCTTGAGTAGAATGTTCCTCAAAAGTCCTGCTATCCTCGTGAGTGGAGTTTGCAGCTTGCGTGACTCGCTGCGCTATCTGCTAAACATACAAGATTCTAGGTCCTTGATGAAGCTACTTCTGCGCTTGACACCGAGACGGAACGAGAAATTCAAAAGTCTCTCGCTGCTTTGGTGAGTTTCGCCTAATCACAAAAAAAGGAAGTGACAAGCTGACAGAACGGGTTCTTTGCACAGGCAAAGGGCAGAAGTTCGCTCTCTATCGCTCACAGGTTGTCGACCATCATCAACTCTGATAAGATCGTGGTCATGAAGAATGGTGAGATCGTTGAGATTGGTGGATATAAGGATTTGGTCAGCAGAAATGGTGCTTTCGCCAAGATGTGAGTCCTATATCCCCATCTTGAGTCTCACATCCCTGTCAATCAAGACGCATACCACGACCATTGATACCCACATCCTCCACGGATAGAATAAGCTGACGGATAGTTCGACATCTAGGTGGAAGAGGCAAATCTACACCGAGGCTGAATTACTGGAAGATGACGATGTCGAGAAAGTCGCCACGACATTATCCAATGCCGATCGATTCCGACGAGCTCATGAAGGGCAAGCGAAAGATAGTGACGACGATGAGGATGGCAACGCCGAGAAGCCTGTACTCAGCGAAGGCTCCACATCCACCGTGACCAACAGTAATGGCAAGGAAAAGGAGAAAGAGGAAGAATATCCAGCCCTGATTGACCTTACACACGATCACGATGACAAGAAAGAAGACAAACCTGTAGCAGGCTTCGCGGTGGATGCTCCGGCGCCGATCATCGAAGATTCATCCAACCCGTCATTTGCTGAAGCTGTCAAATCGCCCTCGGGTACTGCTGCTGCTCCCGCCACACCCGCTGAAGTGAACGATCAAGCGCCAAGTGCTCAGCAACCTGGAGCAGACAACCAAGTGAACACCGGTACCACTACGCCTGAAGTCACCGAGCTCAACAGTGCTGCTACTGGTCCTTCCTCTGTCGTTGAGGCTCAAGATCCATTGGCTTCCGCTGTCATCACAGATGTGCAAGTTGCTGACGAGCCAGCTCCAGCCCCTGTCGCAGAAGAACTCAAAGTCTCGCCTCAACCTCAAACGGTTGAAGATATACCATCTGTACCTTTCCCCGCTTCTCCTTCCGTCAGAAAAGAATCGGTAGCCACTTCAGCTTCTCCAAGCCAGTCAGTCGATCAATCACCTACCAAATCATTTCCTTCTTCGCCTGGCATTCCCTTCCCTTCGTCGAGTACCTCCAAACCAGCCAACACAAAGAGATGGTCCACGATGTCAGCTTCGCCTTCCGTAGCTTCGGCATTATCTTCGCAAGGCGACGGGTCTACTCCTCCTTTGGGCTCATCACCTTCGAAATCGGAAACTCCCAGCGGCGATAAGGACAAAGACAAGGGAGACAAACGAAGAAAGAGATTGAGCTCTATCAAAGGGTTTGTGAGGCGTTTCAGCGATCAAAATGGCTTGACGAGAAGTAATTCCTCGGGATTGAAATCTCCCTTATCGGAAGATTCACCCTCTATCCCCTCAGATCACGTCAATAACGTTGACGCGAACGAACAAACGCCTTTGATCGGTACTTCCCCCCAAAGAGAAAGAAGGGTCAGTACGCATGCGTCAGGAGAGGATGCGAAGAAGGTGAACAAGAAGAAGAAGAACAATGGGAAACATTGATGAAGTCGACTACAATCAGGTCTAGAAATCTGAAGGTCGGATCGGATATTTGGCTTAGGTGGGGAGACTCTGACTGTATGTGTGTGTTCATTGGACTCCTGCTTGAGCAGCAGGTCAGATTCGATTACTCTGAGTTGTGTATACACGGTTATTCTTGATAATTCAACTCTTTCAGGTGTGTACCATAATCTAGGACTGCTTGCTATTTTCTCTATTCACGCTCACATTTACGCACGCGAGACAATAATGATCATATTTGTGTATTATGCTATGCAATGCAATTAATCTATATTGTGTGATGACTAATCGAGGCATTTATGCTTTGTTTATTGTCCCCGGCTCTACTCGGTTCTATCTTGCTTGTGCTCCTGCATTCCATCTTCCACCTCTGGTCCCTCCGCCACCATTGTTGCCTAAACACTATCAAATCCGAACGTCCTCTTCACCTTCCACGCCGTCACCCTCACTCCGACCGTGAGCGCCAATACGCAACACAGGTCAACTACCAAAAGCGTTACTCCCGAAAGCATGAACCTCGGAGCAAACACTTTCCAAACCATCAGATGTCTCCTAAGCCACGCTGAGGTGATCGCGCTGGAGAACGTGATGAACGTATGGTATACCAAGAAACCGAGGATGAGCTGGAGCGTATGTGTCAGGATCAGGGTTTGACCTCCTGATGGTCGAGGGGATATATTCCACAGAGCTAATAAGGGGATTGCCAGAGCCGAAAGAGCGAATACACCCCATGTGTTTATGATGACTAATAAAGGGGAGATGGGGTATGTGACTACTTTGAACCCTACGAAGGCGGCTTTCCACTGGATGGAGGATAAGACGGCTTGATGGCCTGTTGTAAAGTACCCCAAGAACCCACTAAGCGTGATCGGGACTAAGTCTGTAAAGCTCGGTCGGACAATCGTAGAGCTAGTATCCAAGTTCCCGTCGAAGGCGGCTGGTTGATTTGTATTTGAGCTAGAGGCGAATTGACTCTGTAAGATGATAGCGTCTCTTCGGGTATCCACTAATTCCAAGTACAGTAGTACGGACACCAGCAAAGCAGCGAGGACCAGTTGACCCATAGGCTGGTTGGTCAAGTGGACCAGACTGAAGGGGATGAGGAAAAATAGGATGCATGTCGAGCCGTACGAATTGGCGAATCCAAGAATGGTTATTTCCTCTTGACCCGTTTCTTGGTTGACTCGTTTTTCGCCAATCTTGATACATAGCGGAGAGATGAACCATGTGTAAGGTAACGCTCCTAATATCGTACCAATAGAGAACCTTGCGATCCATAATTTGACGAGACTCGCAGTGGAGATAGCAGCTTCGGAGAGGCCGAGACTCTCGCTGTTGATTTCCAGGTATTCTAACCCCCAATAAGCTGCGTTGGCAAGTAAGACGCCCCGGAAGAGATAGCCTAGGAAGAAAGGTGCTGGTCCAGCGAGCGATTTTGATCGGGTCAAGGTGATGCCGATCGCACGAGGGAGGATGTTGAGCGCCAGTGGGATAGTAGCTAGGACAACCCATCTGGGAGCTACGGGTGTGCTACCTGAGAAAAAGGTGACTCGGCAATATGGTTGTTGTTCCTCCCTGCAGATCGTCACCGTACCAATCACGCGGATAAGGGCTGCGTACGCCAGGGACAGGGCGATGATTCGGAGTCGCATCTCCGCGGTAGGGGCGGAAAGGGCTTTGATGAGGTATATGATTGGGATGGTGGTCAAGAGGAAAAGCACAACTCGGTCTTCCCACATGATGAACGAATTAGAGGCGAAAGAAAGCGAATGAGCAACGAGAAGTAAGGGACCGATGTATCTGTTGATGTTGAATGACTGTGGGATGGACGCCTTGAGGAACAGAGGGAAGATGATGATCACCTCTGAGACTATCGCTGCGGTCGTAATGAAAACCTTGATTGCTGTGGCTGGACTCGCGGTGTATATGCCGGCCAACGTACCGATGATCGATCCGAATATGGCTGAGGCGGTGAATGAGGTCTCCAGAGCGAGTCGAGCGTAGATATCCCAGTTGGTACCGTTGTTCCTGACTCCAACGTACAGCGCAACAAGAGTCACTCCGCTCAGACCCAAGATCAGTGCACCAACCAGGATCAGGGGAAGGGAGAATTGAGCCCACAGTGCTCGTAGGTGTCGAAGAGCCAGTAGAGCGTAGTGCCTATGTGTATTGATCGAGCTGATTTGCGAAGTGTGCATTTGATCTTCAGAGTCAACGGTTGATCTAGCCTTTTTCCACGCGATTTGCAGAGCCGATTTGAGGGATTCATCGCCGTAAGCGCCGAGATATCTATCGATTTGTTCCGCATTGGTCCTCGTTGCAGCCTCGAGAGTCGCGACATCTCCTGAAAAGCACTCAGGAATGACTGATCCCAGATTGTTGTACGGGACTGGCACGCCTAGAAGTAGTGATAGGGTCGGGACGATATCAATCTGGTTGATATGTCTCAAAGGCGTGGACGAGCCGGGAAAAGTATATTCAGGCCAAATTTCCCTTATAGCTTTGTCGTGTTCTATAACCCCCTTCAACGGCTTGGACTTGGAGTAAAGCCACATAGCAGACGAAGTTTCCAGCTCTGAATCACCTCCATGATTCCCCTTGTCGTCCATCCCGTGATCACCTAGAACCACAAGTAGAGTTTCATCATCCAGCATCTCGACAATTCTTCTCATCACGCGGTCCATTTGTTCTAGCTTGAGACGCATCGTATCTCGATTAGGTCCAACTCTGTGACCTACGTGGTCCACACCTAGGAAATGGCCGATCAGGACGTCCCATTGAGACTGGTTTGCGGCTGTCAGGTAAGGGAAGATATGCTCGATGACCCCATCGTCCACGCTGTGCAGGTCTTCGACGTTGAACGAGTCGTAAGGATGCGACAGGTTGAACGAGTCGGGAAAGAGATTGACCCAAGTGTCGTCTCCCATGAAGCCGATGGTCTTGTTGTGAGCGAGTAGTTGCGAAATGAGAGAGTCTTCCTCGATAGCTGTGGACGCGAAGTTGGAAGAGATATCGATGAATGTGGGCAATGAGCCTGTTGTGATCCCCTTGATCCGCTGCATAGTCGAAGTGGGCGGATCAGAGAACGAGTTGAATATCAAAGAATGATCGGGATGAGATTGACTGAGCTCGGACGGTAAGGTGAGTACCCCATGATGGTGGGATGATTTTGGGTAAGGGTGATGCGGCGAGATGAAGTCGGTCCGAAGAGCATCGATGATTATGATGACGGCCTTGGAGTGAGTTGCGGCGATGGGAGGTGGATTTGAGACAGTGTATTTTGGTGATACGTGAGGAATGGTGAGTCGGGTGAGCAAGAATCCCTTGGTGAAGATGTACAACCCGATGAGATGCAAAAAGGTGATGTACAGAAGGATCAGTGTCGCTAGATTTGTCCGCGAAAGGTTGCGTAGCCATGATGTCGAGCGAGCTGCCTTTGGAGCCTGACTATCAGTCCCCGAGCCATCATCTGTCCGGGCCGTAGACGCTTCTGCCATCCTACGAGTAGCGGACAAATCAGTATCTTTCAACACAAGCAGTAAAGTTCAATCCATGAAATAGCGAGATACCTGATGATACCTCTGCGCGAGATACGAGTCCACCAAAGCTACGCAACTTGCCCCTATTCTTTTTCAGCCCGCGGATATCTCACTGCTATGAGGGTGACCGACTTTTCGTATCCTTGCAGAGCCGCTTTGTGTGGGACAAGACGAGTGACTTTTGCTGCAATCATGGTCAGAGGGCCGAAATTTCGGTAACAGCCAGTCGTACGTGTACGGAGCCGACCGTGCCTGACCATTTGACGTGATTATCCACCTAGAGTCTCTCGGTCCGACGCTTGACAAGCTACCAAGCATTTCCTTCATCTTGCTTCCTGTTCTGTTCTACCCTACCCTTCCCTTCGTTCTCCTCATTACCCATCTTTGTACAACAATCCAAGATGGCAGGAAGAGCAGGACAAGCCGATGCGCCGGCGGCTCCGCCCAGGCAACCAGGTTCAAACGATAAAATCTGGGGTGTCGTCCGTTCAGTAGCCATGTTTGTCGCTGTTCAAGCCGGTGAGTGACGCCGGTGCATGTCATTCCCTCATTGTCCTCGCTAAACTTCCAGGGCTGTATCCTAGCCATGAAATATGGTATGCAATATGTGAGCATCCTTGATGACGATTTTGAGAGCCCCATGGAAGCTGATATCGGATACTCTTAGATGGGTCTTAACAACAAAGGCCCGACCCCTCCAGTTCCCGTTCCATCCGGTCCTGCTGACGGTGCAGCCTCTGCTCCGCCTGTAGCCGCTACACCTAAATCGGCAGTCAACGCAGTACCGGCTTGGGACCTCGGTACTCCCTTGTCGATGTTATTGTACACCTCAACTTCTCCTGGCGGCCTTGATGTCAATCTTGATAAACCCCTTGTTCAGTGGGACGGCCTGACTTACGGAGAATGGAAGGACGAGCGAGAAGCCGACCTTATATTGGATGTTCCTGAGAGCGTTTGGGCTCACAATGGTTCTTGGTATATGGATATCGTACTGGTCAAGGGCGGTGGATTGCCCAAACAAGCTGGTCTAGGCAACGTATCGGCGTTTAGGAAACGTGCGTCACAACCTCCCCTAATAATCCCTGCAATGCCATCCCGATCTATGAGAAGCTGATTGCGCGTCCATTTTTTAGAGCTCACTAGATTCTTCCCCAAGAGAAGAATCAGAAAAGAGAAGAAATTGATCGGAAACAAGGACGAAATCGAGGAAGAGATCGAGGAGCCCGAGCCTACCGGTCCACCACCTATCGTGGCTCACTGGTCCAACAACTTGACGCTCACAATCGTTTCTTCCGGTGGTGAAGTCGCCGCATCGCAGTTATCTCCCGTCGCAGCTCCCTTCTACACTTTTCAACCTAACCCAAACGGTGAAGGCAAAGTCTACTCGCCTCCAATCTATCCAAACGATTTCTGGATCATGAAAGAATCCCTATACCAGATCAACGAGACGACCAAGACTCTACCGCTTCACGTCACTTACAACGCTATCTCTTCTATGAAATTCAACATCTTCAGCTCGATGACGGCGTCGTTCGACCAAGCTGCCGCTCAACAAGGTGCCGGGACCGGAATGGAGTTTGACGAGATCAAGCGGACCCTCATCGAGACTAGCCCTTGGCTTTTGATTACTACCGCTATAGTCACTCTGCTGCATACGGTCTTCGAGTTCTTGGCTTTCTCAAGCGATGTCTCGCATTGGAGAAAGAAGGACAAGGATCTCGTCGGAGTATCGCTTAACACGATCTTGACCAACTGTTTCGTCCAGCTGGTCATTCTGCTGTATCTCCAAGACAGTTCCGAAGAGACCTCTTTCATGATCTTATTCGGTCAAGGAATGTGAGTGCCGAAGTATCACCCATCGTTGCGATCTGCCTTTCTGAAGCTGATGAACTTGCGCAGTGGTCTTTTGATCGAAGCTTGGAAGATAACCAAGGGTAAGCGGATCCTTGAGCTCAACACGAGTCATAGCTAACATCAGATTCATAGTCACCAATATCCGAATCAGACCCGCGCCAAACTCTATCTTTGGCTACACAGTCCAGTTCGAAGGTCAGTCACTAACAATTATTTAGCTACCATCATGTATAGACTTGTTCTAATGATCTCGATGCTCATTTTCATAGATAAACGAGAATTATCCGAAGACGAGAAGAAAACCCAAGAATACGATGCTCTCGCTTTCAGACTCGTATCCTACGCTGCCATCCCTCTCTTAGCAGGGTACACTGGATACTCTCGTAAGTGTATAAATCACTCACAATATATCAAGACATTGACGGCTGACTTCTGCTTTTCTTTGCACCTTCTGCAGTGCTTTACCAGTATGTTCTATTCTGGTCTGTCCGAACGATACAGGAGCTGAGATATTTGGATCTTGCAGAACTCATCGGGGATGGTATTCCTTCATCGTGTCGACATTGGCTCAAGCCATTTACATGTTCGGTTTCGTCCAACTTGTTCCCCAATTGATCATCAACTACAAGCTCAAGAGCGTAGCTCACATGCCGTGAGTTCTCTTCTTTTCGCCCGTAAATTCGATACATCGCTGATGATCGCTTGTGCGCAGGATGAAAGCTATGATGTATAAGACATGTGAGTTAAGCTGCAATTTTCTTCGTCATTGTGAGAGCTATACAGCTGACGTATCTATACAGTGTCTACTGTCGTGGATGATTTCTTCGCCTTCTGCATCAGGATGCCATGGTTACACAGATTGGCTTGTTTCCGGTACGTCTATCCGTCCCCCTCAAACCCTACACCTCTGATTATAGGGCTGATATGATGTACTGCGAACAGGGACGATGTCGTCTTCCTCATCCTATTATACCAAAGATGGATTTACCGAATTGACTATTCGCGAGTCAACGAATACGGTCAAGTCAACGAAGGTATGGTTGAGGATGTGGGCAAACCAGGTGAGAAGAAGGAGACTAAGAAGACGAAATAAGGTGAAAGAGGGAGTGTCATGGGCGGATGAGAGGTGGATATGAGATTCAATTGGCGCAGAGGGGGCGAAACGGGAACAAATTCTGCCGAAGTGAACGAACGCGGGCGAATGAGAGATAGGGCGGAGGAGACATGATGTTAAAGGGGATGTGAGGATGCGGGATGACGGAAAGGGCTGGCGATTGGGGCTATATATATATATATATGATTCGAGGCAATGCGATGTTTGCTCACAAAAACTAAAAGCCTTGTCGAGGTTATGCATGATTGTCAGAGGCAATCTATGTCCTTCTCTGACAAGACCGATCTACATAAATCGTCTCGTCGTATGTGATATGATCTATGGTATACACCATGCCATGTACTACGGTATCGTAGTGTCGCTGATCGAATCTCCTACGGCCCCACTATTTCCCATCTCTGCTCTTCTTGAAATCGTCTATCCACTTCTTCTCTACTGGACCTTTCGGCAGAACGACGAAACTCAGCAGACCATCCCTCAGCACTATCCCATCTTTCGTTATCTTTGCCTCAACATTCGCTTCCCTTCGAGCTTTCATGATAATTTCCCTCAACGTCAACTCTTTGCCCACTTTCAACAACCTCTTCTCGCTCGTCTCCACATAAATCACCAAATTATCTATACGATAATCCCTCTTTTCGTCCCAGTCCGCATAGGGCACTTCCACTCTGTTGGCAGATTCGGGGAACATGATCCGCATTTGATCGAGGAAGGACGTGTTCTCTTGGAAATTCGAGATGAAGTCCGATTGACCGTATTGGGGATACAGCAAGAACACAGGGAAGATCAACGGTGTATCTTCCGATATCGTCATCTCTCCATCTCCATCCTCCTGCTGTCTTTCTTGTTCCAGTGGTATTTCTTCAGGATCGAAATGGATGGGATTGGGATTATCAGGTGGACTACCAGTTTTCACATTGATCAATCCTCTTTTCTCCACCGCCTTATTCAGCTGAATCTCCAACATTTTCTCCCTTTCTATCCTATTCACACGTTCCTGTTCGCGATGTAATCCTTTCGCGACTTTATCTTTGAGCACTTCCCATACTTTCTCGTCTTCCCCCGGAACTTGGAACAACACCGCTTGAGCACGTTGGATAACGTCCAAAGCCTCTTTCCATCGTTCTAGGGCTACCAAACTGACGGCCGTCCGGTACATCCCCTTGATCAGGGGTTTGTCGGCTATCATGCCCTTCGTAGTGTACAGCGCTATTATCGTAGCTGTATCCTTGAGGACAGACCTATAGTTCTTGAGTAAGAGATTGCATTGTGCTCGATTGTTCAGCAGGGATATCTTGAGGACGAGGTCGGAAGGGTTGGAGTCGAGTCCTTGAGTGTAGGCTTTGATAGCTTCGGAATATGATTTTTGGAGGTGGAGCTCATTGCCGTGGTTTTTGAAGTTGGTAGCGACCTCTGCAGAATATATGAGCAGTTTTGGATATCAGTAAAAGGGTTATGCAATATGATGCGAACCCAGATCTATCGTGGAATGATAATTCTGTGGGTCCCTTATACCGGCAGCCCACAGTGACGCCCCTGACACCCCAAACCAAGCTCGAGACACGATGCATCTACTACGCGAGCAGTGACAAGGGTTTCAGACTCGGACTCACCATCTCCTTCGCCATCAAACACCAGCGTCCTCAATGCCTCCAGCACATCATTCGATTCCCCGTCTTTCGGAGTTTCTTTCATGAATATCGGGGTACTCTCCAGAATCGCTTTAAAATACTCGTAGCCATATTCTTTCTTCTTTTCCGGACCAGATGAGCCGGATGGTACCGAACCCGAGGCCGATACAGATGAATAATGCGCTAGAAGGGTATCTAGAGGGTCTTGAGCCTGTTCTTGGGGATTCGACATCTTCGGGACGTGCAATGTGATAAGTGGGTTTCCAATAATGTCAGAGCTGGATGAAAGGAGAGCAATAGCGATCACAGGGCACGATACCTTGAATGAAGCCCTTCGCGTCCAAGTAAAAGGCGTGGTATGCTTTGGCTGATATCGAATGTCAATGGTCTTCTAAAAGGGGAGGAAATTGATGATATGGCGGAAAATGTTGAATAGCGAAGAACTTTTTTCTGGGTCTGGTCAACCTCCACTCAACCAGTATGGTGGTGTACGAGTATCAGTGACGGAAATGCTGTCTTTGACCTGTTGCGACATGCTCAATATGATACATATAACATTGATACACATCATGAAAGACTGTTGACTACTTGTACTTTGCCCTTGAGGCTTTCACTATCTCAATGTGGCTTGTATTGAAATTTCTCAACTCTATACCCATTTCTCCATAAACACTCAATATACGATTTCAACAAATATATTACATTGATTCACTGACACATCTCCAGAGCTGCGTTCTCCTATTCTATATTATTTTCATTCTGCGGTTTTCAGTCGGACGGTTCGCGACAGAGTGAAGCTATCGATTTGCGACGACATATCACTTGTATTACTGTGCGCTTTAATATTGTTTTTCGTATTTCGCTAGTTTCCGCTTGACTGTAAAAACGATAATAATGTCAGCGACCATGCAGACTATGTGTATGCGGTATGAATATAGTAACTCACGATCAGCGACTTCCTTTCGGAGACGATTGGCTTCATCATTGGCGATCTTGATTTGGAGGTCTTTCGCTCCCAGATCGTGCTCAAGCGAAGTCAGGTGTTCTACAAGATGACGACATGTCAGCGGTTGACTCCGTTACCAGGATGCAATCTGCGACTTACCCTTCCTCTTTGCTCTAAAGGTTCTCGCAGAGATCCTATTTCTGACTCTCTTTCGCTCTCGAGCCGAAAGCGCACGGTAGTCCTCAACCTTCATTCCCCAAATCATACCATCCCTCTCGACACCTTCGGGCACTTCAGGCTCATGCTCGTTCTCGTGATCATGATCGTGATCATGTTCGTCATGTGTGTGAGACGCATCGGAATCCGATAAGATCGAGTGACTTCTCTTCTTGCCTCCTCGTCTCGGTCGACCCTTGATCTTGATCTTTACTGAGCGCAGTGCCGGTGATTCATGTGGACTGACCACGAGCGACGAGATGGGCGAAGGTGATCTAGTCAATGAGCTGTCGACGATATGTACAGAGTCTGTCGATGTTCGGTGTGATGTCGATGACAAAGACGGGAAAACGGAATCAATTGTAGAATGCGGTGAATAATCTTGCACTTGATTCTGCGTTTGCGTCTGAGTCAATAAAGAGGTATTTATGCCGCCCGTTTGGGGGAAGTAGAATTGTGGGTAGAAGCTTGATGGTCCTGCTTGTGCTTGCTGTTGTTGTTGTTGCTGCTGCTGTTGTCGCTGTTGCTGTTGCATCTGTCTTTGCTGTTGTTGTTGCTGTTGCTGGTTATAAAAAGATGAATCATCCACCTCGGTCTTGATGGCCGGAGCGGAGGTGTCCGCCCACTCGGTTCCGGATGTATTTACGTTTATCGTCGTTGCCGGGAGACCGAAGTAATCCACTGCCGAAGAATTCACATTGTTCATGTTCATACTGACATTATTCACACCGGTCAAAGAGGTTTGCTGCGGTTGAGACGAAGCATTGAGCCAATCTAGTGTGGGTGTCGGTACCGCTGCACCTGCAACAAGGAAGTTTTGATACAGGTATGATCCCCATGAAGGTCCCCACGATGCCGCCTGCAGAACAAAGACGTTGACTGATCAGCATGAGTACAAACAGTCATGAGGCGGCAATGATCATCCCGAAGGGGGATTGATCATCAAAAGACCGACGATAGTGACTGTTGATGAACAGGAGGGAAAAATGACTCACCATCATGGACGACTTCTCGTCAGGTATCGGTGTAGGGTCCATCGCGACTGAGTTCATGTCGTGTCAAGATCCAAACAGTAAAGAACGATTAAAAAAGTCGAGATTCAATCTAGGTGAAATGTTGATTGTATCTTGATCGCTTTTATGTATTTTTGAATTCTTGATCTGATGAGTAAGATGCTTGGTTAAGCTAAAGTATGTACTCCAGATCTGCGACTGAGATAACCGGCGGAGATGAAACTTCGGGGATGGGTCAGAGTGGATGGAGGGATGGAGTACTATTACGTCCGCGGATTATTAAGCGACTAATCTAAAAATGGATTTTCCCCTGCGGATGATTTTACGCGATTCGAAATTGATAATATTTCGTCCTTGTGCTTTGAGGTATTTACTGGTCTTGTCTATCCTATTATGCTGAACAGGTAATATGGTGAGGGTGAGGTGAAATGCTTCTCATGTATATATATTGGTTGCGAAAATATGTTAGAGCCGCGGTCGGTACCGAACTGTAATGTAAAACAAGAAGGTGGATTTCTTCTTTGCGTTTCGCGATTCTTATATGATTTTAAATAGCTTGTGATCTTTTTCGGGGTAAGCGGTGTTGTGGAGGAACGGCAGGCGAGGTTGGTGCGTTGCGTTGTGCTTGTGTTAATTATTGACCCCAGAAGACTAGAAAGGGGTTTGTTTGGGATTGAGCTATTTACTGTATTTGTCAATGATCGTTTGAGGGATGGACGGTGACCACAGCCCGAGAATATATAAAAGGGCGCCGATGGTCTTGGCCGAAGGGCTTCTTTCTCTTGGTTTTTTGCGTTCTCGTTTTATCGTCTGATCTATATACGAAGCGAAGCTGTGTTAACTAGATCACGCTAGACGAGATTAGATCCATGTGGATATGGGGAACTAAGTAGATCTCCGTTTGCTGAGAGAAAAATAAGTCTTGGCTAAGATAAACCGATGAAAGGAATGGAATTTCATGCCGCATGTATATATACTTTTTTCTCTCATCTTGTATAAACTGTGAATCAACCACCTTCGGCCATCTGTCATCGTTCTGTATCCTACGATGATGATCATCGACTCAGTGCAAAAGGAGGTCGCATCGTTTATCGTTTAGCTTACTGAGTGGAGAATGAGCATGATTGATAATCACGAATCAGCTAAATGAATGGTCGGTCATCGTGCCCGTACCACATCGTGCCGTGCGATAGTACGATGACATCGCAAAAGTGGTTATGACATCCACTAGCTCTGGACTTCGGTATCAAATTCCAACAGTTATCCTTAATCCCACTATTTGGCTCTGAGTCTAGAGGATTCTGTTATCGCTCTTCAAAAGTCAGACTCCAAGCCAAACAGCCTCTTTACCAAATCGCGCAACGGTCATACACCGGATCCCCAACAATTATGCTTCTTACATCCACACTTTCGTCATAAGCATCAGCATCATCGTATAACAGCAGTGCAGCAGCGGCAGTTGTACCGATGTTCAGATAAACAGGGCCGCCGGAAGCGTCTTGATTGTTTTGATTTGATTTGTTGCACGGCCGCCTGCAGCTGATCCCATCTACCAGAAAAACAAATCTCCGATCACTCGTATAGCTCTATACGGCCGCAGTGACTTCTCTTCGGCGATGCCATAATCCAATGCACATGTTTGCGCATTGCAGTCATGTAGTGTCTCACGTAGAAGGGCATTCGGTCATATTTACGGCTTGACCAAGCCTCGGTTTCTGCTTCCAAGAAAACAGCTAAGTCGTTGGATCGACGGCGACCGCGGCACCACCGAGGTGCAAGTAGGAAATTTCGGCTGTAAGAGTCACTTTAAGCATGTCCTGATCTTAGGTACTGCAGCTCAATTGCGTAATATTCACACCGTCAGAGTTTAGACGTTCCGCAAAGACTGAGCCGCTTCTCCTGATACGCCTTCATCGTTTCACTCACAAGGTCTCCACGTGAGAAAAGTATAATACCGTTTCGGTACTCACCCTGCGCTATTATGTCGATTGGCATTATGTCAACATCGGGTCCCGCGATATTTGCCTTCAGCATACAACCGTACAAGCATGGATGGTATTTGGTTCCATTCTTGGGTTTACGAGACATCAATCGAGCATAACAGTTTGACAAATCTAGAAAAAGCCGCTGATATAATCGTTTGCACTCTTCTGTCTTATGCCGACATCTCTTCACAACATCTATACATGGATACCAACGGTGTTTGAATGTTATGTACAGCTCAAGCTCCACTGACGCCATCACCTATCCTTACATACCGGCGGTAGTCCAGATGTGAGACACGGATAAAGGCTGCTGGTCTAGAATCAGTCAAGAGTAAACGGACTGACCTTGGGGACGGGAATAGATGCTCGCTCAGTACCAATCGCTGTGCCAGCTGCGCACATGGGCTTGAACATCCTGACATTCAGGATTTTAACAAGACAAGCTTGAAGGTAGTAACTCGATCCGTTACTGATCGCTGCTCTCACTAATAACTCTCTCTGCCCGCTCAACATCTGATCATGATGACGTCTTAAGGTAGTAGTCCCAGTTAACGCAGCGATCAATCGATCCCTCATCCGAAGTCTGGAATCGGACGTTGTCTTCGGGCCTGGGTCACCTGTCGTTCATGTCGGACCGAGAGGATCGCTTTAAACTTTGAACGAGACTTGCGGTTCTGATTTTGATACCGCCCGTTCCGATGGAACACCCTGCGGGTGGAGTTGAGGCATGGCGCTCGCAAATGGCTAGTCGTGTCAACGTATGGGACAAAGGGACATGCCTCTTGCGGCTGAGATTCCTCAACGCTGTTTGGAGTACTTGCAATAAATACACTACGTCATTTCATTCGCCATGTCTCATGGCATACTTGGGTGGGTCTGATCGATATTTCTCGCTACCTCCAACATCGGGACCGTTGTCTGAACGGCTCATTTCGTCGTGCTTGAAGTTGCTTTAGCCGCTCGCACCGCAACGTGGCATGAGCTCGGCGTACAATACGGTCAAGTGAAGTACGTATAATGCACACCAACTATAGATTCACAAACGGATATGCAACCGCATCTGACTCAAAAAGGATTTCTCCACGACAGATCACGTCCTCCCAGCACATGAGTCGTCAAAAACGGAAGGTAGCAAAGTTAATCCATGAGTTTGTACAGAACATCCTGGGTTATTCATACTGCTCACTGCGAATAGTACAAAGAGTATAGCCATAGGTTAATGCTCGTCACGGATCGATAACCCATTTAAGCTCTTTACCTTCCGCTATTCTTATCAAATTCTCTCTTGTGCCTTGCCACATCGCCTCAAGCGAATCTTCATAACTATAGCCCGTATGCGGAGTCATCACCACCTGACTCCTCCCGTCTTCGCCCCATTTCGTCGTTCTCCATCTTGAATTTGCAGGTAGCGGCTCCACATCAAACACGTCCAACGCCGCGCCCTTAATTCTTCCCTTCTCTAGGAGGTCCAGTAAATCATCTTCGTCAATTAACGGTCCTCGAGAGGTGGTAATCAAGAAGCTGGTATGCTTCATTTTTTCCAGATCACTCCTACCGATGATACCCCTCGTACCCTCCCCGAGGACAAGATGTACGCTTATCACATCGCTACTCCTGAATAACTCGTCTTTCGAGACCGCCTTGAAGGTGCCAGATGGGAGACCGGCATCGGTCGCTGCCTTATCGGCGCGCGCCTGGGTCAGGTTTGGAGACCAAGCAATGATTTTCATCCCGAATACTAGAGAGGCGATCCGCGCTGTGCCTACCCCGAGCTTTCCCAGGCCCAGTACACCGAGTGTGAGCCCGCCTAGGAATGTGTTCAAGGGCACATGGTGGATCCACTCGGACGTCGGATTGGAAAATAGGATACTATGATCCCGCGGAATGTTGGAGACTAGCGAGAGGAGTAAAGCAATGGTATGTTGGGTGGTAGCATTGAAATTATAGGGAGTACCAGCACTTCAGAAGACATAGACCACCAATAGTCAGCACGAAGCAAAGCCCGACTGGCACTAGATTACCGCACGCAGCGTTGCCAAATCCAAAATCTGTATCAGACCTCGGGATAGTCCGCACTCACGGAGTCGGAGGGCCCGGAGTCCCAGCTACCGATATTCCCCTCTTTCTAGCAGCTGCAATATCTATCCCTCTATTCCGCAAGCCGGTAGTCAAGATCAAGGTCAACTTGGGGAGGCTCTCGATAATATTGGCAGGTAATGGTGTCCGCTCTCGCATCGTGACCAGGACCTCATAATCTTTCAGTCGGTCGATCAGAGGCTGAGGATCTGGTAGAGGTAATATGGTGTCACGATAGACCGTTATATCCAAATTCGAAGGCAGGTCCGACGCATATTTAGGGAAAAGATCGTTGTAGTCGTCCAGAATGGCGACCTTTATAGATGTTGACATATCGTGAGAGGACTTCTGGCTTCGATTCGACTGGACACGGATCTGACGCTCTAGGAGATCGTCGCAAGAGAGACTGATTGTCCGAAGAGAGGGGATTCAAGAGTATGCATTAAATAGGTATCAAAACAACTCATGTCGTCATGTTGCAATTTAGCGTGATCGTCATGATGTCGGATATCCCCGATCAACCCACACCTCCTAGCTGCATAAGTGGAAGATTTCCATTTCGTGACATTGTGCATACATGCATACAACAACAGTAAGAAGATGAAGGAGGAAAAAGACCGTCAATCACGCGTCAAAGATCTCTCTATTCAGTCCATCTTCGACCGCATCCCAGTCCACTCCCATACCTCCAAAGACACCTTCGAAGGTGTCTATACTTGCCCTCGAGAAGAAAGGCTGCAATTGATAGATGCTATCAAGCGTCCTTATACCCGATAATCTCGGTCTGCGAGGGGCGTTCTCAGGTTGCTCTGCTAGGACAAGAGCTCTCTCATGCTGCGAGAAGTTATCACACATCAGCTTTGTCATGGCCCTCACCGACCGTTGACGGAATATCCCGTGGTCACGCTCGCTCACCTTGCCGCCATTGGTCACTCTAGAACCCTCTGAAAAGAGTATCGATAGGCAATCCATGATGGCTTCCGGACTGTGGTTCTCGGATGGGTAGACCGCATCAGATGTGTCCGTAACGAACATCCATTGATGTCTGTTGAAGCGATGGAAAAGCATATAAGCGACACGGTCATGAGGGTGAGCGTGGAGGGTGATTGTGGAAAGGTGCGAGGAAGGCAGTAAGAAAGGGGAGAGCGTGTCTCGTGACGGGAAGGGACCTATGAAGGGGCGTCGCTCACACTTGGAAATCTTCAGATTGAATGACAAGCAAAATATCCAGAAACTTGCAAGCAGCCAGGACAAGCTGTAGATCTTCTGAGCCATCGGCCGGTGGATCGTCCATGGTGACCTCGAATATCCGTAACTGCATTCCGTCAATTATACCCTTCCAGCACTCGGTACTATAGTTGCGACCATGACTTACTAGTTCAGAAAGAATGACAGGCCAAAAATTGGTCAGGTGTTGAGGCGATATGCGACACATCAATACCCTAAGGCAGAGGTAGACCTGAGAAAGTTGCATGATTAGTATAATTGCATTGGACGCGTTGCTGCGATTGACTAACCTCGCTATGTACCCGAGGAGAGACCTGATGGCTTCGAAGCATTTCCACCAATTTCTCTTGAATAGCAGGAAGCTGTACCAAGTGATGGTTGGTCTCGGCAGCAAGCAGGACAAAGCTCAGTCGTCTGAGATTGAGCGACTTGACGGACATCTCCTGTTCTCGATTGGAGAATATATTCGCTGAAGATGCCGCCGTGATCTTGGCTGTATCGCAGAGCAACAATATCAGCCACGAATGCCCTCACCAAAAGATCATGTGCGCCCAACTGACCAAGCAAGTCGCCGAATCGCTCTTTATCAGAATCCATCAGACCACAGATCAGAGACTTCCAATATCCGACATCATCCTCCGTGGTCGATCTGAAGAACCGGGAGTCATTGAAGACGTCGCTGATCTGGACGCGCCACGTCTTGATCGCTGAGGGAATTTTGGTAATTTCAAGCAGTAGTCGAAGTATGCTTGCCTCAACGCTGCGAAAAAAGCGACATCTGAGCTGATTGTCTGCGCGCAACTGGGTAATACGATTGACTCACTGTTGTCTCCTCAATGCAGGAGTGATCACGCTGACCATCATACCACTACACGTAGCATTGACTCGATCGGCATCGATAAGGAGAGATCTGATATTAGGGAGCACGCGTGACGATAGGAAGTCGTATATCTACGTTTCGACATGACTTATCAGAAATGGCATTACAACATCACATGAGAGACTGGCAGATCTTACCTGATCCAGTCCCTTCTCCACGGCTATTTTTTCAATATCATCTTGGCTCGGTGTACCAGGCGACAATCGAGACCACAAGCCGATTTCGGCAATCTTGGAGGCATTCGTAACCACTAAGTCCAACACTTTCGAATAGGTATCTTGCACATCTCGTCTGAGCCGCCTGTCTTCGAGAGCACTAGTCTTAGAAACCGTCAAAGCCAAAGCAGTCAAGCATCTACAGATCGATATCCAGGATCAGCTACATTCCAGTTGATCCCTCGTTATCCGGAATCGACAAAGCTTTACATACCGTAGAACCAAATATAGCTGAACTCTTGCGGCGCTTGAGCCAACGGAACCGGTGAGGTCTTTTGCGAAGCTGAACAATGTGGACCATACCTGCACAGCTATCGGAGCTTCTAAGCGTGATATGTAAGCTTCCAAGAAAGCTAGATACGCTGGATCGGATCTAAGAGGTCCAGAAGGATTAGTCAGTTCGCAGCAAGTTGATGTGCATGAGATCTCAATTACCTGAATTCGGAGGACATCCTGCCGGATTTCCCCGAAGCAGCATCGCAGACGATTTCGACCAATCTTTGCGCACTCGGTGTCAGGGTGTCAACGCACTCAAAGATGGCAGAATCCTTCGAGACACACAAAGACTTATGAGTGGAAGTCCTGGCCATATGGGGGAAGAGGCGGCACCTACTGTGATCTCCTTCGAGTTTGTGGCCCAGACATGTATACAGCTTGTGATCAGTCCGAAAGGTTGTACCTTGAAGATCTTTTCCAAGACCTTGCTGACTCTGGATCGAATAGTCCCATACGCCAGTGCTTTTGATGATATTGAAGAGGAATTGACAGTTGTCTTCGTGATTGTCCATGAAACCAGGAGAGCGTGAACTGCGTCGTCAAGGTATCTTGGGTATTCTGTTTTTGGCTGAGAAACAGATACTCAGCCGCATTCCCATGGTTCATGCAGTATCAGACTCACGATCTCGTATGCTGGCGCTTCGACGGTGAAAACGCCTGACATCAAGCCCAGTAATCCCTTTTCCCCCTCACCTTGTTTTCCAAGGTCCTCATGTTTGGCATTAGGGCCACCAGCAAGTAGTATGACGATCCGCTCCAAGGTATTCAGTATCATCACAACCTCTGCCTCTGTGACTAAGAGCTTCTCGTCGTTGACCGAGGCAGCCGATCTGATATACACACTGTCCAGGTGAATGGACAGATATCGCAACTGCTGGGAAAAGCACTCCGATAAAGCTTGCAGAAGACCGCTCGAAGTCGAGAACTGAGGTAGAGTCATCAACACGAAATCAACCCAATGCTGCAGAACAGGCATATTCCCAGTGGAGGAAACAGCCTCAACGATGAGTTTGACCAAGCTGATTTCAAAATCCGCATCTGGTCGAACATGATGATTCTTCTCGTTCAGAGAGGGGGATCGGCGGTGATGAAGAGCTTTGTTTGCCGTTGCGGCGGTGATAGTTGAATGCAGGAGATGTAGTAATTTGCTTTGCAAAGTCAGATGTCGATTTTGTACCGCAACCGACAGCTGGTTGACGATAGATTTCCGCACATATCCAATCTGAGGCTCTGAGGTATCTCCGCGCGATACGATGGTCTGCAACAGCTGTATGGCAGAGCTTTGGACTCGTATAAACAGCGACGCAACCTTGCGCATGGATGACGATCCATCCGTGTCGATGAACCTGCAACGATATGTGTGAGCATTGGACGATGTAAGGCTCTTCACGGCTTACCTGATCATTGTGGACACCAGTATTTCCAAGTATGATGTGTCATTTGGGAAAGCATCGGTCGCCCTTGTGACCAATGTCGGATGCACAGATTGTCGTATTTCGGTCGAGTGACATGCTTTACTCAAACCTTGTCCGCCAAACTTTAACAGCAAGGAGACACTGTCCACCAAATGTCGAACGAAGTTGAGATCGATTGGATGAAGGTAGGTGTTCTGGTGATATTTGATGGAGGGGTCCAGAAGGCGACTGAGTATTGGATCGAGGACTCGGAAATATGATCGGAGATTTAGTCGCATCCAGGTCTCTGCTTGCCGTTGTACGTCTGGATCCGTCGATTGAAGAGCATCGAGCACCATGCTGACCGGGATGTTGAAAATCTCTCCAGGTAACATGGAGTCATCTATCTAATTGTCAGCATTTGTTGACCAGAGCTAAGCGTTCTGAGATATCTAGCCCACCGGTCAATCTCCATAATACGCCGAACGCGTCGAATGCGGGGCCGTCAAACGGCTTGCTACCCAACCTGCGAGCGATGACGTTCTCGAGAGTATGCACTTCGGCTAACTGATTAAATTCCCAGAGAAGTTCGACTGCACGTACGTGATACGGCGACGCATCGGAACGAAGATAGCGGAAAAGAGCGTCAAGAATGGTTGAAATAGTTTGGTCCGAGGTGAGGAGGATCGCAGGGCTGAAGGCTGAGCATCGAGACGCTTTGAGGGCTGCAGTCACTACGGCCTCGACCACTGCAAAAGACGATACCTGACATGGTCAGCACTCTGAAACAAAGGAGAAGACATACCTTTGAGAGCGCTTGCACCATACACGAGAGCCACCCAGCTCCGTTGATACTTGCTAAAGTGGGTACCTCTTGATCTATCAAGATTGTAAGTATCTTGATAGCGCTCAATAAAGTTTCCGGTTCTTCGGCATGGTTCGACAAGGCCACTTCGCAGATCTCAAAGGCTGTCGAAGTCACACGTGGTATCGTGTCCTGATGTATTCGATCATAGGCTTGCTGCAGATTCCCGTTGTCCCTGTACAAGCTGTCGGCTGCAGATTGCTCTTCTACCTCGGCCTTTTGGCAAGCTTTCGAAGCCTTCGCTAACGTGGTGCTCGAGACGCTGTCTAGCAAAGGCACTGACAAGCGAAGTGCTTCGAGGAGTGCGTCTGCCGTAAGAGTGTTTGACTGTAGATAATCGTCAACTTCACATGATATTCGACTATTCGCGGCAAAGCACTCACACTGATCACCCCAAAGACTGATTCGAGCATGACAGGGATATGTACAGAAGTGACCTCTTCATCGTGTTGAGGTACGGACGCAAGAAGCCATTGAACCAGATCAATAGCCTACCAGTCAGCTCTTGGCACGTTTGTACCCGACTTACATCTGATTCTTTGGCACCCAGCTCAGCTTGTACAGCCATGTGAAGTAACCTCCAGACGACTATTGGCTCTATCGCTTCATAGACAGCCAAGGCTGTTCCGATTACCTGGTTGAAAAGGTCAATAGGGACAACCCAAACAGTGAGCAGCCTCAGTGACAGAGGAGGGAGTGCAATAGGCATGTGTGCGACCTGGGAAGGGGAAATGATGGGGGGCAGGCAGGGACGGTGGATGGGGTCGAGCCAAACTCAACTTACCTCTTCGTTGAGCAAGTCTTGTCCTTCCGTTGTTGCATTCTTGATAGTCCGCAGAGCTGGAATGGCCAAGCGCTCGGAAAGAGATCCGCCGACTTCCCACTTATCCAGTAACGATAAGAAGATCTTGAACGGTCTCAGGGCGTCCGGGCCGTCCACGGAGCCGTCAAGGAGAGCCATGTCATCCTTACAATATCGGTCAGCCTGCGTCAGCTCGAGCGGGACAGGCAGACAAGAATTCACCTGCAGGACTCCCGCAAGCAGGTCCAAACTGTTCTCCTTGAAATAGGCTACTTGCTCCGCAGATATCTCGCTCGGACCAAGCAACCATGTGTAGACCCTCCTGCTCAAGGATAATTCCCGTTGCAGAACAACACTGCTGGCGGAACGAATCAAAATTTCTTGGTCTTTGTGATCCGCATTTCTGCCAAAGAAATTAGCGCAGGATAAATTTACCCTCCAAGGATTAGACGTACTCGAAAAGAGGTTCATCGATCTTCAAAATTCTCAAAAGCAAGTCTAAGCCATGCCTTCTGACAAGCACATTCTCGTCCGTCAATACAGCTGATACTCCTCGAATGATTAAGCCGACGTCTTGAGGATCCTCTTCGGGGGGTTTTAGCAGTCTGCGAGACAGGTAATTGAGGGCCGAGAGACGGGATTGCGGGGATGAGATGAGGTTGAGGAAGACGTTCTTCAGGAAGAAAGAAGGAGTGATGGCTTCCGATAACTTGTCGAGGAGGTGTAATATCTGTTACGGCCAAACATAATGATGAGCTATAAATGTTTCAGATAATGTGAAGGTACTTCTTTACCTTGTCAAAGAAATCGCCCGTCTCTTCTTCCATACCAGGCAATAAAGCCAGGACAAATGCCTTGGCAGCCGGCCTCAAGTCGGCTCCAAGAGGCAGATAGTATGTCTCGTAGATATTGATCAGGACAGGGCGTACTGAGGTAGTAGCGAATTGGAAGAATGGAAACAGCCCGGAAGACCATATCAACAAATCCCGCTTTAGCCCTTCAATCTATAATTGACTTCGCATCAGCATCCTGAACACAGCGCCAGATAGAGATCCATGACTCACACCTATGATGTTGAATATGTATGCATATACATCAAGAGCTCTTTGGTGCACTCCTGCAGGTAAAGCGGGATTCAGGCATTGAGCGAGACGTTTCGAAACAACAAGTTTTCTCGGAATCTCAGGATATGACGGTGAGGGTGCTTGTAGAGTCTGTCATGCGTTGAGAGTGTAGATAGTATGTCAGTCCCATTGAGCTGTGTGAGCATGGAGCGAGTGAATATACACACCTTCAGTAGCCTGGACAGAAAGGAGATGAAGTCCGCCCACTCATTTACGCTTTCGAAGGTTTGCAAGCTCTTATCCAAAGACTGGGCGAATTTCTTATACCTCGCATCACTGGCCAGTAAGGAGGTGGTGGCCACTAGCCAAGAGACAGGAGGTGTTTAGCTTTCAGGTATTGCACCATCGCCTCCGACACATTACAGAGCATACTTTGCGCGATACGCACCTTTGCCAGCTCTGCGTCTGAACTCAGGGGTTGTGCTCCCACTAGATTCTCCACTATCCTCCTGATTCACGCTAATCTGCGACGCATTCGATGTACTTCTGGATCTTCCCGGAGCTACCAGCTTACTTAGTCGTCCAAGTGAGCCTCTCCGACGAGGTCTAGTAGCATCGAGATTCGGTGATTCGGGTCGAGGGGAGGAAGGGACAGACGAGGGACCGGCTCCGGGCGTTGAGATGATCGGAATACTTGGCATGCTACGATTCGCTGCTGTCGTGTACTGTTATCTGCCAGATATCAGGGAGTACGTCAGGCTGTTACTCTTCCAAAGATATGAGATATGTCAGACAAATGCAAGACGAACGAGCAGAGTGACATTTACAACGCAGTGCAAGAGGACTGACACGTCTTGTCAACAACAACGATTCACCTCCACTTCGACAAAATACGGCATCCCAGATGTATCATGAACGACATTTCACCAACGTATAACAAGTTTGATCCATAGCGACCCCTTCAAGATGGGCTTCACCGACTACCTACCCCGTCTCCCGCTCGGATTCTGGGATCGCCTGCGTCTCCCGAACAGGTTCACTCGAGATATAGTATGGGGCGTCATCATCGGAGTGACACTTTCGCTGTCCTCAGCATCGTCCGCCATACTCTTTCAGAATTGGAGGAGACGCAAAGCTATAGCTAGGATACCGCCTAGACCAATCGAAATACGCAGTGACGAGATCGTAGATGGTGTCATAGGTCTTATTGGTAACTCCTGCCATTCCTCGTTGTCATCACAATGCGAGGAGGGCAGAAAGCTAAAAGTGGATCGCTTTGAGTATAGGAAATACGCCGCTAATTAGGATAAATTCTCTGAGTGATGCTCTAGGCGTAGAGATATTGGTGAGCCAGGAGCAAACTGCGACTGGATGGACATGACTGATGAGATTCCCGAGCTTGTAGGGCAAAGCAGAGGTCAGCATCACTTAACAAGCAATCGACAGCAGCGTCAAATACTGAATGATCTACGAGCAGTATCTGAACCCCGGAGGATCCGTCAAAGACAGGGTGGCTCTGAAGAGTGAGTCATCAACGACAGACGCAAGTTCGAGGCAACTGATCTGATGTACTGGGCTCAAACAGTAATCGAAGATGCGGAGGCACAAGGCTTACTACACCCTCACACCGGATCCGTGTTATTTGAAGGAACAGTAGGAAGTACAGGTATATCACTTGCAACAGTCGGTAAAGCGAAGTCAGTATCTTCATCTTCAGCATAGCAAAGATGCTGGCGTCGGGATCGGCGCTGAACCTTTCTGCGCTATCTAGAGGCTATGAATGCTGTATAATAATGCCGGACGACGTGGCTATTGAGAAAGTCCAAGTATTGGAAAAGCTCGGAGCCAAGGTTGAACGGGTTCGACCAGCTAGTATAGTGGACGAAAAACAGGTGCGCTCCAATCCTCGGATGGAATCATGAAGTTGCAAGCTGATTACGGTGTTCAACCTTGTAGTTTGTCGTGCGTTCTTCGGTGCCAATGACGATCACAAGGAGATTTACTGATGCGCATCGACTGATCTGGATGGCGTCACGAATTTCAGAATCTAGCACGCAAACGAGCGCTCGAGTTCGGCAATACCCCACTTGTCGATCCCCCAAAATCCGATCCAGAAATAGTCGTGTCCACTCAAGCCGAGCCTTCCGAAGTGGGTCATCAAGCTAAAGACTCAACTGGGACCCAAACACAATCGCAATCGATAATACCGAGCAATATCATCACGCTACCCGAAATCCTTCAACCAGCATTAGAAAGTAAACCACGAGGATTCTTCGCCGACCAATTCGAGAACGAATCCAACTTTTACGCGCATTATAAAGGCACCGGACCCGAAATTCTTCGCCAAACAAGTGGGAATCTCGATGCTTTCGTCAGTGGGGCCGGAACGGGAGGGACCGTCGCTGGGACTGGAATGTTTCTCAAGAAGGCTTTACCGGATCTCAAGATTGTTCTATCCGATCCAGAAGGTATGTCACGTCATGTCATCTTATATCGTCTGCCAACAAACATATATCAGCACTGGTCACCACCCACTCGCGAGTAAAAGCGCTGATGCAGGATATCCGATCAATGCAGGTTCCGGACTGTACAACAAGGTCAAGTACAATGTCATGTTCGATCTGAAGGAAAGCGAGGGTACCAAAAGGCGGCATCAAGTGGACACTGTCGTAGAAGGAATTGGTGAGTCCCTCGTGATTTGACCACACAAAAATAGTTGCTAACAGTCCAACCGAACACCTTAGGTATCAATCGAGTAAGTCAGGGATATGAGCACACTCAACGATGCAAAGGCACAAGGACCTCGCTGACTTGAACATGAAAACGAATATCAACCTCGCAGATAACTCAGAACTTCGCACTTGGCGTAGACATCATTGACGATGCTTACCGGTGAGTCCGTCCCCCTAGGTATACTAGAAGGATCATTCGCTGAAATTAGGAAGGACCGCAGTATATCCGACGAAGAAGCAGTAGCAATGTCCCGTTATCTAGTCTCGCACGACGGCCTCTATCTAGGTTCTTCAAGTGCTTGTAACCTAGTCGCTTGTGTGAGATTAGCAAAGACTCTAAGTAAAGGAAGTCGGATAGCCACTATACTGTACGTCTGACGCCCTTTTTCATTTCGCATTTCACCCACCTCACCTGGTCCACACGTTAAAGATCGGAAAGAAAGAAAGAAAGAAAAGAACAGAAAAGGAAAACAGAAGCTGATCTGCACAAATCTGTATATGCACACAGATGCGATTCAGGTTCAAGGCATCAATCTAAATTCTGGTCGGATGAGTATTTGGCACAACACGATATACCGATAGATCCAAGTATAATAGATCGCCTGTTTGAATCATAAGATGACTACAACTACGACTATAATCATGACCGTGGTCACCGCCGAAATGATGCATCAAGTCAACTTGTTGTGCAACAACCGCGCAGAACCGCGCAGAACCTAATTGACATGATACGATACGATATACATCTCGCATAACATATTTGAGCATCTCGATTTCGATTTCGATTTTGACTTCTTTACTCTGATCTACTTCTTCTTCTTGTTCCATTTCGCCCATCATCGCCGTCAACACAGAAAGAGGACTCTACCATTCATCGAATACTTCACCCACTCAACGATAGAATGACCCTCTTCCCCTCTAATCTTTTCGCATCCGCTGAAAATGGTGTTTTGTCGTATATTTTCTAGAGTTGATACAACGCGTTCATCTGTATATCTATAAGATACAAGTCGAATATATGAGGATCTGGACTGTCATGCTAATTGCCCTTCCCGTTCTAAGCCAAATGGGCAGATCGCGGTAAATCGCCATTTATTGTTGATTCGTAAAGGCTGGTGCCGGCTGACCAATGGGCTGTCCCGGTATTTGGGGTTGGGCAGAAGGTATCACAGCCTGAGGTTGAGGGTAAACCATAGTTCCAGTGGAGTAGGGTAATCCTTGATTGTTGATGAGAGCTACCGGTTGACCTCCTCCAGCCGGCGTTTGATCAGGGAAATCGTACGGTATATAACCAGCTTGAGCGTACATCGCCGTCGTCTCGTTGATAGGTAATAAATGAGGGACGACCTGGATAGTGAATGTTGTTTCCAGTTGATTCTGATTTCCCGATCCATCGATGAAATCTGCAATGACCGTCACGGGCAAAGGTCCGGTCGGTTGATCAGGCACACCGACAAGTCTTGTGGATTCTTCCCAGTGTAACCAAGGCGGCAGACCGCCAGGAGGGGAAGTGAATGTAGGTTTGATAGTATCGGAAGCTGCTTGTGGATCCCAGATTCGAGGTTCCCAATCGTACTTTGTATTTACCAGGCTGTCAAAGATTGGGAGAACCGTCAGAAAGGAGCTTCACTACGTGATTGGTGCGGAAAAGGGTGAACTCACGCGAAAGAATTGGGTTGGCCAATGATTCTCCTTTTGAAAGGTCTGAACACCCATCCTCCGCCAGGCAACTTCTTAGCGTCTACATTCCAGATGTGATTTCCCTTTGACTTGGCCTTTTTCCCATCGGGGTTGAACCGAGATATCAGATCTTGTTTCCACAGATACGTTTTAATCTTCTTCACCGACATAGTCTCTTCGCTTATCCCTCTGCGTTGTAACTGGATTCGATCGCTAAGATCAGTTCAAATGCTCCCGTAGTGGAGACAGAAACGCTGGCTTACCTCTTCGGTGAAGGCATTGGTGAAAGCCTGAATACGGAACTTGAAAGGCCTATAGTCTGTAGACTCATCGAGTCTTTGCATTTTCTTGGGCATAAGAACCTGATGCAGCTTTTCACCCTTGCTGTCAACGACCTCGACTGTCAAGGCGTACACGTATATCAGCCTAGCTTTCATTATATTATCAAGGATGGAGCAATCACTCACGGTCCGAACAAACTCGATTCAGGAAATCCTCAAATATCTGATCCATCTGCCTCCTCATATCTTCTGAAATGATCGCGCCATTCAGCACATCCGCATTGGGTCCACCATCTCCTCCGGCAGACGATCTCCTTCGCTTGTTCTTTCGAGGTCCCTCATCTTCCGAATCATCCTCATCCATATCTTCTGGTGATCCCGCTCTTGACTGCCAAGCAGATGGGGGTACACTGGCCGACATCATGGGTTGAGACCATTGTTTGTGTACTGAAGTACTTCTGTTCCGGGATATCGGCAATCCATCCGCACGTTCACCTTGGGAGGCACGTCGCTCTAAGACGGCGCTAGCTGACTGTGATGGTTGCTGAGCTTGCATGGCCACGTGCATAGGTATTTGACCTTGTACGTGCGTCGGTTGCTGGAACGGTTGCACCGCTTGATTGGGCATTTCCGATGGAGGCATCATCTCACTATGCCATGCTTGCGTTGGTATGGTGAACCTGGGCGGACTAGGAGGTCGAGAGGGGGGTATCGTAGCAAGAGGTGACGATACGATGGGAGCATGTTGAGCATTGATGGCGGCGATGAAAGAAGGTGATGGAACAACTGGTGTACTTGGGGTTATGGTGCCTTGCAGTTGACTGGGGAGCTGGTGACCATTGGGGAAAGAGTGCGAATGCACTAAAGGAGGAGCTTGGACCTTGTTACCATTAATATTCAGGAACTCCGAAGAAGTCGCCGATGCCATGAGGTTAGGGTTTCCGCTTATAGGGGCCGCTGACACTGGTCTGTTCGCAGTGACCGAGTTGCCATCAACAGGTAACGATGGCAAAAGACCTTGGGCTTTTGGCTGATGTTGTTGTTGCTGCTGCTGTTGTGCTTGTTGTGCGACGTGCACAGCGGTCATTGGGTGTATTTGGCTCTGCGCGTTGTTGGAGATCATCGGATTCTGGAAAGTCTGAGAGGTGCCAACGGCTGTAGGTACAACGGGAGATGTGGTGAAGTTAACGGGAGAGATACTTTGTGAAGCTGGAGTGACGTCTCGAGGAGTTGGTGCTGGTCCTACTCCTAGTTCGCTAGCGATTTCTAGCTGATGGTTGATATCTCCCAGACTAGCGGAAACATCCACTTGTTCACCACGAAGCAAGGCGTCTTTGGCGGTCTGAGCAGATATGACAATTTTGTCCAATAAAGACAGCTTGTCCACCATCTCCATGGAAAATTCGGGAGTCATAGATCCACTTGGTTGTTGCTGCAACGATTGCTGTTGTAGCTGTGCAAAAGATGATTTTCTGCTAAGAGTCGGAGGTGCTCCAGTGGCTTGTGGTGTCGAAACGTCTTCCATCAACACCTCCTGCATGCCCAGACCTTGCGGTTGAGTATGGCTCTGCAGCGGGAAAAAAGGTGTGTTTTCGCTTTGCAGTTGAGCGGGAGAGGCAGATATGACAGGCGATGGCGCTAAGGGTGAATGGAGAGGTGATTGAATATTGGTGAAAGTGAGGTGCGGCGGTATAGCCTGAGGAGGAACGTTCTGAGTGAAGGTGAACACTGGTGATCCGTTTTGATCGTATGGATAGAACGATCCTCCACTAAAAGTCGCTCCTCTTTGCCTTCCTGCTTGATTACCAAACGGAAGAGTGTAAACTCCTCTGATCGGACTTGAGGGCTGCGATGCCGGTAATCGATGGGCGGGATGTTGACCTTGAGGTACGCAGGGTATCTGGCCTGCTAATGACCCTTCACCTGTTGAAGAATACGATCCATCCGGAAAATGGAAGTAATCTTGTTCGAAGCTGAGGTTGTGAGACGATGTGAAGGAGTCGGTGAAAGGTGCGCCACTCGAAGCGAGAGAACCAGGTGACTGAACAGTAGCGTTTTGGAACGGTGTTTGGAGTGCACTGATATTGAGTGAGAGGTTCTGACGACGGAATGATCCGGATCGCGAGGACAAGGACTCGCCTTCAGCACTGTCGGAAGGGGGGAAGCCGTCCCCCCCAGTCTGTGAGTCACTCGTGGAAGTTATGGTGGAGGGGGAGGGAGGTGAGCTGAAAGCGTTGAATGCCCACGGATCGTACCCTCCAGGTTTCGTATCTCCTCCTCCTGACCCGGGCGGGTCGGTATACTGCTGTTGATCCTGGCTGAATTGAGGTTGAAAGCCAGGTTGTGCTGGCGTGAATGGCGTGGTATAGGAGGTGTTTGAGCCGGAAAGAAGGGGTGCTGGGAGAGGTGGTGTCGATGGCAGGGTGGCAAGTTTGCTTGTCGAGGCTGCAGTAGGAATTGCCGAAGTGACGAGGATTGTTGATTCGGTGTGTGCATTGGGATATTGAGAAGGAACGTAGAAGAGCGATGTTATCGGAGGCAGATGAGAATAGGTCATTGAGGAAAGAGGAAATACCCGAACTGGTATCAGCACAAGATCTCATGATTGGTGAGTAGTAAAATGAAGGTAAACGTAAAAGAGGAAAAGCGTACAATAAATGTCAGGAAGAGATGAAGGGGTTATCGTCTGACCTGTTGGAGCACGCGGAATAAGGCATGTTGATGAATCCCGATGAGAGTGGTTATGGAACGATAGTTTGAGTGAGACAGCACACGAGGATCGTGAAAATTGAATTGGGAGGAACAGGATCAACGGCGCGAAAGGTATCGGCAAAACCGTTTCAATTGTTGATCAATTGGTAACGTAGCAAGATGAATGGGATCAATGGTCCAAAGGTAAGAAACATCCCCAACGTGATGGTGAGAAGCAAGAAAAACATGATCAGGAGGTCAAAGCATACGCAAATCAACAGTGTGAAAGGCATCATGCTTCGGGATTGACGAAAAGAAGGGCGAGACCTCGTTCAAAGGGATCATGTAGAGCGATGAACGTGCGTCAAACACATAGCAAGCCAAAGGAAGGGGTCGATGCAGACCAGCAAGATGACTGATTGACTCACCTCTCAAGAACCTCAACCAAGACGTGCAATGGTACGAAGCCTGCCTATTCACAGCGACGAAGAAGAAACAACAACAACAACGGAAGATTCGAAAATCTTCGCCGTTTTGATTCTTGGTTGTCTATATGTGGTGATTATTGCTGTTTTGTATTGCGTGAGACGACTGTCTGTGCGGAGACCTTGCTTCCTTCGTGTATGTTCAAGATGACTCGGCAATAACCAACCGAATGAAACTCTTTTCCTTCTCAATTCTTTCTCGTATTTCCTTGATGATAAACTCCGATATGCAAGGAGGTCTGCTAATTGAGGGTGGTGTGTGTATCGCTTTCTGTTTACACTTTTTCGATGTTGGGTTGGATTCGTTGTTATTTGATGGGTGTTTTCGGAGAGTAAAGCGAAAGGATGCAGGGGTATGACCTTTCTCGCTTGTCGAGCGAGGCACGAAAGGATGCTCGATCACCTTTCTCGGTTGGTCTGGGCACAGCGATCAATGCAACACAATGCGATGCGATGCACGACGCAGGGATGAAACAGACCGAGGATTATCGCAGTTGTCGAAATGGTCGAGACCGACTTTTAATTGATGGCTGATACTTTAGCCTTTTATTTCTAGCTTGAAGTGATTAAGTGATTTAAAGGAGGGTCGAGTAGGACGTTTCGGAGACGATCAATTTTGCAAGGTTTTCGGTAGATGATGAAGCAATTCGGTCTTGGAAGTCAGACTCCAAAGGGATCTCTAATCTCGTATTATTCCTAAGATCTAGACGTTCCCTGGCAAGAGCGATATTTCTATATGTGTAGTAAAAGGAATGTGTTGTTGCAAATCCGATGTGTTGCTCAGTAGTAGGATGGAAGGTATAAGGACGTTCAACGATGCTAGTGATCGTCGAGAAGATATCGAAGAAATGATTATCGTTCTCTTCGCTCTTGTACTGAATGGTCGAAGTTGAGCGTAGGCGTAACTACAGCTAAGGCGGGCCGGTTCGAATTTTCTGTCGCAATCTTTTTTTTCTGATGGTCGTACCGTTCGGCAGGAATGTAAGGATGTACTAATGATGATGAGTAAAATTGATTGTCGAGTGTGAGTGCGAGCGTGCGCTGTACGCTTGTCGGGCTTAAAGAGGTGTATGGGTATGGATGATATATAGATTAAAAGATTAGATTTCCAGTAGAGTTTTAGGCGCTTGATGCGAAGAACAAGTCCAGACCAAAAACAAAAAAGCGGTTGAAGCCGTGTCTGTCTCTTTTTTCGGTGGTTGCTTGCGTTGCGTTGCGTTGCGTTGCGTTGCGTTGCGTTGCGTTGCGTTGCGTTGCGTTGCGTTGCGTTGCGCTTTTCTTTGCTTCTAGAGATGTGTCGATGAATGCGGATTGGGATTGACTATTGACGGTGATGATTCGATGTATAGCTTAAGAATGGGACGGGCTGGGTATGTACCATTGGCAACTCGATTGCTCTCAATCAGCATCAAGCACGTAGTAGTGTTACCAATTACTCTAGGACACGATGCAAATCAATCAGGTTTACTTTAGCGGTGCACCAAAGCCAATTAAGGACAGGAGTATTACTTTTGGTAATGTTTCCACTGCTCTGGAGCCTTTGTGCATCTCTCGTTAATCACGATATGTACTTCCCCTGAAGGTAGAAGGTATAAGGGCAAAACGCAGAAGATCAAGTCGAGAACGTTTTTTGTTTTTCGTTATCCGTAAGATAAAAGGGCAAGTCAAGTCAAATCAGATTTACCCTTGGTCTGCAGACCTCGCTTCGGCCACTCAGATTCATGCACTCCTCCAGCTGCTGGGTAAGAGATGATGGACATGTCCAACAAATTCGAAATGAAATATAAGGAGGAGGAAAACGAAGGAAGGGAAGAAATTTTTATCGGGTCCTGAATCCCTTGCCTTGCCCTGTCTGGTCCTGGTGTTTCGGGATCCTGAAGAAATGGAAAAACCCGCCCACCTTTCTACAAAAGAGGAATGTATCGTCTATCCTCGAAGGTGGGGTACAACATGCATGAGTAGTCTGCAGGGGTAGGTAGTGCGAAGCAGTCTCAATGTAGCTAGCTGGGTTACTACGGAGCCAATCACTCCGCTTTTTCTGGGAAGAAGTACGACGTTTGTACGACGACAAAATTCCTTCCTGTATCGGACCTACTGCGTTCGGAAGAATCGCATGGAAGAAGCGATGAAGCCTTGAAAAGCGCAGCAACCAGTGATCGAGGTAACCACGTTGTACAGCTACAGCTACAGCTACCGCTACTTGCACCAACACCATTTTCCCGATGGGATATTTATCTTCAAAAACCGATATCTTACCTGAAAGGGGTAATTAGTCACTCCCCACGAAATTCAGGATCTTTATCCAACATCCAAATTACCGAAACAAGTTCTCGATCTTGCCTCATCTTTCAAGAGGAACAAGCACGCAGGGGTCAAGGGCGATATGTAACGCTCAAAAGACAGATCTCGAATTTTCTCTCTTACCCTCTCTTACCCTATCTTGCCTTCCCTTAAGTTGAAGAACTAAAAGAATCTGATTAGGCGAAATCACCGAGGATCTCGGTGTTACTCCCTCCATCTGCTGGAAGATATGGATATCGATAATCGTTTTAATCTATTACAGCATTACAGTATTACAGCATTACAGCATTTCCCCACAGATATTGATTATCTATCACCACATAAATACGTATGGGTGTAATTGCGAGATAATCGATTGTGGTGGTGCAAAGCATGAAGAGCAGGACGGCTGGCTGTCGATCGATTCGATTCGATCCGAGACACCCAAGAATGAAAAAGCATGAGCGTCTGAGACACCCACATGCTATGGTATTATCAAGGCGATAGCTTGAGATGTGCGTGGCTGATGCCAAAGGAACGGTAAGGTTCCCTCTCCGAGTCAGGGTGAGCGAGAATGCAGCCATCAATCAACGGAAGAGGGACGCCGCTTCATCACGTTATGGATACCCTTACCCCTATCGATCCAGGATCGCATAAGATTACTGTTCACTCCTTAACATCACGATATCAAGCTATCAACAGGTTTCCTCTTTCCTCCTCTAGCTTTGGGCAGGAGCAGCATCACCGCGACAAGGTTTCAACCCTGTATGTCGTATATACATAAACCCACCTTTCCCCAATATCTTCGACCGGCTATTCACTGTCATCCGAAGGTAGGAAGACTGAAGCTGGATCAGAAGCTGGCTACTGCTGACTGCCTTGACTCGGAAAGGCACACGCTGAACGCCGCCGAAGGCGGGTGGGCACTATTTAATAGCTGTTTCTGCAATGCGTCCTTGGATAAAAAAACCTCTGATTTAAGACGACCATCAATGGCTTCGACATGAGCGCGACGGGATCCCGTCGATCCCAGTTGAAGCAGTCCGCGGTCTGTCGTCCTCGACTTTTCCTGTTCTTGTTGAGCTACACTTTTGAAAACCCAACCAAAAACTACAGCACTCAGGATTTCCAAGTGGTCCCCCACCTTGGTACTGACTGAGCGATACTTGACTTAGCTTCGGAGAGTTAGATGCATGTCCGCTGTATGTACTGTAGGAAGCCCTATTGTGTATGGAAGGTCTGTGCGCAGCACGTCCGTCTAGTCTATGTCTACTTCTCGCCCAAGAACGTCCTGCCTCTCGCCCTCGCTAGAGCCACACTCACACTCGTCAACATCCAGGTATACGCTATACCTGGCATCTCCCACCGCCTCCATTCCCTGATCTTGTCCTCCATTTCCTGCTCCATATAGCCTCCCGTTGAGATCACCAAGGGGACAAATGGTGCCCTGTCCCCCTCCGGCAGATTGGTGACCTTCCTCCTGGCTTGCTGCTTCAGCACTCTCCTGATCCTTCTCCCTGCATCCTCCATATACTTCTTCTCCTCCATGTCCCTGGCTACCTCCCGTTTCTCCTCGCTTGTCCACCCATTCGCCCGAAGGTTTTGCTGGTGGGATGGGGCTGACAGCGATACCACCTTCAGGTCGTATTCCTCCCGGATGACTGGTCGACCGTCCCCCTCCAGGGTGATCCTGATGTCGTTCCGTCGCATGTGATGAGCAATGAACGGTTCCACCGTCACGGTGGAGAGGGGAATTGCCTTGAGGCCGGACGACAATTGATGTTTGACTGATTCGTGCCGAGCGACTCTGTAGTCCCTTCTCCCCATACACCACTCGTCGTGTCCCGCCTTATTGGGAAGCGCGCACTTCCTGCATTGCCTGTCATATCCCGAAACCAGTGTCCTATATGCTAGATTTGCTTGTATTGAGTTGTCGGACATGGTGAATCGGGAGTGGGAGGGGATTGCTGATAGCCAGCGTCTACCAAGGGTAGAGGCGGATTCCGCCATTGTTATGCGGTCGTGCAGAGGCAGCTCGTTCAGAAGCTCCTTGCTTTCTTCTTGGTAGGCCGCTTGGGTCAGTTGGGACTGCGAGCGCGTGTTGTCCTCTTGGTCCAAACCCTCCACAAGCGGGCGAAGCATCCTCACTGAAAGCGAAGACGCAGCCGTGTATGCGAGCGGAGCGTCGTGTTGGTAGGAGTATAAGCCCAGGCCACCCATCTTAGCTGGCAGCGCCAGTAGTCTCCTGTCCCTGCGTTTGACGCCCCGGGGAACCCGGATACCCCTGATCCGATCCAGGGCGCCCCAAATAGCCTTATCGAAACCCTCCCAGCAGCCTGCGATGTCGTCCAATTTGAGGGAGCGCATGAGATGTCAATGTTTTTGCTGAATGGACTGCCGTAGAAGGAGTAAGGCGTGTTGGCGAGGAAGTGTGTGGATATTCTCGATGCCCAACTGAAGTTGCTCGAGTTGACACTGGAGGAACCGCTCCCTAGTCCCGCCCGATCCAAGGCATGTACCCAAGATCTCTATCCCTGCTTCTCCTCTCTTGACCTCTTCCAAATTCCATTGCTTGCACTTAGCCGCGTTTAGCCTGAGAGGTGAGCCGTCGCGCTCGAAGTATTCCACAGCTTTGGCCAAGCTCCCGCCGTCCGGCGCCAGGATGAAGATGTTGTCAAGGTACGCCATCACCAGATATCTGGGCCCAAGGATCTGTTGTAATTCTTCAATGGCATCCCGAATCGTAATCGAAAAGAAGAGTGGTCCGATAGGGTCGCCTTGTCTCTGGCCCTCGGCGGACTGAAGCATGTGAACCCTGTTGTCAAGGCGGGAGTGTACATACAGAGGGGATGGGGCGTTGTAAGACCACGCAGCCAACCGAGTGAGATATGGTGCGTGGCGTCTAAGGGCCAAAGCTAGCGAGGTTCTTCTGTTGGTGTTGAAGGCGTTTACCGCGTCCAGGGACACGCAATGAGTGTAAGGGAAGGACGGATGCCCATCAAGAGCGTATTGCACCGCCCTAGTGATTGGCTCTACCCTTCGTTCCGACACCAAATTGGTGGGGCGACAGGGACGAGGAATCGAAGTTCGTGCCGAAGATGGCCTTCATTGCTAAACGGTAAAACATCTCCCCCACTGCTATCGGTCTTATTCCTCCGTCCGGCTTGATGAGGGGCGTCAGGCGGGCCGAGCAAAGCATGCTGCGTCCCACCGCTACTCCCGCTGCTATTTCGCATGTAAGGGAAGAGATGAACTTCTTGAACTGCTCGTCTCGCATACATAGCGTGATGAGCTTCACCGACCACCCTGACGGACCAGGAGCGGTGCTGGGGTTGAAACTCTTGAGCGCCTTCTCGACGTCTTCGAGCGCCGGCATCGACGGGAAAGGCACGGCGTTGGAAAGGGGAGCTCGGAAGGGGTTCCGGGGACCTTCCGGGTGCTTGTCTCTGAGAGCCGACAGAGTTTCTTCGTTGATTTCCGCGACCGCCAACTCGCCATTCAAGGTCCGTTCTGCCTTGCCCACCAATCCCTGCTCCACCAGTTCCTTTGCCCTCAAGGCCTTACTCCTAGTACCATATGCCCCAATCGCTCGAACCGGCTCCGACACATCCGGGTATCTCTTCAAGCGTTCCATCACTCTCGCATGTCCGTTCCTCATTTTGGGAACAAGACCAACCTTGACTATCCTCATGATCTTCCCAATGTTCTCCAAAGAGGGCTCTCTATTGTATTCCCTGCAGAGCTCGCTGACCCTGGTGACAAAAGCACGGGCTATTGTGGGATGCAAATGCTTGATCGATCCGGCAAGAGGCACAAGGTCAGATAGGCCGTCCGCTGACCCCCTATCTCTCGCTGTTGTCCGCTCCCCACCTCCTCCTCTTCTCCCTTCTAGCGATTCCGCGCTGGCTCCCGAGGTCGCTGTCGTTGAGCCTTCTCGTGGACGAATCGGGGACCTTGTAGCCAGTGGGGAGCTCGGAAGAGGCGTAGTTGCCGTGTTATTGATGCGGCGCACAGCTTGTGGTGCTTCCGGCTGTGGCCGAGTAGCAGGTGTGGGAGCGGAGACGGGAGTTCGACCGGATGGAGTGATTGGAGCTGTAGCGGAGAGTGTCGTCTTGCTCAACGAGGGTGTGGTTGCTGGAGCTTGAGCGGGGGACTGCATCCCCGAGGAGGCGTGATTCGAAGTGGTAGGAGCACCTGAGGCCCTCCTTCTTGCCTCTAAAACCACCTTGCATTCTTTGAAGTGGTTCGCCACACCCTGCGTCGATGGCTTGTGAACCGCATTGCACCTTCTGCATATTACGACCGTATTTGGCGGGAAGTCGGGCAGCGAGAACGTGTGATCCTTATGGATTCGGCGGATATGCTGAAAGACGTCCTGTCCCTTGAAGGACGGGCAGATCGGGCATTTGATGAGAGGGGGAGCAGCTTTCTTCTGCGCGGGGGCGACTACCGATGATTTATTGGCGGCGATGGCTGGGGCGGAGGAAGATTGGGGCTGAACCTGCAATCGTGGCGATGTTCTTCGGACTGAGCGCCCGGCATTGATGGCTTCCTGGTTGAGCTCCTCCGGCGACAACTCCGCTCTCCCACCAAAAATTGCCCCAGCCCTGGGTCTCTTGTCCCTGTTCGCTGAGGATGCCGTTGGGGACGCGTAAGGAGGTGGTGAGTCCATGGCTCGTGGTATGAGCGGTGCTCGCCGTTAGCCGTTACTTTCTGGCGGCTCCGGCCGTCGCTTTCTGACGGCTAGCCGTGAAAATCGGTGAGCGCCGCTTCGAAGACTGACGGCCGGTGGGAGGTAGGGTGGAGGCTGGTGTGTAGAGTTGTGTGTAGAGTTGGGTCAACTTCTACTTTTTCGAAATTGGTAGCGAAGATAAACAAAGGGGCAAGTTGAGCTCGGACCACCTTAAGAATCTCGGCGATGGCGAGGAAGAGGATTGGTGATGATGATGATGGGATGATGTTGGTATAGGTGAGACCGGGGCGGTGGGTTAGTCTAGTGGTCGAAATATGACGTCGATCGGGGTCGATCTGAGTCGGAGGGGTGAAAGACGCGTGTAGGTTGTTGATAGTCTAGGTGATTATGTCGATGGGAGGCTCAGTGATCGCGAGGACGGCCTGTGAAGCCGTCCTGGATCTTCTAATGTTGATATTCGGACTCAGCGTCCTCGGATTAGTCGGAGAGCGGACGGGGTCCGGCGTTTTTCAAGTTCTATGGCCGTAGATGGTATTTATCTCGAGCGTTGCGATAAGGTACAGGCAGGAAGACAAGTGGGGACGATGCTGTCCGCTTCAGCTAGCGACTTACATCATATTCTTGCGTTCCATGAGATCCACATCCAGACAGGATGGGCGATCCTCAGTATTTCATGACATTTGGCTGCATCCTCACTGAGATAATCAATATACTGATTCTATCGCTATGCAACATCACGAAGGAGCTAAGAGGGCGTGCAGGATTACTCCTCTCCTTGCCATACCCATCTTTTAGCCAAGTCCCACATGCCCTCCCATTTCGGAGTCAACCATTCTTTCGCCTTGCTATCCGTCTCCGCATGTCTCGCTCTGAACAGCCTGAACGTCCTCTCTGGTACCTCACCCTCCCATATCAATTCACATTTGTTGTCTTCTAGACTTTCCGGTCCTTCCCCATGCGCACCTGCATTCGCTCTCGATCCCGCTTCACCATCTTCTTCATCCTTGTCTTCATCGTCATTGTCGTTCAGCGGTCTAGCTTCCTCCGTCCAGTCTATCCTGCTCAACAACAACTTCTTGTAATGCTTGATCGACTTGTCGACTCCTTCTACCAACACCACAGCAAATTTCGGGTGGAATATGCAGACTCCAGAAAGTAAGTCTGATTTAGCCGTTTCCCGAATCTTAAATCGATGTCGACCATTCGTAAGATATTTGATCTTGAACACAGCTCCATGTATACCTTTTCTTTCTCTTGCAACGAGTTGATTGTATTCCTTTTCTTTCCGCTGTTCGGGCGTCAATTTCCTTTCCGCATTGTCCTTCTCGTGATTATGCGCACGCTGCGCGACTTCTTTCCTGACCTTGGCTTCTACTTTCGTCGGATCTTGTACGGCATCTGACGTGAGAACTTTCATGAGGTTCGCCAATCGTACTTTGGGTGCATCGGGCGGTAACAGGCCCATCTTGATTCGATCTCTCTTATCCTCCAATTCAGCTTGACGCCTTTGTCTTCGCATCTTCTTCTGCTCCTTCTTGGTCAACATCAATCCTCTTTCTGGCTGTTTCTTGTCGCCCGGAGCGGGGATTGGTATAGGATGTTGGATCAGATGGGTTATAAGTGAATCTTGGTGTGTGGTCATGAATGTCACTGCTTCTTCGAGATCCTCGTACCCCTTTCCTTCAGGCAGGATTGCTTTGTCCCACCACTCCACTTCAGGAGGCGGTTGTCTCTGCAAATTGGACAGAAAAGAATCAGCCGATAAGTTCACTATACATTGAATTGGCAATGTGATTTGCGAGATCGTTTCACCCGAAAAACTCACCTTCAGACTCCTTTCAAGGGTGTCGAATTCGCTATCTAATCCAGCTTTCCTACTAGCCTCCTGAATTCTCTGTCTGAGCGCTTCCATCTTCTGTTCATTTCTCAATTGATCGCCTTGCGCCACGTATTTCCCCGCTCTGCTGAACTGCAGCTTCTTACTTCGCCTGACCGGTGCTCGTTCCTCATCCGGTATCGGCGTTCCAGACCCGCTGGCCGCAGGCGTTGTCGCATAGGGGTTGAGAACAGGCGCAGCGGGACTCGCTCGAGCTGATCCTGAAGCTTCGAGATTAGCCGTATTCGCTTTGACCGAGGTGAACTTGGGTGCCATAGTCTTATATCTATCTCGCATAGCTTTCTTCTCGTTCTTCTCGGCTTCTTGCTGTTGTTGTTGCGCGGAATTCTGACCCATCAAAAGAGGATGCAATGCGATATTGCTTACGCCAGCTTGGCCCACACCGGTGCTTGAGGAGAACTGGGCAGATTGGGAAGGCATGAAACCTGATCCTGACAGATAAGGATTTGCCGCTCGAGCGTTGAGAGCTTCTATACGCGCTTTGGCAGCTGCCAGTTTGTCGGCAATTGAAGAGTCCATACTGGGTCGAGGAGGCAACGCGGCTGGACCGGGGGCAGGTGCAGGAGCTGGAGCGGGAGAAGCAGAACCAGAAGCAGGACCGGGAGCGGGGGTTGGTCCAGGTGTTGATCGACCGGCAGCAGCTTCTAGTTGAGCTTTTCGAGCTGCTATTTGAGCTCGGATAGCAGCCATGTCCAGAGGTGCTCCTGCTGCTGGTGCTACCGGGCCACCGACTCTAGCCCGCTTTGGATCGGGTTGGCCGGATACAGCATTATCCGCTGGTCTTCTGCCGGACATTTTGGCTGTGGAAGGCTTCTTATGGAGATGATGGTGAATCAGTCAGTCAACAAGGATGCGGCCATTTGTGCTTCTGCATAAATCAACCCACTCAATTCGGTTGACGAGCAGCTTGTAGATGGAGGTGGCGACCAGGAACGAGCAGCGGGACCAATTCTCACCACTATCGCATTTTTCGCAAGTCGAGTTTACCGCATTTTATCCTGTCGCTCGGAGGTCGAGGGTTCTTTTGCCTCCACTTTTGTCTTCCACTTGATGATGCCGGATGATGCTGAAGGTCATGACCGATGTTGAGGCATTTACATGTATCACCGAGGCCCCCTCCAGTGTGTACATATGTATATATAGCAGACTTCAGATACTCAAGCGTCTGTTCTCCCCCAGGATATCTTAATCTGGCTCAAGTTTAGAGTGAATTCACCAAATCAGCAGCTCTCATGAAGATGTCTCTTTCGATCGAATCTACCATTAAACTAGCTAGTGGACACTCGATTCCTCAACTTGGGTACGGTGTCTACCAAGCCAGGTCAAAGGAATGCGAAGACGGAGTCAAGGAAGCTATCAAAGCAGGATACAGACATGGTGCGTCGATTTGTCTGGGGCTCCTGTTACATTGCTGATACTGAATGATATAAATAGTCGATAGTGCTCAAGGGTATCATAACGAGGATAGTGAGTACAAATCTTGTCAATCTCCGTTCCTCCCCAGTGCAGAAATCACAGCTAAGAGCCATATCCTTTTGTCTACATAGTCGTGGGTAGGGCAGTAATACAATCCGGCTTACCCCGATCGGACATTTTCTTGACCACCAAGTACATGCCCTCGCATACCGTACATTCCAGCGAATCAGTCTTGGACATAGTCAGAAACTCACTCAAGAAGATCGACAGGACAGGAGACGACAAACCGTATATCGACCTGATGCTGATACACGCTCCCTTTGGAGGGGAACAAGGTCGAGCGAATAACTGGAAGGCGTTGGTACAAGTCCAGAGAGAGGGTTGGATAAGGGATATCGGAGTTAGCAACTTGTGAGTGAACCCTCATGCTGGCATTTTCCTAGAAACAACAAATAATCGAAATGCAACATCTGACCAGCAATGTCTTCCGTCGCATGATAGCGGTGTAAAGCATCTGCAAGCATTACCAGCACCGAAACCATCGATCAACCAGATCGAACTACATCCCTTCTGTCAACAGAAAGAGATTGTCAAATACTGCGAAGAGAATGGGATTGCCATTCAAGCGTATTCACCGCTTATTAGAGCTGATAAAGCACGATACGAGAACTCGGTACTGAAAGATCTGGCGACGAAATATGATAAGGACATTGCCCAGATTCTGATTCGGTGGAGTCTACAGAAAGGGTGCGTATCCTTCTACTTTCACGTCTTTGCTTTTTGTCACTCTTCGACTATCCCCGATATCAGTCTCGTCTCCTTGACAAATGGAGACAGAGCATGACTATTCGACTATTGAAATCGATTTGAACTGGGATGGAAATGGACAGTGAAAGTGAAATCAGAGCTGACTTGCGCAAAACGAAATTAAATGAAATGAAATGATTGTCACGAACAGATACATCCCATTACCGAAATCAGTCACTCCGTCGCGGATCAAATCCAATGCAGATGTGTACAATTTCGAATTATCCTCGGAAGATATGAAAGCTCTCGATGGGCTGGACGAAGGCGCGAAAGGGGCTTGTACGTGGAACCCCGTCGATCAGCCTTAAGTTCAGGTAAGCAGACCAAGCAGGCTTTCCAAGTGTGATAGTTAGCAATGAATCGGTTTCGTGAAGCTGTAGCTGTAGTTGTAGCTCTCGATCGAATTTGTAAAAAATGTTCGCAGATCGGATATAAGGTAATGCAACTCTGTAGCTATACCTCCTTCGCTGTGACTGTTGGGATACAAGCGTGGTCATGCGAGCGGAGAAACCAAACATGATTTACTTTGTTCAATTTCATTGGTCCTGTACAAATACACTCGAGCCGACACAGTATTAACTAATTCACTGACGAAGTATTGGTATTGTAACATTCCTATACGATGCTAGGCGAGAATACTCTCTTGATCCGACAATCCGACAATCCGCGGTGCAATTTTATCTGATCTATTCTATTCCATTTTTTTCTCGTTTCAATTTAACCCTGGAAAGCGTACCTCTCTCTTAACGTTTTGCCGTACAAGAACATCTACAACAGAAGCGTCAGCAGGCATCCATGAGCTCAAAGATCGGGATCGACATCGATAGAACGTGGACATGTCTTCAGACCTACGATGAAGGGAGCGGGTATTCCCAAAATAGCGACACACGCCAAGAGCGTATTACCCCATCCCCAATCAAGTTTCTCGAACATCTCAGAGGCGAATAAAGGTAGTATGCACGCTACGATTGACCGGGCCTAGCGTAGGTAGGGTCAAGTCAGCATCGAATCCGCGGAGCTCGCAGGTGCCACAAAAGTGCAGGAAGGGCCGTCGAAAAAAGGTGATTTCGACTCGACTCAACTCACGGCAGTAGCTCCTGCGATTGCTGCTGCAGAATACGGATGAAAAGCATCTACCAAGCTGGATATCGTTCCAATTGTTTCATCAGCTACTGCTTTCGTTTATATCCGATCACCACGACGACCAAAGACAGGCAGGTGGACATACAAGTTCTGTATAGTGTTGAACGGTAATACCAGCCCTATCCCTATTAAGTACTGCCCTATTATAGGCGCTATCCAATGCGTATGCGAGTTTGCGGTCCATCCCTAAAATCATTACTGTATCAGCGCTGCATCACCGGTAAGAATGCAAGAGGATCAGAGAGATCAATAGCACAGACAAGGTGATCATGATGACGAGAAAGACGAGGAGGAAACTCACGTATATGAATAGACCAATCGGCATCGTTATCATTCCACAAGCAGTCAGAACAAGCTATGACCCCGACAAAATAACATTAGGATTTTATTCTCATTCTTATCGAGGTTTGGAATGGCTAGTTTGACCTGACATACACGATATTCGGGTTGTCCTTTATCGCCATTCCTCTTCGATAGGTATTTGTATATCCGATCTTGCAAGTTCGCAGCTACGATAGCAGCCGAGCCAAAACCCAATCCTGACTCTCAATTGTCAGCTATGCCTGTTGAGACCTCTCCTATGCGGAAAGTGGCCAGGTATTTGAGGAAGGATCGGATTTCGCCTTTGCGACTCACCTAGGCCAAGGTATGATAGAGGCAGAGTACCTTGCGGCCACTCATAAGAAAATAAGTCGGTCTGCGAGAAAGGCGGTTTACCGAATAAAAGCGGTATAGTCGTCAAGAACAAGTAAATCAGACCTGTGATCATCAAAATCAGGTAAGCCACGAATGCTTCAACCATTCAGAAGATCAAAGATCTCGAAGTCGTGATTTGACGTACCATACAGATAAGCATAGTACATGGAAAACGCAAATGCCACAGGATTGGTAAACAGCAATCTGGGTGGTCTCGAGAATGCCCGGCCATAAACAGCCAACATTTCCGATTTAGTCACCATAGCTGGCATCCACGAGAGATCAGGCAGCCAAGTCATCGGATTGAACGGCGAGGTTGATCTGGCTTTATTACCGGATTTGGTCGGTGTATGTATTGAGTTATATACCAGGATCTTCTGAATGACACTGGGTATTGAGATATTCGACTCAGCATAACAGATGGGATCCTGATACAGAGCAGGACTGGAGCAGATCGAGGACTTACGGAGCATAAGTCTCCCTCATGACCACAAGCAACAAGATGGTGTTCAACGTAGCGACGATGGTCATAAAGTAATATGCCCATCTCCAGCCAAAATACAATAACCAGTATCCAAGCATATTGCCGAGTATAGGTCCCGACTGAACAGCATGGTCAGCATATGAAAGATCCTGGTATATCAGAGCAGCATGCATAAGTGTCAACGCTTACCAATGGACCCAAGGCGTAAATAGAGATCGGCTTTCCCCTTTGCGAAGGCTCGTACAGCTTAACGGACATTGAGGTCTATTAGCTGAGTGGCTTGACGTGAGAGTAGTACGGGGCGCACTTACATCGGCACAAGTAGCTACGCCCAGAGAAGGAGGCACAGAGGCGAATACCCCGCAGAAACTGCTCGGGATCGAATGCCAATCGATCAGCTTGGAACCTCATGAACTGTTACACTCTTAGCACTCACAAGCGTAATACAATGAGTGTTGCCATACTGCACAGAACGTTAGCTTATTCAATCCATTTGGCCGCAGACGGCAGTCCAACAGAACACAGGGGACTTACTTGTTCGAGAAACCCGTACCTAAGAAAAAGATACAGTATGTGGTTTGGGAGGAAATATACGCTATTTGTCGACCGTACAATTCCGATATAGGGGCAAATACGAACGGGCCAGTCCTATATATCCAGATCACCATTGTCAGCTCATGATAACATAGACAAACAGTTATACTTGACTGGCGTAGCTACACTCAGAAGCGGACATCGGTCGTCTTCGCTGAATCAAAAGGGAAAATGGCGAGAACGAAACGAAATCGATCAAGCTTACCCAAGTCCCAAGACATAAGCACCAGGAATCAACACCCCGACTCTAAAGCCCACTCCGAACTCATCTCTCACAGCATGCATCCCCGGGATCCCAATTGAACTTCCAGCTGTCGAGATGAACCCCGTTAGAAGCAGAGTGATGGTAATTCCCATTTTGCGGCGCTCCGTCCAATTACGCGGATTCGCTTGAGAGGCAGGATATGAGGCTGTCACTCTACGGGCTTCGACGGTAGATAGCGAGGTGGGAGTAGGTCCAAGCTCATTGCCATTGCCATCGCCATCGCCACGTCCATTTTCAATCCCGTCTCGATGGGTTTGTGTCGATATCTGCTTTCTTGATGCGTTGGGTTTCGCACTTGGTGAAGAGGTCCGCGGCGGTTGGATGGCGATATCGTCCACCGGTCCTTCCGGTTCATTATCATCTTCATGCTGTTCATTGCCTCCATGTGCTAGTTGAGATCCAGCTGTGGATCCTCCTTGGGTGCCATGATTTGATGTTGATTTACCTGCTTCGAGATCGCGCACGCGGTTCATGATTCTTCAAGCGCTCGTCCGACCAAGTATCGGATTGTCCAGTCCAGTCACTGTCGAATGTTGCACCGTGAACCTATATGTACAGTCGGAATGGGAGCACTGCTGGAAACGATTCTAGCTATATACATCGCATGATGATGGGTCTGTAGGTGGTCGAGTTATCGAGTGATCGAGGCGAGTCAGATCTGCTTTTGCTGGTCAAGCAACCAATATTCGACTAGATTTCATGTTATTTATACATTTCTAATGGTGATCTGATGAATTCGGCCGCGGTTACTGACCATCCAAAGGCACCAAACCACCAAAACCAAACCGACTTTACCCGAGTTTACATTTGATCGGCGAAGACCGAGACTATATCACTTAGCTTTCTCACGGTGGACACGAGTCACTTTGACGTTAATCCTGCAGTGCCGAATGAAAGACGGGTTATTACGGCAAATCATCATGGGATCTCAGCACAACCTTTCAACTTTTTTCATCCTCAGCCTCCAATCTCAAACCTCAGGTCAAGTCTACATACTTATCATAGTGTATTAGGGAGCGGCTACTTCACGCGACTCTGTTACCATCACTCACTGCAACATAAGGATTCTCGAAACTAGCTTCGATAGGGGGATTGGTGTACATCGGGCCCCACCTGCCTTGTCAATATGTCGCTTCTCCCTTCCATCCCACGAGCATGTAAAGCTTCTTCCTCCCGACTCCCTCACTCGATCTCCGCACCAGTACCTCATATAAGACCGCCAAATATATCTTCGACCAGGAGCCTGTCGTTATTGCCCTCCAAGTCACCTGCCTCGATACCCTTCCTCTTGCCTCATTTTGGTCTCGGCGGTAAACACCAAGTCCACCTTCCTCTGTATGGCGCCAATGGCAACGGGAAAGGCAAAGGGAAAGGCAAAGAGCCTCAGAATAATCAGGAAGAGGAAGTCGATGACAGAGAATGGGATATTCGGGTCGGTGAGTCTTTCCTTATCCAGAAGCCGTATTCTTTAAGCTGCACCGCACGTTGTCCACTCCTGTAGCTTGAAAAGAACGGACGCAGTCCATTTAAATTATCTCGCTATAACGGAATGTACTGACAGACCGCTATGCTAGCTCGTGCGATGATTCATCTTCGAGAGACTCTACCGTTGATATTCGATCCCGAAATGAATTCTACCGAAATGTTCCCTCATGATGTCTTCAGCAAGCATGTGGTATTGAAACTGCCTGCTCCATTACCTCTCAAAGTGAGCGGAGGTCCACTTTTACCATAATATGGTCACCTCGCTCAATGCCAGATATCGGCTCCATTGTAGATATCGTCATTATCCGGCTACTCGATGGCATACTCTCTTGCGAGAAGTGGGATGCAAGGTGAGTTTCTATCTCTATACATCTCATCAAGCACTCCTGCCTGAAGTGTACATTATCAGTAGACCATGCAATGCACTGTCCCGCTCAATGGATCATGACCATTCTTTGCTCGTCGTGGTTTTGAATTGAATCCTGCTGACCCCGTCATCTCGCAACAGCTTTACACACCGATCTTCGCACAGATCTCGAGAGAATGTCATTCTCACCTTCGCCCGCGAATTTGGCTCAATCGGATCCCAGATCAGCGTTGATTCTCTCCAGGAAACCCACGCCAACACATCGTCAGAGACAGATCAGAGTCCAAGTAGCCGTCTATGGTATACCCAGATTACCTCCTCACAAAGTAAGTTTCCTCTGTCTGCGTTAATACCCTAGGTCAATCGATTATCGCCTTATCCGTCATAAGGAAAGATCTGGTTTGCTGATTTTGATGCGTCCTTAGGAAGCGAAATGGTACACTTCGTCATTGTACACGTTCTCCCCTTATTCAGGCTTGATAACTTCACATGAAGTCGAGACCATCAGACCGTTACCTGGAGAAGGAGTAGCGGAATGGTTGATGTCTAGATTGTTAGGATGGACTTCTAGGCAGAGTATCAATGAAGGCGCGGTCCCTTGTCCTAGAACTGTTGCTTTGCCAACGTCAAGTGAGATGGAGAGGTTCAGAAGACGTCCAGGTTCAGGAGATAAGGATCGCCCATAAAAGAGTTGCTCTGTTGTTGTGACTTGTATTTCTGTTTGTATCGATTAGCTGGCGAGTCCCGCAGGTAGGCTGATTGTATTTGTAGACTTTTTCCCAATGTCTGATATCTGCACCGTACAGAGACATACGGTGTACGTTTTCTTACAGGTGATATATGCAGTAGTATACGCTGGGATTACGCTGGGCCGACGCAGGAATATTCTGTCCGGTTTGCGTGGCATGTGATCAGAGTGTTCCTGATGAGTCATCACTCAGCTGAGAAAATATTCCCGAACTGCAGCTTCTACCCCGCCATTGCGTCTTATGGGATTGATGCGCCTCCTACCATACCTGCTGACATGCACCAAGGAGGACGGAGGCGGGGGAGGGATTGTCCAAAGTACTGAACGGTCCATCACACCGACCTGTGTGTTGTCGAAGATCGCTAGAGAAGGTCCACATTCCTCATTCCACATTCCTTTGATGGTTTATGAAGGAATGCTTACGTACTTCCTTTAAGACGTCGTCAGTCCCATAAAAAGCCATAGTAGTGCTTCGGGTCAACAGACAAGACTGTACGACTGACTGAGAGATCAGTAGAGGTAGTAGGAGTAGTGTTAGTAGTACGCAAGTGCGGAATCGAATGAAGATGCATCAATCAATTACAGTATGACATTTGCTGTCTTCTGAGTGAGACACGAATGCAGCGGTAAATCAGATTCGATTGCATTTGTTTATTTACTTCGGCCTCTGTCAATTTCTCAGTTTTCAAGAAGGCATAATAATTGACAACATACATCCATTCAAACCGTTCTCAATTTTCACACCTACAACTCACGCCAAATATCTTGATACTCATACATACCTCACTGCATCCGTCGTAGTTGTGTGAGAAACATACTTGGCTGAAGTGCAGTATTCGCGCAGATCCGAAGTCAAGTCTTTCGAACAGTCAATCAATTAGTTTGTCCACCATCACAACACGCAGATAAAGGATCCCTTGGCGCCGTAGAAGGTCATGACGAGTTCATGATCATTCCGACTAGTTGGTTCATATCGCACACGCCAACTAGAGAAGCTCTATCTTGAACTAATCTAGAAGATCGGTTCAGAAGACCATCAAGCCTAGGCAGGCCTATAAAGGGGTTATCTCGAGGTATATAGCAGTGGTATAATAAGGACATAATTTGTGAGGTGATGTCACCTCAACGAGAAAGAGAGGAATACGATGCAAGTCTGATTCTTTCTCTCAAATTCGGATGGTGGAAATATTGAGCTGATGACAATGCATCAATCCGCTCTGACCCTCATTCCGACTCCCGGCGACCACTGACTTCACGATTCCTTTACACCGGCTCGAAAATACCTGAACGGATCCTGAATAGATTGAGGACAGCGGTGGGGAAGAGGACGGCCATGACGATCATGATCTGGCCAGTGAAGGGGGAAAAGGCTCTTCGTGCGTTTATAACATTCTCCGCGATTACACGGTCAACATCTTCGAGATTTCCCCTTCTGTAAAAGTTCACCCTCTGGCTATGGCTGATATGTCATTCGTTCATAGTTCAAGCCAGGTACGGAAAGCTCAGAATAGGATAGCGCAGAGGGAGTTCAGACTGCGAAAGCAGGTTAGTCATCTGACATAGTACTCCATTTCTATCTCAAGTGACAGTTTTGACTCTTAATCTTTTTGCCTTGCTAGCAATATGTAAGTTTCCATCCTCACATCGATGGACTACCTTACTTGCAAAATGTTGACGGATAAGAATCTCTTAGATACGAGATCTCGAAGCAAGAGTAGAAGTGTTATCCGGCGACAAGGAGGAACGTATAGAATTGATGACTCTTCTTGTGAGAAACCTGTTGAAGGAGAACAAAGATCTCAGAGGTATGGTAAAAAGCATGGCGAGCTTCGTGGGGGAAGGTGAGCCATTACACCTGTCCCAGAAAGTACTCTCGAATCTTGAATGATCTAGATACTGATCGTTGTGTTTGATCAGGTCTGGGATCATGTTTACCTCGACTTGGCCTGTCGGCAGATGGGCTGGATGCAATTCTAAATCGATCAGACACAGATACAGCATACGAAGCGTTCGTTAACCTCAAAGCATCGAAAGAACAGCTGAGCAATAACCCAGGGATGAAGTTCGGCGAAACTCGACGGAGGGCAAGTACGATGAAGCGAAAACGGGACACACTTGCTGAAGAACCAGGAGGGTCGGAAAGTCAGAAAGACAAGGGCAAAGTCGCCGGCAGCGCAGCAGCGAGTAAATCGAAAAGCGGGAGTGGGAGATCAACGCCATTGAACGATAATCTGCAAGCCACAAATCAACCGTCATTCTTCTCATTCCAACAACCTGGGGAGGGTGATGATTATCATTACCTTTTCCCCGATCTGGATGCATTGCTATCCGAGGACACAGCATCCTCCTTTCCTCGCGCATCGTCAAGTCGGCCCTCACAACAACCGCAAGTTCGACCGCCGCCGCCGATCGAAGAAGGGGATCGATTTGATCCCCGAGCGTTCCCCAGTGGAAGTGGGATGACATACAACAACGGTACTCGTGCTCATGGGTATGCTCAGCACATCATGCCTTCATCAATGGGAGGGGAACAGTCCCCAACGGAGGACAAAGACTCTGCCCCAATATCTAATCTTCCAAATACTGGGTCTGCGGCTATACCGGCATCCTCAGGATACTTGTCTGCAGCTGGACAAATGGGTTATTACGATGGTATCCCAGCGGGGAATGGGCTTTCGACTCTACCCTTGTCGAATCTCGGTAGCGGCAGTAACAATAACGGATTCGGAACAAGTATACCTTTGAATTCACCCGATTCCTTCGTCCCTGGCACTAGCAGTGGAACCGGCGGCCCTTCAGGGATGAGCGCAGAGAATCCAATTAGCTCATTAGCTGGCCCAAGGCCTTCCCCGCTAGGTATTGATACGCCGGGAAACTATGCGTCTCGACACCCATCGATCTTGTCCGACGACCCCACGCGTTCGACACAATCAAGACAGCAGTCCCTCCGCGAAGCCGTGGCGGCTGTGACGAACACAGATAATCCTCTTGAAGGACCGGGAGTAACGGCTGCTGAGCTTGCGGAGAGACGAAGGCAGCAAGACCAGCTGATGAGGATTATAGAGGAAGGTGATCCGGCAGATAGGAAGATGGAGACTATGCAGGTGGGTCACACTCATCATCCGAAAACATGAATGCCCTACTGACGATACGACTGCTACGGGAATAGTTAATTACATATCACTTGAATAAGTGAGTCCGTTTAGATATAATGGTGGCGATCCCGCTAGCCTCAGCTACAGCTACGATGGCCGAAAGATCTATGGACTGATTGTCTATGATTGTGGATTCCAGTTTCAGGATGAATCACGAATACCACTTACCGCCCTCTCTTCGTCCAACGGTGGTGCAACGAACTATTCCTCACGAGCATGCTATAGATGGGATCATCTTCCCTTCAGTCAGGGATCGCATGATCTTATTAAGAGGTAAGTTGACTCCCCTCGAAGCATCTGAGGCGTCTTGATTCGTATGCATATCGGCAGGATGCTGGTGCTGATGTGTCTGTATTCAGGACGATACGATCTAGTCGAGGTGTTTCATGCAATGTTGACAGAGGTGAGTCAGGCTGGATGGTTTTGAAGGTCGAGAACGGGTACAAGCCCTAAAATTCATGTCGGTCGACACTGACTTTGCGTTCCTTATATCTTGTCAGTTCGAGTTGCATGGCGATGATGTATTGGATCACAACAATTATGAAATCTCGGAGACTTTCATCGAGAATTTTAGGTGAGAGACCTTTCCTCTCCCGTGCTCTGTGTGGGCTATGATTGGGCGATCATGTCGGATTGAGTTGACTTTTATTTCTGTTCGATAGTATCCTAATCGATGATTCGGTCATCAGCATCTCCAACAAATGGAGAATACAGAGAGGTTTGAGCCCTTTGACTTTGCCTGATAGGGAAACGATGGGTCATCCTAGTGATGGACGAAGGATACATGCTGCCCAATAGGAAGAATGACAATTACTCATCATCAACCTTCACCTTCGACGCATGAGTATCTACGTCAAATCTGCGATTTCATGTAATGTCATGTCGATTGTCGGCTGATCGGAGCAGCCAAGTATGGGCAAGTAGTGACATATAACATCATACTCAATGTATCGAGCCGAGCCGAGCCGGTATAGGACACGTTGAGAGGTGGATATCCATCTCGCACTTCAGAGCTCTGGGTCTCAATGACTCTTCGTATCGTTGTGTACACCCATAGAAGAAGTGCTCTGTAAGTGATAATAGTGATGATAGTAGCAATAGTAGTACCTCGCATGATCAAGTAGCATGTCAATCACATGAAGTCCGTATCCTCTCCTCCAAACGGATGTTAGATACCGATAAATGCTGATCTTATTGAGTATTGAGCCACTCAAATGCTCGGTTGATAGAATTAGGCCTGAAGATGATTCGCGTGTGCATTGTATTCAAACTCAGGCTTCGACCTCAGATCAGAGTCAGACAGCCATCGAACTAACAAATTGTCGTCGCCTACACATCACGATGAGCTGCTCCGATATGCCGAAGCCGCTGAAGAAAGGACAAATGCTCCGCGCAGTAGGACGAGCCGACGATGTTCATGCAAGAAATACATCTAATTGGTGTAAGAGGTATACGAGACAACGCGAGATTGAGCTTGAACTTAGGGATTTGTCACTCTGAAATGCAACTTCGCTGGACGTGCTTGGCTTACTATCGATCGAAAATTTCAAGAATGACACGCAATCAGAATCCATATCAGCATCGCTTCTCACCAACAATACCAATGTTTACGAAAGATAATGATGACCACCACACTCACAGTGTAGAATTTCCTATTTTCGTTGACACCGAAAAGATCATGTCTCAATTCAGGTAACATCTGGATGAAAAATTGCACAAGGATAAATCAATCATCAGTCATCTTAGGCATAGGTATGGGTGTATGCTTGCAAGCTCGTTCGAATGAGATGGATCGGCCGTGAGGACAGACGCATGACTCACTTTCTCTTCAAGGATCTTCAATCTCTCTTCAAGGGTGTTATCGACCTTGATCTTACCCTTCAACGAACTTCCAATCACCCCTCCTGAGCTCTCATCCGATAGTGAGCTCTCGAATTGGACTTTGGACTCTCGGCCTGAGATATCCTTGTACTTCTTCAAGGCTTTATCAGAGGCTTTCCTGATTAGGTCGCTATCTTTCGGTCGGTGGTTCAGGGTTACTTCTGTTGAGAGGAGTTTGAGCAGTACCTATACGGGATGACGCCAAACCATCCAAGTCAGTTTATCAGTATACTCCACGCTTTTAGAACCAATATGGGAAGATGATACGAATGAAACAACCAAACTGCAAGAGCGAGTCGAAAGTGGTACAAAGAAACTCACCTCAAGGATCAGGTTCTCAAGAGCTTGTTTGTACTTGTCACCCTCACTGAGATCTTTGACTTGCTTGTTAGCTTCCTCGAAGATGGATTCCAGGTGGTCGTTTCGGGATCGGAGAACTTTGATACGCGAGTTGTTGATCGCCGTTGATTGCGAGCTGTATAACACGGCACATTTCAGCGATTAGCAGATAGCTCGACAACGTGAAGGGTGATCCTGCTGACAGGCAAAGGTGACGACAAAGAGACATGACATGCTCAACACGAGAGAGGTGTAGAAAGACACGCACATTTTCCAGCCTACTTCAGCTTGTTTCTTCTTCTTCTCGAATTGCGAGTCGATAGCCAACGACTCTTGTCTGACTATCTTTGCCTGTGGGTGGTAATTGGCGAGAACAACGTCAGCTCAGAATATTCATCTCTCCCGCCTTTCCTACAGCTTGACCAATAAGAAGACCCTTGAACGCAGATAAGATTGGACTTGGCGTATTGATAGGATAGGAAGAAGCACAACGCAACACAACACACAACAAAACTCACCTTCTCAATAGCAAACTCCTCGTCCGCTTTGACTTGGATCTCTCGAGCTTTCTCCCTCGCTTCCTGGGAGATGAACGCGACCTAGAGGAGGTAAACAAGCAAGCACCAATCAGCAAACAGGAAACAGGAAGAATTGGCACAGGTTTTCTCTCTTTCTCTCTTTCTCATAGTGCATAAGCAGGATACGTTCTCCTTCTCCGAATGTCTGCATTTCATCCGACAGTCTCTCACTCGGTATGACGATTCGTTCTCCGGTCTGATTTGGATTTTCGCTCGCTCTGACGTTGACTTGAACTTTCCCGAATTACAGAGAACAGGAGAAAGGATCCTCTCGCTGGCCAAGTTCAATTTCAAGTGCGGACTACACCTGACTCACCATCTTGTTCATCTCCGTTTGGATCTCATTATCGTCCAATGCGCCTGATCGCGACATCTTGCTTGCTTGTCTGTCGATGTCGATGTCGATGTCGATGTGAAACAATGGAAGGGTTTGAGGAAGTCGAGAGTAATAATCGCCTATCTATGTATACTCTATACGCTTGTCCAAGACTGAATGGAGTGAATGGGATGAGTGTGAGTGTGATGATGCAAGTTACCCTACAACCGTGCGCCGTTGACCGGTGCATTCATATCACTTATCCATGTCACCCATTTTAACAGACCTGGTCCGTGGCACTACGTCCACAAAGCCACAGAGCTGCTACCCATGCCCAAGCCAAAGGCAAAGGTGCATTTCATGCATTACAACAAGAATAACATCTATCTCACTCGTTTGATAGCTGTGTACATTGTCCATGTATCCATCGTTCTGGAATTGCGAATCGTATGCAAAGGTCATTATCCCAAAGACACCAAAAATCATCAACCAGACAGTATAAACGCTAGAACGGTAGCGCAGCGCGTGGAGCACATTTTCCTGACTCCGATGGCTTTGACTCGTACCAAGCGCACAAGCTGAACTGCGTTGTTTCCACATCTATTGCGCAAGTCTGTTTAGCCGACTCGCAGTCGAGAATCCAGCTCGAGGTATAGTCCCCACGGCTCTTCCACCCGGTTTCATCGGACTCAGACCGAGTGGTATTACTCCATCACCACTCTGCAAGACCAGCGGAATACTGTCAGCCTGAGTAATTTCACTATTTGTCCGTGGCGAATGAGGGATCAAAGAACACAAAACAGTATAGTATAGCATACCGTAGGAAGAAATAACTCACGCCCATAATCGGATCCCACTCGAAAGTCGATTTCACTCCGCCCATTAATCGCTTCTTCTTCTTCGGCAAAGCAGTAGCGGCAGCACTAGCAGCAGGAACCACTTCTTCGGCCTCCTCTTCAGTATCTTTGTCTTTGGGTTTGTCTTTCGGTTTAGACACCTCCACTGCCTTTTTAGTAGCTGCTTTGGCCTTTGATACAGGTTGATTATCCACATCGGAAGTCTCAAGCGGTGTCTTCTTTGTCTTGACGGGCGATTTAGCGCTAGCGCGTTTGACAGCGGGTTTCGGTTTTGAAGAGGCGGTCTCGTATTCTGAATCACCAGCTTCGGGCGAAGGGTTGGCTGAGGCGGATTTACTCTTTGGCTTTGATGGTCGGACAGGCTAAATTAAAAAGTTTTTGCTTTCAGGCTCCAGGCTCCAGGCTCCAATGCAAAGTAGGGAAGATCGACTCAAGCTCACCGATTCTGCCTTCTTTGTCTTCTTTTTCGGCGCAGGTACTTCTTCATCCGAGGACTGCACAGGACTCGTCTGCGCCAATATGCCAAATCAGCCTAAGCATCCTTACGTCTTTATGTCAACACAAATGTACTGACCTTCCTTATCCGTTCTTGTACTTTCTTCGGACTATTACCTCCCGTCGCCATCTTACTCTTCAATCCCGCGAGCTCTTCTTCCACTCCTAACAATTTATCTCGCTCCTCATTGGCTTCTCGAATCTTGATCTTCAAAGTTCGCTCCCGGTCTTTGGCAAATCGCTTATGCTCTTCCAACTCTTCGACAGCCTCTTCAAGCTGTTCTGATCTCTTCTGCAAATCGTTCTTCAGTGTCCTGATCTGGCTCATATATTCTTTTTTGTTCTTATCCACGCTGGAAGTTTTCGACTTCTCATCTTTCAGCCAATTATCCAACTCCGCCTTCTGCTCTTTTTCCTTCTCTTTCAGCAATTTCACCTTGGTTTCTAGGGTTTCGATCTTGCTTTCGAGGTTGTTGATCGTTGACTGGGCAGTCGATAATTCCCTCTGTGTGGAGATTAGTTCTTTAGATGCCGCGGAGGAGGTCAAGCTGGATGAGGATTGTAGTTTGGTAAGAGATTGATTCGACCTTGATAGCTTGCTCTGGACGTCACTCAGTCATATCAGCCTGTCGTGCGAAGCTATCGACTACACGATTATGAAACCCGTACCTCCAGCCTGTCCAACAGCGCATCTTTCTCTTTCAACTCAGCGAGCAGATCATCTTCTTTAGCCTGGAACAATGAGATCTTATGATCCCGCATGACTGACGCGCACAACACGATGCAGATTAGCTGAAGGGTATCTCTCACACAGGCACACACAGATCAGCTACTCACTCCGAGCCTTCTCAGCTATAACCAACCTCTGTTCTAGCTCGACAATCTGCATCTGCTCGTGAGCTAACGCTACGAGAGCTTTCTGCTGTTGGACTATCGAGTGCAAATTGAGCTGTGCGTGACCGTACACATCAGCCGTCATGAGGCTTTGTGTTGTTTCACCTTTAGCATGTAGCTGGGCGAAGACAAGCCAACTCACCTCATCTCTCATACCTTCTCCTTCGGCTCGACATCTCTCTAACTCCCTCTTATGTATTTTCAGATCTTTCTTCAGCTCATTCAACTCTTCCGTCTTCTCTACTACCGTCGTCGAGTGTAATGACTTCTCAGCTTGGATCTTGCGCTACCCAACACGGAGTACAAATCAGTCAGCTTATACCAAGGAATGTACCAAGCAGATTAAGACTACAGTTCCAACAAACACACCTCGAGAGCTTGATTCTTCCTGACCAGCTCGCTGACTTGGGATTGCAGATTATTTATCCTGGCCTTCGTAGGTGCAGGTGTCTCTGCGCTGATATTTGACCCCATTATAGGCGGTAATCTCGGCGGTGTCCTCATCATTTTGTCCCAAGACCTTCAATTTCAATTTCCGATGCGTTCGAGAGCAGTCACTCCTCCAAAATGGGCTATGTGTATGTATGTTCTAGTCTGATATGTATGAATTCTAGTCCATGACGAGGTGTTGAAAGTCATCATTTGCTTTTTTGCTTTTTGTTTGTTTACATCCTCAAACGTCAAAACTCAACCGCGTCAACATCTGGGTGACAAATTACGTAACCAGCATTCATGTTGTAGATTGTTTGAGTAGCGCTCTACCAGGTTATTTGCCTTACAACATTCATCGTGCAGCGAAGTAATGAGTACAGAGCTCGTATGTGACCTCTACTACAGCCATCACGCGTTGATCCTTTCTTCCATTTCTGCTACTCGCAATTCCAACTCCATCTCCTCCGTCACTTCAGTCAACAGCCCTGCTTCCCATCTTCCCCATACGAAACCGGTATACAAAAAGGTAGCCGTCGCTGCTCCTAGTAATCCACCTACCAGGGTGAAGATAGGCTGTAGCCACGATTTGGGCTGCCATGCTGACCCGATCGTCAACGCTATCAAACCCACTAGCGATCCTAAGCAGATCTTCAGGTGGAATGAAGCTGTTTGTCTGGATATCCTAGTATATAGTCTCAATAGATGTAACGCTGATCTGACGGTGGATGATTTCGCTTGAGTCACACTTGATGTTGAAGTTCGAGGTGAGTTGATGTTGATATTGGGAGAGTCGGGCGAGGGGGGAGAAAATGTGGTTGTTGTGGGATTTATCTGTTCGGGTTCAGATATTAGCGGGACCAAAGGAGTAAATGAGTTGTCCGAGGATGACGTTGTGCCGTGATGCTTCGGGGAAGAGGATGTTGACAATTGTTGGGGTGGCATGTCGATTGTGAAGGAGGACGAAAGACCGAAATGATCGGAATATGAGAATGATTGCCCTGGTACCAGCTCGGTCATGACCACCTCGGACTTGATACATCGGAGCTTCGGCGCTTTCGATATCGATGATTGCAGGGGTTTTCCAATTTCCATATGCCCTTTTCCTGTAAAGTCTCCTAATTCTACTCCGTCTCCAGTACCACCGCCATTATCAGAAACGGCGCCGTTCTGTTCTGGGGTTTCTTCATCCCTGTACCCCCAGACTAGTGGTCTACGTCGAGCAATGGACGGCTGCCTGAAGAATATGTAGTCCAACCTCTTTCCTCCTTTTTCAAGTACATTATGCGGTATAGGTTTACCGGCTGAATATGTATTTAAGGGAGAGTCGCATGTCATACCGTACGAGCGAAGAGCTTCGTCGGGCGTAGGTTGAGGAGAAAGATCCATATTGGCTGTGTGCGTGACCGAAGCGAAAGAGTCTGTCAGATTGGCGTGGTTCTTCAACATGCCTATCGGTATTGACCACGGCTGCGAGTTGAAGTCGCCCATCTTTGGACAGGATAGAGGGGAACAATTCGCAATGTCAGTACAATCGCCATCGATGGCCTATTCTTAAAAGGGATACTTACAGCGAGGATGTATCTTCCCTTTGCCGCACCATTCTTGATCGCATTAGCAAGTTGCCAGGATTGCGCTATCCTGTGCGCTTGTCTCGTATCCGGCGGATGCTCCCCTGCTGCATGCATCTACCGTTGATTGAATTAGCATATGAACTATGACCACCTGAAACCGGTCGCAAAACCTACGTGGGTGTTCCAGATTTCGATTTCGCCTAATATAGGATGTATGATCACTATATTCGCAGCGGCTTTCTTGACGAAAAAGTCACCTGCGAAAGCTTGGGCTGGCGATCCGGAAAGAGAGTATGGTAACGCTTGAGCTGAGATCAAGGGGAATCGGGTAAAGATGGCTAGTCCTGAGCCAAGAGCTCCTCTATACGCTCACGCAAATGTCAGTTTGCACAGCTCAAGCAAGAGTGACTTCAGCAGCTATATGTCAAGCTGACTTACGTGTGAAAGAATCTTGAGAATGGTAAATTCTTCCTACATCCTTCTCTGACAGTCTCGAAGTCTTTGTACACCCAGAGTTCCTGCAGACATACTATATCGTAGTTCGATGAGGCCAGATAATCGGATATGGCTTTTATTCGGGCAGCTCGATCTTTCGAGATTATCGCTAATCCCCTAATATTGTTTATACATCGAACGATTCAGCCGTGCTGAATGCCAGCCTTCCATCGATTGACGAGTGGACTCACCAAACATTGAAGGAGAGAACCTTCAGTGATCGATCTGGGTGATCAGCGGGATAGATGTGCAAGCTCATCTTGATGGCTTCTGAGCCGGCTGAGCAGATTATGAGAATAAGCTGTTGTGTTGAAAAGTCCACGCAAAGAAGATTGGACGGTGTCAGGCTAATCTTATCGCAAACAAATCTCAGAGTGACGTAGGTCCCGAGAATTTGATTCCGTTACTTTACTTTGCTTTGTTGTCGACGCGCAGAGAGACCAGAGTGACCGAGGTCGACGAGACAACGAACAACAATTTCACCATCGCCAAGCCATACCGATGCGGCGATCGCTACTACGAAATCCCAAAGCTGTCGCTCTAGCTGTGGAGAAGCCTTAGCCAAGGGAAGAAAAGAGTCCCATCGACTTGCAGCGATGACAACCAGCTACCATCTCCAACCGTGACCCCAAGGCTAAATAAGCGATATGGGCGATCACGCTTCACCACCATCCCTTCGACCTGGCAAGAGGGTCCCTTCTGGCCCCCGCCCACCTCCTCTACCTCTGAGAGGCTCGCCAACGTCTTCAAAGATCTCGCCGAGTCTGAATCCCTCACTGAGGAAACAGACCTCTTTCGGATCTTTGGGTAAACTCATCTCCACGCCTGTAGAGTCGCCCTTGGACTCGATTATCGACGCCGAGCATGACTTCACCATCAGTCCCGATAGTCCGCCTGTACTCACTCCGGCAGCTGGTCCAAGTCAAGATGTATCAAGCGTCTCTGTACCGCCCTCACTCAAAGAAGCGCAGAACCAAGAGGAAAAAGAAAAGGAAAAGCAGGATAAAGGACAAGGGCGACCCCATGCTAAAACGATCACCGCTCTCCCTATGAGCAGGGAGACGTCCAAGAACCGCTCTCAGACTCTTCCTGACCCCGGTAGACCTTCTACACCTACTTCGGCCTCGTTCTTCGTAACTCGACCCGTTACGCCAACAGGTATAACGTCCCCACCGAAATCCAAGTCGAAGCCTAAACCATCCCGGTTGAACACCAGCAATCTGATGACGTCGACAGCGACCAGCCCGACCAAGATGGTTAGTCCAGGTATGAAGCACTGGCAACAAGTCAGATCGCACGTCATGGCTCCCACGCCAGCCGAAGAACGGGCAGCACACCACCATGGTCGGCCCCATCCAGCTAAGAAAATGACTGGTCTCGTCTCGAAAGCAGCGGGCAGGTTCGGCTTTCGACATGCTGCAGACAACGTCATAGGGTATAATGATAGGCGGAACTCGATGATGGGTATCTTATCCAACTTGAATGACTTGTCTCAAGAGGAAAAAGAGAATATTACAAGGGAAAGGCGGAAATTCGCTCGAGACGTTAAAGTCTGCCTAGATGCGTGTTGTCCAGAAGAGAGCAAGCGGAGACTGGCTAGAATAGGTTATGGTAGCGATAAAGGCCCTAGCAAATCTATCTTTCAGCAAGAGACGAAATCAAGTGGAATGTCGATGCATACATCAAGCCATCACGCATTTGGCAGTCAAGGGAATAACGTGAATGCGAAGTTTACTTTCGATCCGGAGTTCTCGGCCTTTGCCCCTCTCTTGATGGAACTGCACAAGCACCTGCCATCTGCACGAGCGAAGAAACCGTGGTCGCGAACGTGCCCTCATCATTCTGCTTTACTGGCTGAACTCGGCTCGGCATTCCTGCAAGATTCAACTTCTACAGATGGGGAGCGACAGCAGGCTCTCGAAGTTTTCGGAGTGATAGTGAAGAACTGGGCCAGTGATAATGCGGACGAAGAGCTCGAAAGATGGTTATGGCTTTCAAGAGCATTGCTTACAGATGATAAGCAATTAAGGAACCGTGGATTAGCATTACTCAACGGATTTTTACACCCGGACTCGAGTCTCCCGAAAGCGATTGATCGACCTAGAACGGCATTGGCCTTCCTCAGCTTGGCCTGTGCGTTGATCCAGCTCCTTCATGCAATCGAGATGTCAGGATACGGTAATGAAGATCACCTACAGATGGTCAATGGTTTTCTTGCGGATCTGAGTGAGGGCGATATCATCGATTTAGAGGAGACTTCTCTGGTCGAATTGCTAGGATCATTGGAACTAGGAGGATCGCTTGGCGGGGTAGATAAGGAATTAGTCTGGATGGCAGTGGGGATGATCATGGGCACACAGCCCTCTCTTGTGCCTTGGCTACTTATAGAAAAAGGCCAGGTATTGCAGGTGAGTCAGCTATATGTGTAAACGGTCAACCCTTTCGTTCACTGACCGGATTTGTACTTTTATAGCGATTCTATCCTCCACCGTTACTCCATGCCACTCCACCGATAATCCTCAACCTTCGATCCCGGTCCATATGCCTCTTCTTCACGTCCTACACTACTCTCACATCATCGTCGACCGACGTAACCCTAGCAATGCGTTTATGGCGCTCTGCGAGAGACTTCCTCATTCCTGAAATCGAGCATCTGCCAGATGAAGATGGTTCGTTGGCTCTCTCGGTATCTACATTTCTACTGCAACTCGAGTTGCAAGGGCATAAGCTAGATTCTGGTCCCGTCAACGAGCAGATCGACTCTTTCAGAATCTCGATGGAGCCTAAGCAAGGCATCAAACCGAGAGTTACTGAACACCGAGATCTTCTCATCGAATGTAGTGGCAAGACAGAGTGGAAAGCGCACTTAGAGAGCGCTGTCAAGCAAGTGGTAAGTCTGCGTCATTTAACTGTCATCTGCTCAGCTAACTCGAACTCAGGTCGTCGACGGCCCTCTTGGCGCGGTATGCAATATGACACAGTCATTCTTGCAAAATAAAGCTTTCGCGGCGCTTGGAAAAGATTGTGTCAATGCGCTTTTTATGGTAAGCTCTTTCATCGATTACGTTGGTGCTGCGCGAGCGCTCCGAGCGTTGCTGACTCTTTCTCCCGTTCAGCATATTACCTCCGTCTCTGGCTCTCTGGAAGATACTCGTCGGTTTCTCACCTGGCTATCGAAAGCTCAACCTCAACTATTCTACAAACCCTTATTCAGCTGCTCAGCGTCGACAACTCCGTCGTCACTGCTTACCAACCTGAAAGTGGTGAAGACCATTTCTGACGTGCTTGGACCTGCAAGGTTCTGGACTCAGGCGGATCCTCAGATGGTAGTCATCGTGCTCATGGGAGATGTCGCGCCTAAGCAACCCAAAGGCAAAGGAAAAGAGGGAGACAAGATCACTGTCAACGTCAAGCTTGGCAGATATGCAGTATTAATCCACCTCATCGAGGCCCTGGACAGACTCGACGAGCCCGCGGGGTCAGGTAGCAAACTTCGCGCTTTCATCGAGAGCGTCGAAGCCAGATTGGCTGCTTTTTTGATCGCCGAGGAACGCGATGGGAGTCTACCTGAGGGATACAGGGGGTTGATATGCCAATTGTTATTCAAGATGCGGGTCACCACTATGTCTATCAAACGGTATGTCGTAAGCCATCAGGGCCATGTGTCTCCACAGCTGACAGAATCGGATGGCAGGTCTGCTTGGCTTCCTCCGATGTTAGCCTGGTTCTCGGAGCTTGCTGGTGCCGACCCGTACCGGAATACGGACACTAAGGCGGATGATGAACAGCTGAATACCCTCAGGACACTATATCAAGGCATGGCAGTAAGTGCAGACATCATGGACAAGCCAACGCCTATGGTCAATTCTCCTCCATCGAAATGGACAGGCGGTACAGCAAGACGGGACAGCTTGCCCTTATTAGGTGAAAGACAACGCGCGATATTCGAAAATACTCTGGCCAAAACCCTTCCCTTTCTCCTTGTCACTGTCCATGCGGCTTTGTCGCTGGAAGATTGGGAGAGGCTCTTGCCGAGACTTTGGCATTATTACGACTCGTCTAGACCCTCAAGAAAAGCTTTGACGTTCTTGATCGAGAAATGTGCCGAGAAGATCCCCTCTCAGCTGAAAGCCATCATAATCTCCGACCTCACTAGGTGAGTCCAGTCACAAGAAAGGACCAAGCTGATAGACAGTACATGCAACTTCGTTCGGTCGCACGCCTTGAGCAAGATTGCTATGCTCTTTGGTTGGCGATACCAAGTCTTAGCTCAACGCATCCTCACCGATCGCCGTGGTCCGGTCTTTCAATTCACCTCGAAGACCTTGGAGTTTGTGGCGACTGAAATTGGATCGCCTGATTGGGTTCCGTCTCATGACGTTCAAGATGCTGCGCTCAAGAGGTTCGGTAGAACATTACCTCTAGAATTGAGACAACGATTGATGGAACTAGGGTGGAGCGAAGATGAATCGCTGCAAGCGAAGTCCGATTGGGAACAGGTGCCTGTATCGAAATTACCTGCATTGCAATACCAACAAGAGGGGATGAATGTCGAGAAGTCGCCCAGCCCAATGCGGTCACTCACAAGACGAGGATCAAGTGGATCAGGAAGTTCATTCACCTCAAAACGACGCAAGGCAGTATTCGCACCCGTTTTACTGGCTATGATCGACGACCAAGCTCGTCTACTTGCTGTGGAGATCGATGGACCGATCAGCTCGACCTCGTTAGAGCTTGTCCGCTTATTTCAAAGGGATGATCCCACTGGTCTATTAAGACCGATCGCGGAAGGATTTGCCGACGACTTTGCAGCCTCGCTAGCTCGACTAAATTGCATCTTGTCGACTCTCACCCCTGGATTCGCATACGCCGCACTGAACGCGTTAGTCGGGTACATCAAGACTATTCTTCGGACCGAACATCAGTTTCGATATCACGCACTTGCCCTCGTTACCATCTCGAGACTTGTGTCGGGCACAAGCGAGATATCACTGCGGGACATCCGGAAGAACAAGGCTGAGCACGTATTGCTTCCCGCATCAATTCATGAAGATGAAGGCGGATTCAAAGTCCACGCCCCATGGCGGGATGCCCAACTGGACGTGCAAACCGCTCAACTGCTGTTCTTGGCCGAAGCCCTTCGAGCGAATCCGAGGGAAGTATACCTGTACAAGAAAATGCTGTCAAATCTGCAAATTCGAGACTCCATCTCACACCTACCTTTCGCGCGAGTATGGTTGGTCCTCATTGCTACACTGTTTGGCGCGGTGAACCGGAATTATAACGACCGAGCGGAACTTCGTCATTTCCTCTCGAATGTGGGAAACATCCTTGCTATACATGGGCAGAAAGATCTCCTGGTGACTGCTCATGCCATGAGGGTGTTCATGCTTTGTTCTGCGCGATTCAGAAGGTTGTTTGCCACAATGGGGTTATCGACGATCATGCGCCCGATATACGATACCTACAATGGAGGCAACGCCGCAACTCGAGATTGCATAGAATACGCCTCGAGAAGTTTCTACAGGATTCATCAGGATTCCTTTGTTTATCAAGCCTGTGTCGTGATTTCCGAAGGTGAATATTGCGCTCCCACTGTATACACCCTGTTGGCGAGTTTGTCAAGAGGAAACAGCGAGTCATCAGGTGTCTCATCCGGAATCAAGGATACGAATACTCAAGAGGAGACAGACGCCTTGGTACAGATGCTGTCTGGCCCTGAAATCGCCCTGAGTGATCTGGGACAAGCATTCTCGGAGAAGCAATCTCTGAAGCAAGTCTCAGCGATAACGCTAGAAGATACCGTCTTCCCCAAGGAGAATATCATCAAGCTTTTCATCACTGTCATAGCTGCCAATCCAGCTACTACTCGAGCCACCAATTTCCTGAAGCTCTTAGCAGGTTTGGTCCCCCATATCAAGGATCATCCTATCAGTCAAGATCTACTGAGGGAAGGCGTAGAGGTGCTAGGATCGGTAATCCAAAAGGGAAAGACAGGGGACGAAGCTGCTATCTCGGCATTCCACCCTGGCTCTACTGAGAGCTCGTTGGATTGGCTGGGTGCACGTCGGGAATACGTCTTCTTAGTGGAAGCTTTCGCCAGATCCGGTGGTCAGCTTGGAGCATCGGCCACAAAGCGGACCTTAGATATGGTGTTGGACCTTTTGAGACGTCAACCTGAGTCGGTTGGTCCAGCAGCATCAAGCATAGTCTCCTGCTTAGCCAAGACACACTTGGCTTCCAGTAAACGGACGGCGTTCCTCCGAGATATTGCGCCTTTATTCAGGATGTTCATCGCTGTCGTCGACTTTTCCGGTGTTCTCGATTCGATCACCGCGCTGATCAAACGATCTTACTTCGACCTTGAGCCAGAGTTGACCGGTATCATAGTCGAGAACTACGTCGAACCATCTATCAGGATGCTCGCGTCAGCTGCTGAAGAAAGCATGGCTTTTATCGTGCCTCTCCGATCCAGTGCTGTACACCTTCTGGCCGCTGCTGTCTTCCTTCAAGGCGATGCGCTGGACGCCTTGGAACGACATCCGCCTTCCGCAAGTCTGCTGGCATCGCTAGTACTGCCTCTATGCTTGTTATTGGAAGCCCCCCAAGAGGTCGACCGCGAAGCCGTGTATGGTAGTTTGTGGATCCGCCTATTACATTACGTGCTGAAAAATCGAGATCAGCAAAAAACCAAGACCGTCAAGACCGTATCGACCAACCAAGTCATTGCCGCCACTATTCTGTTGACTGTTCAAACAGTGAAGGTTATCTTCATCAGAGCGTCAGACAGCATATCCTCGGTTAAGGGACTATGGACTTATATCTCATCATGGTTACTCAAAGTCATCGATGGCGGGGACGCTTCTTTCGCCGAATCGTCTATATCCGTCAGAGATACACACCCAAGAATGGTAGATTGGATCATTTGGAGTCTGTTCGAGCTATTATGTCTACACCATACCCCAATCATGATCGACTTACGTTGGAAAATGCAGTCAACCCTGTTAGATATACATAAAGATGGCGAGCGTGAGCGATCAAATCCTCCTTCGCCTGGTTTCGGTGGACCCAAAACATCGAATCCTCCATTGGCATTTGCCTCGCAGAGCTTCAGCGGTCGAGCGAGAAGAGTATCGTCCATGAGGCATCCTTCTGCTTCTGGGAATATGACGGGTGGCTTTCAAACCCATTCGCGATTCCCTAGTACGAATTACGATATGTTGGGTTTCGGTCATCCCGCATCACAACCTATGAACGCATCGGGCTCAGGATCTCACTCTCACTCGAGGACATCAAGTACCAATCTCGCGCCGACGCCGGAACAGACCACTAAGACAGGTCATCATTCCAGGATGCCCAGCCAACAGCAATTCCTGACCCCTCAGATCAATACGGGCAAAGTAGGCCAACATGGTAGAATGCCATCTCAATCTTCTTTATCAGGCTTCGGTTACAGTTTTGGCGCAGGCGCAGGCGGGTCCGCTTCAAACGAAATGCGATCAAGTAGTCATGGTTTCGTAAGACCATCCTTCTCGGCATTATCAGCCAGGCGAGCATCTAAGCCGGTATTCGAAGTGTTCCAGAATAATGTCAGTGCAGGAACGCATCACAGATCCGTATCGACATCAGGAGATATTCGAAAACCATCGATCGTATCTGGGCACGGCGACCGACATTTCTCTCAAGCTCAAGTACATGCACAAGGCGATGGAGCTGGAGCTGTTGTTCATCTATTGACTACGCCTAATCAGATTCTGAGCGCTACAAGTGGTCATTTCCCGACTTTTTCACCTTCACCTACGACATCCCCCATTTCACCGACTGGGAGATTCAAATTCCCTCCCGGTGGAGCCAGTGACCATCGGCATGGCCTTGAGAAGAAAGTTGATTCTCCCTTGAAGGAGGTTAGGGTGACTAATGAGAGATTGGGTCAGATGGCCAGGAGGTCTCTCAGGGTTGTAAAGTTGATCAATGGCTTTGAACTTGATGAAGTCGAGCAAGAGGCGCTGGGACGTGGACAAGGAGAGGAAGAGGAAGACGATGAGGATATCTTGAAATCTTGGAATGTCTTGGAGGCTCTCGTGAGTCTGCTTCTGATCTTACCTCAGCCCAATGCTCGTGGTCCTGTGTCCTTTCTTTGTCTTCCACTTTGCTTCTCACCAACCACCCAGCCATTCTGTTGAGTAGCTTCCCGACCCTCATGTTCTTCACCCACCTTGACCTCGAATTGAATGTACTGACGGCGACAACGATCACACTGCAGCACGTCATATCCGACCAAACTCGCTTATTTGTAGAGGAAGAATTCAGAGACATATTCTCACCTTCCACCGTATCCTCCGACCTCTCTTTCCCCCAAGAAAAAGAATTAGCAGAAGGCGATCGATCAATGACTGCACCAGTCGAGAATGAGAAGGAAACAGGGTACAGGAAGGGGAACGGACCAGAAGATGATACCAACAAGAGGGAAAGCGGATATTCGTTAGTCCCTGAAGGATATCGATTGGGTTCAGGAATGGGCACAGGAATGGGAATGGGAACGAGATCGGAGTCGATGGATCTCAGCAACTCGTTCAATATTAGCATACAGGAATACGATGATGAGTATACTCACGAACATCAGACGGTGGGCGAGAATAAGGGAAGTCAAGATGGTCACGCGAACCCGTTCTTCAGCTTCAATGATTACGATAGCAAGAGGAGATCATCGGATTTCAAAAATCATAATATACCCCTACTGTCTGTCTCGGAGGATTGACATGTATTCAAACACACTCAATAGGTCTCAAGATCAAACACCAATATACCTCGCATCTTCAATACCCCTCGTCTGGGTGACTTTGTAATTAACTCTGTAAATAGGTAAATATGTAAAATATACTATCTACGAATCTAATGAATCGATGAATCGTGTTGATACTCATGCACACTATCAAACGTATTTATTCTGCTTCTTCGTCTCTGTCATACAACTGCATTTCGAATACAACAGACATTAAATCTCACCCAAAATGGTGGGACAAGATAGTACAACAGGTAGAACCACATCTTGCTTCTCTCGATTTGGCTGTCTTTTGGTCTCACATCACATATTCCGCTTCTCAAATCTGCTCTTCTCAAGCGTTTGGGGCTGTTTCTTCTCCGTCACCTAGTCTAGGAGATCGTCTCCTTGCAGCATCACCTCTCGGTCGGTTGGGTGCTAGATGGAGGTCTATTTATGAGACGTAGTCAGTATATAGTCAGCCCGTCGTCATCATATGGGCCCTTCGGCGCAACTCACTATTCAGCTGCTTACCAGCAATCGAAGTTCCACTTTCTTCTCCCTTCCCTTTGAGCTTTGACCGCGTGCTACCGGCTGGCGATCAGCAGGCATTTTGGACCGGGACTCGCGCACGACTTACTTCATTGGCACCCTATTGAGTCTATCTTTCGGTTTGGCTTCCGTAATTTTTCGCTTTGCCTTTAGCTCTTCGTCTTTGGCAGTGGGGCTGTCCACGAGGATAGCGTTGTCGGGAGAGGATCCAGGCACAGCAGATAAGGGTAGCGGGTGAGCTGCGTGTCCGGTCGTAGATTTCTGATGCACGGTGGTAGCGGTGCTGCTAGGAGGCTTTGTGGAGGAATCCGCCTCATCCTCGTGTACGACAAGCTTGTTCTGTCCAAGGGGAGAAAACAAAATCGGATCAGTTTTCACTGCCATCTGGGACTGACTCGGTCACTCACTTTGACTGCTTTCCCCTTGAATCTCGACAAGGTCTTTTCTGGCTTGGCAGGGTTGTCCGCGGTCTTCCCATTCGTCCGATTGCCATGAGCTTTGACCTTGGGCACTTTGTTCGGCTGTGCTGCAGTCGCTCCGGCCTCGGAATCACCAGTTGTACCAACTACAGGCTTAACGATGTTGAGAGCTGTGCTCGTTGACTCCTCCTTGGTCTTCATGCCGTACATTCGAGACTTTCTCGGACGATATGGCGGGAGATTCTCTTTGTCTTCCCTGTCAGTCTGTTTGGGTGTTTTTGGCGGCTTGATCGCCTTGTTGACCTAGATTAAGTATTCGGCATGAGTGTTGGATGTGTAAGTACTCATAAGTACTCAGCACTTACATTGGGCGTGAGATAGATCTCCTTGAGTGGTCGTCCGCCGTATCTGTCGACTTTTTCCGATCGCAGTGTGGGAGCTGCACATTAAGATTCGTTAATTCAGTGTTGTTGTACCTAGGCAGCAAGAGGGACTTACCGCTTCTTACCCTCAAGGGAGTGATTGCTATTGGGATATCCTGCCAGTCCATCTCAGATCGCTTGCTCCAAGCGCCCAACATGCTTGCCCATCGCTTCTCCCAACAAGGCCCTGTGCCGTGTAGACGTTGGATTATTTTCAGCGGAGTTTCGCACAGTGCAAATTGCTTATTTATGAATGCGAGAAAACACAAATCGTCAACCACTGACTCTTCGATCCGGTGCATGTAAGATAGTTGAAGGGGTGGTAGATTGAAAGGGGCTGGGTCGGGATAATCGGTCTGCAGAGACGGATGAAGAAGGATTCGAGGTATCTGCGAAGCATCAGAGTAAGAGATTCTGCACAGTCTCGTTGAAATAGCCACTTACGGTCCAACGGCGTTGCGGATCACGCTCGAGCATACCCAAAATGAGCTCGCCGATACCACCAGGGGCTTTATGACGGGTTTTGAAGCTGAATCTAGCCTCCCCTTCGATGATGCGATCCCTGACGGCAGTGCTGTTCTCATCAGGTTGTTTTCTGCTGTATGGGTGAGCAATGCCCAGCAGCTTCGTGGCGAGTATGCCGAGCGCCCAGACATCGTTCGCTTTCGGCTCGTATAAATCATCCTGCAAGCGGACGGTAGACACAGAAAACATTATTGCGAGGATCTATCACTGATTGAGACAGAAGACTTACAGCTGCCTTCTCGGGACTTGAGTAATCTAACGTGCCACCCGAACTTCGAACGAAACCCCCATTCGGTCGGAAGTGAGAGAATCCGAAATCAACGACTGCTGGTAAGCCTAAATTATCGACCAATACGTTGGACCGTTTGAGGTCTTCGTGACTGATGTTTAGTCGGTGGAGAATATCGATCGTGTACAGGAGTCGTCTGAAGAAAATGATGAAGTGGGCCTCATTCCAGGGGGTATCGTATGCAGAGGCAGAAGCGGGATACAGTGTGAGAAAGACGTATCTGATTAACCGATTTCACGCTAATCAGCTGAACGAGGTGGCTTGTACTGAGAGCTGACGAGATGAGATGAGAGGCAGGCTCACGTCCATCCCCCTTCAACGATGACTCCCTCCAGACCTACAATACCAGGTACACCTGCGCCAGAGAGAGCTTTGAGTAGAACTACTTCTTTGTGCGCTTCGATGGCATCGACGGTATCGTCCCAGCTCACGTGTCTTCCTGGAACATGATGCAGAGCCGGAAGGATTTTGCAGGCTGCCTTATGACCATTAGGATGAGTAGCGAGGCGGACGTGAGCTGTTCGAAGTCACTTTGGTCAGCTTGGTGTAAGCGCAAAAGGGGGGAATGTATACTACCGTATGCTCCCCTTCCCAAAGTCTTGCCTAGTTTCCATCCTCCGATTTGGGTAAGGGTACTTCTGGGTGTATCGTCTCTAGTCATGTCGTTTTAGCGTGTCGATCGATTGGGTTTCTCGACAGCGAAAGCCCAAGAGGGATGCCCTCGCTAATGATGATAGGTCAAGAGGGTGTGATTCGGAGCTCTAGTACAAGAAATATACAGAGAAAAGAAGGAGAACGATCGTCCGGATGATCCACAAGAAGTTCAAGATGCGCTCCAATGCCCTTCAAGGGGAAGATGACAAGAAAAGGAAGATGATGTTATATATACCAGACCGGGCTACTACCCAATATACAAGAAGAGAGATCAGAAATGGAGAACAACGGTTGAACGATTTGACCTCAGAATGGCAGCACACTGTGTTCCGGTCAGTTGTCTATCAATGTTGAGTGATGGTCAAAGGGAGTCAAAGTTGACTCATCAGTATTGATAATTCGATATCATGGTCCGTGCGCATCATTTCAGTGGCACCCCATGTCAAGTCAATGCAGCAATCGTAGTCATTGACACTGGAGATGTTCCTACGTCCATAAGCATACATCACATAAGCAATACAAAAGGATACAAGATCCGATACATTCACAGACATACTGTATATCAAGTTTATTTATCGCGATCCACAGCTGTTGGCCCATGAGTATGCGTCGCATCATTCCGCGCCAGCTTCTTTTCGATTCTATCCCTGCGCATGTTTCGCCACCTCGGTCCATACTTTATCAAGATGAACGGTATTGGGGTGGCTAGCAGACAGATTCCACCTAGCAGGACAAAACACCATCCTGCGCCCATACGGTTCACGATCAGTTGTACAGTCGAAGTCGTCACTGCTCCCAGCGCACATCGAATCAAGTTGAACTGTATGCACAAAAGCATTAATCAACATACAGTCAACCTTCCACTGCCTACTCGCAAAAGTCCGCAAAGGGGTCTTACCGTAGCTGTCACTGCCCCTCCTTGGCCCGTGAATAGATCTATACTATATATAGTAGCTAAGAAGTCTCACGTCAGCTCACATCTTCCCCGCAAATATAAACATAAGAGCTGGAAGACAGCTTAGCTTACTAGTAGTCAAAAACCCTGTTCCTATACCGATGAAAAAATTGAGAACGATCGGAACGGCAATATGCGTATGAGTAGTCGTACTCCATGCTAGACCAATCGTAGCCGCAAGCAACATCCTGAATATCATTCTGAATTAGCATTGTTGCACAACATGTTCAGATTGAATATTGTATCGCAAACTGCAAAGAAGATAATACAGCAAGGAAGAAGAGATTATTTCTCACCCAACTTGATAAGGCAGTATCATAAATCTGACTCTTTCCAGCCTGAACTCATCCGGGCGTTGGCGATGATCACCACCAACACGTCTTTTTTCTTTCTTGTAGAATACATCCATTATTCGACCAGTCATAAATCCCGATATTCCCGCTCCGACTCCTCCTGGCCTGGATTTCATCAAATCTTACATCAGCTTCCCTTCGTGACATGCCATGCCAACAATATACGAATCATAGGATCTTTACGTACAGATAGCACAGCCCAATGATCACTTCATTGACATGATATTCATCTTCAAGCAGTGTAGTAAAAATAGTTCTGTCCGAATAACACCATCATGTTAGTCTTCGCCAGCTTTCTCTCGCTCTAGCATGAGACGATAGACTCACAATATGGCATACCAGAAGGCGTAATACAACGATGCCCAAGTGAACATCAATGCGATTTCAGGTTCGAGAAAGAGTAAGAATGATGCTAGGGGTTTGAACTGTCCCATACATAAGCACTAAGTCAGCATTGCTTTCCGGTCTCAGGATTGACATTGCGCACTTTGGCACGTTTCGAAGTCAAGTTTTGAGGATTTTCGCCTCTCTCTTCAAGGTCTTTCAATGCTCTTTTACGCCGCATCAGGGCTGCTGGGGTACAGTTCAGCAAGGGCGGCGGTATAGATCCGTCTCCAACTAAGGCTCGAAGCGTCTCAGGAAAGAAGCTAAGCACGGAAAAATCATATGGATAACGATAAGCTTTGGTGCTTGAGAAGTAGCAAGGGGAGCTGGCGGACTCACAAGATCATTGGGATCAAAACACATGCGCAGAATATACATAAGAACCAGAAGATCGACCTCCAGCCCAAGGTAAAAGCGAAGATCCCTCCTAAGAGAGGTCCAACTGTGGGGAACAAAACACCGTATCAGCTTGCGAAATATCTTTCGCCATTCATACACAAGGATATGTACAATATTCGAATGAAGCTCAACTCGTATCGACTCACGAGTAGGTCCAACGGTAGTACCCAAATTGAACAAGCCCAAATACCTTCCCCTTTCATGGGGCATCGCTATATCAGCGACTACCCCTGTACCTATCGCTATCAATGCCGATCCTCCACTAGCCTGCAGCACTCTCATGAGCATCAATAACCAGTATGCCGATGTGGGACAAAGCGCTGTGCCGATACACGATAAGAGGTATATAGTGAGTAAGACTATGAAGACCGGTCTGTGATCACTCGAACGATCAGCACTGCATTGGGAAGTAGAACAATAATGGAATTCACCTTCTTCCATAGCAATCACCTGCTGAACCCCACAATGACGGCGTGAGAGCTTGGAATACCCTTCAAATCCAAGTCGACATGATCCTTGTCAGCTAGAACTTCTAAAAAATCAGGAGCGATAGCAACGTTAATGCTCACAAGTAAATAGTCACTGTCAGATTGATCTTCTCCGTCGTCGTATCAAAAGCCTTCGCCAGCGTCGGTATAGCAGGCACATATATATTCGTGGATATCGGTCTGGCGATGGAATGAGAAGCGAGACAAATAAGTGAAATTGTCAATTAGCTCAGCGGCTTTGTCATGGAGCAGTACGTCCTTGAAGCGAATCAAAATAATTGATCCGACAGAGAGGATCTTAGCAGTATATAATCGGGAACAGGGATAATAGCGAGTGACCCACGAGAAGATAGCTCCCAATGCGCTGAAGATTACGATGAACCATTTCTGACCAGGTGTAAACACCGAATATGGTTTATTCAAAGTCGTAGTCAAATTGGTCTGTGTAGCCCTGAGATCTTGAAAAGAAGGTCCCGGCGAAGCTGGCGCTGGGTTTGGAGGGGGTATCAAAGCTTGCCTGCGTTCATCTGAGGTCGAATTTGCTTCTTCAGCACAGTTGCTAATGTTCGTACATTCTCGACCATCTTTCGTCTCCAAATGATCTTCTCCCTGGTTATTCCCATCGTCCAGGTTGGCATCTTCTTTTCCGCGGCGCTGCTGCAGCTCTATCTCCCTATCTTGATTCCGTGTGGGCCGCTGCGACTGCGAGAATGAACGCTCCAACGCAATCTCATCCGCTTCTAATTCGGCCATTTCTGCACCCGGAGTAGAGGTTAGAAGTAAGGGCGTCTAATGCGTATCCTATTCCGACTTCTATGCCAGTCCCGAATACACTTTCAAACTTGATGGCTTTGCTGTGTTTGGTGAAGCGATCTCATACTTCACGTCGACTAGATCAGACGACAAGTAGCCGGATAGAGGGGCAGGCCAACTTGAACTTGTTTATTCTTCGTAGGATCTCAATAGCACATATCGATGAAGTATAGTATCACCGCCAAGTAGAAGTCGCAACCGATGAGAACCTTCATCTAGATGGTAGTCTATACAATCAATCATTTACTTCGCAAGCAATCCTTGACAAACTGCTGTCGTGCTTAGTCGAGTTAAATATAAACACAACTTTTCCCGGATCTTACGGTGCGGCACCCATTCGATCCGGACTCGGTCTCGGTCATATCCGATCAAGAAGCGGCCGTAGATAACTTATCGTTCGGCCATAAGATTAAAATCACAGGCATCAGGCGGATCAAGAAGGACGGACCGAACCATCATTCAGGCAATCACTTCATCTAGAGCTAAGACTGAACGATGCATCTCTTCAGTGCTCGCGCTGCCCCAAGCCATGCTTTGAGGAAATGAGAAAAAGCGATATCAGCTGTATTAAATACATCGTATACCACCACTATCATCACTGCCACTGCTACTGCTACTGCTACTGCTACTGCTACTGCTACTGCTACTGCTACTGCTACTGCTACTGCTACTGCTACTGCTACTGCTACTGCTACTGCTACTGCTACTGCTACTGCTACTGCTACTGCTACTGCTACTGCTACTGCTACTGCTACTGCTACTGCTACTGCTACTGCTACTGCTACTGCTACTGCTACTGCTACTGCTACTGCTACTGCTACTGCTACTGCTACTGCTACTGCTACTGCTACTACACCTACACCTCACATCTACATCCCCTATGTCCGCTCACCAAGCATGTAATCCACCATCGACCACAACTTGGGTACCGGTGATATCTGACAACATCCATCATTAGCAACGGCGCCCCCATCTTGATCATCCTTGCCAAAGACAAGACAGACAAGAGGAGACGAGGGCGCATTGCCCGGGGAAAGCAGAAAAGTCAGACTCACACGTAGCGTAATCCGATAACAAGAAAACGACCGTACCAGCCTGCTCTTCTGGTGTACTAATTCGATTCACCATGGTCTGAGCAGCGATTTCTTTTTGTTCTTCAGCGTTGTCTCGCAATGAAGCGTTCATATCTGTCAAAACGTAGCCTGGCGATAGACAGTTGACCTAATCAGAGCGACAAGACTTCGCTTAGCTGCATTGCTCGTAATTCATAATCATTGTTCCAAAAAGGTTGACGAGGAGAACTTACCAAAGTTCCCTGGGAAGCCCACTCCATCGCGAGTGTCTTTGCTAGTGATATCACAGCAGCCTATCAACAGTATCCACCGGTAAGCGAGGTGTTCAGGAGATTGCGTCAGACCTCCTTCATGGATCTAGGAGTGAGCTCACCTTGGTAGGGTTATAGAAAGCTTGTTGCACTCCCTTATTGGCTATGGTCCCCGAGACGGCTATCATAGCGCGCACACAGCGATGCGAGGCCCACCAAGATCAGCGATACGTAGATATGCAGAATTCGGTCCGGACATTTCGATTGGATTCGATCGTGGCAGAAGTTCGCCCCGATGAAGCTCTTCAAGACAAAAACACTTGAAGAAGTTCATGTCCACTTACAAGAGACAAAGACGATCCTTCCATTCCTATAATCATGTTCCTTCCATAACCTAGCGGCAGCTTGGGCGCAGGTGAAGACTCCCCATACGTTGGGTCCGAAGTTCTGGTCGAAATCCTCCTTCGTCAAGTCCAAGGCGTCCTTCTTAGCATTGATGCCTTTTCGTACCAATTCAACATATCAGCTACTGTCTACATGCTACACACGGAAGAGATCAGGTCGGGGGACAGAGGATATCACGAGGAGGGAAGCAAGTCATATGAAATGCAATCATTTGTTCTCGACTATTCGGGACCTGAGTAATGAATGATGGTAGTGGCTTGACTCACCCGCATTACAGACCACCCCACCAATAGGTCCTACGTCGAAGTATATCTTCTTGAATAGCTCCGTTATAGCTTGTTGATCAGCCACGTCCACTTGGTATGCCTGTAGTCGGGAAAGGATGGAAACCAGCAATGTCCAATCAGTAATCTGTAAAGCTGCTCCGGATCAGTTCATGAATGGTTCACCGCTCACCTCTACATGGACATCGTACTTCTCTGCTAATTTCTTAGCCACTTCAGGCGCATCTTTACTAGATCGATAGATGATCGCGACGTGTGCTCCGGCTATATCAAGCAAAATCTCAATCTCAGTCAGTGGTCCTAACTGCGTTACTCCTTACAGACAAGGCCAATGCTTTACCTTGCGCTACTTGTTCACTAATAGCTAGACCGATACCCTTTGATACAAGGCGTGATTTATCAGCACCGTCCTCGGTATTACCATCACCACCACTTCAAGAACCATGCTCCAGCACTCTAGACGGAGTTAAGCATAACCAGGGCAGACCAACAAGCAAGACCACACACATTGAACCGACACTCACCCGATTACCTCCAGTGACTACGATAGTCTTTCCTTTCAAATCGACTTGCCAGACCATTTTGTCCGCTCTATTACTTAGATTACTTTTCTAGTTCAGGAGAAGAGAACGACGTTTCCACTGTTAAGGCAAGATTTTCTCTTGGACGCGATTCAGTTTAAAGAAGAATCTATGCATGTTCATGCCATCTTTCACCTATATACGATACCGCATCCCATCACCTCGAACCGATGCGATAATTTCAAACCTATGAGCACACTATTATTCAATGCTCGTACTCATCCTACGTCATCCGATTTACCAGTCCAACAACCGATCGAATAATTAATGGTCAACCTCCACCTGATTATCTAACTTTTCTCACTAGCTGCTAACGAATCGATAGGATCAACAAATGCACAGTGTGCGCGACAACATGAACGTATATGCATGTCTGACTTCGTATCCATCCATATCGATGCGAACTGCACAAGAACATGGACGAACAATGTACGATTCAAAGTGATGGACTATCTCTCCAGCTCGTCCTACCCCTACCCGATCATTCCAGCCAGATCATATATTCGTCACTGTAGTCTCACGTTTCACGATCATGGGAATTTGCTAAAGAAGGCCAACACACTCTCTATCTGCGATCTTCACTATTGGATGGTTCAAGAAGCTCGAGACTGCGTGGGACTGCGTTGTGATCCCGGACTCGTATTGTTATTCCCCGTTGTTGACGACGATGCTTGCGCTGCGCTTGTGGTAGCTGTGCTGGACGTTGAGTGACTGTGAGATGATTGCGCTTGACCACTTTGATTTTGATGTTGACTTGAATTATGTTGCGCATTATTACCTTGATTATGATTTCCATGACCACCTTGACCTTGACCTTGGCCTTGATGGACATTGGCATTTACTCCAAGGGAATCCTCCATTCGTTTAGGGAAATGATCCGGATACAAGGCATCTCCAGCTCGTATCATCCCAAACGCTCCCTCATAGCCTATATTGCCTGAAGTCAGTACCCATCTGCAATCTCCCTCGAACAGATCATATCGCAAGAGCCTGGAGACTTACCTCTCAGGTTTTCCGCTGTGAAAGTATCTCGCCATCTGCCCACCATGTATCCACCAGTATGCAAATACCCTCGCCAGATCCATCGACCCATCACATGGCGCTGCAATGGCAGATTACAGTGTCAATTTGACAGCCTGGACCATTAGTATTCCAAGCTATGCCCGGTGCTCACCGAATAAGTCATTTCCATAATTACCAGACCATCCCAGGATCGTACCCGACCTCTCATTTTTGCCCATCCCCAACTTGTCCGGGCCTGAAGATTAGACACACAGTAAGCATCTGTCACTGGACTTGTGCCTCTTGTAGAAATACAGAATCGAAAGGAAAACCGCATCTCAAGGAAAAAGCTCACCCTTCCACTTATGAGTATCTCCTTCGTCCAGCCTTCTTGCACCTCCTCATCTTCGTCACAGATCTCAAATCCATACCCTCCCTTGATCGCCGTCTGTTGAGATCCATCTTCATCGTATTCATCCTTGAAACCAGCCGCCAACAACGGTCCTTCTCCTCCAATCTTCTCTTTCGGCAACTTCACGATTGTCTCATAAAGCTCGAACTCCGCAGCTTGCTCAGCGAACGTCCCCGTGTACACTCCTCGCATGTTCCCAGCTAAGATCTGTCGGTACAGGTCGAAATCGTAGAACAGGAATTTTCCTCTCCAAAATCCCTTGACTAAGCCTGAGAAAGCTAATGGTGGTAATCCGGGAGAAGTATGCGGATCTTGACACATTGTGTTCCTCTGCCATTCCCGATCGTGCTCTATCGAAGGTATCAATTTTGAGGCGCTGAATAAACTGGGGAGACCGGCTTCGAATGGCGATTGAGAGAAAGTGGAACTTCCAGCTTTCAATCCTACCCTGTCAGGCTGCCTTTCTAACAATCGCATGAACACCAAGTAGATTCCCAAGACGAAATGAGGCGGTGCTCTTTTCCAGGTGTATCCAAACCGTTTGTATGTCATCGCTTTCAGTCGGATAGAGGCGTCTGTCTCGTGTTCGACGCAATCAGGAGGACAGAAGGGGAGTTTTCGATAATGCCACGGTGCGTAATGCGTGTCATACTGATCCAGCAACCGCCATCAGTGATCCAACACGTTTCGCGCTGTGCAAATGAACTCACTTTGGCACAAGCGAAGACGTAAGGCCGCAGCATGAAGATCTTTTCGTCCACCTCGGCAGGCGTGTCTTCCCCGAGGTTGTCTACGAGTCAGGATGACGTGAGCTCCTATCCGCATTGGTGAGTTTTTCGGTTTTGGCAAAAGCTCACCAATACCAGCCAGAAGACAGCACCATACAGCCAAAGCCTTATCACCCGTGTCTCGAGGATATCCAGGTACGAGGGATTCCTTGAGCAGGTTCTCTTTATAAAACGCAAGGACAAATCCTTTGAGATCACATTGCGTATTCAAGAATTTGATGTTTTTGTTGTCTGCGAAGATCAGACGATGTCAGCTTTTTACGTATCTTGTCCTTGTCATTACAGGTAAGCCAATCTACGACATTGAGCAAAGCGCAAGAGCACCGAGGGTTCATGCGTGTCCGAGGGGTCCATCTGGATGATTTGCATAATGTCCGAGTGTAGCGAAAGAGAAGGCCGGGATACCGAGGAACTCACCGTTCTCCGTCAACAAGAACCAAACATTCCACAGATCCGCAACATACGCTTCTTTGTCGCAAACACCAGGAATCTCGATTCTACAATACTTGGCCACCTGGCGCATTCTGAATGATTGTTCCCATCTCGTCTTATAGTCTATTGCCCAACTTCTTGGATCCGCAAACAAGTCGAAAACTTTCTTTCCTTTGGCTTTCTCTCCATTTCCATTTGGATTGCTCGGCGGGGGTCTATGCAGGTGCTTCTTCATCCAATGATACCTTCGATCTAAAGCTTTAGTGTCGAAGGTCGCTCTGAATAAACTGTTGTAGAGCTGCGGATTGTTATCGAAGCATATAGCTTCGTATATCGATTTCGAGGTGAATAGCAACGGTAACAGGTTTGAAGGATGTTTACCGTATATCTCATCATTTTCTTCTTCTTGTCTACCTTCAGTCACCAAATGAAAGGCTATCAAAGCTAATAGTTCTCTGGGCAGACATTCCAGTGCGCCTCTACCGCTCATCGTGTCCTTCCCTTTACCTTTGCCTTGCCCATCAGGTGAAGTTGATACACCCGCGGATGCGAAGTTGAGGGAAGAGGCTGGGGGAGGTGATGAAGGTTTGGGTGACATGTATGAAGGTGATGAAGACGAATGAGGTGTCGAACTGCCTTCTCTTGACTTTGGTGATGTTGATTGAGTTGGATCAGAAGGAGAACAAATGAAATCTAACGATGTTTTATGTTTTTTGAAATTGTTGATGTTTGACGACGACGATGAGGATGATGCATATGAATCTGTGCCTCTTACTTCGCCGTGTATGCTCGGTGATGATGCTGAGCCTTGTCCTGGTACTCGGTCATAATTAGTTCGAGTGGGGGTGGGGGAATGTGTTAGAGATCTGATGGATGCCGTTGGAGTCGTTGATGTTTTGATCATCTTGAATTGTTTTGTAGTCCCAATCAAGTACCTTTGATGCAATCAAAAGTGCAAGGGGTATGGTATGTGCACTGTTCTGCACCTGCTGTTGCTGCTGTGTTTACTGGTGATCGCCTCGTATCTTATTCCTATGAGAATGTTTTTGATTTACGATGCTACGACTTGTCGGATGCTTTTTTGTTTGGTGCGTTTCCTATTTCTGCTTGGTGATGGATGTATCGAATTAAGACAAAATCAACCTTGTTAAGGTACTAGCTGCGATTCACTAGCTTTGGCGCTAACCCGATGACCGAACTCTACCTCACAGATCCCTTGCTTGACTTTCGCCGCTGGATCTGGGCCAAAATGCTAAATGTACGAGTTGCTATGCAAGATTGTTTCAAAGCAAACTACTAGAATGATGGTCGATCTGGACGATCTTGACAGAGTCGGGAATTGCTGCTTCACTTGAGGTAGATCCAAGCAGTGTGAGGTGTTTTACTTGGCAAAAAGAGGCAAAAATGCAAAGTGACTTTAACCGAAATGACAGTTCTCGGAATCACTTTTTCCATTTACCGCTGTACCTCGGATGTAATCTGACTCCCACACCAGACAATTCGCTATCTGATTACAGACGACTCAATTTGGCATGTAACATGAGTACTGCACAGCTGCTTGCTTACGTGTCTGACTCATGTGGCGTGCTAGTGGGGTAGTGTGTGACCTTGGTCGTCGATGCACCAAGCGAGATTCACACGACGAGCTCGCTATGTTTTTCTCGGTGTTTCGGAGGCAAATTGATCTATAGCACTCACCATGCCTTTGACGGTTTGTTCTCTCTCAACGTGTTCGGCAAACGCTCCAAATAAATGATCCATCTAGTCGGAGTACGACATGCCCCCACTTGTTGTTCTCCTCGAGCACAGAGCAGGGTAAGTGATATCCGTTTCTCGCCCGTAAGCTTTTCTTCGACTTTTTGAGGGGTCCGAATCAGACGGAGTACAGAGCCAAAGTCATCTCACGCTATGGGCATACATCAGCCCTAAGATGCCCCCAAGGACTTTGGGTTCGTTTCACAGATCAGCTGACCTCCTTTGGACTACGCTTAATGATCTCCGTCTCCTCGTCTTGATCTCCGTAGTCGTCACCGAGGTATGTTGGATGTCGACCTATGCAACAGACATAGTCAAGCCAAATCAGCCGGCGGACCGTCGGAGAAGTTCAAGCCGATCATCAAGTATGCAGCGATGCCAATCTTCGGAATCAGGGATCCGGAGAATTACCCAATCTGTGAGAGCGTCTCTCAAAGCGCTGTAAGAAGGCGGAACTAAAATGGAATTAAAGTGTGGTTGTCGATCTTTACCGCCAGAGGCGCTCATCGATGCTCTTTAGCATTCATCTCTGACCGTGAGCTAGGAGGTTTATTGATGGTCAAAGCGTCGGTTCGGTAGCGAAGCCGAAAATCCTCCTCATGCACCAGATGTCTTACAGACTTTAGTTTAGATCAGGACGAAAAGATCTGTGCAAGCGGACATGTGAGAACTCATCGCCGTTCTATCTCCGTCGAATTTTGGGTCAGTGGCTTGCCACGCGCGAAATACGAGGTCAAGAACGCGATCGAATTACCGGTTGATTCGGTTTTCCAGATCCAGGTGATGTCATCCGACTAAACACTAAATACGCGATCTTGTAATGTTGATCTTTCGAATAATCATCCTGCTGAACGCTGTACGTGGATGTTTCAAGTGCATACGACGATCCCCGACCTTTCATGAGGATACCGCCAGGGCTAGGGAGAATCCGACCTCTGATCCTGTTCCCAAGGGAAAGAGGCAGAGACTTCAGCTGTCATTGTATCGCAATGGCTCCGAAACGTCAAGCTAAAGCTTCAACTCCTCCACCAACCAAGAAATCTAAGAAAGCTTCTCAGCAGAATCAGCAAACTTCTATCTCGAATTTCTTCACTTCCCCTTCCAAGCCCAAGGCAAAAACCAATGGCATTGCAAGGAATGACACGATAATCAGCGTCGACGACTCGGATGAGGGCTCCCCGACACCCGCGAGAATCCGAGAGACTGCAGATGCGAATCTGGCTAGGAAATTAGCTGCCGAGTGGGAAAAAGTAGATAAAGGTAAAGGTAAAGGCAAAGCGTCTCCAAATGAGAATGAAGAGGATGATCAGGACGAGATCATCTCTGTTGATCCTCCATACTCCGAGGCGAAGGGCGTCAATGGGTCATGTTCCAGTAAACACCAGCTACCACCTGTGAAGAAAGAGAAACAAGAGCAGAAGCCAAAACCAGTCGCATCAATCTTTTCAAAACCTGTACCGAGGACCCCTCCTCCGTTAGATTCGGAGCAAGACTTGAAACCAAAGGCAGATGTAAAACCCGTCCTGATCTCGCCGAGCAAACCGCAAAATATCACCTCTGCAGCCGCCGACGCGGTCGAGCCTATCGACTTCGACACAGACGCTTTTCTCTTCCGGCCTTCAGAGATAGATACGTCGAAATGGCCTAAGGCCAGATTACCTTATAGTATCTTGGTTGGGGTCTATGTTCAAGTTTCAAGTACGAGGTCTAGACTCCTCATAGTACGGGTCTTAACGAAGTGAGTTGTCCTCATATGTATAGGCGTCAGCGCAACGTGCAAATCGGATGCGCAAAGCTGACTCATAAGCTCCATCAGCTTCCTTCATCTGCTGTTACACGCTTCTCCGATCGACCTAAAGCCATCCCTATACCTTCTCTCCAATCACTTACTACCGAACTATCTGCCGTGCGAACTGGGCATCGGATCCCAGATATTGACGAAAGCAGTCACCTCTGTATCCGGTCTGCAGCCGAAGGATCTGAAGAAATTATGGGACAAATGGGGAGATCCGGGAGATGTCGCTTTCGAAGCCAAGAACAATCTGCGGACGTTGGTGAAACCTTCACCGTTGCTAGTCGGCGACGTCTATCAGAGGATGCTGGGATTGTCGAAAGTGAAGGGAAGTCAGAGCGGACGTATCAAGGGGGATGTAGTCCGCAAATTGATGGTCCAAGCGAGAGGAGAAGAGGTCAGATTCTTAGTGCGTAGTATGGTGGGAAATCTACGTGTGAGCATTAATCCTCTCTCTGTTTCTATCGGACCGTGATCTGATGAAGTCCTCCCTTCGTAGATCGGCGCTGTCAGGCTTGTGAGTTCAAATCACATTTGAAATACGAAATCGACCTCGCCTGACAATTCAGCATGATTATCCCCGTAGACTCTGCTCACTGCACTAGCGAGAGCTACAGCTCTCTTACATATGCCGAAAGAGCTCATTGATTCCGTCAAGCCCCTGCCGCCACCACCAAAGAAGCTTGAGAAAGGTCAGAAGCGTCAGCCTAGGCCGAAAGTTGAGCCTGATCCAGCCCGAGAGGAAGTGGAAGAACGATGCATCGAGGCCGTCAAGATCGTTAGAAAGGTATATGTACGGCACCCAAACTATGGAGATCTGGTCGTTGGGCTTGATCAAGGCGGACTTGTGGGTTTAGAAGACCGAGTAGGAGTGAATGTCGGTGAGTCGCTTTCCTTCAGACCTTACATGAAATTTCATTACTCTATTGCTGAATTTGGCTGTCCACCAGGTATTCCCCTTTCACCCATGCTGGGATCTATCACCCGGTCTTTGAACGAGGTATTCACTCGACTCGGCACGTTACCCTTTACTGCCGAAGCGAAATTGGACGGACAGAGGGTACAGATACATGCGCGAATTGATGGGCCGCAAGGAGAGGATGATGGAGGAGGAAGATGGGTTCAGGGCGACGAAGGCAAAGTATGGGTCAGGCTATTCAGCAGGTGAGTGTCAAGTGTAATCCGCCTACTTCGGTGTTCTATCCCTCGCAGACCAGTCGGCGTTTCTGCATGACTGTACAAGATCGGATCTGCGGCTCAGAAGCTGACCAATCTGTTTTCCGGAAGACACCTAGAAGATATGACGGAGAAATACCCTGATGTCTGTCAACTTGTCCTTACAATGCTTACTCGCCCTTTACCGACATCACCCACACCCTTCCCATCTGAAGCTTCCGCACCCTCACAAAGCGTCCTCGATCTACTGAAGACTCGTAACATCAAATCGTTTATCATGGATGCCGAGATCGTCGCTGTCGACAAAGACACAGGAGCGTACCGAACGTTCCAAGATTTGTCGAATCGAGCCAAGAAGGACGTACGAGTGGAGGACATCAAAGTAGTCGTTGGTGTCTTCGCGTTCGACTTGATGTTGCTGAACGATCAGGTAAGCGGTCCTTGCATTTCTAACACCTCAATGCTGGGGATTATACCCTGTCAAGCTTGAATGACCATCGGTTATCAACTGACGATATTTGATTCGCAGCCTTTACTGGACTCTCCTTTCTCGCACCGACGGCACCTCCTTCGAACACTCTTCGCGGCCTTCTCAGACCCATCCGATCCCACATTAGCGCGATTCGCCCATGTCGCTTCGCTAGACTCGACTGCACTACAAGATGTCCCTGCGGAAATGCAGGCATTCTTCGAATCGGTTGTAGAGCAGAAATGCGAGGGTCTCATGGTCAAGCTTCTGGAGTCTGGTGAAGGTCTCACAGGCGAAGATGACGAAGATGATACGAACTCCAATGTTGGGGATACACCGTCGAAGAAGAAGAATAAAGGCGGGAAGAGGAAACCTTTACCTGCAACCTATGAGCCCGATCAACGGAGTCAAGGTTGGTTGAAGGTCAAGAAAGGTAGGTCCATCCCGTTTTTATCCGATGAAGGACCTTCTTGGTCGCCACAGAGCAGAGCTGATGAAGGTGATCGCAGATTACCTTGAAGGTCTAGGCGACTCGCTGGACTTGGTACCGATCGGCGCATGGTGGGGACAAGGTCGAAAGGCAGGATGGTGGTCTCCCATCTTACTTGCTTGCCATAATCCTGAATCTGGGGCACTTGAAGCTGTATGCAAGTGTATATCAGGTGAGCATCGTCACTCTTTTCTCTTTCTTTTGTCTCCTCATCCAAAACTCGAAGGTGGTTTTTTTAGACTGAATATCGATTGATTTGGCTGTTTTGGTATATTAGGCTTCTCGGATCAATTCTATAAAGACCTCTTGAAGCGATTTCCTCCGGAAGGATTACCTGAGAAATGTAATCCTCACACGCAGTTGGGTTTCTACGATACGAATGGCTTAAGACCTGATTTCTGGTTCGAGCCTTCCGAAGTATGGGAAATACGTGGTGCTGAGTGAGTTGGGGCGGACCCGTCTTTTTGTTTTCTTTTTGTCTGGGTCTTCCTCACTTCATCGCTCGCCCGTTTGATGATCTAGACATCCCGATTCGTTGCGGCGCGGTAGATGAATTATTGCTAATTTTCGCTGACTTCTCTAATTTGTGTTTCGATACAATCTAGTATCACTTTATCACCTGTTTATCCTGCGGCGTCAACATTACTCGGATCCGAAAGAGGCCTTTCCATCAGGTTTCCGAGGTTCATGAAGATCCGCGATGATAAATCGTGGGAGCAGGCGACTACGAGTGAACAATTTGCTGAGATGTACAGGAAACAAATTAGGGAAGCTCCCGTCAGACCCCAAGATCAAGCTGTAAAGGACACAGCTGAGGAGGTCAGACGCAATTCGGAAGATGAAGATATCAGGGATATTGAGCATGATGAGTCGGATCACGATGAGGATCATGAGGATGAATAGTCGGCATAAGGGTTCGTCATTGTGCACAGCGAAGATGTGCGTCGGGGGATATTGTATTCCTCAAATTATGATGTTTGGCGATATGACATATTGCACATGGAATGTAGCATGTGATGTTGTATTGTACTCGTACTGCTTATTGCACTGTACATGTGTTGTCCGCATCGGATTCAGTCATCTTGCGCGTGCGTGTTTGTATTCATTCATCGAACAGAATGTACAGCGCTGTGCGACATGCTCATGCATATTTATATTGCGCTTTGTCGATGTTATCGTCAAGCGTTGAGTGTCATTACGATCGACAACACGAATTTGCAATTCAGCTGAAAGAGGATCAACCCGCCATAAATGCATAGCATGATCATAGAACGAACAACTAGCTATCAGCGTCCCTTCCTCGGAATCAGGCAATCTTGACCAATCGCATCCATATGCTAAGCTCTCGTGTGCCTCAAATGTCCTTACTATCTCTCCTCCTTGCTCGTTTGCATCGACGTTGAGGTCGATGGTGCAATCTGATAATTTGACAATTTTGAAGTTATCGTGCATACATCCATTTAGAATCTCGTTTTTCCGTTGAGGTGAGGGATGGAACCTGGTTCGCCATATACCTCCGCCGAGGTGGATGGTGGTTATTGGTTCTTTCGGTGATCGAGTATCGAATATACGTAGATTCTCGTCATAGCTACACAGATTGGTATCAAGCAAGCTCCGTCATCAGCTGATTGACTTTCTCCTCAAAAGCACTTGGTTGTTCCTAGGGCATAAGATATGTGGCATGAGAGATCAAAGGTGCTCACCTTCCTACAGCTAAGAGATGCTCGGTATGCGGGGAAGACGTGATAGTGGTCACTCCAGCGTCGAAACTGCTTCCTCAAATCAGCCGAGACGAGGAAAACGTATGATGGGTAGAAACGCTGCTTACTTTTTGTTCACAAAGGTAGGCCTGAACGTCTCGCGTATATCCCATCTTTTCAATTTACAATCGTCGCCGCCTTCCAGAACAGAAGATGTCCATTTAGCTAAAACATGATCACCGGGTTCCAACGAAGTCGGGTAAATGACGATGGAGGGCGGACGATGAATGGTGTGATGAGAACGCACCTGACCAGACTGTATTCGCATCCCAACAATCAAAGCTGGTAATCCACGGCTCAAAATCATGAGCTTTCCAAGTTGAGTCGACCTCCCATCCTGTGGGAGCTGGTATGACGTGTGCCAGATTTCCGTTGGAGAGGGAGGCGATAATTGATGTTGCTGCCGAACTGCGTGGTTGAGAGTCCGGTAACGTAGCAAGGCGGTAGAAATGCATGAGTCAGCATTAGCCTTGACGACGACCGATAAAAGCAGTATGTGGTCACAAGACCATGACAGGTAGAATGCACCGTGAAGTGGAAGGAAGGCAAGAGATGAAGCGGGATAACGCCCGACGAAGATAGCGATGAAGGAAGCGAGATGTAGCCGGTACAAGAGATTTGGAGCGACGCGAGTCAAGGAGACGAAGTGAGAAGCGAGGCTGAACCGTAGGTCCATGGCTTGAGTGTAGCATGGCAGACCGGAACAATCGAGCCCAGGGGGAAAGGCAGAGAACGGGAAAAGTCAGATTGAGTTGGGCTAGATGAGAAACGAGTTGAGATAGTAAATGAGCGGTGGGAAATGCAGGAGAGAAGAGAGGATATTGGACGTGGGAACGAGTGGAGAATCAATGTAGAGCGAATCAAAGCATCGTAAACCATACAGTGTCATTTTGAGGCAAGAGGAAGGGGATACTGCACTGGGACGGACAGGATAGAGAACCAACGGAGGAAGGACGTACGAGTCTAAGCGGTTCGACCAATCCAGAGATAGGCAAAGTATTGTGTCGTCGTCCACATTGATCTGCTGCAATAGCTCCAATCGTCTCTGCCAAGCAAATCCACAAACAGAAATTCAAACAATATCATCAAAGGGGGTTATGTGGGCTATGACAACCGCTTGGTCATGTTATTAACTCACGGTTTCGCTATTCAAAGCATTCAGGGCGATGTGCCCTTTCGCATCTGCTACCCCTAATACCGGTCTCCCTTGGTTCAATTCCGGCGACCTGTGTTCGCAAGTGTGAATATATGCGAAATGGTCTGCTAATCCGAGTAGCATTGTCAGAAGATAACAGCCTCTGAGCTCACCATTTCGTATCCAATATAGCTGGAGTTTCGATTCGTTGGATTTCCGTTCTGCACGTGAACCAGTGTCAGCGCGGGTGTCGTGATATATGAGATTGAGACGAATCCGCGGGTGGGGGGGGGGCTTGATTCCGTAGTGTCGCATATGCCTTCGAAGCAGCTATGCCACAGAAAGGCTCCACAAAAAGGACAAAGCGACTCACAAAGAGTCGTCCTCCGCGACTTGATAAACTAACAACCTGCCCTTTCTTTGAGTGGGTTTACTAGGTCCAGCTTCTATCTCTTCTTCCTCGCTATCTTCATGCATAACATCAACGGATGGATCTGGGACTGCCGCTTGTTCTGCATCTTCAGGCTTGATAATCTGATATGTCCCACAAACGAAGATATCTTGATACCCTTCAAAAGGACACCATTCGATCGAGTCGGCCGAGTAGACCGTATCTACATATGCTATTGATTTGGCTGTACCCAGATAGAGGTCAGCATCAGCATCTCACTTCGGGACCATAGTACAAGATGATCGGGTTACGCGGAAGAGAGCTGCGGCATATGAAGCTCACCTTGCATGTTCACGTTTGTTCAGAACTAGCTAGACATAGGAGAGCCAAAGAAGAATGCGAGCATGAGCATGCACAAGAACATTTTAGCTTTGAGCTTTGAATTTTGGACATGGCAGGTGGAGGTGGTTGAGCCCACTGTACAAATGCTCTGCTTGTCGGATGACTGAGATGCCACGACTGTCTTGTCCCTGGTTCATCTCGTTTGCTGTCTCAGAAACTGTAGGCTGACTGCCAGTCATGAACGTATTCTCACGCACAAAGATGCATGAGAAAGATAAAAGTAAGAAGGAAACGCAAAACACCTGAAAGATTTTTTGGGTTTTTTTTTCCTGGATTTTCTACTTGAGCAATATAAAAGAAACAAACAACCGAAATAAAATCATACTGGCACTAGATAAGAATGAACCCTTCCTCATTGTACCCCATTGCCATCCCTATCACTCCTCCCAACACCTTGACGCCTCCTTGTTCGCCCTCTACATCACTCTCGGTGAACCTCCTCGCGCCTATATCATCGTCATCATCACAACTATCCGAACGCTCATCAACATCCACGAGGTCATCGATATTCTTAAGCTGATCGATCCAGGAGGGCTGCTCGTTGAGCTCGGAGTACCGAAGAGGAGGTGTACCACACTCTTCTTCCTCTACAATCGAGTTAGTCGATTCACTTGAGAGAGATCTGATCAATGGCGGAGGAAGCGAGAAATCATCGATGTAATCGTCCATCTCGGTATAGTATGGCTGGGGGTACAAGTAGATCGATTCGTCCCAGTCTGTAGCTGATTTGATGACTTCGATAGGTGAGGGAGGGACCAAGCCAGTAGATGGAACAGGCTTCAGGGAAGGGGTGAGATGAACAGGCTGTCGTTCTGCCACATGGAGGGTAGAGGTTGAATCCAAGCGCTCGATAGTAGATTTCGATAGCTCGAGTCCACTTTCGACGGGCTCTCGGTCGAGAACTTCGACCTCATCTTCAACCTCGACAACGTCGACATCGGCGACCGTGACTTGCGGGACAGCGGTGGTAGTGGTGATGGGTGCAGAGGTCGGAGATGTAGGAGAAGGGAAAGTGAAAGCTTCCATTTGGTTCACATCGTAGTCGTAGTCGTACTCATCGAAGACAGGCTCCGATACATCCGACTCGACCCACTCGTGGGACTCGGGTCGAGCAGGCGAGTGATCGAAGTCGTCTTCGCCGAAGGAAGAGAGCAAATCTTCGAACCATCTCTCTTCTCTTGTTGAGGTAGAAGAAGTGACTTGAGCTTCGACTTGGTCTTCCTCATCTTCGTCTTCTTCAGATACAACATCGAGGCCCATAGCACTGAGAGATGTCCAGTCGTTCATTTCGACGACTGAGCCCTCTTGGACAGATTGCCAAGCGCTTCGAATAGCTTCCTTGACTAGAACACCCTTGAGGAGCGCGGGTCCTTCGTCGTAAGAGGAACCATCCAGGTTGGACAATTTCTTTTCGGACAAGTGAAGGAGCCTGAAGCCCACCGGAGTGAGGGTGGGCTTCGCGTGCGGGGATGTAAATCGCATCTCGTCGATGATCCTGAAGGGCGATACCGATGGAGATAGCGGCGGTGATTTTGAAGTGTGCTTCGCGGTAATTGAAGCTTTTGGTATAGCTGGCAATGTAGCCTTTTGGTAATCAGGTATAAGTATACTGTTACTGTTATTGTTAACGTTACTTTGTTCAAATGCTTTTATAGCCAGATATTTGGCTCTTGATGAGTCAACGTCTAATCCTTTAAGGTTGGTAGGGATAGAGTCGGGATTGACTGGGCTGGTGGTGGTAGATCCGTCGGTGCGCACTTGGTTAGTGGAGGGGGCCCTCGGAGTAGGATGACAGACTGGATTGTATGCAACATGTTGGAGTGAGTTGTTGTAGTGTGTTGTCGGTGAGGACGACGTTGTGATTGCTTTTTATAGGTTGGATATGACTTTGAAGGGAACTGATTCAAAGAACGATTGATTTGGATGTTCGTTCTTTATGCGCGGTTGGGTACGAGTACGAGTAATTTAGCAGCACATCTTGACTAATGTATGTAGGCAAGATAAAGTGTGATAAAATGAAGCTTGTATGTATGAAGAAGAGAAAGAGAAGAAGAAGGGAAGAAGGGGGAAGGGTGAGGTATATATGTATGGTTTGTTGATGTTGGGGTATGGCGTGAGAAAACGTCAAAAAGATGATTGATAATCGAGTCAACTTTTAGCCTTGTTTAGTCTGATTTCTACATTTCTATAGATCTGATTACCAATAATATTCCCTGAACGCGTATCACTGCCAACTGGGTATTTTGTATTCTGTATGGTGAGTTGCGGCTAATTGTGGTTATTCTCGGGACCGATGCCCTATCATCCGGGTCCTCATCGATAGGGACCTCTTCCCCCGCTAAAAAGGCGACCCGGCCAGGATATTTGATTCGGATAAGACCGTGATTTGGTTTTTTTGGCCGGTTGCATTCCACAATCTCAGCCAGCCAGTCAGAATGGAGATCAGATCAGAGATTCCGATACAAAACACGTAAACTTGAGGCGTTAGGTGATGTGCAAACGCGCCCGCGCGCTACGAGAACATTCCGAGGAGGAGCTCATGGGTCTTCCTCAACTCCGGTATGAATGAGGAGAGATGCATCGGCCGAAGGTCTATTTACTTGGCTGAGAGGGGACTATTGTTGCGGTTACGGGTACGAGCTTGCGTACAATAGGCAAGTCGGATCCGGATTCATGTTGGAAATCTGCGACATATCGCTGGATGGCTTGGAGAGCGGTTGGAAATGCGATGCAGTCCGGCCTCAATCGCACTGAAGATCACCATCTAACCCCGGGGGACTTCCTCGGAAGTAAATTTGTAACCTCGGGGACCATAACATCTCGAACTCATTCCAATCCCAAATACCTCCCACATACCGAACACGTCAACAGATGTGACGACGTCCTACCGTAATAGCGTGTATGTAACTTACATTACAACCGCTCAAAATTCCTCGGACGCATTTCTCTTCCGCATAGTAGATAAGCAATGTGTTCATATGGAGTCATGATTTCATGACCAGGTCTTTCATATCGATCTATCTTCTATGCTCTATGCTCTATGCTCTATTCTCGATGCTCTACTCTCTATGATCTAGGAGGTCGTCTACACATTTCGCAAAGTTCTCATATGCGTGATCTGGCGGATGCTCGCTCTTCTCGCTCCCCGGACGATATTTCCCCGTCTTGACTATGTACAAGCGTGCGAGAAGATGTCCACATCAGCTCATTCAATCTCAATCTCAAGTACCAATGATACTGTTATGCGGCGTATGGATGATTGTATCAGTCAGACCACAGCTACACTCACCTAATATTCTAGTCAATCCCAATTCTTTCGCCCCCTCGCCCAGATCATTGGAAATATCATCCCCTATCATCCCTACATCCTTATACTCCAATTCCCCGTCACCCTCTAAACCGTCATTGAAGTCAGCATTGCGCCTCAAGCGTTCGATAGCAAGCTCAAAGAACCTCTTGGTTGGCTTTCCAACTATCTCAGCTCGAACCCCCCCAGCCTCTTCTAGAAGTGTAACGAACAGTCCTATTCCCAGCGATAAGCCCTCTGGTAGTTGGTCAGAACTGGCAGATTGCTGGTACAGCGATCTATGCGGTGCTATCAATATCGGTTTCTTCGTCTTCGCACTTGATCCGTAATCATGGCCTGATTGTGATGAGGTAGAAGCGATGTCTATGGGTTCTTGTTTCAGGATACGGAATGCTATATTGAGATTATCGTATGTTAGTGATGGTGGATGCAGACCTAGGATCACTGAGTCGTATGGTTGATCCACCGAATTTGGACTCGAGCTTGGACTTGAAGCTGAAGAGGAAGACGGAGAGGCGAACTCTTGCTTGGCAGAGTCGGACATCAGCAGATAAGGTCGTCTGATTATATCATACCGTAAGCGTGGGAAGAGCAATCATAAGCTTGACCATCGACTTTTAAGGGATGAATGGCATGGTCAGGAAAGGCAGAGGCAAGGAAAGGATGAAGGCCAGACAGACTCACTTATATCCTCTATCTCGTACGAACTCCTTGCACGCGCTCAAGCTAGTCATGAGCTCCTCTTTATCCGCTCTGAATTCAATCTCATTGAGGCTCGATAACAAGTGCGCCGAAGATTCTTTCGTCGAATTCGAGCTACCCAATGTGGATCATTAGCAACCATCATCCGAGGAAAGCATGACATACAGCGATACAGGCCATCTCACCAGAAGATGAAGGGTATCTTCGACTTCCTGAGCCTCTCTATAGCCTTGACGGCGTTGTTGGTAGGATCCGAACCGACATGTAAAGTGCCGTTCAAATCGATGAGGAGCGCTTTGAGCTTGAGGGACGGTCTTGACGATCGCGTCAATTGGTCACATCATCATTTGTACGTGTCAGACCATGCTCACTTGCTCATGTTTTACGTGTTCGTGGTGAGCTCGGCTTCATTCAGTCCGCTGGTAGCAGGGGATGTACAGCAAGTGTTGTTACATACTTCCTCGTGCAGTATGACAGTGGTACTCACATCACTTTCTGCTTGTCGAGATTTTGCGATTACGTCATGCCAGCACGGATCCACTGACGCGACTAACCTCAAAGCAGATCTGCTTGACGGAAAAGGTGACGACCAAATGACATGACTCGCCTGTCATCATAGTCTCTAGTCAACGAGTGAATCGGATGAGATTAGATGGGACGATGGAGTAGAATGACATGCGCGTGCTTGACTCGATGACAACAATGGGTCAGGATTGAGTGTGACGCTGGTTCAGATTCGTCAATCACACAGAATAAGGACGATTGCTTGGCGAAGATCTTATGACAACGAGACTTGATCATTTCACCATTTTGCCCGTCAGCGTAAAAGCATAGAGTGAGTCGACGACTGACGTGATCAGAAACATTATCGGGTGATGCACAATAGCTGTTCGAAAGTTGACAGAACAGAGATCCTACATTTTATGGGGTATGCTGATTCATCATCCCACCCACAATCTTATCAAGGAACGAGGCTTGAGAAGGTCTCAGCTCAGATTCGTTCAATCCGACGCTTGCTACAGCACACCGATTGATCTGGTCGATGAAAACTTCCACACTTTGATCAAAGTAGAGTTTAAGCGCTAAAAACAAACTACAACACTCGGGATTCCCAAGTGGTCCCCCACCTTGGTACTAGCCGAGCGATATCCAACTTAACTGCGCGGAGCTGACGGGACGCGGTGCTTCGTGGATTCTATGGTCGTAGATGCTGACAAAGTTTTCCCAGGTACATATAGCTCATGAGTTAGATATATGGGTCGATCTTGGTGAAAGAATGTCCGTTGTTGATAAAGGTCGACTTGCGCGAGTTGTATATCACGACCAGAATGTCTGAGATGTGAAACATTGGCTGCCTCAGAGATACAGTTCATTCAGCGTGGGTGTGCCGATGGGTGGTGCATCTTTGCGTGCCAATGCTTCTTCACCAAATAAAAATCCATTCATCTGGATGCAGAATGAGTTGGGGTGTGTTGGATCTGAACTCAGATCCGAGGAAGAATGCCAAGAGGATGCGTACTACAGTGCGTCTCAGAAAGCGATCTCATGAAATAAGCAGCGATCTACTCTACCCACCTCTTCAGATGTGATTTGCCAAGCCAGAATAGACTTTTGGCTATAGCTGGACAGAAGCTGAGACAGATCCGCACATTCGGCGGGACGGTATCGTCCTTTGTTTACGATTTACAGCCTTGTGTGGGACACAGCAGAGACTCAAGTCTCAAGATGCGCTCGGATAATGAATGTAAGACAAGCTCTGGGATTGTCCGGCTTTGGATATCAAGTCGCTATTCCTGAGACCCTTTCTTTTGATCGTCACTGTCTAGCTCACTACTGCTCCTGGTGGATCCTGCATCTTAAAGGCAAGCACTGTCTGCTCAACGAGAACATCTATCATCCAGACCACTGCTCTGGGAATGATTATCAGGTGCGTAAACGTATCTGACTCCGACTTGGCTGGACCGAGCCTTATCTTAGGCGCTTCCACAAGATCTATCATGTCCGTATGGTCACTTTGCGGAATCGCTGCTGACCCTTCGGCTGCATGAACACAACAGGCGTTCTCGATGATCACTACGTTTCAATGGGGTTTCTGCGTTTCTGACGCGACATCGGACTCGTAAGTCCAAGCGTGTCCCTTGATATCCGTCTGGTCTCTCGCGCCGGCGGTCCTCTTCGAGCCATTATCCTGAGTGCCGCAGAGTCGCAGCCTTCGGTTCATACGACAAATGTGAGAAGGGACTGATTGCTGAAGCGTGCATTGTACTTATTTACCCCCTTGCTGCACAGTGCTCCGCCCGACTCTGCCACCTTCGAAGGATGTTTCAGTGCCTGTTCAAGCCAAGCTGCGGCTTTCGTCAGACCCCTAGCCAGCCAGAACACCTTCCAGTGCAGATGTTATAGCCAATACTCATACGACGGTACCGAGGGGAACGAAGTCAACCGATGTGCTGCTGGGACTCTATACTTGTACATCCACAACAGGGCGGCCGCGGCGAGCCATCTCCCCAGAAGACAGAATCGCGAGAGAGCAGCAGAACGCCGAAGGAGTGCTTCAAGCCTGTGTCCGAAGAATTTGACGGCTTGTACTATCCCAGGGACAACATCCTACGAAGTGAGCCTAAGTCCGAAACCTCATACTTGCCCTCCTCCCACTCTTTCACCCATTCCCGGAGATTCGGAGGATTGTACAGTAGAATGGACGGGATCAAGTCAGTCGGACGCACGACTGAGCGAGTCAGCTGACATCATCCTTGCCTTTGGATAGTGCATCGATACTCGCACCGAGTTGGAAAGCTGCGGGGGTTGTTTTACCTCGGAGGTGGATCCTCGTTCCAACACGACTAACAACGGTATCGAGTGAGTTCTCAAACCCGACCGCCAATCGTGATCGATGTACAGGAAAAGAGTATTTCGGCTGATCGATGGCTCTTCGCCTTCGCTTTTCATAGCTGTACGGCTTTGTCTGGCATTGCATTCGGAGCAGTGACATGCACGCAATCAAGATGCGAGGCTTTCGCATGTCTGAAGGACTATCGGCTGGTCAAGGGGGAATGCGTGCCTGCGCTCGCGCCCGTAGTTGTTAGATAATGGATAGCCCTGTTGAGTTCGTCCTTTTTCCATGTTGTTTATGCAATTCGAGCGCGTTGAGAAGCCTCGCACCAGTTCTTGTTGTATGGACATGGACATGCAATTGCAGGCCTCCGTACTCACGCATCTTGTATGATTGATAATGCAACTATGCTTCACGAATCCTTCTATTTCCATCCACGAGCGAATCAGTTTACGGCTCGACAGCATCTCCTCAAGCCCAGTGAGCGGCACTCGATGACATCATCCTTTTTGGGGTCTCCAGAGACACTTCTGTTTATCCCACATGTAGCTTGTGCCGATCGTTGCGAGAGATGCGATCGATAATTTTCGTATGTTGAACAGACGATAGGGTCCATTGCTACCCACCCGCCCAACCAAGCCTATCGCCATGTCAGTAGCTATCATACAAGGAGCCTCCGGATCATTGGGCTTCGCTCTTGCCCGCCATATCCTGCGAAATACAGGTTTGAAAGTCTACGCATTAACCCACCGGCCAAGCAATACCGAGGCAGATCTTTCGGAAAAGCTGCTAGAGGATCTTAGCGATCGTGATCGGAAGGGTAAGGGCAAAGACAGCCTCACGGTCGTCGGAGATGTGGATCTGAAGGATGAAGAAGGGTTAAGCAAAGCTGCGAGGATGGTCAAAGAGCGAGAAGGTGTGGATACGGTTAGGCTTGTAGCTTGTATGGCAGGGATAGTGAGTCCGTCAAGATCTACAAGAGGTGAGACCACATGTACTGATCACGAACGGATCAAGCTACATCCGGAGAAATCATTATCGGCTATTGACCTGTCGAAATCGATTGACCAATTCCGTATAAATACGCTGGGCCATCTATTGACGTATAAACATTTCGTGCCCCTCATACCGTCCAAAAAGAAATTCGAAAGTATATCTTCCGGCTCAGATTGGTCGGAATATGATGGTGAAGATCCTGCGAGAGGGTTGATCAATCCGAAGAACAGCTTGTGTTGGTCGATGAGCGCTAGAGTGGGAAGTATATCGGATAATAACAGGGGAGGATGGTATTCCTACAGAGCGTAAGTCGAAACCCACGGACCAATAATCGCACTTTCGACGACCGGGCTTCGCACACGCTGACCTGACTCGACAATCCACATCCATCGGACAGCTCAAAGGCTGCGACCAATCAAATTATACGGACCCTAGACCATGAACTGGTGGTCAATAAGAATTCGTCGGCCATAGCAGTTGGATATCATCCCGGCACAGTCATCACGTCTTTCACGAAGCCTGTCATCGGAGAACATGCCACGCCTGATCCAGACAAGGGAAGGTTCGATATAGACCAAGCTATAGAGAAGATGACGGGCGTCATGAGCCAGGTGAAGAGAGATGATCCGAAGAAATGGGAAGGTAGATGTTGGGATTGGAAAGGTGAAAGGATAGAGTGGTAGGAAGACTTTCTGAACGAAGATTAGGGAATCAACGGCAAATCATCCCTAATCAAGATGTCACTGCTTGTACAACCCTGCTACATCGTCTCATTTGAGATCAGACCCACATCATCGTTCCCGAATTGTTGTATCATGAACAGCATCACGAAACATGCATCAGATATCTGCATCCTTACGGGCGATTTATTGATCCAAAGGAAGTTACCAGCTCCTTTGATTTCGCTCGTTGTTTCGCTGTTTCGTGTCTGTCAATGCGAGCCGACAACAAGCAGACATATACTGTCATTTGGAAAAGCTCACTGTTCAGTCGATCTGGCAGACGAGTTCCATCGGTCTGTAAATACTGGATTCATCCCACGGGACCGTACTTCTGACTCAATCATTGAATCACCCGTCCCAAAATCAAGCTCAGAAGCCCTCAAAAAAGAAAAGCCGAAAATTACAAACAAAACAGACTACGACCGCATGAAGTTCAGCTCTTGAGCAACACGCAGCACCAATATTGAGCACGCAAAATAAACCGTTGATTCGATTCGAATCACAGCGTGTATATAAAAGCGCATCGTGGTTATCTCCGTTGCACTGTCATCATCACAAAAAATCAATAAACCTCACCTGACCGGACTTGGATTGAGTATATAGAAGTATGGCGCCTCTCGATGTAGGAGGAGCGATCGGAGGCATTGCGGAAACAGCAATCGGTGGAGCAGGAGGTGCCGCCAAGACTGCTGCAGGAGCGGTTTCGACAGCTACGGTAAGCCTTGTCTTATCTTTAACTGCCTTACTTTTACCGCGTTGTATAGAATAAAGTCAGACTGAATTCCTATGCTATGATAGAACGCCGTCAACAAGGCTAAGGTGAGTTGACACGATCTACGATTGACTGCTTTAGGTGCGAGAATTAAGCGCATCATTTTGTCATTCAAACCGCTTCCGCTAAGGACCGCTGCTCTACTCTAGGGTCAATACGATGATGCGAAAGGCATGTTAGGCATGTTTAACGAGATGCAGGGTGTGAGTGTTCCCGCGCTGTATTTTGGGGTCGCTCAGTACAGAGGTCACTCGCTGACATCTCAACGTATTGGTCGGTTCAGTACATTACGAAGGTGAGTCGAGTTAAAGATATTAGGTTGTGCTGTTGGTTGATTAAATATCGCAGATCCAAGATGCTTGGGAAGAATATCAGTATCTGATCATTTTTGGTCAGTATCATTTTCTCGACCGTATCAAATTCGTCGGTGCATACACCCAAAAACAGGGTGCACATCGTTGACTCGGTTCTATCTGATTGTTGTGAATAGTCGGCTGCTTGATCATCCTCATTTACGTCTCGGCAGCCATCTACTGCTGTTTTCACTTCATGCACGACTTCTTCCGTTGCGCTTGCTGCTGCGTCAGCTGCACGTACAAGTGCGAGAGGTATCTCTGGAAACACCGGGGACCCACGACGGACTGTTTGTGTAGACCATGCAAGAGGTCTTCTTCCAAGGGGGATAAAGATAAAGATAAAGGGAAAGAGAAAGCGGAATACCACAGATGCAGTAAAATGTGTTTGTGGTTCGTACCTAGATCAACAAGGATGGATCTGGAGAAACAGCATGGGGATCTGAGGAAAGGGTGGTTCGATGCGACTTACTGCGCAAGAGGATGTGGAAGGTCTGAACTGCCCAACGATCCTGATGAGCGGCTTAAATGGCATTGGTATGGTCATGAGAGGTCGAGGACTTACAGAGTGTTGAAAGGATGTGCACCGCACGACAGGAGTACAAAAAAGGCGGTGGAGTACGAAAAGGAGGAAAAGAGAGAGAAGTATTGGCGTAATTTGGTGAATGGGAAAGATAAGCTGGGTGACAAGGCAGGCAGTTGGAAAGATAGAGTCCCTTTGCAGTGGGCGAAGGACAATGAGAAGGTGTGAAGAGCCGGTTGGTAACGGTCGATTGGGTCTGAGACAAGGAAATGCATAAGAATCGTGCTTGATTAGGTCTATAGTAGCCCGAGGAACTTCTTGATATCTGCGTCTCCCCTAAAACCGACTGTACAATGATATTAGCTATATACCACCCTTGTTAGCGAGGGGATTGCAGCTCACCGAATTTGTTCTTCACTGCACCATTCTTGAATGCTACCACCGTCGGTAAGGCTGATACCTGAGTATGGGAACGATACATCAGCCTCCTTTCTCCTCACGTAATCGCCCTGGCTAATTAGGAGAATGCATTCACCTTAAACTTCGCGGCTAAATCAGGATAGTCATCCACATTGACAGTCATCAAGTCATATCCCGTTTCTGGTCCCGTATGACTCTTCAGAAGAGGTGTAAGTACTCTACATGGCTGACACCATCTAAGAAATCGTGCCAATGTTAGCTCTGGCTTCTTACCGACCCGCAAGAGAGGGAGGAAGGAGTTGAACCGGCCTACTCAGCGTAGAAGTCAACTAAGACAGGCTTCGCATTCGCTTCGTCAAGTGCGCGCTTATTGAAGGCCTAGAGGGAAACGAGATCAAATCAGATTCAGGTCTAGCCAGTATGATTCGCATCATCTTCCTCCGAGGCCAGGCATCGCTCACCTCATCGTTAGCATCTAAGAAATGGTCTCTCGCTATTCTGGTGGCGTGGAAAGATCGAACAGGTCGAATAGAAGGTCCAGCCTTGGCAATCGTGCGAGCTGATCGAAGACTCTGGCTCAGCATGATGTATGAGATCTGCCTGTATGAATGAGTGCTTGGAATCTCTATAGTCTATAGCGATATTGTGTTCATAGACTAATTGGGTCTCGATACTACTTTGGCTTTGTCATTTTACGAGTGTTCGTAAGCTGGGATCTCGAACGAAGCCCAGAAACAGGCTTAGCGGCGATAGCCGCCTGATGCTGCCTGCCTCCACTCTCGAGAATTTCAACAACAAATCATAAAATCGTCACCATGCTGTCAACTTGAGGTGCTATACAGCTCTGCAATCTCAGCTAGAGAAGCCATTGCATAGCCAGAAACTCCTTCAGCCGCAAGCATTTCCGGTGAGATCAGAGAATTACGAATCACTCGATTTGCGCCATGCCAAAAGCCAGTGGGTCCCAGTTTGACAGGTTTGCCTGATGGCTTTTGAGGGTATGACTGACCATGACCAATTGACAGACAAGCAGAACAAGGGGCACAAGGGGAAAGTGTATTCTCTGCCTACTGCTCAAAGTAGGTCGTGTATAAGCTGTACTCGGACCAAGTCAAAAGAGCCGCTAACGCCGGACGATGTGCAGAAAAGCGAGGACTGGATATACCTAAACTACACTCTTTGGCGGATAAACAAAAAGCAAAGGTCAGTGCACTTGATTCATCAAGTCCGGTAGCGCTGACATCTAGTGTAAAACAGATCGGCACGAGCACAGCTGCTCATCCTACACCCCAAACACTGGCTACACTGTCAGCAGCGGATCAATATGGAGCTGACTCGACCGGAGCAGGCCTGGGTGGAATATCATTCTACGAACCTATAGATGCCTCTCTGACAACCCGCGATTCGTCCTCCAAGGCGTTCATGCGGGAGCTGAGGAAGGTGATTGAGAGGAGTGATGTGATTATTCAGGTACTCGATGCGAGAGATCCGGATGGCACGAGGAGTAGGTGGGTAGAAGAAGAAGTCAGGAAAAGGGATGTGCAAGGGAAGAAATTACTAGCTGTTGTCAACAAGATCGGTGAGCTTGAAACAATTCTTAAGTGGACTCGTCGAGCATGGTTATCATGTCCAAATGAAATCAGAGCTGATGTACGGGGTAGATCTTGTCCCGAGAGCGAATCTTGAGGCATGGCTGAAACATCTACGCCACTCTTTCCCGACCATGCCTTTCAAGTCTTCGACCCAGAACCAGCGTCAACATCTGTCACAAGTAGCAGTACCTTTAGCTCAACCAACAGCCGTTCCAGGCCAAAAAGTCGATCTACCAGCTCTCCCAACGACCTCGTCATCCTTGGGAGCTCCTGCACTACTTCATCTTCTGAAGCAATACGCTTTGTCTACCCCTCATTCATCGCTTACCGTCGGAGTAGTGGGATACCCTAATGTAGGGAAATCCTCGCTGATCAATTCGCTCAAACGATCGAGAGCATGTGCGGTGGCTTCTATGCCAGGAAAGACCCGGGTCGTGCAGGAAGTAGTCCTGGATAAAGGAGTCAAGATTCTTGATTGTCCAGGTGTGGTCTTGGAAGATATAGGAAGGGCGACCGAAGGCGAAGAAGGCAAGCGGAGACAAGCTGAGATCATGTTGCGGAACTGCATCAAAGCTGAATTGGTAGAAGATCCGATATCACCAGGTGAAGTTGATCCTCTTTCAGATTAGTCGGATCCGCACTGCTGACGTTTTATGCAGTTGAGGTGATTCTTACGAAAGTCGACCCTGCTCAATTGCAGAAACTGTATAACATACCACCCTATGAAGGTGTCCGAGACTTCCTGATTAAAATTGCTCTGACGAGAGGCAGGCTGGGGAAAGGTGGAATACCAGATATCGAAAGTTCAGCTGTGCAGATACTACGAGATTGGAACTCGGGGAAAATATCGTATTTCACCGTCCCGCCAGCTGTACATTTCTCTTCGGCGCCTTCGCAAAAGCCGGCCGACCCAGCAGTGACAGATGGCAGAGCCGAGGACGACGTGGCGATGGATGGCGAAAAAGTGGGAGATGCCAAGATTCTTAACACGCTCAGTGAAGCATTCACTCTGGACGGCTTGTTCGACAATATCGGTGATGAAGCTGCTTGGGAGGGTGAGGAGGCCGCGGACGTAGAGGCCATGGCGGAAGAGTGAGTCCTTCCGGTAGAACGTTCTCCAGAGTTGTATTGGCTAATCACCATGTCTAGTGCCGACGCCGTCGTGCCGGCTTCTGGTCCCGTTACGACTTCTGCCGTTCCGGCTCAACCTGCAGTCAAAGTCCAGCCATCGTTCTATGACGATTCAGAGGAAGACGACTCTGATGCTGAATCATCCACTTTCCGGCCCCCTGCACCGACTTTCGCCTCTTCGTCTTCTACCGCATCAGCTCAGATTCATCAGCCACTTGTGCCCCGCCAACCTATTGCGCAAGCTAACAAGCTATTCTCCGCTGAAGAATTGGCAGTGCTGCCTGCGGGGATGTTGGACAGGTCGAAAGCTAAAGCAGCCCTGAAAAAGGCTAAGAAACGAAAAGCTGCTGTGGAACGGACGGAGGGAGAACTTATGTTGGGTTTCATGGATATGGACGTGGAGGAACCGTCGGCTGCGCTTGAAGAGATAGGCACTGAAAGCGAAAGTGTCCCACAGCGGAGTGTGCTCAGTAAGAAGAGCAAGAAGGAAAAGAGGAAAGAGAAGAAGTCGAAAGAAATGGAACAGCGCAGAGCGCAACGCGGTATGGAGATGGATGAGGATATGGATGAAGATGATAAGAAGGAGAAAGACTTCGCTAGTTTCCTAGCTAATATGGGAGGTGAGTCATATTGTTCCCCCTTTTCATACGACTCCGTACTTGTGGGCTATCCCTCTGACCTCTCTCGCCCCCCTTGCTTTCTCTCCCTTGGTCCCGTCATCATTCGCCCCACGACCCAATTCGACATATAATCGTCCACCGACTATCTATCTCGCCTTCCGCATCTGGGCAAGCAAGCGAGCTGATTGATGCTGCTGATAGCCGACGGCTCTGACGAAGAGTTGTAATCATGTGTCAGTATTCGTAATCCTTGAGCTATGGGAACCTTATCTGGTACGGCAATTGGGTATCACCATGCGTGCGCTTGACGGCAAAGGTATGGATAGTCAGCCGGTCGCGTGCGATATGCATACCATATACTACGGTACAGCTGTCTGCGTATCATAGTGAAGCACGAAGAACAACATATGTGATGACATGCTGACTGGTTGACAATGATTGCGATACTGACCACTACTGGCCAACGAGCCTTCTGCCTCACTGAGTGGAGAGCCAGTCCACTTCGTACCGTTACGCGTCAATCGTTTGATGATGATTGAAAGATTGGTTAGATGCATGCGATATCAGTGCTGATTGCATTGCCGGAGCAGCAATTACGAAGGTATATAAGCAGAGGAGAGGAGAGCAATGTGATCGATATAGAATCGTCCGCTCCCTCATCCACCGTACGGTTCCAAACTCGAAAAACTTTAGTCATCCTCCCGATATGCGATTCACTATCTTCGCTGCGATCCTGATATCGGCAAGCATCAGCAGGGCTGCTCCTACAGGTAACAATGATGTAAGTTTTCTGTTCATACCACATCGACGCTTGGCGTTTTTCAGCATGAAGTGCGTCTCACTGAAGATTTGACACTCTGGTTATAACAGCTCGTCTCATTGCAAGGTGCAATCGCCCCTTCGGACAGCTCACCCTCGTCGCCCAGCCCGGCTCTTTTGAATCAAGTTGACTCGATCCTTGCTCCTCCGCCTCAAACACAACCTAAACGACCGGAAGAATACCTCTCTGGTGCACTGAGACAACATGCATCCACTAAGCGGACCACAAGCCATTCCAATCCGTTCAGTCTCGGCAACGATGCAGGACTTTCGGAGATCCTGGAACCGGTCAACCACAAGGCTGGACAAGGTTCCAAAACCAAGGCTCCTGACACGGTTGAGGATGTCTCGAGCAGCATCGCGAAGGGTATCACTGGGAAGCGACGGATGACGGAAAAAAGGGGGTTCGAGGAGGATTACCTAGGAAGCAGGGTAGTCAGGCGGGGAAACCAGTTCCAAATCCAGGTCAGTATTTCGATTTGACCACATAGGATCTGAACTACACTCTCCTAGTGCTCTAGGCTGACGTGACAACTTAACTTGTCTCGATGCAACGGTATGCAGGAACAACAAGATCAAGGTAAACAATGGGCAGGAGCCAGTGAACTGGATGACGAGAATGATGAGCCCTTTTACAGTCAGTAGACTTTCGGAGGAAGGCAACACGGTTCAAATGATTCATCCGCACATGAGGCTGGGCGATATCGATAGAAACAACGAGTATAGCTGAGAAAGACTCGGATTCAGTAGTTGTTGTTGTAACACCACCGTCCTGAACATGCAGAAAAGCACGTCATTACAAATTTCAGGAAAACCATTCGTAATGATGATTACGATTCTACCCCTCAATCGTAATGACCCTTTTTGACTCGAAATATGAATGAACCAAAAACAAATTCATGTCTCAGTTCGGTCCGATGAGAAAGTCGAAAATCATGATTATTCTACCTTCTTCCTGTGCCTCATACATATTCCCCTAAATAAGACAAGAAAAGACTGTCAGCAGCAAGCAGCAGGTACACAAGATGCCTTCCACTGTTGCGATCGCTCCGCCCATCAGCATGCCCACGCCTATACCGCTTGGTGCGTCTGTGCCAGCTCTCACCGCACATGCCATATCGGTGTCTTTGCCGACTTGGGAAGATAATATTGGGTACGAAGAAGGTGATCAGAGAGTTGTGGGCCGGATGGAGACCGGGTATCCCAGATTCTTCATCCACAGGAGTATACAGAAGGTGCGTTCCATCGCCTATCCCCGTCGTTGAGACCTTGCAGCAACCAGGATGAGCTGATCTTGGAATCTGGGGTCACAGCTGGCGGCATTGTGTTTAGCAAAATTCGGTCGACCTGACGAGCTATGTATCTTGTTACCCTCGCCCAAAGTCGCAGGAGAGGGACGTGACTTCCTTGCTTCCCAGATCCCTCCTGTTCCAGCACGTATCGTCGAGTTCGTTATTTGTCCTTCGGCTGTTTCGATCATCGACACATCCAACACGAAAGCTCTGGGAGGGGTAGACTGTGTAGAATTGCAAATCTTGCTATTTGACAAATCCAATTGGTCTTTCGGCAAGGCGTTCTGGCAACATTCCGGAGACGGGATATGTTCGAGATTAGCAGAAAGAGCTTTGGCTTTCCTCGGTGAAACTCCAGCTGGATCTACAAATCGACCTCCCACTCCTCCAACTTTAGAAAGACCGCCTTCGAAAGCCCCATCCACACGGAATAGACATTACTCAAGGCGAACCAATTCTGTTCCTCCAACTCCCGTCACTCCATCACACCCTGCAACACCCACTCTAGACAACGATGATACCCCTGTCGAGCCTGTAAAGGACGAGACTTTAACTTCGGATCTGACGACATACCTCGAGGAAAGGTACGGACGAAATATGCCGCTATTCAATGCACCTCTCGCCAAGCAAGCTTTAAAGCGAAGGATTGCAGGTGGTCTCTTACCTAGTGATGAAGGGTATGGGACGGTCGATGACGTCGCTAGAGGTGCAAGCTCCGGATCTGGGTCTGGTAAGAGGGCAGTCAAGGAAGATGATGTGTATCTATACCCGTGCGGTATGAGCGCAATATGGCATGCTTTCGATATCGCCCGGACTGCCAGACGCAGGAAAGGCGAGAAGGAGGGTAAAAGCGTTTGTTACGGGTGAGCCAGATCAGCAGAGTGCCAATGTCCTCCGCCATCCTAGTACTAACGCCGTCATTGCAATGACCACAGTTTCCCTTACACAGACACGTTGAAGATATTGCAAAAATGGGGACCGGGCTGTCATTTCCTAGGAGCAGGAGGTACAGAAGATATATCAGCGTTGGAGAAACTGCTACAAGATCCAAAGAACGAAGCTCCAATCTTGTCCTTGTTCTGCGAATTCCCTTCCAATCCCCTATTGCGAAGTCCCGATTTGGTCAGAATACGACAATTGGCAGACAAATACGGTTTTGTGATTGTAGTAGATGAGACGATCGGTAACTTCATCAATGTTGAGGTGGTCGAGTTTGCCGATATTGTGGTCAGCAGTTTGACCAAGATTTTCAGTGGTGATGCCAATGTCATGGGTGGAAGGTTAGTCAATATCTTTGTCCCTTGTGTCAACACAGTCGTGGGCATGTGACTGAAGTAATTGGTACTATTCAGTTTGATTCTGAATCCGAACAGTCCGATCTTCGACAATCTTAAAGCGGCACAGGAGGAAATCTATGAGGATAATTATTACCCAGAAGACGCCGTTTATATGGAACGCAATTCGCGTGATTACAGAGGACGTATAAAACGGGTCAATGACAACGCATACGACGTTACAGATTACCTCTTCAAACGATCGTTGGCAGATACCTCGACATCCTCGGAGGGTAAAGTGATAAAACAAGTTTACTACCCAAGGTTCCAGACGCCTGAGACGTACAAGCAAGCCCAGAGATTACCACCTACTGGGAAGGGAGGATTTGGAGGGTTGTTCTCCATCACTTTTACCTCTGAAGCTGCCTCAAAGGCTTTCTACGATACCATCGGATGCGCAAAAGGACCTTCCCTAGGCACGAGTTTCACCTTGGCGTCTCCGTATACCATATTGGCGCACTATTTAGAGCTCGATTGGGCGGCGAGTCATGGTGTTGAAAGAGGATTGGTGAGGATAAGTGTTGGTCAGGAGGATCAAGCTGTGCTCAAGAACTGGTTTGAGAGCGCCGTCCAAGCTGCTGAGGCTGCGGGAAGGATAGAATAGACGGTAACATCCAAGTCAAGATACTTTCTCAATCATTGCATAATGCATTTCATGCCGGACGGATGGGCTTGTAAGCACAAGCCAATGTGTGACTTGTGAAAAGATCGGATCTGTCGGTTCACGTCGGTCTAGTCTAGGTATAGCAAGATATCATGCAGATCAGTGTCCCTCCGCTTGAAAGAGATCCCACAAAATGATGCATCAAGATCAACAGAGGTTTACTAGTGAGAACTTCTACTGAAAGAGTCCCACCGGACAACCTTATGATTTTTAACAATCACCACTTGTGTACTTGAAATAATTGTCTCTAACAAAGATAGTAGAAACAGCTCATACAGTACATCTGCCTATCGATATCCTCCTTGCACCGCTTCATTGCTGCTCCTACACCTCAGGGCTTACGGGAACACTCTGATTCGCAGATTCCTTAAATGCTGATAGGAGGAGCAGGAAGGACAGCGAAGGCTGAACAGGTTTATATACCAAGTCAGCCACCTGGGTCTAAAAGTGCGCGCGAAGCAATGGGACCGGACTCACTCTTTGGTAGCCAAGCAACCATACTTTGAGCTGTGAACTCGCCGTCACCGTACAAGGCAGTCGAGAGCTGCGTAGTGCCCGCCGAGGTAGTCTTGATACCGTTCAGCATTGCAGCGGTCGCTTCATCGATCTGAGCTGCCATCGTCAAGAACTGCACCGAGGAGGTGATCGTCTCTGGCAGAGCGTGGAGGTAAGTGTTGAGGCTCTTCACGAGCTGAGTGGCCCAGTGGACGAAGGGAGCGAACTCGGCAGATGCAGTACTACGTCACAACCAAATACAACGTCAGCTTCTGATATCATCAACCCGATAGGTCATACGGTATAATGGTGTGTGGTATTTGACTGAGTCATACTCACTCCTCCATCAAGGCAGCTTGGTTGGCAGCCATGCTCCCAAGTACGGATGAGATTCCTTGAAGATGGGTGATGGCGTCAACGAGAGAGACCGGCTTGAGGCCAGCAATGACGTTACTGAGCGTCTGAACGATTTGGACCGGACTACCGGTCAATCCACTCAAGACCTCCGGCACTGATGCAGGGCTGATGCCGGTCAGAGGCCCAGAGATGGGTGATCCCGAAGTGATTCCGCCCAAAATCGCTGTAGGTGAACCGCCTGTCACGCCACCGAGAGCTCCAGTAGCTTGACCGATCACTCCTCCAACGACATTTTGACCCTGTCCTACGACCCCGTTGACGATGCCACCTACTACGTTGGCGCCTTGACCTGTTACTCCGCTCACAAGACTGCCAACGGTATTCTGTACTTGACCCACTGCTGCACCGACAACATTCTGACCTTGGCTGACAATGCCGCTGACAGGGTTGGAAGCTTGGCCGGTGACTGAGCCAATGATCCCACCTGCCACTGAGCCGGCTGCGCCGCCCGTGACCCCGCTGATGATCCCGCTAATCGGATCGGTGGAATGGCCAGCAACCGTATTGACGATGTTACCGACGATGGTCTGAGGTTGACTGGTTATTCCGCTCACGAAACCGCCAATTGCATTTTGGGCTTGGCCTGCCACCGTGCCGACAGTGTTAGATCCTTGAGAAGTGGCACCATTCACCGATCCCCCCACGACGTTCTGAGCTTTGTTGATAACATCCCCAACGGTATTGTGCACCTCACCAGTAACTCCGGAGAGGGCGCCACTGAGGGCACTCTGACCTTGAGAGACGGCACCTCCGACTACATTCGAAGCAGTTCCAACCGTGGATCCGACCACTCCTTTGGCGGTGTTGGCGGTATCTTCGATCTTGTTGACGACTCCACCCACCGTGGTGGCTGTTGTACCAACGAGCCCTTTGGCTGTATCCTCCACTTTACCAACGACACCTTGGGCGGTATCCTCAACTTTGTTGACCACTCCACTAGCTGTTCCGACGACACCGTTCACGGTGTTCACGCCTCCAGCTGTGGCAGGGATGATCCCGTCGACGACTGCAGCTGGGTTGACGACCGGAATGGAGATGCCCGAGATCGAGCCTGATCCTGAGCCTGATCCTGAGATCCCGGCGTTCATGTTCAAGGAGACCCCAGCAGATGGAATAGTGATCGCATTGACAGCCGATGCAACCTGGGCAACGGCGGATCCGACGAACTTCGTCTCGGCAGCTACGAGCGCCCCAACGGCGGAAGTGGCGGCCGGGATAGGGATGGCGCTGGTGATTTTGGGCACGACGGCTGCGACGGTGGAAGCGTCGATAGAGTTTCCTTTGCCAAGTCCGAGAGCATCACCGATGTTGGGGAGCCCGAAGATAGGCGCAGCAGAAGCGAGGTAAGGGAGGATAGCGAAGAGAGCGAGGGTCCTGGTGGTGGAAGCGTACATCGTGTGTTGTTTTTTTGGAGAAGTTTAGGGTGGAGGAAGTTGGATCAAAGTTGTTGAACTTGGTTTGGCTGGATTGATTGGGTCGTTTAGGTGATTAACCTTGCCTTGAAGTCGTTGTCTAACGAAAGAAACGAAAAGTAATGGATAAGGGTGAAAACAAAAGTAGACTAGCTAAACTTCTGTTGGTGTCGAACTGAGCTGAACGGTATAGCGGTATATCAAGAGAAGTTAGACTAGCTAAGATTTCCTGTTTTCGTTTCGTATTTGGTATTGTAGATCGTTCGATGAGGTAGACTAGCTATCAACGGGATCGTTTGAGCACAAGGTATATATACCAAAAGAGTGTAAAGTCAGTTCAACGACCGGCGTTGGAGAGTGAGACGAGATGGACGAGAGAGGAAAGCGTTGGATCTGCTTTGATGCTTGAGGGATGAGGGAAAGGTCTGAAGAGATTGAGCATTGCAATAGTCCTTATATATCTTTCAACCGTAGGAGAATCATCATTGACAGCGTAGGTATTTCTTGGTGTACGGCTCGTGGTACGTCATTGATAGTCCGTACTCAATATCCGTTGCCATCGGATGAGGGGGCGTGGGAACCCATACGCAGATCCATACATTAGTGTGAAGTGTCTCTCAACGCCAGCACCCAGCGAATTGTGACTTTGCGGAGGCCCTGCAGTGCCACCATCAGCGTATACCTTGATACAGTATCGCATGGTGTCTCTCGGTGGACAAGGTGGGTTGATCGTCCACTGATACATTCATACATTCAAGTCGATCACACAGGCACCAGACCTTCAGAATCAGGGTCAAGGGCAATTCAAACACTCTGACCTGATCTGTCTGTCGATTCAAACATCATTCGACGATTTTGTCCATTGATTCACCTGAGACATGCGGTATCATATTCTATTCAGTTTATACCTGGTGTCAGTGTGTCAGATGTATAAAAGTCAGGACCCATCAGCCTTGATTCAGTCAGTCTGTCAGGATCGAGGATCGCCTCATGAGTCGCACAATATTTGACTATGCGCTCGTACTCATAGTCAGACCGCTCGACCTGATCGTACTCCACCAGTAAGAAGTCACTTGAACACGGTGGTTGCTTCGCAGGATAGACAGCTATCCCTTAACATTGTCCAGGAAAGCAAGCCATGCATCCTGCATCTATGCGTGCCTTTGTGAAATCCTGTCTATACTTCCCAATCTCTAGTATCTTCCCCATCCATTATGAACGGTTTATCCAGGCCCACTACACTCCCCTCGCAAAGCGGACAGACCGAAGCTACCAGCTCGTCCAGCTCTTTGCGTATCTCTTCTGCTCGTCCTTCATCTAACCTCTTGTCCAACTTCCTTCTATTCTTGCCGGATCCTCCGCCCGAGCCGACTCCCACACCAGCTCCAACGACAGAGACAGCTTGCGCAAGAGCGTCAGGTATGATCATCTCCCTCAACCTATCTCCTGCAGCCAAAATTTTGTTCCTTCCTCCCAATCCTAGAAGGAGGTCTGTGGCTGCTGAGCCCGATGTAGGCTGTCGAGGCGTACCTGCGCCGGACTGCGATGGGCTGAAGTTCGAAGAGAGTAGAGCTCGAGATGAAGGATCCGAAGATCTCGTGACTAGCTCATCCTGTAGTTTGAGTATACGCCGTAACGAATGTGCGGGGAGGTACTCCATCGCCTGGGAGTGCACATCGGTTTCAGCTACGTTGATAGAAAGAAAGAGGAAAACGGATGGTGGGAACACTCACCATTGAGATCAGACAATCAGCGTGGAAGAGATGTTGACATGGAAACACGTAAAATTGCCGAATTGTCAAACTGACACCGCATTTCCAACACTTGTCCTCTGGCTCAACAGTGACGAAACGGTTCGCCAATCCCTCGATATCCCGACGTATAGATTCGGCAGATGCAGTGGCTTCATCCATCTCTGCCTTGAGCTCATCTATCTTACTCGAGTATTCTTCGAGGGCATTGCAAATTTCTACTTTGAAGTCATCAATAACCACGAAATCAGGGAAGAACGGCAGGATATCTTCGATCTTGATCAGGTCTGTCGATTCAAGGAATCTCATCGCGCTATGGCCGAAATGGAGTCAAACATCGTCAGCTAACGCTTCGACTGTTGACAAGAGAGGCTGGCTTACCTCTTGATGTCCTTCTGTTCCTGCACGACGTATTTAGCGATCTTAAGCCACAACTTTTTCCTCAATGCCTCATCATCATCTGGCCTATCAGCGTTGATCTTGGCCAATTCCAGGTCGCCTTTCTCCAGCGCTAGATCCACACTACTCTCGTATAAGCCCAATTTGGAGTAGATAAGAACGCAGGGCTGAATTCGATTGTGCTGTTTGCATGTCCGCAATGCATAGTCCAGGTCGTAGTATGGTTTGTCCGTTTCGGGGTCATCAGGACAAGCAGATAAGAATCGGATCAAATGTGTATCATCTGGGTCGGGATCAGAGGCGTAGAACGTGAGGAGAAGGTTGTATATGGTCGTATCCGTTGATCCTTGATTATGAATGACATGTGTTAGATACCGTATAGCGTTGTTTGAGGCAATCGGTTCTTTCCTTTGATGTTGTTGCAGTATCGCTGGGATCAGCCGACGGGGAGAGAGTGAAGTTTGCCGCAGCCAAGAATCGACTGTTTCTTTCGGGGCATTTCGCATCAGAATTGAAGCAAACCGATAGTACAAGTCGACCGAGTCCTAACATATTCAATCAGCTCTGGTAGCTCTTCAGACACATGAAAATCTCACCTGCCGATTCAGCACATCGATGGCTTTGAGCCATTTCTCTTCGGTAATCCAATGCTCAACGACCTTTCCATGATCTTTGTTCAGGTTCGCATAGAAAAGGTACAAATCCGTGCGTCCGTGGGACAGTATGAGCTCGTACACCACCTTCGGTTCTAGATCGTTCTGCTTATTTGTTTTAGCAAAACCTCTCAACCTCGTTTACGGAGTGAGACACCTTACCTGATAGGTAGTTATGAAGTTCTTCAGATCCTCCTCCATCAGCTTCCGTTCCATTGTAAGACTTTCGACATCCGAAATAGCAGATTCGGCGGCAACAATGTCTTCTAAGGTATTGCATTTGCTCAAATATATCTCGACAAGCCACGTAGCCAACATCATCCGTTGTGTACGTTCCTAGAGCTTTCGTCAGACGTCGACTCCAACGAGGTGAATTATCCGGATCAAACTCACCTTCTTGTTCAACAGATCTAGTCGATCTGCGAGATACATCCGCAATGCGTCCCTTTCATCGGCATCGATGAACCGCAGTGTCACAAATTCGAAGCTTCGACTGGATTTCGCATAACATTGCGCAGCTTGAATGAAACGACCTTGTTCGAACAGGGAATCACCCTGTCTGGAAAGCACAATGTCCTTCTGGGGCAAAGTCTACAGCGAGCAGTAAGCGAAAAATGCAGATAACTCGATTCCATATGAAGGATAACCCACTCTGGCAAAAGTCAACGCTTCTGCGTGCTCTCCTTTCTCCAATTTCGCTCGCCAAATGTCTCGATCCTCGTGTCTGACCAATACCTCCAGGATAGATTTATCTGTGTAGATCCAGAAAGTCCGAGATACAGGATCAGCCGATAGACCTATCGCTTGCTCATCGGCGGCCTTCTTAAAAGTCAGCAGGAGTCGTGCATACACAGGACAGACCGTGAGCTCACCATAGGAAGCTGTTCATCCCACACGACCTTTTCCGTCTCTCTCGAGATACCTATAATCCTGTTCGAGTACAGTAATAGCCAGTGCCATTGAGTGATAGAGACAGATATCGGTATCGGAGGGAGCGAAGGTGTACTAGAGGATGCATTCCGGCTGAAAGCTGGTGCAGAGGGACTGTCGAACGATGGATAAGGTATCAAGGAAGGTTTGGTGAGGATGTCATTAGACAGCGATGTTGCAACGGAGGACGTATACAGTCCGGGAGCTGGGCAGAGACGTTAGCACAGAAGCTATGCATCGATATCTGAGGTGCTTACTTGTGAGCCAGACTAAAGCAGAAGTGGCAGGCAACGACGACGCAGATTGACCTTCTACCGAAGGCGTGTAGAAACTCAACGTCGGATTTGGTGGATCTCCCGGCAATTCCTGGAACTCTGCAAGCAATGTCTATCAGTCAGTGACCAATCTCTGAGACGCAAGAATACTCTGCATAGGATAGCTTACTTGGCGTTCCATCTCTGAGCGGCTTGAAGACTTCCTCGGCCCATCCGCCTGACTTTCCTCCGGCAGCAGTAGAAGTGACATTGCCTTGCACCTCATACATCCGTTCTTTCGTGGTGATCACCACCCAAGCTTTCTTCTCTGTCCCTTTCCTCTTGCTTGAGCCACTGGCCGAAGGAGCCGAAGTTGACCAAAAACCGAATCCGATGCCCGTGATCGGTTGCTGGTCAGGTAGGGAGTATACAGTCTGCAAATCCTTTTCGAGCGGTTTGCTCATCCCGATCGAAACCGATTTGAAGATATCATCTTGCGGTGGGAGGGGCAGTGACAGTATCTGACCGCTGGTCGTACCTAGCAATACATCAGTCGATGGCGGAGTGATATTGTCTCCTTTGGAAGCTTGGCTTTGACCATCTTGACCATTAGGCTCAGACGCATGAGAAGAGATAGGCGACCATCCTACAGCTGTGATGCTTTGCCTCAGACGCAACGGTCTAGGACGTCTAGATTGCACCGCCGCATTACCTGGACTGATGGGCAAGTAGAACGTGTCTCCGGTGTTTGTGGTGATGAGCAAATGTCTCGCTGTTGGATCTGCGTACAGCTTGGTGATTGTCGGATTGGCGGTAGGAGCAGGGTTGCCCTTCTCGGGAGCAGGTTTCGGTAGATCGATGGTGACTAATTCTTCGGGATTCTCAAGGTCGATGATAATGACTGATAGTGGGGCAGCAGCGAGAAAGAGGAGGTTATTGGCCGCACGAAGATGTATAAGGGAAGACGGAGGAGAATATTGGACGAGCGAAAGTGAGAACAGAGGTGGTAACAATGCAGCTGTTGATGAAGATGGTATAAATCCTGTTTCAAGCTGAGTACCAGCATTCAGGAGAAAGCTTTAGTGAGTCCTTTTCTCACTAGATAGAGACAGGAGAGACTCACAGCTCTGACCATTCCAGAGTTCTCATCCTCTTCATCGTCCTCATCAACCTCGAAGCCCTCATAACCGACATTTTCTATCCCACCGCCTGCTATCGCCGGCGTCGATCCAGATCCTCGATAAGCTCCCGAGGAGGAGTATCGAGGGGGCACAGATGGACCCGAGGAATGCTCCACAACTATGCTACCTATGAGCGTGGGTTCTAGATACGGTCAAGGAGGATGGACTCACAGTCATCCAGATTAGACATGATGTGCACCTATTCTTTCCCAGCGCAGACAGCAGTCAACCTGTCTGGTGTTTGGAACGAAACCCCTGCACACGGACAGGCAGCAGAGCAGCGGTCGGCTGATCGTGAAGTCGGTCTCTTCGACAGGTATCTTCTCCCTGTATGTCTGTGAAGACGGGTATATTGGCAGCGTGTATCGTTGTTAGAGTAAGAGCAGTGCAGCGAGCAGGAATGCGGAAAGGTTCTTGTTGACGGAATTGGATTTGGCGCTGTGACGTGATCGTTCAAACGCGGGGTCATCGGAACCTATTTGGCCGATGACAGTATGCCATTCCATACATTCATTGATAGGCATATGGAAATATAGAAAATGCATGCATATACCTGTGACTGCTTTTGCAATGATCGCATGCGCAGGAAGCATGAGTATGGACGTGGAGCACGAAAAGAAGCAGACTATCATGATAGTACCTCTTCATCCCACAGGAACCTAATTGTGCCCTCGTTCTTACCCATACCTTCAACCGCCTCGTCCCCTTCATTTTCGCTGACAAGGTCACTGCCCGCCGCGACCCAACCGATGTTCACAGCAGGAGCACCGGGTCTTCTATCTCTGAGCTGGATCTTCAACTCAGTCAATGTCTGAGAAGTCCAGTAAAGGGGTAAGGGAAAAGCTGTAGGCGAAGACGTTGTCGGATTCGTAGACTGAGATGCTGCAGGATTGGGCTCTTTCGGCGATACTGGCGAGGGAGTATGTGCGGACGGGATATTATCAGGAAGGGTCGACAGGATGGTAGTATACAAATCTATGAGATAGTGGGCAATCTCTGCATAAAACATGTCTAAGTCAGCACCTATTTACCATGTTTCTACTTGATAGAGGAAAGTAGGTCGCTCACCGTCGATATGACTCGAAGACGCAGAATATTCTGTTTCCCATGATCCGCTCTTACCCAACATAGCAATGATATGCGTCGTCGAGCCGGCATCGCTTGAGGGGAGCGTACCACTTGCAGGTGATTTGGAGGTCTCTGATAACAAGAGCGCCGCTGTATATATCGATCCGAGCGCTGTGATGTGAGGAGGAAATGATAAAGGCGCTTGTGTACGATGACTACCGTATCTGCAGTATTAGCTGTAATCCTCAGAAATGACACGGGGCAATGAGGGCACTTACCAGTCCACAGCGACTTTCCAAGCATTTTGGCATAGAGCTTTGTCCACTATTCGTGAAGTTGATAAGTACCGGTTACGGCTAAATGGATGAGTCGAGAAGTGCAGAGGTGCGGGACTCACAACCTAATTTCTTGCCTATCTTGATCACACCCCTCAAGCCAGTCTCCACGCCAAACTTGAAGCCCATCGTCTCCAGCACGAGTCTTTCACAGGCTAGCACTCTTTTACGTTCATGTTCCAATCCGTTCGCTTCTGCAGTAGCCACGTCGATAGTCCCCTTCCTAATTAAGTTAGGGTAGCGTATAGGGAAGGAAGCAAGGATGATCTCTCTTGGTTTCTTGATTGTGTCGTGCAATTTCGACGAGACGTACAGCGTCGAAAGGGCTACTTCCTAGGCAGACAATCTATCAGTCAGACTGGGAGTCGCCCATCACCTGGTATTCGGCAACGTACAACATAGTTGAAATCCTTATAAGGGAAGAACAGGTGAAATCGCATATATAGAGTCTGAGCAGTCGCAATCGTCTTTCGTGGACTATACATGCAGCTCCTGATTAGCTGAGACTGATTGAAAGGGAAACGATCGACTACTCACAAACCGCATCGTATGCCTACAGCATCGATGAAGCCGCACGCTTGCTGCCTGACCTTCTCTTCCCGGGAGACACTTAGCTTTCCTCGCTGTTTGGCGGACAGCTTCTCTACTTCCACAGGGCTGAAGTACGGCTTGAAATGCTTGACATGAGCTTTCGAAGAAGACGAGGCTGCCATCTTCTGTCCGTTACCCCTCGTGTGCTTTCCCCTTTGTCCTTCTCGCGGTTGTTTCGCAAAGCTAGAGAGAGTAGAATGATTCACTTCCACTTCACCACATAGGAGCTCTGGCTAGATAGATCATGATCAACGCAATCGAGATATTACGTAAGTGACGTATCGGAGGAATTCAGAAAAGTTGGAATTCATCCTGCCTGCTGTTGCGACTGCTTTCTAGGCTCAAGATTCACTTACTTGCTCTACCTCAACTTGATACACTTCAATTCCCCTTGGAAGGATACGTTCAGAGCGCTGATAAGATCAGCGTGTTTCTCAAGACGACTCTACTTGTTCGCCGACCTTTAGGCGGCTTACTTCGATCGGCAGGTCTCCTATCCTCCGCCAAAATGCCAAAATCACCTTCCGTGCCTCCGTTACCTCTTAACGGGTTATTCCCGATAGCCAAACCTTCTGGTCCAAGCTCGTGAGTCTGAGCCCTGCCATTGACAAAGATGAGCCATAGTACCCTTAAAAAAGTCAATTATACTGATCAATCGTTTCGACATGACAGTATGAAAGTGATCGATTCAATTACTTCGTTGCTACTGGATTCCAAGCTTTTCGACGATCCTGAACGACGACGCCATGCAAGGGGTCAACGGAATAAAAAGAAGAATACATCTCATCTAGGACTGAAGATTGGTCAAGGAGGGACCCTTGATCCTTTGGCAGATGGCGTACTAGGTGAGCAGCTATATCCACCCTTCCCTCGAGCCGGGAGGGTCGCTGATAGTATGTCACTCGTAGTAATCGGTGTGAACAGGGGTACGAAGCACTTGAACAAGTTCTTGGAGTGTTCGAAGGAGTACGAAAGTATAGGTCTTTTAGGATGTATAACAACGTCGATGGATTCTGACGATCCGGTATTATCCACTGCATCATGGGAACACGTCACGAGGGAAGACATAGAAAAGGTTTTAGATAAATTCCGCGGAGAAATATATCAAGTTCCGCCGATGTAAGTATCAATCAGTATCTCATCCACGATTTCTCGCTGATGCTGGTCGACAGATTTTCAGCATTGAAGATGGACGGTAAACCGTTATACGAATACGCCAGAGAATCTAAGCCCCTCCCACGCCCGATACCCACTCGTAAATGTACCGTTTCTATCGAGTTGCTGGATTTCAAGCCTGCTTCGGTGATTCCAGGGGACGGGGGCCACGAGTACAGATGGCCCGAGAAGAGATTATCGGAAGAAGAGAAGAAAGTATTTAGGAAATTGACTGATATAGTCAGTCAAGCTGGTACAGAACCTACCAAGCCTAAATCGACCGCACCCGTTATATCTGAGGAAGAAGCTCAAAATGCAAGTACACCTGTCGATACCCCTAAGCAAGATGCGGATTCAGCAGAAGTAGCAGAAAAGAAAAATGAATCGACGTTTGTACCTGATTTGGAGAAACCTGATTATCCAGAAATATCACCTATCAACGGTCTCCGACCGCCGACATTCAAGGTGAAGATGACAGTCTCCAGCGGGACATACGTCAGGTCAATCGTACATGATATCGGAGTGGCTTTGGGGTGTGGCGCTCATGTGGTCAAACTTACAAGGACAAGGCAAGGCGAATTCTCATTGTACGGCGATGAAGAAGCGTTAGCTTCATCCTCAACAACGTCAACATCAACAACAGCGACAGTAACAGCGCCAGCTGAAGGCGGCGAAGGAGAATCGACATCGACATCGAAGGCGGAAGAAGCACTCGCGTTGAAAGGGGAGAATGCGGGACCGACAGGAGGATCTATACCTTGGTCTGTATGGACCCGAGCAATGCAAGAGCGAGAACAGATGCTGGAAAGGGAACGGACCGAGAAAGAAGAAGCCATGATGTCCGGTGCCAGTGCAGAAGAGATACATACGCAGTGGTCACCCGATGCAATTCGACAGAGGAGGCATGCTGGCGAGATGAAGGAGTGGGAAGTCGAGTTGCTCAGGAGGTTTGTGCCGGTCCATGTACCTCCGACAGGGGGCCATGTGAAAGATTGAAATGCGCCGGGTTGGCATCGGCGCTGAGATTTTCACAATACATCTATCAAAACAGCTGCGTCTTTCGATGAACTCAATTGAGTGGAATACATACATAACCATACGTATGCACGAGCAATGTATTATAGCACAACATCAATTACCAAGCTAGACACCCAAATGCAATACATGTACCTCCTTAGCAGCCTTGAGATACACGCGATCTACCTCCCATCCGCCTTGAGGCTGTTTATCCATGATCTTTTCTCTGAAAACCGTATTGATGCGCTTAATCATCTCATCCGTGAAGGGGCTGTGCCTGATATGATCTTCGTTTCTTACATCGGATGTCTCCTCGATAAAAGCATTGGTATCTTCCGAAACCATCGCTGCGCCATCCGGATTCATTGTGTTTGGAATCACTTCAGAAGAAGCACGATCGAGAGTAGGCTGCAGTAAAGTCCACCCGAAGGAAGTGTGGAACTCTGGGTTCTCATGGTACTTTGGCAAATGGTAGATCTCCAATAACGGATGAATGATCTGATCTAATATATCTTCAAGCTGCGATTGCCAAATGAATCAAGTCAACGATCACATATCAGCCGGGCATTCCACTCTCGGATATGCGGTTATGAATGTGGACGTGAAGGTCGATATCCGAACACCGGACAGCCCGACAGATAAGGACGAGATGAGGCGGACTGATACTCACTTCATTCGCTCCTGCTCCTACTCGAAGAGCTATAAAAGCTCTTCCACCACTACCTTCGCCTTCTGCTCGTAACGCCGCCGATGATGCGGCTGCGTTCGTCGATGTTGAGCGATTATAATACACTTTGATCTCGCTTGCAAGACTCATCCTAAAACTCCGTCTTGTGCTTCGTAAACGATCTGCCAGTGCTGCACGAAGAGGGTCGATCTGATGTCGCCGCAAAGGCAGAGGATGGGTCAGGGAGATATGCAAGGACGATAAGAGGGAATGGATCTTATGACTTGGTACTTCTTCCTGAAAGACCGATAGCACGTCTTCGAGAACAGTACGAAAACCAGAAGGTATTTTCACTGTATTGCATCGAGTCCAGGCAGGTTCGTCAGTCCAAAAGTCCAGCCCTGAACCATACAACGGAATGTAGAGAAGATAGAAACAAGTTGGAGCTTTCTCTGACGTAGACTTACACGAGAGATACAGATGAGCATTGTATTCGCCATCCACGTACGGTCGCGTACGTCTTCTGCCTTGATGTTTGGACGGATCGTCTTTCGGTCCTACGATCGAGCCTCGACTTAGCCGCCTTTGATGAATGCGCTGATATGCAAGTTGATGATGAAAGGTGATGGAAGATGTGCTCACTTACCTGTATCAAAGGTCTCTGGGAGAGAGGGCAATTTCTTCTGCCTGGAGCAGTAACGTATCGAACCAATCATTCACATGCCTGCTCAAGACGACAGATCACCGGCTTACCTCTTTGCGGTGGGCAGAGCTTTCGACTCATTCTCCCGTTTCGAGTTTCTTCGTCTTGCGGAACCGCCAGTTGCATCTTCTGAGGAGGAGGAAGAGTTGTAGTCTACCAGAGGCATCCGGGGGAGTGAGTCACCTGTGAATGTAAGTAAGTAAGCAAAAAGCAGGAGGATGATGATCCGGATGATCGTCATCAAAAGCTCGGTTATCTCGTTCCAGTTGACCGAGATTAACAGAAATTTCGAAATGACTGAAGAATCCGAAGTCGACTTCATCAATCGTCCTAATAAACATTCGACAAGAGTTGAACTACACGAATAGCACTCGATCTCATCAAGCCACGTCGAGCAGGCCGATTCACGAGCGTATTCGATCCAAATCGAGATGTACTGGTATATCTCATTCCTGCGTCCTCCGCCCGTATCCGTCCCCTCAACATCCAAAGAGATCATCATCACTCCTCAAGTAGCCAACGACTTACGAACAGAGTATGTATTGCATCTCATCGCATAATCAGTCAAAGCTTTCCCGCTCTACGTATCAGTACTATATTGTGTTACAATCACGAACGTTTGCTGATACAAATACACATATGTTAGACTGCGGTACGAGCCCACATCGATTTGTTACACATGGCAACGCACCTCCCCTCCCTCATCTTGCACGACCCCTCCTCAAGAACTGACAACCTTCATTCCTCCTCAAAGCACGTACAAACCGATAGCTATCCCCTTACCACCCAATGTCCAAATAGGCGAATCATGGAGACTTGGGCTGTTCTCGCCTTCAACTCCTTCTTCGGCATCAACTTCGACTTCTAGCAAAGGGAAGGGGAAGCGAAGAGCGGATGTGACTGGACCTTCGTCCGGTCTTTTACAGCTCTGCGAAGACTCAGTGGATGTTCTGGGCGTATGGAGCGAGGGTATACAGATTGTACGGCCTGAAGGACCATCATCAGGTGTGATCAAAGGCGTCAATGGGAGATCTCACGGTACTGGTACGAAGGGGAAGGGCGTTGACAATGGTAACGATCAGAGCGGCGTGAAAGGGAAAGGGAAAGGCAAAGGCAAGGAGAAGGAGAAAGATGATGGACCGAAACAAGGTAGAATAACACGACAGTTCATCCTGCCCTCATCCTTGAACGGAGAAGAGAAGGCAGATGAAGCGGGAGAGGAAGAAGGTCCATGGAGGATGCTCAGAATCATCGAACAGACGAGTTTCGATCTAGATAAAGTGAGTTGTGTTGAGTAGAACATCCCAATTCTGAGGTTCCTGGTATGGACGGTGAGAGCTCATGGTATTGTATTGGATTGATGCTCGCCAGAAAATATGGGATTCGGGATTAGCGCTTTCTGCGTGGTTCTGGAAATACCTTGCGCCGACCTCGGATGCCTCGCATACACATCCTCATGAAATAGCAAGGGAAGTGCTGGATATCTTGCGTCATACAGGAGAAGGCGATTTGGATGTGCTTGAGATTGGTATGTCAATGCTGCATCCTAGCATCTTCGACCTGAGTCTATGCTGGATTTAAGGACAGGGCTGACAAACGATATGACACTCTGACACTCATCACAGGAAGCGGGACAGGTTTAGTTTCGATAGCACTTGCTTTAGCCCTACAGAGACAACACACTGTTCCTCTTTCGACTCCGGTTCCGGAGAAGGATCGGAAGCAGAAGCGAAGACGCAGAATAGTAGCCACCGATCTAGGTAAGCTCACCTAATCTCTCATCGGAAATAAGTGATGGTAGCTGAATCATCAATGATCATGTACCAATACGCCGTTCTGCAGATACGGCTATACCCCTGATGGACGAGAACCTATCTTACAACTCCCTCAACCCCGGCCCTACATCTCAGCTAGATAACTCCTCTACTGCCAATGGCGGTGACGAAAGCGGGAATGACGTGCAGGTTGAAGCTAAAGTATTGGATTGGGATCAACCTCTACCTGAATGGGTATCTTCGTCCTGGCCCCAGCTCGTCGTGTGAGTCGACGTCGTCCCTGTCCTGTCTGTCATCGGGTCGTCTCAGTTTATGTCATATCATCTCAACGCGTGTCGAAATCTCTACCTTTCTGTAGAGCTCATCAGTCAATAACCGGCTTGTCAGATACTAACCTCGACTAAATTATCCAATAATAGCGCAGCAGACGTCACTTATAACACCTCAGCCTTTCCCTCCTTATTGCGCACCCTTACTTCCTTACTCTCACCTCGACCTCCTCCTAGTACACGAGCCGAGCAAAATGTGAAGCTGCAAGAAAACATGGATCTCGACAGGCCATCCACGACACCGAAGTCACCACTCCTAATTCTGGCTTACAAACAGCGTGATCCCGCCGAGAGGGAATTATGGGGTATGTTATCCTCCAACGGGATAGAGATGACTATGATAGACAAGATCCAAGGAGCTACGGATGAAGGTGAGACTGAACTTTGGGTTGGGCAAATGAAGGTGGCATAAGATGGTTTGACGATTTTCACACGAAGTTCAAGGATCAAGAAACAAGGTGAATACTGTGCGATGCATCAGATGATATACATGCATACAACTTATATTTATACTTATATCCGACGGATTGGTCGGTCTGACTGCTTCTGCTCGTATAGACTGAAGTACGTGATGACACTTCTTCCCACAATGCTATGTACGTAAAAAAGCCTACAAGTATGAGTAATGACAGTACTCTGTCAATGTCCAAATCATGAGATGGGCGAAGAGTGAAAAACGAACACGGAAGAAGAGCATTGGGCTACGATTCATCCCATCGAAGTTCATCCACTAACACGCCGCCTATACCTATTCCATTCCCATTGATATGTATTCCTTTGCTGAAATGGTGATTGTGACTGTGATTATGATTGTTGTCATCTTCGTTCTCGTTCAGATCAATCACACCCAGTTGTTTATGATGGTGTTGTTGGTTCTGATTTTGTTGTTGTTGTTGTTGATTTGGATCATACTTCAGACGCAGTATACCGCTATGTACTAGATAATCAAAGATCTTGCCTGATTTATTGACGTCGATCTTCAGCATCCTTCTTGCGTCTCTGCGTTTGAGTAAGCCATGCCGACGTTCGTTCTCTCGGATGTATAGCTCTTTGATCGTCAGGTAAGGTTTAGGTAATACCCTCAAAGAAGAACAGAGGGATTGTTCTTCCACACTCAACAAGTCGAGAGAAGCTGCGTTCGCCAGATTGAGAGGTGCAGCTAAGTGGCAAAAGCCAGCATTGGTCAATAACAACTCCACTTGCAATGTTATCGAATCCCGCAGATGGATGTCGAAGAGAGCTACTACACGGACAAAGGACTCACGAGGTTTCCTGCCCACATTTATGGGAACCACCCTGGGTGTAGGTTCGCGACTCTTCGGATCCCCAGGAGGCGGCGTGCCCATCCCACCATGCAAAAATCTATGTTGTCCCGCATTGATACGGGCGCCAGAGACGGGTATATCAGGTCGATCGCGTTGTACTATCGGTCGATATCCAGCCTGACATCATGGATTCACCGTATAAGCTGATTCTGCTTTTCAGTCAATGAGGTGAAGCGAGAGCAGCTCACCCTGGCCGCTTTGGCAATATCATATGCCTCAGCTTCAGCATTTGTAGTTATGCCCATACGTCGATATTCTTGCAACTCCGCTATCCTCTTCCGCAGATTTTGCTCATCTGCAGTAATAAATTCGAATTAGCTATTTTCGCATTCTTGGTTATACAGTGAGTCATATACTGTATATTGTCATAGCACCCGGTACTCACATATCAAACCCTCGATGAACACCTCGAAATCCTGAGCCGTCTGCAGCTTCGCAAACACTTTATAACGCTGAATCAACTCTCTCTCCTCTTTCGGTCGTTTACGTTCGGCAGCTTGGATCTGGCGGAACAAAGGTGTCAGCGTAAATTCCTTCGCAGCTGGCGAGCGACAATGTGTCTCGGTTCTAGCGTCGCGAGATATGATGACACAGAATCAGGGAGATAGGGTGAAGCTTGTCTGTCTCCTGGACTCACTTTCTTATGTTCCGTCAGAGCTCGATCGAACAGTAGCTCTTTCACATCCATCCTCTTATCCAACTTAGAAAAGTAGATATCCAGCATGGCCAACTTCACTTCCAGTTCGTCTTCATCCTCTATCTCAGGTAAAGGTGGACCGGTCGCTTTGCTTTTGCCTTTATTCTTCTTAGACGTTTCCTTTTCTTTGGCAGGGCTTGACGTAGATGGGCCGGCGGCGTTGTCTTCCGCTTCCGCTTTGACACCGTCCACTATAATCTGATCTGCATCCTCGTCTCCATTCTGTTCTTTCTTGGCCTCATCATCTTCCCCTGCTCCCTCCTCGTCATCCTCGTCCTCGTCTTCCGGAGGCTTAGTGACCTGAGCCTCAGGTTGTGCATCTCCTCCGTATTTCCACACTAAAGCGAACTCCATGTCTTTCACGGCCATCTCAGCATCATTGTCTACTTCATGCTCAAATTCCAGTCGACCAGGCATGAACCCAGCTACTTCGTGGTTGGTTGGTGCGGATACAAGGGGTGCGGCATTGGGTGGTGGTAAGGCTGTATCCACGGAGTTAGCTATAGCGACGAGTTAGATAGGAAGATCTTTTGATTATTCACCATGAGGTTTACGCATCTCTTCTATCCTAGCTTTCTTCCTGACTTGGAGCTCATCGGGGTCGACGTCAAAGATTACATCCATCGGCTATCGAGATTTATCAATACACTGTTCTTTTACCGCAGCGTCTCAAAGCTAAAGCTGTCCAGACTTACAGGCATGAAAGGTCTCCTCCTTTTCCTGTCCTCTTCTCGATCAATTTGCGCATCTTTATCGCGTCCTGCCTCCGATTTCACGACGTCCTTGACCTCGACTTTGACATCTTTCCCATCTTCTCCTACACCGAGATAAGTCTCCAAGTAATGTTTCTCACATTCCTCCTTCGTCCTCGTTCCCACATGTTGAGCGACTTCCAGCCAATTTCCCAGACCGTTCGATATCAGCCCCGAGACTAATAAGAGCTCTTCGTCCGCCCCCCAATCAGGTGAAAAGATCGGCTGAGAGTGTTGTTCCTGTAAGATACGTTTTGGCTTAGCCCTGCTAACCGAGTCTACCTGTGAAAGGAGCCAGAGACGGTAAGAGATACGTACAACCACTTTGTAATCATGCCATGCCTTGTGCCGCAGCCCTTCTTTCCCTTCGCAAAAGCATTGTGGACACAAGTCGACTTCTTCGCATTCTTTCATTGCGCATTTTATCCGAACCGTATGCGTTATATCGATGTGGCCTATGGGTGGGCTAGGTCAGCGATTGACCATGTAAATATAATGGGGAGATTCCATGGTCGCCCGCAACGGGATAACATGACATGGTCTCTCAGTCATAGAATATAGCTCTGCTCAACTCACAGAAGTCACAAGTATACTTGATGCCCGGCTCGGTCGCTTGAATGCAAGTCCAAAAATCAGCCTGCTTGATTCCTGATAACGAGACAGAAATGAGCAGGCTGCTTACCAGGTCGTTCGTCCGAAGCCGCATCGCTCTTAACCCGCCTCTGAGTCACGGTCATACTGACGTGTTGTCGTTTGTCAAATTGATCGCGTGAGGGCTATGAGTGGGGTTGAGTGGGGGAGTATTGGGAGTATTGTGAGGGGAGGAGTGTATCCAGCTATGCACCTCCTCCCGGGATACTACACTGTCGATCTCTTATGCTATCCTTCGTAATTTAGGCAGAACGAGTAAGCTTCTTGATATTATTGTGCTTGTTGCAATGCGAAACCGATGTGTTGACCGGAAGTGGAGGTTCTTGTTCTTTTGATGAAAGCGGAATTACGGGCAGATCGTTATTACTATTTCGTCGTTATGGCTCTGATGGCGCCGAAGTGATGTGCAATGCACTGAAAGCTCTATACGGCTGCTTCCTCGGCAGTGTGCGGGTTCGCGATTAGTCGAAGACGATGAAGGATTGACGTATTATGGCTGATTTGTTTTTCTCGAAATGGCAAATGTCAATACCGGACACGAAAACGATAACGGCTACCTGTCGCGACTTTCAGGGCTGTAACATTACCAGCAAAACAGCGGCGAACTCCCATGCGACGATTCTCCTCTTTTCCTATCTCACGAATGTGCGGGCTCTCTCATTGAGTCGCTGAGGGAGGAGGTATGGCCAGTCGCGCGCCGTTGTCGAGTGCGTTGTTGGTTCGTGCTTCGCGCAGGTAAGCTTGAAGTATATGATGATGATGATGCTGCCAAGTGATCGTGTAGTAGCGATGATAGATAATCTTCAGGGTAAAATTAAACGCTCTTACGGTGACAGAACAAAGGATGAGTAGATGGATGACGGAGATATATCCTCAAAGCCGAATGTGGCATTCCTTACTGTATCTCGGAATGGTGCCGAACGGTGTCGGACCGGTTTAACACCTGAAACCTCCACATCATTCACCGTACGAGTAAGCACGGAGTTTAGTTGTTATACCATGGTGCTATCGGCGCAATAATCACAGTAGTCCTCGGTATCATCCAATAAATGTATATTTACATCGACTTGAAATCCCCCGTCATTCAGGAGGAGCATGAACAAGGTCCCATCGATATCTGTTTTACAGCGAGCCTTTACAAACAGTATCAGCAGCATGTCAATCAAGACATACGACACAATCATAATCGGCGCGGGATGGTCCGGCTCGGTCGCTGCTAAACAGCTGACCGCCAAGGGACACTCAGTCTTAGTCCTCGAAGCTCGAGATAGGATCGGTGGTCGAGCGCGAACATACGTCAATGGGAACGATAAAGTTGATCTGGGATGCAGTTGGATTCACGGTTACAAAGAGGGAAACCCCGCTCGAGGTATTGCCAAGGAGCTTGGGGTCGATGCGCATCTACCTAAATCTTTCGAAGGTGTGATATACGGTCCGGAAGGTGGGCATCATCCCCCTGTAGCTCATTCTCGTCGAAATCAACCTAAGAGTCTTTGTGTCGCTGACGTCTACTTCGAATCTAATTCATGATTCTTTATAAGGCCCCCTTTCATCGGAACAGGCCGCTTCTCTTCGATCCTCCCTCTCTTCCGCTCAAGCAGCTTTCAAGCTCCCTCATCCCGCCCCACCTTCTTCCGCCTCTCTCGCTTCTGCCCTCTTTGCCGACTCTTCCCCCTTATTCAAATCATCCGCCACCCCTTCATCCGACGCAGCCAATACAAACGTATCCTCCACTTCGCCTGCCAATCCCTCTGAAGGCGCTCCCTCCTCCAAAGCGGGGTACGACAAGGCCTTAGCTGAGGGTCTCGCTAGGACGCTGGAAGTTCCTCTTGGGTTGAAGCTGGAGAAGGCGTCCCTCAAATGGGCAGGATGGGAAAGTACCACATCTTTCGCTGGATCAGACGCCGCCCCAGATGGAGGATACCAAGATCTAGTCAAGAAAGTGCTTGACTCTTCTAGGGCCGAAGTGAAGCTATCCCAGAAAGTTACTGGTATCAAGCAGTCCGAAGATGGTGCAACGATCAAAGTCGTTACTTCGCAGGGCGAATTCGAAGGTAAAACGATTATATCTACCATTCCTCTGGGTGTACTCAAGACCCTTCCCGAGGGCTTCTTCCAGCCTGCCCTTCCCCCGAAATTCACAGAGACTATTGCCGGCACACACGTCGGCATACTCGAGAAATTACTCTTGCAATATGACGAGGCATGGTGGCCCAACGCATCAACTACCGGCTCATACACCTTCTTACCCATTGGTCCCACCCCTACCGAGAACTCCAGTATCGAAGAGATTTTCAACGGATCATCATTGATCACTGCCAATTTCAATGCTCCGTCCCTCCCTAATCCTTCGCCGACTTTGTTGACTTACTTATCGGAGACTCCAGCTAAGCTCCTTCTGGTGAAACCGAAAGAAGAGGTGCTCAAGGGATTCCATCAATTCCTAGTCAAGAGGCTGGGAGTGAAAGCGAACGGAGGGGAAAACAGAGTAGTATCTGAACCAAAGGCGGGGGAATTGACTGATTGGTTGAAAGATGAATATTCTTATGGGGCTACTACGACCCCCTCGATCGTCAGTCAAGGGGACGAGCGGAGTCCGATGGATTTCAAGGAACTGGGAAGACCCGTCTGGAATGGCAAGTTGGGTTTCGCAGGTGAACATACGGAGATGGAGCATCGGGGAAGTGTAGCGGGTGCTGTGGTCAGTGGGTTAAGGGAGGCGGAACGGGTGAATAGATTGTTGAATCTGCTCAAGGAGTAATGCAATCTGACGCTTAGTCAAAGTCATAGTCGTAGATTAACCATTAGATAAGAAGATATGAGCCAAGGCAAGGCATGCAGAGCAGATTGAGCTCGCTGAATACTAGATTCGATCCTGCTGGGCTGATGAAAATTGATCCACGTTGAAACGTATTCTGTTCACTTAGTTCAGTTCCATCAGACCATCATCAGACCATCGTGTAGGCTGTCAGATCTGCAACAGCAGCGTTCTCGCGAATAAGGGAGAAAGCAGTATGCATGCGACCGATGGGAACCTGATCCGACCTGTTCAAGCGACTACTATACTCGGTGATCTCCTTGAAGAAGGGTTCCACGCTTAAGCAGCAATGGTGACCTCGACTTCGACTCCGGGTTCAAGGGAGATGGAGGTCTAGGGGAGGGAGGAAATCAGCATGAGACTTCATGTCTGATGACAGTAGGCGAAAATGGGAAAAACTGAAACGCGACTCACGATTTGTTTGACGACGTCAGCGGAGGAGTTGAGGTCGATCAATCTTTTATGGATCCGCATCTCGTATCGGTCCCAAGTCTTGGAACCTTCACCACAGGGGCTGTGGAGTAGAAAGGAGGACTCGTCAGCTGGAATTTCCAGGCGGGACTATATGATGACGGGTGACTAAGGAGCGATTGACTACACTCACGATTTTCGGGTGGTGTGCTTCAAGACCTTGGTAGGAAGTCTGACGGGGCCCTTGACTTTGAGGTCTCTGTCCTTGGCTCGGTTAACGAGGTCGGTGGAGACTGTGAGAGCGTTGTGGGCGATAGTCAGCATAATGAAGTTGTCATGTCTGTCATCTCATTCTGAGGCTCCGTTTCGTTGTCTGCCCTGTCCTCGTCCGTTTCATGCGTGGTAGTGCGCCTCTTTGGCGATCATCTTGCCACGCCTGGTATGAGACCTCATCCCAGTGACTCGCCCCTTCACTTTTCCCTACACTTTTCCGATTGTCCATCTTCGCTCACTCCGCCCGAGATCCAACGCGAACAAAAAAGAGCCACTCACACTTCTCCAAAGGCTTGACATTTCTAGAAGTCAAGGTGATTCGGATCTTGTGGATCTTAGCGGCGGAAGCACCACCGGTCTTTTCGAGATCGTCCTTGTATTCGGCCATTTTGTTTGTTTTGTCGATGATTCGATGAGAGGGGTAAGACAGCGACTTGTCTACGGTAAGGATTGGGGGGTATGTAGATAGCGGTGACTGCTTGAGGAGAAGGAACAAGTTCAACAATAACAAAAGCCGGAATATCGTTTTCAACCCTTTGCGCGATACGATTCCTCGAGTGAGTGAAGGTGTCGAGGTGAGTGAATTTTCGATAAATCGGGAATATGCGGTATTTTCTTCTTCAACAACTGCAAGCAAGCGAGCGATTCCTTTGTGGCGCTTCGAAAGAACTGTTCAGCTCCCACGTGAGTCGCAGTGCATTTTGCTTACGTAAGAAAAGGACATTCGAGATTTTCTGAAATGTTGATGAGATCCATTGTTGAGACAAGGTGCGTTATCGAGACTGCTACCTATCCTATAATCCAAGCTGAAGGCGAGACAAGTACCAAGAACAGCTATTCACACGAAACAAAAGGAAGCAAGGGCGGAACAACGAGTCAAGATGGTCAGATTGATAACGCATAACATGTTAGCGTGCCACGTTAGTGAGTCATCGTCCAGCTTGATCTGACTCGACTTATTGTCTAAACTACTCCGGCACGGCGAAGAGGTCACTGATCTCTTGAATCCATGTTCATCTGCTGCCCCACCTTACTCAATCTTCCCCGTTCTACCCTTGTCCGGTCGAATATTTTCTCAAACCGACAGAGAACTGCACGAAAGACAACTTCCCACTCTCATTCTCCGAAGTAGAACTTGTCATCCGACCGACCGAGGAAAACTTGGATTTTTTACGGAGATTCTTACCGAAGTTGGACTGGACGGCTTTGGTAGATACAGCTCGATCTGTGAGTGAGGGTCGACTCTAATGGCTGAATCAGTCTTCATCATTCTTATCGTCTTTACCATCTTCAACCTCTTTAATTTCTCATGAATGGTGAATTGAAGCAGATCAAGAGGTTAAAACAAGGCTTCTCTTCGATATCTCTCACTTTACCTCGCTACCTGCCTGCCCCATAAACGAAGTCAGCTGACTATCTCAATATACTGTCATGTCATTTCAAATAATACAGCTTGGAGACGAGAGTTTACCTGAACAAATGCCCGAGCCGTCTTCGTGGACCGACGAACAGTTGAAAGCATTACATCATGTTCTCATGGAAGTGAGTTGAGTCTCGACCCAGCTCTGAATTTTGCCTACGGAAACGCAAACGCAAATTTGAATTTGCTTGAGAGAGCCTTTGTTGATCCTTCTTCCGTTGATTTCGCAGATGCACGTGGAAGAAGGTAATATGACTTGCAGAGGGTGCGGACATGTTTATCCGATCTCGAACGGGATACCGAATATGCTATTGGCGGAGCATGAAGTTGGGCGATGAGGCGGAGATCGATGAGTCGGTATTTGGTATTTCGAGTTGAGAGAGGTTCAGGTTCAGGCATAACCAAGTTCATTTCATCTAATATGATATTTGTTGTACACATGATTTAGAGTTTACTTTAGTTTTGATTTTGATTCAACTGGTGCAAACATGCATTTATGATTGATGCGAAGTAGTCATAGCAATACAGATCATATGGCCAAACTAGGTCTCCCGCCAATCATCTCAGAACATTCGAACCGTGCATTATTGATATCCGTTGTTAAATTGTAATCATGGCACAGCGCAGATGAAGATGCCACATCTTATCTCCACCCGTTCCCTCCTCCTCCGCCGAAACCCTGTGAGGGATATCCTTGAGGCAGTGGCGCACGACCTGAGTTCTGTTGCTGCTGCTGTTGCTGAGGCGGAGGGGGTGGAGGTGCTCCGTAGCCACCTTGAGGAGGAAGACCATAGCCTTGAGGTGGTCCATGCCCATACCCTTGCCCTTGACCAATTGGCGGTTGCCCGTGCCCATATCCGCCATATCCATTCTGTCCCTGAGCTTGAGCTTGAGGTGGAAGCAGAGACGGAGGTGGTCCATTATATCCACCTTGATTAGACATCGCTCCTGATCCTGGTCCGCCGTATCCAGAGGTTGTTGGCGGTCCTCCATATCCTCCTCCTGCACCGAATCCACTTGGTCCCCCATTCCCACCTCCAGCCGCACCACCTCTTTGCCCTCTGTCATTCCCATACCTCCCTCCTCCGCCTCCGCCTCCTCCCCCATTTCCACCTCTTCGTCCGCCGCTATTATCGAACCGACCACTCTCCGGCACATTGTTCTGCCTCAGCATATCTCCTTGCGAAGGCAATGGCGCTCTATTTCTTCCGCCCGCAGCGTACCCGTCCAGTTGAGCAGGTGAGTTGATTCGCTGTGGCGCTTGTGCTTGTCCGTACCCAGATCCAGTTGCGCCGAATGGGGGTAGGGGCGTACTGGTAGTCGGCTGAGTATTGGACGTATAAGCTCCTAATCCAGGTAATCCATTTGCGCCTTGATTCATTCCTTGTCCATTGTTGCTACTCAGACCGTTGAAAGATGGATTGGCATTGACAGCAGCAACTAAATTCGATAAACCAGGTAAACTCGCTGAAGCCAAATTCGCTTTTTCGTCATTATCATGCTGAGTGTCCTTCTTCATACCTGCCCAACCATTCCCACTTTCCAGATCCATCTTGGAAAGCATGGCTTTTTCTTCGCCGAGATGCCACCTGTCGTTCTCGTGTCCGCCTGCAGGTCGCGCTCTCTGCCAGAATCGAGCGGTGAAATCTTTGGAACCTGAACACAAGAGATGACCAAGTGGATGATACGATAAGGAGAATACGGCGTCTTCGTGTGCTGATGCTAAGGAGGTGATAGGTTCGGACGGAGTGGGTGAGGTGAGGGAATAATGGTTGATCGTGCCTGCTGCGTCTCCGGAAGTGAAGAGAGAATGATGGATCGGATGCCATTGCAGACCTGTTGTTCATGTGTGTCAGCTATCCTGCCTCATAGATGGTCTTTGGACTGCTTTCGTCCTCACAATTGATTTCCTTCGTATGGCCCTTCATAGCATCTAGTTCTCTGAACGTCCGAATATCAAATAACCTGATGACTGCGTCTCCACCGGCGGTCGCGACAAGATGACCCTCGGGACTCCATACACAAGTGTTAATCGTCGATTTGTGAGAATGCCTACGGATTATCTGTAAGCAGACAGGATCTTGGATGTTGGAAGTACCTGATGGCCGAGACATCATTGTTGAAGGACTCACAGTGTACTCAGATCTTTGCCTGTCCTCGGGTCCCAAAATTTCACCAACATATCCTTACTTCCCGATACGATCAATCCCTTGGTAGGATGCCAATCGACACATCGTACGTCCCATCCGTGACCTGCGAACAGCTTTATCAATACTTTGCTTCTATAGGATAGCGATGTGGCAGTGAATCCGCAACCAAGACATACCTGATAAGACCTTTTCCTCGCGTGCTTCTCGATAACTCCAAATCTTGACCAGACCATCATCTCCACCACTCACAAACCTCTCGTCGTTGGGACTCCAGCTGACTCCATGACAAGCTTCTCTATGACCTTGAAACCCGTGAATATTCGTCAAGTGCGGAGTAAAATACTTGATCATTCCCAATTTATCCGTCGACACTAAAGCTTGACCGTTTTGCGAGTACGTGAATGAACGTATACTATCGTCGTGTACCTGTGTGATCGATTCGTAGTTGAAAGAATACCCATTCCATAAAGTAAATTGCCCTTTGTCGTTTCCTGTCAGCAACCGACGGGCGTCTGGCGTCCACTGTGAGCAAAGGAATGATCAACTTTTCGCACTCTATCTCCACACATATCTGACGAGCTGAATATAGCACCCCAGAGATATATTCACATCAGACTCACTTGTACAACCCTGGTAGGTGACCTCTCCTTGTTGATGGAAGTATGTACCCATTGATCACATATTGACGTTGAGGGATTCAACCGCAATGCTGCGGCAGGCAGTAACTGAGGAAGAGGGGTAACTCAGCTACCAGAACAATGACCTAACAATGTGTGCGAAGGCTCACGTTGACTATATCAGATGGGTTCGGATGTATAGGCGGTCTATACTCCTTGATACCTTTCATTTTGGTCAACTAACAGGTGCAAGCCATGAATTCAGCTCTTTTCGGTCTGAGCTTCAGTAGATTAGTGATCGGTGTGCACAACGTACCATTCGCCATTTGATGACACTACCTTGGTAATCCACCGTTCGCCTAGGCTTGATCTTCCTCTTCCTATCATCGCCGCCCTGGCGTGTGACCGCAGCCTGATAAGCAGCTTGCTCGTGAACTTCCTCATTATCCGGATGATTGGGTTCAAGGTATTTCGTGGGGAACCATGAATCTTGACCTCTTGTTCGGGATGGTCCGGCTACAGCGTTCGTAGACACCATCTTGTCGTGGGTCCTGTGTCAGACGATGCTCCGGTGATGAGGACGATGATGGTGTTGGTCTTCACTCGCAATGCTTGAGACAGATGCAAGGGCGAGATGTGAATTTGCATTAATGTCTGCGTCGGAGAATAGAGGTTCAAGTGCGTGCGCATAACGCCGTTAGCGTGAATGGGTGAATGAGTGCCACGTTGAAGTCATGCGTAGTCAAGTCATTCTATACAGTACATAAATATTGTCAATTCTTCATTTCTTCATCTTGACCAACATCAACAGCAACAACAGCATATAATCATCAAAGCACTGCTCAGTCATCGTCATATTCACTCTTACCACTCCCAGACTTGGCTATCCGCTGCATCATGACGACTGGACAATCTCACTAAGACGCATTTGAAGCATATTGCCAATCAATAAACCAATCAACTACACTGAACCGAATTCGTCGCTCCTTTTCCACTTACACAAATCATCAAAACATAAACATAAATAGAAATACACAAGCATCGTGCCTCCTCTATTTCTCCTCGTTAAAACAATAAACATCACGAGCACAGGTGCTGCTTCACACCCATAAGGACTCGACTTGACCTTCTCGGACAATAGGTCATACCGTCATTATTAGGGATCAGATTCATCAGCTATATCCAGGCATTCAACCAGAATCGGAGACAGGTCACTCAACATGGTATACGATCCTATACGAGACTGCGAAGTACCTTCACCATCAGTAGTCAAGGGTGACCCTTTCAAGTACCCAACGCCGCCGACAGGAGGTTACGATAGAGATAGGGACGACGCTTCTTCAAATGGCCGCCCTTCGCTGAGCCAACAACACTCACTTTCGTATTCACCTCCCCCCGGAGGATCAGCTGGACATGGACCTGGACCCAGTAGTCTGCGGGGTCTGTTGAATGACGGGCTGCCTCCAGAGAGTCGGAGAGGGAGTGAGCGGACAGCGAGTGTATCGTCCATACCTGAAGAAGGGGAAGACGGTGGATCGAGGACCCATATCAATCGATTATTAAACAATGCTTCAACTCAACCTATATCGAAAACCAATTCAAACTCATCTTTACCTCGATCATCACCCTCAAATCCATCTCCAGGCTCGCGACAACATATGCTAGATCCTAATGGATTCCTCACTCCTGCTACCCCTGCTTTAGCTTATCCCAGATCAAGGTCAACGACCTCAAGGTCACCTCTTCCCGGTATGAGCCCCCAGAAACCGACTGTTCCTCTACCGCATACCCAGACACCGATGCAGCCGCAGATGCAGATGTATCCTCATGGACAAGCGCCTTACCCTCATGGGCAAGTCCCGTATCCTTACGAGCACGGATACCCGGTCCAGTATGGTGAATCATCGCATCCGCAACCGCATAGGAGGGAGTCTTCCGGTCCCCCTCCAGGGCATGTTCACAGCCAACAACGACCTATGTTACCTCCCCAACAACCCATACATCCTCACGAGATGTACGCCTACGAACAACGCACACCTGGCGGTGGGGGATATCAACCTCTTCCGATGCGTTCGCCAAGCATATCGGTCTCTCCGAGAAGTCAGCACCAGACGTTGCCTTACACTTCTCGACCAGGATCAGCGTCGAGCGGCTCACACCCGTTCGGCTATCAACCCCATCCCCAAGCCCATTACTCCGAAGCCTCGCCTTCGACATCTACGAGGAGGTTATCGGAAGATCAAGCTCGACCAACGTCATCCAGCTCGGCTGGAGGAGCTGGTCGGCGATACACTGACTCGGCTATCGCAGGGGGCCCGACACCAGTCCGAAGATCAAGTCAAACCTCTGCAACAGGATACCCCGCTACTGCTCCACGACTCACACCGATACGATCCCCTTCACCGATCGCGCGTGGCACGCCGTACCAACCTAAGAGAATAAGTCAACCTGGAAGCATACAAAATCCGATTGAAGCCGATGAATTAGCATATTACAAAGACAAATCAGTCCAAAACAATCCACTGCGGAGGAAGAAGAGGACGCAAAAGCCAATGCCGTCTTGGTCTGGACCTTCATCTGGACCAAAGTCCTCTTCGTTCCCCACTGAAGAAAGCAATTCGTATTTCCCTCCGCAGGATCCGTCCGAGGACCGATATCATAGATCGCAGAGTTATGTGGACGATCGAGCTTCGATTGGCAGACCATCCGTGACTCCCACCCCAGGATCTGCATATGGTGGACATGGAGGCCAAGGGAATTATCCGCCAGCATTCGAAGAACCACCTACACCTAGCAATCGTGGTCAATTGCAAAGAGGCAGAAGACCGGTGGGAAATGGATATGATGGACAACCCCAGAATCACCTGAAGAGGCCAAGTGATAGAGACGAGGTTTACTATGGACAGGGCCATGACTTACAAAGGCGGAAAGTCAGCGAAACGCACTATGTTGGAAACAACGCAACTGTTGCGGATCATTGTAAGCGGATCCCTTTCCTCCAACTTTCCCAAAAGGAAATATATAGGCTGACAGGGACTTATGAGCGAAGACAATTCGCGGCCTGAAGTAGGAGTGGAAGGGCGAGAGTTCTCACCTATAATAGGACTGAAGAAGTTTAATAATTGGATAAAATCAGTCTTGATTGGTAAATTTGCGCATCGGCACCAAGGGAAGGTGTTGGATATAGGTTGTGGGAAAGGTGGAGATTTGAATAAGTGGAAACAAGCTAGGATCATGCTCTACGTTGGACTAGGTCAGTACCAATCACTTGCTCTGATAACGTTGCTTCACGACGATCTACGCTGATCTTGCGTACTTTTCCTCAGATATTGCTGAAACCTCGGTACAACAAGCTGCTGAGAGGTATCAGAGGATGCAAGGTCGTTTTGATGGTTTCTTCTTCGCTTATGATTGTTACTCTGTAAGTGATCTTTGCGGAGCTCATCCTCGATCGATCTGATCTGCCAGAAGAAGCATTTGAGCTTATAGAAATGGTGGTTATGCAGAAACCATTGGGCGATATCTTGCCAGAACAGCTTCAACAGAAAGACCTTTACGACAACGTCACCATGCAATTCTGCATGCATTATGCCTTTGAGTCGGTCTCGAAAGTCCGAATGATGATTGAGAACGTATCGCGGTATCTGCGCAAAGGCGGGGTGTTTATCGGTACTATTCCCAACGCCGAGTTATTACTGTAAGTGATCGTTTCGTGTCAACCTATCTTTCCCAAAACAAATGTCAAGTCGATGGACTGATTTGTATGCGTTATGCGATCTGTGTTGTTTGGGTAGGTCGAAGTTGAATGAATTGCCAGAGGACGACCCAGAGTTGAAATTTGGGAATTCGTGTTACTTTGTGCAATTCTCCGAACGGCGCCATAAAGGGATATACGGCCATCAGTATAGGTTCTTCCTTACGGATGCAGTAGAGGATGTACCTGAATACGTAGTAGACTGGGACAATTTCGTCAAGTGAGTTCAGTTATTCATACCTTCCTCCCTACACTCCCTCCCAACTCATTCAACGGATGGGTCATTGGGAATCAGTCTTCCAAAAGTTATTTCGCATTGCGACAGACAGCCAGACTAAGACTAATGCTGATTGTGGGTTTCATCAAATCAACTTAGCCTCGCAATGGAATATAAACTCCGGTTGGTCTACAAGAAACCATTCCATGATATCCTCCAAGAAGAGAAAGAGTCGCGCGATTTCGGACCTTTGCTAGGCAAGATGGGAGTGATCAATCATAATGGGGAGAGTGCCATGGATGAGGATCAATGGGAAGCTGCGAGTGAGTCTGAGTCTGGATTTGGGCTTGGGTCTGGATTGGAATTGGATCTCCATTCATTTGACACTATTCTGCATGATATGTCAAAACCTCTTTCCTCGTTTGATATCATACAAGTATTTGGCTGATCATTCACATCTTCTTCCACAGATCTATATATGGGCTTCGCATTTGAGAAGATATAACCCATCCAATCAGTATTAAGAGCCGAAGCGCCGAAGCATCTCATCGGATCTCGAAGGGTGTTCGCTGTTCAAATTCGTATATAACATACAATATATCACATATATCTATCTCAAGCAAATTATCATTGTTATTATCATTATCATATTTGTGTTCGAGTCCTACTTCGTCCTTGAATAGCAATGACGGCAGTAGCTCTGGAAGCTTCTGCGGAAAGAAGAATTACAGAGAGCAAGATCTCTCGAAGATGGGATGGAATACGGAATAACGCCTTGTGTGTATCTAGGCGCGGCGGTAGTATGGTAGTACGGAGGAAGGGTCCGTTGATCTGCAGATCTGCACAAAGATGAGGATGCATCATATCTGTATCTGTGAAAGACGAAATCCTCTGATTCTTCATGCATTGATCGAGCATCGCGCACGGTCTATGTATATGTCCTTTTTACATGATCACATCATATAAGATCGTACATCATACATCAATCCCGTCGTCATCATCTTCTGATCTATGACTGATTGATTGATTGCTCGAAGTCAGATCCACTCCATCCAATTTACAATTTTGAGTTGAGAAATCAATTATCACTCAGATCCCTCCTTTCCCAAACTTGTATAACGGTCTCTCCCAAAAACACAATCTCCGGCGTCACATTCTCCACTCTGAGATCTTGCATCTCGTACCATTTCTCGCCTTGTTCCTGCCTCTCCTTCCCTTCTTCATCCACCATTAACGACGTCGAGTGCTTGTTTCCCGCTCTAACATGGATTTTCCAGGTCAAGGAATTCTCATCGGATGCATCTCCAGCTTTTTTCTTCTTCGACGTGATTCCTGGCCCGGTGCCGCTCGTTTCCGTGGATGCTTTTGTCGTGTCCAGAGTAACGTTTGAGAGGAGGTCGTATTGCGTATGCATTGGATCAGTCGGTTTAGGGTCGACATCTATTCCACAATTCAACAGGTCAGAGGCAAGACAAATTCTGATGTATTGTAATAGCGAATCGATACGATCCGCAATCTCAGACCACAGGTTGGATAACTCAAAGGAAAAACGCATCTCCACTCACAATCAGTCACATCTACCCCTCGTAATGGGAAATTGACTATAGTCGGATTACGCTCGGACACGAAGTTGTTCTTTGTGAATCGCTTGATATGTAAGATCAGGTACGGGGGAAGTTTGGTCAGATGATGTCGTTTTAACGTTGGTCCGAATTCCTATATTCCGTCATTAGCAAAGTCGACAAGGCGCGATAGAAGAAGGTTTCTTGGATAAGGCTAAAACTCACCTGAGTCGTCTTTCCATCGAATTTAGCAAGTATAGTGGACAGCGGTACTTGCGGTATAATCTTCTTCTCGTTCACATCCGTGAACAATGGCGTAGCAGGTAAGTCTAGAGCCAGGAAAAGGAAGGGCGAAGATATGGTTTGTATATCTGCGGAAACACGAGTGATGATTGAGCGTCATAGCTCAAAGCCTCAGCCTTCTTCGAAATCAACAGACTTACCTCGTCCAATATCAAATACCGGTCGAGAGTATTCCTTATGAATGATAACCTGTTGAGTCTGAATTTGGACTTTTCCTTGGAACGATTTGTATATAATCGACGAATTGGATTTCTTGTTCCCACCCAGATCTCTATGGAGGGTGTTGATCAACCAACTGAGGAATTCTACCGGATCACCCGGCTCGGTAGTCTTGAATTTCCCATTACTCCTCTTGTTCACTTCCTGAAGAAACTCATGCGGGGATATTTGCGATTTGAACAGGTGGTTGTTCCATAATCTTTTCGTCAATGTCGATAATCTCCTTACTAATTCAGTCGGTTTGTTTTCGAGCCTCAACTCGGGCGTTGAAGGATCCAGGAAGAAATTCCGTATAGGCGGTATGTGAAGTAAAAGCTGAATAATGACATTGAGGTAATCATTGGATTTTATATTGTTGATTCCTATATATCCGGGACGATACGATTGGTTGTTCAGCGTGTACGCAATCTGAGAGCCGGAGGACAGTTTCTGGATGTCTTTGTTGGTATATCGCGGATTCAGGACATGAATTATATCGTTCAATGATGGATCCGAAACGAGGTATCCCTCCGGCAAGACGTAGAACTAGATATGCAGTAACGTCAGAATATCCTGTTTTCGTTGATGAAGCGGTGAGACGGTGTCAAAAGCTAGGTAGACCCTTGCGCTTACCTTCTCAGTGGACAAATTCAGCCATACTCTGTGATTATCGCCTACAGCATGACGGTACGCCCAACTGCCTCTACCTCTACCCTGAAAATACTTGCCGCATACTAGACAGGCGTACACGTTGATATTGCTGAGTGATTTCGAGCACAGTCTTTCGAAATCGAAATCTAGATTTTGTCGAGAGATCTGAAATCGGTACATCATAAATTTTTAGGAGAATCAGCATGTGGTCCGCACCGAGCAAAGCGATCACGGAGTACACAGGGCAGGAAGAATCGATGAGATCGAAGGCTCACCGTATCAAGATACATATCTCTATGACCTTCATCTTCCGCTTCGCCCTTTATGATACCTTGCTCCTCCTCATCTTCTCCGTCATCACTATCTTCTCTGGCGTTGGCATTGGCATTGGAGGTGGAAGCGACAGGTAAAGAAGGTGCGGAAGAAGCTACCGGTGCAGAAGACGAAGTACCGTTCGCATGTCCGTTAACCTGGTTTTGATCTTTGTTCGAAATTGATGGGGATGAAGGGGCAATTACTCCCTCCAGCGAATTTTCGAGCCGCTGTCGCTTAGCGGCCGGCGGTGAAGTAGGTGGAGAAGCCATGCTTTTAATGCACCTATGAATCGGGTTACAAGTCACCTACGAGAGGAGAGATCGTCAATAACGCTCAAAGAATGATTGATGCACATATGAGGAGGAGATGAGCTGACTTACAAGCTAAGGCTGAGCGAAGCCGCAAGCCGTAAGTCGTAGGGAAGACGCTTGATGCTTGATACCGCTTGCTGGCTGAAAGGAAGGAAGTTTGCGCGGGTAAAAGGACAAATCCGGCTCTCAAGCTGTACCAGAGTGGAAGTCGACTGGAGTAACCGATGATCCTGTGGAATACCAGTCGGTCGATCTAGTGCGCTGTTACGATTGCCTACGGAAATCTTTCGAAGGATATGCACGTCTGAGGTGAGATGGTGATCAACGTGTTTTGCTCTGATGATGATGTTAGATTGTTACTTGGTGTCTTCGTTCGGATTTGCGGTTGTCTTCCTCTTCTACCTTACGCTTGCGCCCTGACAGTCCAAGACCACGAGGCAGGACCCAGAAGATACTTACGTAACTGCATTCAACCTAATCGATCACAGACCACCTGCTTCTGGCTCCGTCACTGCAATTTGCCTATGCATAACTATCTTGTGCTGATTGTATGAGCTGACCAGCGTCAGCAGCTAAAGGAGCAATTTCTACAAATGGGGTCATACATGCGACATTACTCATCACGGAAATTACAAGGGCATCACCACGAGATTTAGCCCTGTTACCATGAACGATATTGCATTATGATAGGTATGATCAGCTACACGATCAAAGCCATTCCGGATAGATAGTATACAACCGACTCCTCTTCCGTGAAAATCTTCCTCTATGCATACAATTCCTCAAGACCGAATTGTGATAATCGTGTACCCAACTCAACTTGAGTCCCACAGAGATCAAAAAGTCTCATCATCCGCCAGATACTCCTTATAATCCCTCATCCTCCGGTCCAGCTCCGTCTTCAGATCCACCCACTGTGCTTTATACCTGATCAAACACTTTGTCCTTTTCGCCGTACCAGGCCGCGCTCCAGCAATTGTCAATAGCTTGACTGAGGTCGGTTTTTCTTTTTCCGGAGGCCCAAATACAAATTCTCCTTTCCATTCGTCGTTCTCATTCCGCCTTTGACCCCTCTTCAACGCCTCATCTAATCTACTTACAAACAACCTGAATTCCGTCTCTTCAAGCAAGGTCTGTATTTCTTGGTCTAACAGATCATATTTTGACGGAACAAATTCTTTCAAATCGTCAGGGGTAGTATTGAAGTTCGAATACGACATCACACTTAGTCTCGAGGATGGCCTGGACAGCCCAGGCCCAGCTCCTGCTCCACTTGGTGTAGGAGAAGTTATCCTGAAAGACGAAGGAGGAGCGCCCCTCGATCCACCCATACTGGTCCGCCCGACAGGAGCTGTACGGGTTGTAGACCCGCTTGAATAGGCCCGATTACCCATAGTGGGCGTATTGGATCCTCTTGATAATGAGGAGAACGTGGAAGAAAGGCGAGGACGAGGGGGTTCAGGTGTCTTGAGGCTCATTCTGGCTCTCTCGAGATGACTTTGATTGCGGTTGACCGATGAAGGTTCGGCAAGAAGTGTTCGGGAATGCGAGTTCGAGACCGTTAGCCCAGGTAGAGAGACTGCATCGTCCGCTGCTCGAGGAGGTGAGGCGTAGCCCGAGAATTTCGCAGTGGGGCTGGCGACTGGTATTCTGCTCAATCTACGGGACATCGTGGAAGTTACGGATGTATTGCTTGGTGTTGGACTGACGGACCTGGGAAGACCATTTGGTCGTCTCGGATGAATGGGAGTCTGAGTTTGAGTCTGAGTAGTTTCTGCTGGAACTTTAGGAGAGGAATTCCATCTAGGTCTATCTATCGTGGGGTTGCGAGCAGTGGTCGAGGAAGCAGTGGACAGCATTGAGGTTCTGCGACGCAGGGGAAGAGGTTTCATGGCTGCATCGGGAGAAAGGGTTGAGGTGGAAGTGCCCTTGACAGACGGAGACGTGTGAGTGCGAGGTAAAGATTGTCGAGGTGATCGGGTCGAGGTCGTAGATATGCCGGAGGAGACAGACGACGAATGGCTTCTGGCTGGATTATTGTCGTAGCTCAATCTGGTCCGAGAAGAGCCGTAGCTTGACGAAGTAGACTCGCGCGACTTGATTGTAGCTTGACCGAAATAGTCGCTCCTCGAATCGTTTGAGCTATACGGCGAAGCAATATCTGCCAACAACTCGATATCCTCGCCAGAGTCTAGATATTCCATTTCCGCTTGACGTTGAGATATTACTATGCGTGTCCTGGCGCTCAGCTGCTGAAGTTGTTTCTGCAAAGCCGCCCATCTCTGACTCATCTCGCTGAGCCTACAGCCACAACACCGTCAATATTGATTAAATTCACACAAATGTAACTTACCGTCTGAGCGATTCGCCATTCTTGATAGGTCGGTCAGATATGCTCTTATCCATCGTTTTTATGATTTTGTTGATGCTGGGCACGTACGTACTGCGGATTGGTCGCATCGTCAGCGCATACGATAGACCTGCGATATAGGCTGGAATTTCACTCACGACGTCATGGACTCGTGACCTTTTGTCAGCTTGCGCAAGTGCTCGATAGAAGGGTGATCGTCGAACTCGGCGTTGGAAGTCAGATCCGCCGACGGGTTCGTCATTCTCTTGAGATATGTCTATAATCAGCAGATAGAGTCAGCAGCCAGAAATGGATCGATACTGCTGGGTAGGCTAACTTGACACTCGACCAGACTCTTCTGCAATGGATCCATCATAGCTTCGGCTTGATCAGCGGTTCTGTTAGGAAAGCAAGCTCAGCTCGAGGTCGTGCCGCATCTCCGCTCAATCCTGACCTACGTCCTGAAACGTATCAGCCATCCATCCTCTTTCATTTCCTCCAATAACCATTTCTGCTGATCCTCGACTTTCTTCCAATCTTCCATGATCACCTCCAGTCCCTCCTGAAGCTCTTGGGTATGCGAGCCAGATTGGGCTGCTATGGACGATGATAAGGAAGTAATTTGAGGACGCAGCAGCAGAGTCGAGTCAGACAGCGAGGAAAGCAGGTTGTCTATGCGTGATGGTGCTGATTGAGCTGAGGATGTGGACGGAACAGATGAATGCCGTAGTTCCTGTATTTCTGCGTTGGGAATTAGCGGAGAGACAAGCCAAGATGGATTGAGTTTAGACTTACCATATATGCGATCTAGCAAGAGAGCGACTTCATGCGACAATGATCGCATTCTCTTCTCCACTGCTCTGTACACCGTAGCGATCAGTTACTGTTTGGAAAGAATTTGGAGGCCAAGCAGACTCACTTGTGCGGGCTGTCAACCCCGCCGTCGCTGACTTCGCTCGAGCTAGACTTCCGAGACTGCACACCGCTTGTGGGATTGTGTTCGGGATGTTCATTTTGATCTGCCAATCCACTTGATGGCGTATGATCCGATGAATCGTTGGTATCGTTCGTCATGATGTCTATATCGTTCTTCGGTAATGACTGTTGCAGGCTATCAACCTCGCCATCATTCAACGAGATATTCTGAGCTATCGAAGCCAACTCTTCGTCTGATGCCGTCGACATCTTGCAAGGTCCCGTACCCCTCCAGCTCGAAGACCGAGTTGTGTTCGACTGTATCTAGTATCGCAAGATCAAGAGGCTACTATGTCGTCATTGTCGTGTACTCATCGTTGGATGAAGAGTTTGCATGTAGGACAAAACAGATTAGAAGCATCTTGCGCTTTGTAGTGAAACGTCATGATTTACAATCAACGGACTTCTCCTGACCGGAGCCACGCGTCAAATGGTCGATCACTGCAAATTACTAATGCAATTAGAAACAGACAGAGACAATTTGTAATAGGATTAAGGAAGCGTTGAACAATGATTACAACCGTTAGACCGGTTCCTGAATAAGGGTAATTGATGCTGTCATTCTTAAAACGCGCCATTCGTACGGTGGGGGTGTGAGTGACAAACTATATATTTAACCTGACCAGTGCACTTCCGCTTGCGGCCATCATCCTGCTTACACCTACCTCATTCACATCCCATCCCATCCCATACCATACATACCTCGCATCCGACTCACCTCAATTAGTCATTCAAACGTATCGCTGCATTGCATACACACGCACACCTTGCAAGTGATCGCTCTATCATACTTGTATTCATAGCACAAATTCAAGTGAAGACGTTGACGACGACGACCCGATTGGTGAAACGCACACGCCGATTCTGAAATCTCGTCATAGCCGGTTGGCATCATTCCCACCGCTCACACTGCAATTGTAAAAGCCTCATTCAACGACTTTGCGTTCCTCTCTCTTCTTCTCACCGACCTTGACTTCCCCTTAGACATAGAGGCACACATACAAAATGTCGACGACCTGGACCAACATCCTCAACGACCTCAACAGGGATGTAGCAAGGGATCAGCCTAAAGACGTGATACAATGGGGTGCAGATTGGTTTCAATCCAAACTTCGACAAGAGGTAAGCATCTACGACTCCATCTTCTTCCTATCGCAATATCAAGACTCCAGCTCTCCCAGCTTTTTCAACGCGGCTACGCTGATGTATTCATGGTTGCGTTTATAGCGACAAGTATCCAAGACATCGGGTTCCGGTCCACAAGGTGGACGAAAGGGTGCACCCGGCTCAATAGGCTTCAACGCACCTGGCGTATCATCCGACTTGGATCCTCACGCCTTATCTCCCTTCTCAGAACAAGGTCCTGCCGACTCGCCCTTCGGCGCTGGCGGACCCAGAAGAGCAACCGTTCCTACAGGTTCCAACCCCCACCAACAACAACATCAACCTATCTTCAACCCTTCTTTCGGATCTCCCGGTGCTGGCGGACCAGGTGCAGATTCGTCTCCATTCAGCGAAGGCGTCTCATCTTTCCCTGCTTCAAGCGGTGCACCCACCTTCAATCACTCCCCCTTCGGCGCTATGAACACCACGACCAGCGAGGAAGCCAACGATGAACCGCCTATCCCGTCTTACGCCTTGGGCAGACGAACATCCGTATCAGCAGAATCCCTCGTGCCTACCAATCAACGGGGATTCGCTGCTTCCGGAGGATTGTTGGAAACTACAATGGAAGAGGAGGACGAATCCACACCCAACCCCAACTCTGTTGCAGGAGGAAACAATAACGCGATTCCATCTTTCCCAAAGACTGAGGAACAGCTTAACCGAATCAAACAAGCTATCAAGCCCAACTTCCTCTTCCGAAACCTCGATGAAGAACAAGAGGCAGATGTGCTGGCAGCTATGAAAGAAGTCAACATCTCCGCTGGTGAGATGATCATCGAACAAGGTGCTGCGGGAGACTACTTCTACGTGGTCGAAAGTGGAGAACTTGATATCTTCGTCAAGAAAGATGGTCAGGTCATCGATCCTGAGAAAGGCGACAGACCATTACTCGGTAAGAAGGTGGCAACCTGTAAAGAGGGTAGCTCGTTCGGTGAACTTGCTTTGATGCACAAGTAAGCACAACTGTTTTCAAGCCTTTCAATCTCACTCTTCAACAAAGAAGTCTTCACAAGGCTGACACGTTACTGGATGGTTGTAGTGCCCCGCGAGCAGCTTCCATCCTGTCCATCACTCCTTGTACGCTCTGGGCTTTGGACAGAGTATCTTTCCGAACCATTCTGCTTGATGTGAGTTTGATCTGCCCAACAGTCATCCTCAAGGCGAAAATTAGCTTATTGATGATCACTCTTTGCAAATAGCACACTTCAAGAAAGAGAAGATTGTATGAATCCTTCTTATCCGAGGTCCAGATCCTCCAGTCGCTCCAACCTCACGAACGAGCCAAGATTGCCGATGTCCTCGAATCGCGAACCTTCAACCAGGGCGAAGACGTGATCAAGCAAGGCGAAGCAGGAGACGAGTTCTTCTTGATCGAGAGTGGAAATGCCATCGCCATCAAACGGGGCGAAGACGGTCGAGAGAGCGTCGTCAAGAGATACAGTAAAGGAGATTACTTTGGAGGTGAGTCTCGCATATACCACATACAGCATGTCTTGATCAGAAGTCGACTCGGGAAAAGTAGGCTGATCATGCATAATACGCAATTTGTGATCCGCGATTCGCAGAACTTGCCCTTCTCAATAAACAGACTCGAGCAGCTACCGTCCGAGCCGAAGGTTCAGGAGGTGAACCTCTCCGAGTGGCCTTCTTGGGCGAACAAGCGTTCACCAGGCTCTTGGGTCCCGTTAAAGATATCATGGCGAGATCCGTCAATGAGATTTACGGTTTCTCTACTAGGTAAAGGTGGAGATAAAGAGTGAAGAGTGGCGAGTGAAGGATGAAAGGATGAAGAATGAGTAGAAGTAGTATAGCTCGACAATGAATGTCATAGTCCACTTTATTTTAGTTCAATTTAGTTTAGCTTAGTTCATATCGTTGCGTTTTATGGCATTTTTCAGCAAGGCATGAAATGAAATGAATCAGTCATCAGTAAGTATCAGTCCAGTCATGCAGTTTGTCTGTCATACATTGGCGGTCTTCGTTTCATCTTCATCTTATTCATCCTATGAATCGCTTTCATTCGCTCCTTGATTTCAGTAAGTACTGTACAACAACAATAAAAGACAGATCTGAGAGATCTTTGCTTGATTCGTGCTCTGCGTGCTCTGCGTGCTCTGCGTGCTCTGCGTGAACGATGACTAGGGAAAAAAATGCATGTGCATCACCTCATAATCATAGTAAGGCAAAACGCAGAGTAATTTTCCCTTTCCCTTTCCCTTTGCCCGAATGATGTGAAGGAATACGAGGAAGGTATATGTTTTGTACAATTCAAGAAGTATGCGATTATCAAGCTGTGTGTTATTCTGAGGGCGGAAAGTGTTTTTGTGCCTGGATGCAAGCAAGGTGGAATTCGATCGATCGGGGCCCTGTTCATTCGTTCATGCCAACAGAACCTTTGTCCCAGTACTATGTGGACATGCCAACAACTTGTGATTTGCTCGAGCATGGTGTCTTTGTCTTATTGTAGGTTTTCCGGTATATCAATCACTATTCGATAATTGCCCGTATTCATCAGCTCGTGTCGATCTGCTGTTGATAGCATTATCCTAGAAAGAAAAGGTTCAAACTCACTATGACCCATCCTCTCAACTTTAGTCCTAAGATATCTCTCTAGCTCTACGCCTTTAGCCGCACCAGCTCCAATTAGACCTACGCCGGCTCGCCTTTCTCGCCAATCATGGAATTCTTTCTCTTTCTCGTCTTCATCGTCAGTTCTATCTTCGTCAATGCCTTCCCCTTCATCGTGGTGGTGATGCTTGGGATGTTCATCCTGAGTCGGACATTGCCAATCCCTCGGAGTCATTCCTACCCTTTCCACGATCTTGATCCCCTCATTCTGAAGACCCACTACCTTTTCTGGATTATTCGTCAATAGCCTGATCCCACCTTGAGATAGTCCTAAATCCTTTAACATCTCAGCAGCTATATCGTATTTCCTCTCATCCGCTCCATGACCAAGTAACAAGTTCGCCGTTACTGTATCATTACCCAAATCTTGGAGGTTATACGCTCTAATTTTCTCCAGTAAGCCGATCCCCCGGCCTTCTTGTCGGAGGTAAATCACGACTCCTCGACCAGGCACGGATCGCGCATTCGGAGAAGTTGAGGGGGAAGATGATCTAGATGGGTCGGGCGTAGGTAAGATATCTTCAGCTGTCGAGTGTGACTGATGAGGATGAGGGTGGGCGTGTTGATGGAATTGTTGGGTAATTTGACTTTTGAGATGTTGTGGTAGAGCAATTTGTCGTAATGCTTCGTCTAGCTGTTCTCCACAATCGCATCGCATCGAACCTATCGTTTCGCCCGTATAGCATTCCGAATGAATTCGTACCAAAGGCTTGACGTCCTCTTCCACTTCTTCTACGCTCATTTCTACATCGTTCTGGTTCACAGCCGGACTTGGAATTGGATTTTGATTTGGATTTGGGTTAGACTCAGTTTGACCAGGTAGTAGTCTTCCCGTGTATGCGCCTCGGACTAGACGCTCCATCTCAGTCTCCCCTTCTCGCCATACAGCATCTAACGAGGCGCTCCGGATCTCCTTCCGTCCCTTCGGAGCGGCTTTCTTAGCTTTGGGATCCAGCTGTATCGGGTCGATGACTATAGCCAAGTGTTCTTTCGTATCCACAGAATTATGGTATAAATGCAAGAAAAGCTCGCCGTGCGGAGTAGGTATTCGGGTTCGTGCCATACATTTCACTCTTGGTCGTGGCGCCAAGGAGTTCGGAACGATCGATGGAGACGAATGCTTCGGATGGAAATAGTTGGAAGATGAAGACGGTGAGGCCGCTTGTAATGTCTGAGAAATCGGGGTGGGGTCTATCGACATCTTCCGCTTGGATCTGCTTATACTGGACAGTGTGTTCTGATCTTTCCCTATTGAACTTGATATTGATAATGGAGATGTGATCATTTTCGGACTTCTGGCTTGAGGTATCGGGATAGCGGAAGAAGAAGAGGAAGCTTGGTTCTGTTGAGCGGCAGCTTTCGCTCGTGACTCTGCCTCTAAGCGTAGTCGCTCGCTGCGTGGTGCTTGTGTTGATCGGACGGCAACTCTGGGTTGCAGATGAGACGAGGGAGAGGGAGATGAAGGTCGGGATTCGTCGCATGATGCATATGCTCCTGTACGCGCTGCGGTATAGGTTAGCTCGCTGGTTTACTCAGACGTTGAGAGCTGCAGACAGATAATAAGAGGAGAAGGACAGCATGATCACTCACGTCCATGTCCGAAATGATGTCGACTGATCTTCTCACTTCCAGCAATAACAGCGCTGATCATCAGAGCATCCATAGGACTGTCTCGTCTGGGTAAAGATTTCTTTCGTTGTCCTTGTTCTTGTCCTTGACCTTGGACCTGGGTTTGCGACGTTGATGCCGAAAGTGCAGATGAAGGCAACGGACCGAGAGTCGACGAATCAGAGGTTAGGAATGACAAGACATCGAGATCGCCCTGTGTAGGTGAGTGGTGCGATTGAGACATCGTGCGAGTGGAAGGCATATTTTGTTGATCCAATTCGACCCAAGTCAAGGCAATTCAAATTAGATAAAAGCAGCTGTTGAGTGAGGAATGACGATTTGAGAATGATTTTGTCGTCTGAACCAAGAATGAGGAATTGTCCGGTCGAAGCCGATCTGCGCTTTGATTGTTGGAGTCGAAGTTTGCAGAATTGAATTATAAGCTTTTCAGCCGTTACTTGTATTGCCTCTGTCGTACGCGATGCAGTACAGTCTTGCGTTCAGCTTGATCAGTGGATTTTCGGATGAATCCTGCTTGATGTTATTGTTGTCGTTGTGTCTATCACCGAGGTGATTGTGCTTCACTTCCCAGTCATTTGTCATGGTTATTGGTAATTTTCCTCGTCCTTGTTGTTCTGCTTACACAACCATAGCACCAATTCCGTGATCGTTTTTCCACCCCGCCGGAAGTAACCGATCAACCGATTCATCAGCATTACATAAGCACGAGATCACGGACATAATCCATTTTTCTCAAGTGGGGTGAGTAAATATAATAAAAGTGTTCTGCTGCACGTGGTGAGGTACGACGCTCAGCACCGGTTCCAGTCTCGGTAGCGAGATGATACCTCGATCTCGTTATTGAGGAAGTTGGAAAGCGATAAGATAGGAAACAAACTAAAAATAGAAGTACCGAAATCAACTAGAGATTCATAGGTAGCGAACATGTTAGCGATGATGTTCGTTGTACAGGAGCAAGGAGAAACACGAAACACAGCATGTCCATGAGGAAGATCCAATTCAAATTTCGGTACCGATAGTTGGGATTGAATGAAAACTTTGTTCGAAGTTGATCAAAATGTGAAAGGTATATAAAGATCGGCGCATGCAGGTCATAGCTGAACGGCTTCTTACCTTCATCAACAAATCACTCAACTGACATAAACAAACGCACAAGACTCGTCCACTATTGATTTATTGACCCAACTCATACTCTACCGCATAGATACAGCTTTACCAGTACACAGGCAATTATTCAAGCAATCATCATGTCTTCCGCATCGACTCAACCGGATTACACCACCATCTCCAACATCAACTTCACCGGTGGATTTCCAACTTCAGCTGATCTAGCTCCGTCAATCGTCTTTCTCATCCTGGTAAGTCAACTTTGTTCGACTCCTCTCAAGCCTGCTCATAACGTATACCGAGCTGATCACGTCTGTCATCCTCCATAGTACGCCTTAACGATACCTGTGTTGCTCTGGCGATGGTTCCGTAAATCCGACCGAACCACCATCCTGATCCGACCCACAGTCTTCCAAGCATGTAGAATAGGCATGCTCGTCATCCGAGCTTACATGTCCAAGAACACTTACGGAGAGGGTCTTTTGAGTGAGTCAGGCTCATACATACACTTCATTCTGCCAAAATCGGATTTTGTGCTGACTGTCATTTGTTTGGTTGTGCAGTCGCCGAGCTCGTACTTGTATCAATCGGTTTCCTATTCCTCATCGATCCCGTTTCTGAATTATGGAAGAATCAAGTCGCCTCTCACATGCCGAAACATGAACGACCAGGGTGGATTGTCCGTCTCACTTGGCTCATCAAAATCCTTATCTTGGTCGCTATCGCCACAGCCATCGCTGGATCCGTCCAGATCTCAAGCGCCATCGATGATCCCTCGAAATTAGACATGGTCAAGCACTTGAGACAAGCAAGTGTCGTTGTCTCTTTCGGTAAATCTCTTCTACCCCACTCCCTGACGATCTTGGATTTAACAAATCGCTGATGCTTGGAATACACTTTAGCGGCTGTGGTTGTGGTAGCTATCGCTGCTGCATTGACGCACTTCAGATACCCTCTCGATCACCGAGGTACGATCTACATCTTGACCGTCGCCGCGTGCTTGATCATCGTCTCGGTCTATCGAATGGTCCAGACTTTCTCCACGGACCCAAGTGCCCCTGTCAGATCTTTAGCTGCGTTTTGGGTATTACAGATGGTCTTCGAATTGTGAGTTTCTCTGCACAGCAATCGTACCATACACAATCGGGGACATCAGCTAATATTTGGTATTCCGTTCTATTAGCTTCGCATTCTGCTTGATCATCGGTATCTCCATCCCAACTTGGTTCCCTGGAGAGAAAGGTCGATTATCCCGAACCAATTCGGATGAAGAGATGGGGCGTATAACTCCTGCCCAACAAGTACAGGTCCAACAGAAATAAGCGGTCCTCAAACACTTGATCCACGCACCAGGAAGAGGCCGAACTCGAATGGTGCATATACATTCCCAATAGAGTCTCAGGATTGATTCGATCACATATACCAATAATAGACGAATTGAAATACCTCTTAGCCTGTTACATACCATATCACTGCAAGTAGAATAGATGTTTTATAGTTTCCTCATGTATCATGAATTATCATGACCTTTGCATGGGCTTATTGATGATCCTGATGATCCTTATAACTTACTGATCATCTCAAGTCTAATCGACTAAGTCTGATTTGACCTCTTGCTTGGTTGTTACATCCATTTCCTGTTTGTTACGTTCTTCCTCCCTTGCTCTCTCCCGGACTGCTTTCCGCTTTCGAGCCCGTAGATCGCGTTTCTTTTGTGCTAAATCACCTCTATCTCGAAGCTGTAGCTCCAATAACGGTTCAGTGGAAGTACTACTTCTCAAATGCCATCTGTTACGCTGTTTCTGTCCTTCCCCAGGCTTATCATTCTCTGCATTTCCAAGTGCAAATCCAATCACCCTTCCATTCGATCTGACTCGATCTTCACGAAGCTCATGCTCTTCCTCTCCTTCTCCCCCTCGCATATCTTCATGCTTATCGGCATCGGCATCGGCATCGGCATTTTGATCCTTGAGATCCTCGTTCTTCAGAAGCTGGAGCAGCGATCCCTTCTCGGGCTTACGACCCCTCTTCTTCCCCTTGGGTTTCTTCTTCTTCTTTCGTCCGTTGGACTGACCAGAAGTAAGACGAGGTTTGGCTGAGGGCGTTGTGGGCCTGGAGGTGGATCGTCGAGGTGCGGGCGTTTCGGTTCGTTCTTTTTGATGACTACGCCGCTGGACGGTGCGCTTGAGCCTGGTTCTGTCTTCATTGTCTATTGTCCATAAGGTAGGATCTGGGAAGGAATGATTGATGCGTTGAATACGACGTGGTGTTTATTTCATGAATCCTACATGAGCAAATAACTGCTTGAGAGACCAAGTCTGATGCGGACAATGATTTACAGCACACAGATTAAATATTGATGTCTCAAAGCTGATTATATTCCATGGCGCTTTGGTCGCTTTCTGCATTGATCGCCAGACAGAATCTTCAAACCGCAACGCCGGCATTGCACTAGACTTCACACGTTATATTGTACAATCATGCTGCTGATGCTGATGCCGATGCCGATGCCGATGCCGAGTGTCCTTTGTTTTGTCTCTCCCATACCATGTCAATGAGGAATGAAAGCAGAGTAGCTCAAGTGATCACCCGAAGTCGAGTTATCTGGACGAACCGGCGAAGTAGTCAAACTTGCCTCGCAGCAAGATGAGTATGGTTCGTCACATACCGGCCGAAAGAGATAAGAGGCGGGGTGACTTGACATGATATTCACGAGGAGACTCTGGACGCCTGATCATCGCCTCGAGCAGACTTGAAGTCCATGAGACTAGACCAGACTAGACCTCTGCTAAGCTCAGATCCGACAGACATGCATCTGCGTTTGAAAGTGAATTGTCATTGCGCCTTGGTGCTGCTGCGACTGCCTGGATGGTCCGGCCCGTCTACATAGGATTGAAAGTAACGTTACGAATAACGAATGATTCGTCATACCTTGGTTGTACCTGGTGAATATTACAAAATCAGGAACAGGTCTGTCTGTGGATGTTCTAAAAACAGACAAACAACATCCGAAAACGGTACTGCAGGAATGTAGGACTCATGAGTTCGTCATACCTTGACTGAGTTCTACAAATGCTACTGTATCCCCTCATGAAGACACCTTTGTAGTCTGTCTACCTACATGCGTTCAATCCGCTTAGCGTTCACTTGGCGCACATCATAGTGCATCCCCGCTTGGATATCGTTCCTTTGACCGGCCGACAAAGGTATCCGCCGAACCTCGACCAGCACAGCCGAGTTGCCCTTCTTCTCCCTCTTCAACAAGTTCTCATCACTCCAAATCTGGCGGACAAGACAATCATCGGTCATCGTGAATCAGTCTGATTATCTGTCTGGCAGTCGAATTGTCGTATTGATCAGGATGTCGGGAAATTACCAGAACCCCTCGACAACCGAAGATACCCGTACGACCGAAGCCGCAACAGCATCTCAAGATCAAGGAAATTCAGCAGCAGCAAGCGACCAAGCAACTACACCGAAACCCAACAAGTTGGATAAGGTCAAATCTGTCTTCAGCCTTGGACCGCCCATATCTACTACTCAAGGGCATGAGACATCGCAAGAGGAGAGCATACGGCGAAAATACGAGACCCTCAGTAATGAAAATCCCGAGGAATTGGAGCGGCGGGGTAGAGCGGCGATGATGATACAGAAGACCTATCGGGGTCATGTCGATAGACAGCGAGTCAAAGCCATGCGTCTGCAGAAAGACGCCAGATGGGATGATCTAGTCAAGCAAACGGGAGAAGCAGCCTACACGAAAGGTCAGTTGGACAACAAGAACGACGTTAAATCCAGGTGGCGCAGAGCTGTCCAAGCTGCTTCCAGATTAGAAAAAGGAGAAGGGGTTTATAATCCACCCAATCATCTGACTGAAGATATCCCGGCGGAAGAGTTATCGGAGAAAGTCAAGAAACAACGAAAAGCTACTTTCTGGGGAAGTTTATCGATACCCATAGGTAAAACTGCTGATACCGATGCGACATCTCGACCTGGACATGGACATGGACAAGGGAAAGGGGATGAAAGGGAGAGAGACGAGAATGAGGTATTGCCTTTCCATAGTAAAGCGTTGGAACAGCAACATTGGTTGGAGATGATAGATGGGAAACATCGGTATGGGAGTAACATGAAGTATTATTTTAGGAAATGGAAAGAGGATGAGACGACCTCGGATAATTTCTTCAGATGGTTAGATAGAGGACAAGGCAAAGATCTCGATCTGGAAGTATTGCCCCGCGAAAGACTGGAGAAAGAACGTATCACCTACCTGTCAGCTGAACAGCGGCTAAATTATCTAGTGAAAGTCGACAGAGATGGACTGCTTAGATGGGCTAGGAATAATGAACTGGTGGATACCGCAGCGGGGAAATGGAAAGACGCAGGAGATGGGAATGGGATTATACCTGAAGATGATCTCTCATGCGATGAAGGCGAAGAAGAAGGCGACCAACATCACTCGAAAGCAAATATGGAAGATGTCTATGCAAGTACATCAAGCACACCGTGGAAGCAGCGACAGCATCCGTCCGGGTCGAGCTCGACGGATAGCTTGTCGAGTGATAGTTATTCGGCAGAATCGGATCTGGACGATAATGAGGATACCCACTACGTAGGGTTGGATAAAGAGGAAGAGAAAGGATGGTTGGAAAGGAAGAAGAAGAGGTTGACACCTGGAGGAATGAGGAAAGAGCTTCTCCGCAAGACTGTTAGGTGAGGCGAACGCTTTTCTTTTCGAAGAACCAACAGATGAGGCAGAATATTATGACAAGCTGCTGCGAGGCGCTGACCAGTGATCGTCTTTCATACAGGCGGAATACCTGGATATACGTGAGCGATATGAAGCTCAACCTGTTCATAGGGATCAAGAAGAGCGGGACTTTTCAGCATTCATCATGCAAGTCAGAACGGGTCCACCCGATGTGTTACTGTGCTTGTGCAGCGGACCTGTAGCTCATATGGAAGATTTTGAGCTGACACACAGCGATGCAACGTAGTCTTGGCAGGCGGGAAAGTCACCTCGGCAGGCATCATCGTTGTCAAACATGGTTTAATCAAGTCGCTCAATCCGCTTAGTGGTCATTATCGATCCTCGATAGATGTGAGTGGGACCGTATACGCCCCAGCACACAATGAAAGTATAGCATCTCACCATAAGCTAAATTGATGTGGCTGTGCAATAGCATTTCAGGGCGTTCATTGGGCAATTGGAGGGTCGAGGTGTAGATTTGAGCCATGTTAAAATAGCTAAGAGCGTTCTTGTGAGTAGTGTGGTCATTTCACTGTCTGCGACATGTATTTGTTGCTTTGAGCTGATGCGATCTTCGTTATAGTCATTATGGGGGTGAGCCCAATCCCCATCTACACATCATTGAGCTTGTCGTCACTCTTGTTATCATTGAACGAGGCTAACATTGTGTTTATCTAGATTATCGAAATACTCCAGATTCACCAAACGCGAACAATCATTAATCACCCACGTGAAGAAGGCCTTGCATCTTTCCTCCGAACCAACGGAAGAAGAGAAGTCCGCGCAATTACAAGCGAATGCGGAGCGGGAAGAGAAAGAGCATCAAGAACGGATGAAGGATATACATGCTGCAGAACAGGAGAGCGGGTATGTGCAGAAGAATGAACATGGCCAGGATGACGAAGAGGAGGAAGAGGAAGTGAGGCGGTTGAGAAGGAGGGTTTTGTATGGCAAAGAGAAGGAGAGCGATATGTGAGTAATTCTGCATCATCCTGATTTTAGGAGCAAAAGCAGGAGAGTTCTGACTTATAAATTGTCTTGAATCGTTGATTGATCGATCATTGTAGCGAGAACAAAGAGCGGAAAGAAGATACGGAACGAGAAGTGAGACCGACGTAGTGCGAAGGATTCAAAGTATAGAATTTTGACCCTCGGGTCGGGTCCACATATGGACCGTCATGTCATGTTGTAAAAGCACAATCGTTGTCCTTTTGTTTCATTAGATCCACCCAACATATCCAGCACCATAATACCAATTCATACATACATAATTATACCTTCGGAGATGTAATCGCTTTTAACGGATCACATGATGATTACTAATCATTTTACTTCATACGAATGACCACTTTGCCTTTCGCGGGGCAGTCTACATTACTGTCCAGTACAGTGAGACAAGCGGGGAAAAGGCAAAAGAGTGATCAGACCCAATGACCCTCGAGGGCATCTTCAGGGAGATCCTGCTTATTCAACCCCAGCTCTTTCAACGACTCATCGATATCCACTTTCTCCACTTTAGCATCGTGGTCTAGATCATCTTCTACCTTCTCGCCGTTCTTACCTAGACTGTCGTGTAGCTCATGGGGCGAGGTGATAATCAACAATTCGGCGCCTTGGTAATCTAACAATGAGATTGGGTTGGCGGGGATGAATCGTCTTCCGCGGAATATGTCGAGGAGGTTCTTGGGGTACTATATCCAGCGAAATGTTCCAAGGTCCACAGGTCAGCATCTCTTCTCTTTCTCTTTCCATCTGGTCCTGGCTTTGAATATGGACAACAAAATCTAGGTTGGTGAAGGAGGATGAGAGGTGTTTCATTCACCTGCGCTCGCTTGTCTCTCGGTATTCCGGCAGCTCTGGGATTACCCCTACTCTCAGCATCGGGATCTTTGACCTGTAAGACCACTGCTCCCTTTTCTTCGATTCCCAGCTCTTTTTGGACGGTGCCAAAATCGTCGTGCGCCGGAGTGGTTATTTCGTATACCAGCAAAGACTTGTAATCCCTCTGCCTGTTGTGGTCCGGACTATCGGCCAGCTCGTCCCGCGGTGAATGGAATATGTAGTGGCCCCGAGCTGCTGGCCTGGCTGCAGCTTGATGGCGAGTGCCTGCATGAAAGTATCAAGTGAAACATAATCCGGATTCAATATCAGCTTCCTCTCTCGGTGAAAAGATGCGGCAGAAGCAAGGTACAGTAGAGACGAGGTGCAAGTGAGTGAGTGGACGGACACTGCACTTACCCCTCGTCTTGGTCTCGTAAGTATAAGCCCCGAAAGAATCTTTTAGACTACTCTTATCGTTACCGACCCCACCGACGAGTCCCCAAATAACCTGGTGTTTGGCCCCTGGATCAGGTAGCTTCTTCTTGCCTACTTCGATAATTCGGTGGTAGTGCGATTTAGAATGTGGACCGGATTGAGGGATCAAAAGGATATGGAATCTGAGCAGTGGTGAAACTATAAACATTTAGGGCTGTGACATAGAACCGCAGTTCGAGATCTGACATGATGCAGAATGGCTTAGAAGATAGCTCAGACTCACTTCGATATATCATCGAGAGATTCGGCTTCGTCAGTCTCGACCTTTGGACGGTACAGAAAATAGATGTGTCCTGATTCGAGTGTGCCTGTACCGACGGGTCAAGATTCAAGATGCTCCTATCAGCTTCTCGCTGGGCTTGAGCTCACATGCCGGATCTTTCGAACCGATTTGTGCAGTTTTGATCTCAGGATTAGATCTTCACATACCATGTCTGGGCTCATCATCGCCTGCTTGCGCACTTTGACCCTCCTTTTTCTCTTCTCTAGCTACTTCATCTTTCCTATCTTCAACAGTGTCCTCATGTACAGAAGTCGACGCTTTTGACGCTTTGGATTTGGCGCTTTCTTCGCTGAGTTCATCTTCGGCATCTTTCGCTGCTTGCTTGATCTCATCTTTGGTACCTAATTCACCCTGAGTATCTTCCTCTTTGCTTTGACTCTTGGAATCAGCCGTAGGTTCTCCCTGAACTGCAATCTCGAACTCTTGCTTCTCCGCCCTTTCCTGCTCTTTCTTCGCTTTCTTACTGGGTTTCTCGCCGTTGCCGGCACCAGACGAAGGAGGAGGAGATCGTTTTTCGCCTGCATGATTATCGACTTTCGGGTCGATACCCGCTGTGCCGTTCTTGGTGTTATCGCCTTGACTTCGAGTTGCCACCATGTTATTGACTGTTGGATCTCCTCCAGCGTAGTTATGTTGGGTGTGTACGAGCAGATGGAATGTACAAGCATAAACATAAATCGCACGAGGCTTTCCTATTGTACGTTACGGTACACATCTCATCTGTCCCGCCCGCCCGAATACCATCATGACGTTTTTCGTAATGTTCGCAGGATCATCGCCTATCGTCAATCTGGAGTCTCCGCATCGACCAGCAGCACGTGGTATTCACAAATCCTGTTGAGCCTTGCTTATGTCCATGTATGCTCTTTAGTAGACTGCTCAACAGCAATAAGACCCAACCGCCCAACTTGTCCTGATCGACCATGCACATAGGACGGACCTGGTATACATGGGACTGAAGAAGTCGAATTGTTGCACCTCGAAGCCGTAAGTTGCCACCCATTCAGATCGGATACAAGTTACCCTGTTCGGCAATCGTCCGCACGCGTGATTGCCACCGTACAAATCAAACGCTTTCGCACGTCAACTTATCATCCTTTCATCCTTATCACAACGCCATCTCGACAACTGATGACTTCGATCGAGTGCTGGATAGCCTCAGTCTATTGTAGCAGCCTCTGCCAAAGTATCACTTATACATCATCGACAAGCCAGTGTCACGCTTATTGGAATAGTGCATCATGCACATCCCTTTAATCACCAATCTCGCCACCTCCCTCCTTCCCCTCCTATCGTCCTCTTCGTCGCCCGCGCCTATCGAGTCGCCATCGACATCGGCCATAACAATCCGGCCAATCCATGCTCATACCCACAAATACAATGCGTCGACCTCGACATCGACGTTATACTTCCACAACGCCTCCTCCGATTCAAGAGCTTCATTCTACGCCCACGATTATCCATTATCGACCTTCAGCGCCGATATTTTATCCGATATTCCTGACCTAGGCCCAGATGATTTGACTATAAGGACAGTCAAAACCACCATTCGTCGTCCGAAAGTCCGACCGCCGTCCGTGTTCTCATGGCTACTATCTCATCGGAAAATGACCAATGGGATAATACCCTTCAAATCAGGGGTGAATAATACGGATGACATTTGGATAGCACCCGACATGAATGCGGATAACGGAGAGTGGGAGGATGTAGAAGTTGTAGCGCCGAATATCAAGGATCGGCAAACATTGATCACGCTAGCTAAGATCACTAGTAATGCGTATGTCTTGCCGGATAGTGGGGAATGGTGGCCTGTAGGCAAGTTCAACAATCATACGGTGCCCTTTGGCTGGGACGATAATGCAGACGGGCTAAGGGGACATATCGTGAGTATACATTGAGTCCCTGCCTCAGACTCATCCGATCCAATCCTCTCGAGCTCCTCGGCGTCTCATTGTAAACAGCTGTCTTACCAATCCATTCGACGTAGTTCGCCGATCCGAAGAACGAAACGGTCATCATCTCAATCAAGGGTACTTCGGCGGGAGTACTTGGATCAGGCGGACCAACAGCAAAGAATGATAAATTCAATGTGAGCTTTGGCTGAACATATATTCTCGTTTTATGAGCCAAGCTGATGTTCAGGGGGCAGGATAATCTCCTATTTTCGTGTTGTTGTGCCCGAGTTGACTTCTCATGGACACCCGTGTGCGATTGTTACGCTGGCGGTTGGAAGTGTGAGCAAACTTGCCTGGAGGACGCTTTGGTGAATGAGAGTGTCTATGCGACTGTCGGAACGGTAAGTCAATCAGCTTCAGCGGGGTTTCGTCGCGGGGGGAAAATTCTGCTGACACGCCGGCGCGTTTAGAATTTATACAACAATGTCACGTATATGTATCCAAACGCAACTATCTGGCTAGTCGGTCATTCTGTGAGCTTCTTTTGACATCATCAATGGATCGGCGAGGTCTTTGCAGCTGACATTCCTGATTCTACGCAGCTCGGGGGATCGCTCTCCGCTTTAGTAGGCTTATCTTTCGGCGCACCGGCAGTTACGTTCGAAGCTCCTGGAGATAAGCAAGCGGCATCGAGGCTACACCTTCCCTTGCCGCCTGGAATGCCAGCCGCGAAGACAGCTATTACGCATGTGTATCATACCGCCGACCCGATACCTAATGGAGCTTGTAATGGGGCTTATTCAGGATGTTACGCCGCAGGATTCGTCAGTCTCTCCCCGTTTCTCCTCATTTTCTGATACCTTCAGGCGGTCTTTCGCTTATCTTTTGATTATTGCGATCGCAGGCCCTGGAATCCAAGTGCCATACAGGACAAACGATATTATATGATACGGTCACAGTCAAGGGATGGTCCGTCGACATACGTACTCATCGAATAACAGATATAATCGAAAAAGTATTAGCGGACCCGTGGCCTGAGGTTGATAAACCTAAGAAACCAGATACTCAGCCGTCTTATTTGAACGTCAAGAACGGGTGGGACATAGGGTTAGGAGGACAATGGTGGGGATGGGGTAGAAAGGGACCTGGGAAAGATAAAGATCCGAACGATGATGGAAGTGATGGAGAGGAAAATGATGGTGATTGGGAGAAACATGGTGGGGTCCCGCAGGCTGAGGCTGAAGAAGATTGTGTGGATTGTTTCAAGTGGTAAGTCGCCATTACTTCCCGTCTTGCTCCTGTTTGGAGATTCGTCACGACTGTCTGAATGATGTATGTGAGCTGACTGAGATTCTATGTTACTTTCGCATTTAGGGAATTCGGGGACGGGTGGAATAAGGATCCCAAGAAATCCGATGCGAACGATGAGCTGTCGATAGCAGCAGCAAGAAGGCAAGGGTTGAAGAGAACATAAAACGTACTGCACATTATTAGACGGTGTTACGAGTATGTCCAGCAAGAGTAGGATGTCAGAGTGTAGACTCATGTGGAATTGTCTTGTCGAGTTATCACAAATCAAAGCAAGATCAGAAGACGCGCAATTGTATTGTTGTACTCCCAAGTGTACCATCTTGTTGTTATGTATGACGTATATCACGCATCGAGCGCCGAGGGTACAGAAGTGTTGCAAGGCCAGTACTGTATACATCGTGTGACAAGAAGTCAATCGCAAATGAGTTCCAATGATTATCTCCTCTTACTCTTATAATTACCACTTGATCTACTTTTCTTAGATGGCGGCTTGGCAACAACGTCGTCCTCGCTCTCACTCTCACTACTCTGATTGATCTCCTCTTCGTCCGAGCTAACATCCTCCGCTCCTATATCTTCATTCCATCCATCTTCATCATCGCCTTCTTGTGCGGCGCCGTATTGATCTTCATATTCGAAATCCTCATCATCTCCTTGTTCGGCAAACTTGGTCTTCCTTTCCCTGAGCCGTTGTAGTTCCTCTTCTGGATCTATATCTGATAATCCTTCTACATCCAGTTCATCATCCGATTCCTCCGACTCTTCTGCCTCATCCTCATCTTCCCCGTCTTCGACTGTCGTTCCTGACATTCCATTCTTCTTCTTGTTCTTCTCTTTCTCTGCCTTCTTACGGGCGACATTGGCGGCTTGTTCAGCTCTACGAGCTTCTTTCTGCTCCCTACGACGCTCGTGCGCTTCTTGCATCGACACCGCCTCAGATTTCGATTTATGAACTACAACATGGAAATAAGTAAGTAAACATGACGCATTCTGCTGTGTGCTGCCCAAAAGATGGGAATGGGCTGGAGGGAATCAGAAAAATCGAGACTCACCGAACTCGTGGAATACAGTCTCGCCTTCACCTTTCTTACTACCCACCAAACCCTCTACGACCTTGATCAACTTCAACTCCATCCTGGGTCCCGTCTCGATCAACCTGACTGCCTTCCTCTCCCCCTTTTTGTTCCCCCTTCCGATGTAGTCTTCAGGCAACTCGACCGCATTGGTATCTGATTCTCCCTCGGACGCCTCGGTCTCCGACATGCTGTCGTACCCCGCCGCAGTGGACGCTTCGGATCCTGCCCGCTTCAAGAGGTAGTCCGCTATATCTTCGGTGTTGGACAGGTTCGGTTGTTTCCGGGATACTTTGACTGTTCCGGTGGTAGTTAACAGTTTACGGACTCGCCTGGAGACACCGTGCGGACGGACGGTGATGGTGAAATGTCGGAAGGATATGCAGCCTGTCTGGTGTGAGTAGGAAAGGAGGAGGACTCGTCGGAAAGTGGGTAAGGCGGACTAAGCCAGAGATTGGATTAGTGCTTGCCCCGACAAGAATGATGTTGACGACAGCCGATTTAGAAATCAAATAGTCATTAGTCGCGCACCTTTTCAACTTGAATAGGAGGGAATAGGCCCTGGAACATCGTGCTCATCAGACGTAGCTGGGGCAAGGCAGGTCCATTTTGAGGTTGTTGGAAACTGTTCATGACAAGCTAAAACCCCCGAGCGTGTCAGCTTGCTTGCAGAATAGAGTGGTCACAGCTGACTTACCAATGGCGGATTACGGTACTCTCCTCCAGGTGATTTTCCAATATTACTCAAAGATGAGTTTACCAAATCCCTACGATCTGTATATCAGCATTCTGGGAATGCGGTGGTTATTTGAGAGCTAACCCACTTCATCAAACTGTATTTGTTCACCCTAAAAGTCAATGTTGGCCCTTGTGGGAATCTAGCCACTCGCATATGCACATTCGCAGCGTCCGTCAGAGTGAAAGCCATGAGATGCGTGACTTTGAGCGAAGGGGCAATAGTCAGGTAGTCCCTCAATCGGGCATTCGGTCGTTCTCTCAGACGAGTAGCGGTATGGGGTTCCATTATTTTCCTAGTATCCCTGACTAGCTGCGTTATCGATTTCGTCACCACACCGGACTACAACAAGACCCAACGATCAGCTATTGACTTCTTGCATAGCACAAGGGTGTGCAAGCTGACATAGACTTACTTTGATAACGAATGATTTCGGTACATTCTCCTGTAACAGATGACAACGGTATGAGCTGTTAATGGTTTTAAGAACGATCGGCATAAAGCAGCTCACCTCGGTCTCTCCCTTTGCTGGCCCTTTCAAATGGGTCCTATTCTTCCTTCTTGGTCGTGCCATGATGCGAGCTTATAAGTTTGTGGGACGATGGCGATATGCTGATATGCTATGAACGAGCTCTGAAGTGGACTTGTTTTCGATAATTTAATGAGCGTAGAGAGGTGGACATGCAAAGTGGACCAGATTTGCGGAAATCTTGTTGTAAAAGGGACACTCATTTAGATAAATGATACCGGCAAAATCACGTGACCGGTGCATCCCGCTTGTAGGTTTAGACATTCCCTCAATTTGGACAGACCAGAAAGATAAGCGGTCAGATCGGTTGACAGTCAGAATCAATTTCTTCTTGGAGACATGCATGCTGATAAGTCCTAAAAGGTATCGTCTTCGCAAACAAATGACCAAGAACGACAGTTGTATGTACGTACATGCAGATGATTTCGGTACTACCGCATTACCCCTCAGTCATGTCTCGATGACGGTAATAATCTAAACGGTCGGGCATGACCGATGATGGTCGCCAAGACACCTTTCTTACTACCAAAGGACGCTTGTGTTTGACGATTTTATGATTCCGATTCCAACCGCTCGATGTTGACTCGACACAAAATTCCGCCTTGGAAATGTTATCAGTTCATATATGAGTATGGATGTATGCATGCATCGGTTAGATCGGTCCAACCGTGAATGTCCAATGGCTAGTAGACTTCTGCTGATGTATAGCTACGCCTCTAATTTCCATTTCAGGGATAACCGTTAAGCTAAATTGGAAAGTGTTATCTCGTGCCTGTTCATGAATTTCCAACAATCTCGAAATCTTGGAAAACAATTTATACCGGGCACAAAGGTATTTTCCAAGAATCAAGAATCATATATGGTGTCCAAACTATCTAAACGGATAACAGATTCCTTCCTATCCTCATATATTCATGCATCGTCTTACCTCCTTCTCCCCCCTCTCTCTCATCTCTTTTCCATCATACTTGTTCTCCGTACATCCGTACATCCAACAGCTTTTCTTCTCGTTGGTATCGTATAGAGTGTCGTGGACGATCAATCAATCCCGCGATAAGGACATCCAACATGTCTATTCACCTTATCAAGCGATCTAGCCGATTATTGGCTAGACCCACCAGATCAATCGTTTCCTCGTCCTCCTCTTCGCGATTATTCTCCACTTCCACGCATATTCTTCGTCCCCATGCTACGTCCCCAGCTCAATCATCTACCACCGCTGTCCAACCGCATCCGCATCCGCCATCCACTTCGTTTCACCCAGAAACAACATCCATCTTTACACCGCTCGATACTTTCCTTCGTCGCCATAATGGACCGCGAGCGTCCGACGTCGAGTCTATGCTCTCGACCCTCGGGTACGAGTCCATGGACGCGTTCATAGATGATACTATCCCAAAAGCGATCCGAGTAGACAAACTCACCGATAAGGAAAGCAGTAAGACTGGTATTCGACCCTTCAGTGAGCTGGAACTTGCTCGAAGGGTGGAAGAAGTAGCTGGGATGAACAAGCCCATGAAGAGTTATATCGGTATGGGGTGAGTCAATTTATCCATCTTGATGTGCAGACAATTTGGAATTAGCGACTGATCGTACCTTACACCTTTCTTAGATATCACAACGCAATTGTCCCGCCAGTTATTCAAAGGAATGTGCGTAAGACATCAACACACGATAGCTTGTGAATGCAATTAGCTGATTTTGCTTACTTCTTCAGGTCCTCGAAAACCCAGCCTGGTACACGGCTTACACACCGTACTCTCCCGAACAATCCCAAGGACGTCTCGAATCCCTCATCAACTTCCAGACCGTCACCACGACCCTTACCGGCCTTCCAATCGCCAATGCATCCCTGTTGGACGAAGCTACTGCTGCGGGAGAAGCGATGGCTATGTGTCTCGCCAATGTCCCAAAAAACAAATTATCAAAGGGCAAAAAAGCATTCCTCGTGTCGCCCTCGGTTGCTCCTCAGACCATCGCTGTGCTACAGACCAGAGCCAGTGGATTTGGCATTGAGCTTAAAGTGGCTGAGAGCAACGAGAGCTTCATCAAGGAAGTAGAGGAGCTGGGGGAAGAGAAATTGATGGGTGCTTTAGTTCAATACCCGGACGTTGACGGGGCTATTGGAGATTGGGCAGAAGTAGCTGCGAAAGTCAAGAGCCTAGGAGCGAAGACGGTAGTCACTACGGATCTGTTAGCTTTGACTATGCTTAAACCACCTGGAGAGTGGGGTGCGGATATCGTCTGTGGTAATTCTCAGCGATTCGGTAAGTGACTCAACTTTCAGTGCTTCAAGGAGTGAACTCACGCTAATGTCGACATATAATGACCAGGTGTCCCCGTTGGCTACGGTGGACCTCATGCAGCTTTCTTCGCCTGCACCGATGACTTGAAGAGAAAAATGCCCGGTAGATTAGTCGGCTTGAGTAAGGACTCGCGAGGAGCCCCCGCATACCGACTGGCTCTGCAGAGTAAGCCTGAATTAGTGCGAGACTGTTCGAGTTGATGGCTAATGAGCGTCAATTCCAGCTCGAGAACAGCATATCAGACGAGAGAAAGCAACTTCTAATGTCTGTACTGCGTGAGTGTCTATTATTTGGCGGCAACGATGTCAGCGATTTATACTGATTGATACCACAGCCAAGCTCTTCTCGCCAATATGACCGCTATGTACGCAGTCTACCATGGTCCGGAAGGCCTCCGACAAATTGCCGGCAAAGTTCACTCGCTCACTCGAATTCTCTCTGAATCGCTCGCCTCGCTCGACTTCACTACCGTGAACAAGACGTTTTTCGATACTCTCACAATCGACGTGTCCTCCGCAGGAGTGACCGCAGCCCAAGTCCATGCCGAATCACTCAAGTCATCCATCAATTTCCGACCAATCGATGACAAGACCATCGGTATCACTTTAGACGAAAGTGTCGGTCCGCTCGACTTGACGGATATCGTGAATGTCTTCTACCGAGTTAAGGGCCAGAAGGAGATTGAACCTGAACAACTCCAAGACTTGGCTTCGAAGCTCGAGTTGACGTCGGAATCCGTCAACTCACCAATCGCCCATCATGCCAGAACCTCCGAGTTCATGACTCAACCAGTATTCAACAAGCATCATTCCGAAACTCACATGCTCAGGTACATGATGCACTTGCAAGAGAAAGATTACTCTTTGGTACACGGTATGATCCCCTTGGGATCATGTACCATGAAGCTCAACTCCACATCGTCTATGGTACCGCTTTCCCGAAAAGAATTCGGAGGTATCCACCCTTTCGCGCCAAAGGATCAAGTCAAGGGATACGAAGTACTCATTAAGGAGCTTGAAGAAGATCTCAGCTTGGTCACGGGATACGATGCGACCTCCGTCCAACCCAACTCAGGAGCATCGGGTGAATATGCCGGTTTGAAGGTCATACAAGCCTACCATGAATCGCAAGGACAAGGTCATCGAGATGTGTGTCTGATTCCACTCTCGGCACATGGTACCAACCCAGCGTCGGCTGCGATGATTGGCTACAAAGTCGTGCCTATCAAAGCCCTCGACGATGGATCGCTTGATCTGAAAGATTTGAAGGAGAAAGCCGAGAAGCACAAGGATAACTTGGCTGCGTTCATGGTCACCTACCCATCAACCTTCGGTGTCTTCGAAGAAGGTATTGAGGAGGCCAACAAGATCGTGCACGACAACGGTGGTCAAGTCTACGTTGACGGTGAGTAGACTTTATGGTCCCATTTGTCCTCATTGTCTAGAAAGTCAAGCTGATTGTCATTCACTCGATCAGGTGCCAATTGTAACTCGCTTGTAGGATTGACATCGCTCGGTAGAGTGGGAGGTGACGTCAGTCATACCAACTTGCATAAGACGTTCTCGATCCCTCACGGAGGAGGTGGTCCAGGAGTCGGACCAATTTCAGTCAAATCCCATCTTGCTCCCTTCTTACCTACTCATCCTATCATCTCAACTGGAGGATCTAAAGCTATCCCAGCAGTATCGGCCGCACCCTACGGATCTGCTAGTATCAACACCATCTCGTGGGCGTACATCAAGATGTTAGGTGGAGAAGGCTTGACTGAAGTCTCCAAGATCGCTCTGCTTAACGCCAACTATATTGCCGAGCGACTCCGACCTTATTATAATGTGCGATTCTCCAACAAAAACGGCAGAGTCGCCCATGAGTGTTTAGTCGATCTGGGAGAATTCGAAAAATCAGCCGGTCTGAAAGTCTCGGATTTCTCGAAGAGATTACAAGATTACTCATTCCACCCTCCGACTGCTCAATGGCCTATAAGTACTTGTTGGTTGATCGAACCTACGGAAAGTGAATCGAAAGCTGAACTTGACCGGTGCGCATCCATTTTCTACTTTTTCTGTTTCTTTACCTTTTGACATCATGTCCTCAAGTACGACTTCGATGGCTGATGACACTTCAATACAGATTCATCGACGCGCTCATCTCGATGAGAAAGGAAGTAGACGAAATCACCTCGGGCGAACAACCTAAAGATAACAACGTATTCAAGAACGCCCCCCATCCGTTGAATATACTGGTCGATGATAAATGGGACAAGCCGTACTCGAGAGAGAAAGCTGTATTCCCCGTTCCTTCTTTGAGGAAGACCAAGTTCTGGCCTAGTGTAGGAAGAGTCGACGATGGTGAGTTTCTTGTTCTCAAGCATGCGTCAGACCCTCCACTGCCTTGCATGCCCCGCTGCATCTGCTACAATTCGGAGGGACTTGCTGAAGCTGATCCACAATGACTTGTCTGTAGCTGCTGGTGATTTGAACCTTATTTGTGAATGTGGTTCAGTCGAAGAATACGCATGATCTCACTTCATACTCTCCTCTTCTCCTCTAACAGCCCTCAACGGGTCTCTTTCGGAACGACGATTTTCCTTTCATCAGGCATTCCTTTTCTGGGTTCTTTAATGTCGTCTCGTCTCGTCTCGTCTTTGCAGATTATCATTATTCGATACCCTACAACATTGTATAGAACGTTCAACCTTTATACCCACATCACATAGATTTTGTATAGCAATTCAACTTGGCTTCGACCTCGAACCAAACCATCAGCTTTGTAAATACGCATGAACAAGTAGAATAATCAATATGCATATACTATACTATCGCTGCGAGTGTACCGAAGCGTAACTGCCAATGTACGTCTCCATTCATGTGTCGAGCCGTCCAAAGGAGAGGCAGGGGCAAGAGTAAGGGCAAGAGCAAGAGCAAGAGTATATTCGTCATGCACTGTTTTACCGAGGACAGCATCTGACTTCATAAAGATATGAAGAAATAGAGTAAAGAATGGAACTACCATTCTTCCTCTATCGGTTCTCTTTTCCACCCTTCACTCTCGCTCTCCCAATCATCGTCCTCCATCAATGCCCCATCCCCATCCCCATCTCCTCCTTCGTCATCTGGTTCATCGGCGGTGAATGCGTAAGAGTTCTCATTCCTGTATCTGGAATTGGAATTGGAATTGGATTTCATGCCCAGAGTCAAAGATAATTGATCCATCAACTCCTCCTCATTCGGGGCGTCGTCATCCTCTGATCGAGCTTGACCAGTCACCGAGATATCTTGTCCTCTTTGCAGAGCCTTCAATTGCGCTGCAGCGGACGGATCAAAGATGGCTTTCACTTTCAATTCTTCCATCCTGGCTTTGGTCGCTTGAGCTTTTGTCCTGCTTCTCATCCTGGATGCCGAGAGGGGCGATGAGTTGATCGATAAGAGATTCAAGGGGATTCCGAGATGATGATGATGATGATGATGATTGCCGTTGGCGCTGAGATTCCGGTTGACAGATGAGGACGTAGGAGATTGGATAGTGGATATTGTTTGAGTTGTACCTTCCCCATCCATCTCTGGTTCGTCTTCCCCTTCTGCTTCTACTTCTTCTTCTTGATCATCTTGCTGGTCTTGACTATCTTCACTATGCAATACTCCACCGTGATTATAAAGCTCTTCTAGATTGGTATCGGAGAAATCTGAGTCGGAACTATTGCGCCTTCGTACCTGCCGACGAGTAGGCACAATACGAATCTGAACTCCCTTCCTAGAACTTAACGTATCCGCACCGCCATCTTCATCATCATCATCATCATCATGACCATCACCATCGTTCAAACGCAAAAACCTTTCTCGCCTTCGCTGAGATGCAGATGCCGTCGGCGTCTTGGTCCTTTCCTCGCCCGGTGAGATCGGTCCGTCGACGGTCGGCGGTGTGGGCGGATGAACGGCTTTTATCATAGGTATCTCCTCAGTGGACGGCGTAGGTTCTAGCAAAGGTGGAGATCCAGACTCGACCTGTATAGAAGGTATTTCCTTATTATCCGGCGAAGTTGTTTTGGTCTCGTCCTGTACGATTGAGTCGGGTTTTACACTCGGCTTGTCGGTCCGATTGAAAAAGCTGGCAATCCCATTCTGTCTATTCAAAGCCTTGTTGTCATCCTTCCCGACGACAACTTTGCGAGCCTTGCTCTGCATTTTGGATGCACTTGTCAAATTACGATTGCTTCCAAGTCGATCTTTCGCAACTTTACGAGAATCAACTTCGCCAAAGAGACTCGTGAATCCCCTGCCCTGTCCGAGGGACTTCATAGGCGATGGACCAAGCTCATCTTCTTCTGCTCCGCCGTCAACCTCCTCTTCATCGTCATCTTCTATATGTTCTTCATCGAATATGCCTCTCGTCGGATCTAAGTATACCTCTTCTATCTCTTCAATGATCGAGCCGTTGAGCGGTTCTTCGCTCGTCCGACCTTGACTTTGTCTCTGACTTTGCCCTCGCCTTCGTTTTGGCAGCTTATCTTTCAGCGGTGTATCTTCAACTTGTTCACCTTTCAACCGCTTCCTAGCCCTCGTCCTGGGCGTTATCTCGGGTATCAGTACAGCATTATTACGTTCCTTGATTTTGCTTAGAGAATTGGCTTCGAGCACTTCCTTGAGCTTTTTTGGTGATGAAGCATGTATGAACGGCGACGAGAAGGATTTTTCCCTTTGTAAAGCTGCTGCAGATCCGGGGCCGGGGGCAAAAGGGGATTTGGACGGGGAAGAGGAGATGGTGAATGGATTGACGGGGTTGGGATCGTGTATCGGTCCGACGTATCCGACTGCCTTTTTCTTCGGTGTAGTGAACAATGTTCTCGAAGTTGAAGCTGAAGCTGACGCAGAAGCAGAAGCAGAAGCAGGATGAGGTGGAGAAGAATCAGGATTGGATGATAAGATTGCTTTGGAGGCTTTTCGCTTTAACGATTGACCTTGATTCCCATTAGTCGTTTGGCTGAGTGGGCGTTGGGATTGTGGCTTCGATGATGTCGACCGAGATGGACCAGCTTGATCCTGATTTTGTGTTGCGCTGTAGAAGGATGTGCTGACTCGTCTCGAGGGAGGCGTGGGTGTTGTCGGATACTCGGACGCTGGGATATGACGTGGAGTCGATCTGTATTGGGAAGAAGACGATGAGGAGGAAGGACCGCCAGTCGACCCTGAGGGCGGGTGAAGTGATGATGAGGCGATACCTCGTTGACTTGCCGAAGTTGAGGTCGAAGAAGTGTTGGCTTTGGTTAATTTACGATACAAAGCATATTGTGAAGCTATTTCATCGATAGAAAGGAAAGGAACCAAACAAAAGGAAGTCAGCACTGCTTATCAACCAAAGGTCTCGATATAATTCCGTTCCCATCCTTGCGCTCATTGAGACTGGCCGTACTTGCCCGACTAAGATCCACCGAGCTGACTGGAGCAGAACAAGCTGTTGAGAGGTCGACTCACCTATATCACCTGGATCTCGTTTGATATCTTCTTTTTCAGGATTCCTCCCTTCTCTAGCTCGGAATGCCTTCTCCCATGCTTTCACAGCGGCTTTTACTGTGGCCAGATCCATCTCCGGCGCTATACTGCACAGACACTATGCGTGCTGTGGTCTGGTGAGTTTTCTAGCGAAGTCGGCTAGGATGTCGTGCTGCATGGATATTGAATATCCAGACGCGATAATAATAATGATAATGACAATTCGGACGCGTTCACTCGTAATCCGATCCAGTCATCCAGTACTAGTATCCAGTCAAATGACAATTACGAAAGAAAAGTGTAACAGGCATTAGGATATATCGTTCCGGAGAATTGTTTTCTAATCTGCATTACCTTTTTCTGTGAGCCTGATACATTTTTGGTGATCGGGATCATCGATCAGAGAGAGTTTATGAATTTTGACATTTCGGTATGGTTTTTTCGCCGTCCTCATGATATGAATACGAGTACGTTATCACCTCGGTAGATCGATCGGGAACAGAACTCCATCTCAGCAACAGGCAATCAGCAATCCAACTTCGACCTCGACTAGCTGGTACACCTCTCACTCATCACCAAGCAGATCCGGTACTGGACAATATTCGATTTCAAAGCTGAAGTTGCATAGAGCGGGCAACTCAACGGAAACCGAGGAACGATCACCGAACTAGCATCCCAAGCTCCCCCCTGGTATTTTGGCGTTGCAGTTGTCGAACAAAAAGCGAAGGCAAGGTAAAAGGAAGGCGAGCACCATGAATCCGACAATCCGAAATACCTCAGCATCCCTACTACCTCTCCTCTCTAAATCATCCCGATCCGCGACTCTTGCACTGCCGTTGCATCCTCTATCGATCCGATACTTATCGACGACTCCACATCTCTTGGTTCAGGCAGGTGCCGGCGCAGGGGCAGGGCAATCTACTGCTACTGCTACTGCTAATGCTACGGAGCCCGCCCGACCGCCTCATAAACACATCGCCAACCCTAAATTCGTCACCGATCGACCCGTGAAACTCACGCATAAACCCGTCTTCCCCGCTCCGCATAATCCGTTCGCGCCCCCGCCAGCGCAGAAGACGTATAACGATCTCACGCTCAAGGTGCTTCGCCGGGTCAACAAGCTCCTAGGATACAATCGGCGGAGGAGGACCACCGCGCGAGAGAGTGGGAGGATGATGAAGGGGATCGTAGAGGCTGTCGAGGCTGATCAGGAGTTCTGGTATGGCGGTGAGTTTGAGTCTGAGTTTGGGTTTGGGTTTGGTTTTGGGTTTGGGCGTAAATTTCCTGCTCGATCTTATTCCTTGTATTAGATACTATGTCATTCGTGTTGTATGCGTACTTGTACTAATAATCCTTGTGCCTCATCACGCTCTCAGAATGCGATCTCCCCCGAACATTCCATACATTCTTCACAATCCACTACCTCTACGTCCTCCTCACTCTCGTCCGTCTTCGCGCTCTGCCGAACTACATCGCCAACCCTTTATCTCCATTACCTCAATCCGCCTACCCCGGTCTCCCAGGGACGACCACACCTCTCCAGCGGCCCAGTATAATCGACACGCTCGATAATCTCGGCTGCTATTTCAGCCGGGTCAAACAACACGATTACAGATACCAGCAGACCCTCCTGACGCATTTCTTCAACATCGTGGAGAACGAGATCCGCCTCATGCTCGGTGTAGAGATCACTAGGGAAGGAGAGACGATGAAGCGTCTAAGAGAGTATCAAGAACGAGGAAACTTCGCTAGGATTTCCCTGGATTACGTTTTAGGTTTGACAAAGAGCGATGAACCCAAAGATAGGGAAATTGCGGATGCGGAGTTGGCGAGTTTCGTCTGGCGGTTCATATTTGCCCGAAGAGGAACGGGGAAGAATTTGCAGGGGGAGTTGGTCTACCCTGAAGGAGAGGGGATGAAGAGGGATAAAGAGCTGGAGATGTCTGAGCAGATCGAACAGATTGTCAAGTTCATAAGAAGGGAAGTAGCGAGATTGGATACGATTTCAGATAGGGATGTTATTGCTGGGAATGTGGGGCTGTTCAGTAAAGTAAGGCAATGAATGAAAAAAGCCACAATATAAGAGGTATAAGAGGTATAAGAGGTATAATGCATTTGATGTCGATGCCACAAAACGTATCTCCTGACAAGACACAAAGTTGCGACATGACTAAGATTAGATTTCGGGGCTTCCGGGGCTGAACAATGCATAGTGATGGTACATGATGAGGAAAGCCAATGTGATTGCATCCTTGTGAGGACAAAGCCTAGAGTTGAGATTCAACGAGTTCCTTGAGGTCCGGCATGGCTCGATACGTCCTTCTCCAGATTGCAACATACTGCCTTCCGCTATTGCGATTTAGATGGCTAACTCCATGCTATGTGGATTAAAGTCGCTGATCAAACTTTGACCTTGCCCATATCTAGGTTCTCCAGCCTGACAACCTCCCCATCATCCGCTATGATCTTATATCGCACTACGCCAAACAGACAATCAAGATCAGCGCTCTTGAGGAGAACGGATATGTCAACGAAATGGTTTCGGCTTACCTATCCTCCATGCACCTTGTTCTTGTGGACGTATAGAAGTGAAATATACAGTTCCTGCGCCTATCGTTGGAATAAATCAAATAATCTCCTCAGCTCAGACTCCTCACAGAAGCAGTTTTCAGAGTGATACATCACACCTATGACTGGCGTATAAGTCGACTCACCTTTATCGCCTTTGACTCTGAAGCTCAGGTCGACTCTACCTTGCATCAAGTTGATCTACCGATTCAGATCAGCTGAGCCCTCCCGAAGGTATTGTGCTTGTGTCGTATGCGAAAGAGGGGCTTACAGTACCGGAGATCCAAGGTTGTCCCAGGGCTGAAGTAAATGACAACGGGTCAGTCAGATGGATGTCATGATTCCGAACGAATAGATCATCCTGTACAAACAAAAGGTGATGACTCACCCCACCAATTCTCCACTAGTCTCACGTTCTCGCCCAGGACAGCGATCGCCTCTTTGGAATTGCGTAATTGGAAAGTGACTTGACGAAGGACCGAGGATGACAGACGTTCTATTATTGGTCAGAAGTGAAAATGGACAGGATCAGTATTCATTCTCGATCAAGCCATGTGGAGTAACAATGCCGTGATGCGGAGGGAATGTTGCAGAATCTCACACGCAACACGAATATTTGGAGGACCAGAAGCATGGCCGGATAGACATACCTGCATTCGTAGCGTGAAGTAAGAATAACCCCCATCCCAGACCCAGTAGTCCTAGAGCGACAACTAGATACCACGGGACAGACGAATTCAGCGTTTCATTTATAAACTGGACTTCCGGATCGTCAAAAGGAACTTTGACTGACCGTATGGCAACTTATTCTGGATATCATCCGCATCCAATCCGGACACTCATCAGCTGAAGAACCTTTCTCCGGACCTTTTGAAAGGAGAAAAGGATGACCCACGGTGATCTTAGGTAGATCTCTCTCCCCCGGACGTTCATATATCAACCTCGGTCTACTGGGTCCCTTGAAAGCTTCTTCGGCGTCCATTGATCTTGGTGTAGGTCTCGAAGAATTCGGGCCATTGCCAAGTTGATTGGCAGCTTGTGAGCTTGTTAAGGGTTGTGGGCGCTGATAGCCCGCTGATGGGGGCGGCATACCCCGTGAAGTCTCAGGGGAGTCATACGTTGTTCGGGGACTCGATTTCGACGAGAATACCGTGGCTTCGCTTTGTGTCGGCGACTGAGTTCGAGAAGTCGATGAAGTGGAATTGTATCGCCTAGTCAAGGGCGAAGACGCCGATAAGTATGGTAGTGGTAGAGGCTGCAACCGCAAGGAAGTCTGAGGGAGAGCCAAGGACCGTAATGATCGAAGAGACATAAGGGTCGATCGCATGTTGAGGTATTCTTCGTCGAGTTGAAGGATGTTCGGGCAGCTGTTAAAGCAGATGTTTGTTTGTCACTGGTGTTCTTCCGGCTCTCTTGATGGTCACTGAACTGTAGAGCCTATCTCTGATTCAAATGAGTGAAGAGTCAAGGCAAGATCTTAGCCCTCAATACCTTGCATGAGACCAACTAGCGAACGAACGAAATCTACCGGCTTTCATCAATTCACCTCACAACCGGAGCCACAACAACTTTCGGATTAAACATTCCAACATTTAATCTATTCGAGTAACCCATTTATCCCATCTCGCTCAACGCGTTGAATTGGAGCTCCTGGCTCCTGGCTCCTAGGCCTGGTGGAAAAATCAAAAGTCAGAGTCAGAGCAATATCTTCACAACGGACTCCTAGACTGTCATCTCAGTATAAAGCAGACTGGAGCCTGCACATCAGCTGAACCAAATCGTACAGTAGCTTGTTGTATAGCCAAGATGAGCGCTCAAGACTTCGAACTGGAACCTGTCGGTGAATTTGCACAATCTAATTAAATCCGTCGACGTCCGTGGAAAGGTAGCTGATCGTTGAATGAGGTAGATCTTCCCAAGGACATTGAGCGGGAACTCGAGATCGGTAAGTTGTCCACATACGTTTATCCCTCCTCTACGTCATACATTGAATCACTCTCACTATCATCGTCTTGTCCATACAGGCAGCTGACAAAGGGATGGTGCATGATATAGAGGAAGGAAATAAGAATGTTCGACATAATCGATTCTACGTCCAAGAGACGGAAACCTACTTGAAACACTTGAGACCTCGAGTAAAAGGTATCAACCAGTTCTGGCTCACTACTCTAGTGAGTCAACTCCCCAACAAACCACTCATTGTGTTCAGTGCTTCGGTCAAACAAAGCCAAGCCTTAGCCGATATCGGCACTCACTGACGGTTGATTGACATCGATTATCCAACGTCCAGCTCAACCACACTCAAATCGCTGCGGCTGCTACATCAAAAGCGGACCAACATGCTCTATCTTTTCTGGAAGATGTCGAGCTGGTGCAAGACGTCAACGATTTCAGACCGTTTGAGCTGAAATTTGTGAGTACAGTGTCAGTCATTGTACCCGCGAGATGGGGACGGGAGGGGAAGGCGAAATGAAGTATGAGTCATCGAAGTGGACTGGTGAAGTGGAGGCTCACTCGCAACGAGACGTGAGAGCGGAGTGAGGTGAGAGGGGCGAGATGTCGTTGATATCGTTCAAGGGTGATACTGATATGTTTGACACATGACGGTCGTAATGCACGCAGCACTTCAAAGAGAACCCTTATTTCAGCAATACCGTCTTATCGAAGAAATACTCTCTCCGTAAAGGAGTTGAACCCGCTCCGAAAGATGGAAGCGTGACGGACGAATTGAGGAAGTTCGAAGGTATAGATGATCTCGTTCCAGAAGTAAGTGAGCACCTGAACATATATGTCCATCTTTAGATCATTCCAGTCCTGGTCAATTGAAGGCAAAAATATCTCATGGACCGTTGAGCTGACTGAGCACTGCGCTGACTGACCTTGATCCTCGTACTCTCGTTCTTGCAGAGGTTCAAGATCGACTGGAAAACCGATGAAGTCAACTTACCGAAGAAACAACCCCGAGTCGTCCAGCGCGCAGACAACGAAGGAGACGCCGCGGAGGATGAGGGTGATTTTGAGGGTGATTTGGGATCGTTCTTCATCTTCTTTGAGAACGATGAAGATATCTTACAAGTGAGTTGAGTTAGCTAAATCTACAATTCTTCGGCTTGCACCTGGACTTGGATCGCCCTTCTCATTTTGAGTAATCGCGATGTACTGATACTGATACAATCTGAATATCGGAACAATCTTATAGCTCGGAGACGCAATTCGATCCGATATTCTACCAGACGCATTCGCCTATTTCCAAGATCGAGGCGACTCTTCCCCCGGACAAGAATTCGGGTTGGACAGCGACGACGACGTCGACGACGATGATGAGGACGATGAGTTGGACGAGGAGAGCGATGATGATGCCGAGGCAGAGATTGATTTGGAGGATGAAGAGGATGAAAAACCGAAGAAAAAGAGAAGGTTAGGTAAAGGTAAAAACGGCGGCGGTGGTGGTAAGTGCTGCGATCACTGCTAGGATCCAATACCATCTGCGCGGTAGTGCAAACCTGCAGTAACAAGTCGCGGTGTGAGGTGTGAGAGAGGACGATATGTTGAAGCGATGTGGTTGTTTAGTGTAATGTCGTGATGAGGTGATGAGGTGAAAGTGGACAAGTGTAGAAGTGTAGAAGTGTACAAGGGTACAAGTGTACCAGTGAAGAAACGGTAAAAGTAAATAAGAATAATACCAGAAAGAAGTGGATACATATTTGAGAGCTGGTCTTGCGGAGATTTCATAAGTAGAGTGCACTCTTAGACATACTCGTAGCGCAGTCGTGACTATTTTGCAGAGTTTGAAGGGACGCGATGCATATTTGATAATCGATCAGTCCACCCTGTACGGTGATGAGACTACGCAAGAGCAGATCAATCCAACCTTGTTTGGCTTAACGTGTCATATTGGAAGAGAAAGAATCGATCATCGAGCAGTCATATTGGATCTGCAGAAACAGAGCATTGTTTGGTATATCAGCGTTCAGATCCAAGTGATTTCTGAAACAGTTGACAGAACTGGACGAAGAATGGGAAGGAGCGAGGAAGCATGGAATGAAGTGGAGTAAGAGATAGAGCAACAGCAAGGGCAAGGGCAAGAGAGAGAGAAAAGGAGGAGACTTTGACGCACCTATTCAAATAAGCAGTCTTATGTCTATCTTCTAACCATTTAAACACATCCGATCCCCCCTCAAGAACAGCCAGAACTTCCTTTGCGATCCGCTGATCTCGCGATACTGTACCCTTACGACCTTTTTCACTGGCCTTCAATAACCAGGCGATACCCTGTCTTGTCCTCTGGCGTTCGGTGAGCGCTCGCGGAGTGAGGATGGTCTTGGCGGATTTCCGCATCGAGAGGATCTTGATAGAGGGAGAAGAGAGGTCGATGGCTTGTTTCAAGAGCGGTTGGGGGGATAGATTGGTGGATTGGTGTCTGGACATCCGATGAAAATCAGCATTTCGTATGGGGTCAGATGGAGACTCAAAGAACAGATGGCATGGCTTGCTGATGGGAATGAAATAGAGCAGATGGAAGATAAAAGGTGGTTTGCAAAAAGAGAAATTTGACATTGAGTATTGAACGATGAATGGGATATGGGACCGCCCTTTCTGAGAGTGTCTTCTATTAAAGTACACAACCATGTACCAGTGAAAAAGATCAAGCTCACTCACAGCATCGTCAATATCCTACTGACCATCTTCTGCGCCTCATCCTTCTTACCGTCCTTCATCAGGCAATTCGTAAATAAATCCAAAGTCGGATCGGCCTTTGGCGGTATATTGTGCACATTGAAGGGGCTAGTCGGTGTTTCTGCTGATGCTGCTTCTGATCCAGTTGATGGTGTAGGTGTGAATCGAGAAGATGAGGAGGACGAGGACGAAGACGAAGACGACGAGGTAGAAGAGATGAGGAGATCGCGTAAGGGAGAGAATCCAGATTGAGCGGAAGATGAAGCTGGTTCAGCGAATGCTCGCGAAGACGTAGCGAATGTCCGTCTGGCGGTAGTCAAGGGAGCACGGAGCGACATCTTGAGATGCTTGTTGAGTGCTTGGATGATTCTGGTTGAAGATGTTCAACTTATATGCTTGTTCGTTGAGGTCATGTCTCCCATTTCTTTCTTTCTTTCTTTCCTGCGCTGTCCAAAGTTGACTTTGCATTTTCCCTGGAATTCATTGCTTTCCCACGGTATCCCACTGAAAAAGTTGAAAATCACCCGTGCGTTCATGTCCACCTTTAATTCTCTGGGCGTCACTGTACGAGTAAATCTTTTGAGCATACTCATGTATATTTCTTCACTCAGCACAGTGCATCACAAGAGCTTAGACAATCACATATAGTCAGAGTTCAACACAATGGCCAAACGAACGTCTGATGCCGCAGAGCTGCCGCCCCCGAAATCGACGGCCAAGGGCCAAGGAACAGCTCGTCCGCCGGCGGTAGATGAGGAGATGGGCGAATTTGAGGATAAGTGGGAGGATGAGTACGAAAGTGAGGGAGAAGTCATTGACGCGGAGGCGGAGGCTGAAGGCGAAGAGGATGGTCAGTATAATCTCCATAATATAAGGGATGACAGTGGCATACGGTATCCTCTCATCACCTTCTTTGACCTCAATTCAACTTACCTCTACTCTTGGTTTCCGATCTGGCTCAGTCAACCTTGATCTTGCACTCTATGCCCTGCAATCATCTGAGCATCTCACATTCGAGGCATATGCTGATAACCTTTACTGCTCGCTTCACAGAAGACTTCACACCGGCACAAGAAGACTCTGCCCCTCCTCCTGAACCTACAAAAACCTACCTACCCGGAACCGCCATCGAATCCGACGAACACCTCGTCCCTGACAACTCAGTCTACCTCGCCTTACACTCCCTCTCATACTCCTGGCCCTGCCTCTCATTCGACGTGCTGAAAGACACACTCGGCTCTGATCGGGCTACTTTCCCGCACACCGCCTGGATCGTCACCGGTACTCAGGCAGGCGAAGTTCCAGGCCAAGGAAGCAAAGCGAAGGACGAGGTAGTAATCATGAAACTTGGTAATCTCGCTAAGACCCAACATGACGACGATGATTCCGACGAAGACGAGGACGACAACGACGACGATAATGCGAACGACGAAGATGCTACTCTGGATTTCTTGACTATCCCTCATATAGGTTCAGTCAACCGTATACGTGCTGCTCCCTCCTCCTCTTCCTCCGGCTCGGTCAGTGGCAGTCTACCGGATCCATACCATGTAGCTACGTTCAGTGAAACAGGAAAAGTACACATCTTCGACGTTCGACCATATATAGATACCCTGAGCCAAGGCCAAAACGGAAATTCAAGTACGATAAACAGTAAACCGAAATCGAAATTACCTGTTCATACAATAACCAACCACGGGCGATCGGAAGGATTCGCCGTTGAATGGGGGAGGACTGGTTTGTTGACGGGTGATATCGATAAGAAGATTTACTTGACGACCTTGACCCCGACGGGATTCAATACTTCCCCTCAACCCTATCTGTCGCACACGAGCTCGGTGGAGGACCTGCAATGGTCCCCTAATGAAAGTACGGTCTTTGCGTCGGCCTCGGCAGATAAGACGGTCAGAGTGTGGGATATAAGAGCGAAGAACAGGAAGTCGGTGGTGTCGGTACAAGCGCACAAGGAGGATGTGAATGTAATTTCGTGGAACAAGGGAGTGGATTATCTGTTGGTTTCTGGGGGCGATGATGGGGAGTTGAATGTATGGGATCTGAGGATGTTCAATAAAGGGTGAGCAGGTGTCTCTTTGTCCGAGTCTCAGTCTCAAGTACCTCTTGATTCGCATCTCACATGGATCATGAATCGATTGAAGAGAGAGGACTTGTGGCTGTATGCTGGATGCTGGATGCCGAACGCTGGATGCTGACCCTACCGAATATTTCCATTTTCCAGACAACCCTCCCCCGTCGCCAATTTCGCATGGCATCAAGCGCCCATAACCTCCGTCGAATGGAACCCGAACGACAACTCGGTATTTGGTGCATCAGGCTCAGACGATCAATTGACCCTTTGGGACTTGTCTGTTGAACCTGACGAAGACGAATCTTCGGTGATTGTAAAGTCAGCGGACGGGTCGGAGATACCCAATGTTCCTCCTCAATTATTGTTCGTGCACCAAGGACAGAAGGATACCAAGGAGATCCACTGGCATTCGCAGATACCGGGTATGGTGTTGAGTACGGCTAGTGATGGGTTCAATGTGTTCAAGACTATCTCTTGTTAGGCGCATGAATTTGGTACACGGTATACATATGAATCTGTGAAGGAAGATAGATTTTTTTTTTCAACCTTGTACGATTTTTTGCTTGCTCTTACCCTCGTGCCCTAATACCCAAATATATCAATGCATCGATTGACAGAGTCGAATCTTATACCAGTGGCAAAATCGCTCCTAAGACACATTGTAATATTGCGCAATCAGCATACGCTGAAAGAAACGCTGCGTGATGATATCCTTCACTCCCCCAATCAGACCATATGAGGATGTAGCCATCTACTGATGCATATGGACAGTGTCCAAACTATATATATTTAAGTTCAGATGAGAGCAGAATTGGAACGGCATTGATTGAGCATGCAATGTTTGGTGCTATGGAGCTTACTGTGTATTTCTGGTCTATCAAGCGCACGAAGTCGAACTGATTCTAGGCGGAAGAGAAGAAGAATGGGAGCTTGGTTCCTACTCTCTTTCTATATTGGACATAATCGTCCCCAAAGAATTTGATCAACCACCTCTCTTCATCTGCCCAGGATAATCGTCAAGTCAGCGAATCTTGTGTTACAGGCGAATTACAGCCCATGGCAGGCAGCCGACTCACCTTTAATTCGATGCGAGAAGAACCGACTGAGCACAACGACGAAGCCGATCGTGCAGACTACGTTACCCAAGAGCAATTGAGAGAAGACTGCCCAATAGAAGAAGCCGGTATACGATGGATGTCGGGACCAACTAAAAGCAGGCGCAAGAAGTCCGGGTAAGCTAAATATCCTACCACTCCAGGGGAAGACGAATGTTGTGAGCTGATCAGCTAAGCATAGCTTACGAATACAGTCCATGAGTTACGAGCGTATGATCATCGTGTTTCTTGCTTTTGACTACATGCGAGAAAGATTGAGCGGCTTGAATCATCGCTAGTGATCTGATTACCTGGGCTCCAACCATAATAACGGTGACTGTTGTGCCAATCTGCATCAGCATTTATGCGCTAGCCAAGCAAGAGGGCGCGCAGAAAAGGTAGGTAGATAGCTTACTGAGAGCCAAATAGGGTAGAGAGTTTCGCTTGGAATCGAACCTCGAAGGAAAGAAGAAAGACGCTATGAAGTATTCCAATAGTCCCATAGCGTGGGCAATAGGATATTGTTTGGTGTTGTTCAGTAAAAAAGCTGTTTTCGCAAGACCAGCGCTCAAACTCCATCAGCTACGTCAGACTAGGGTATGCCATGATTACGTAGCCGACTCACCATCTACAGACACTTTGAGAGGATTCCATCCTGCCGTAGTATAAAACTCGAAGAGGTGGAACGTCGCGACAGCAGCGAGATAGATGCCCAATTGCGGTCTAGCCCAATCTCCAGCTACTTTGTCCCAAATCTCCCTCCCAGCGAGGGCTATTGAGGAGCCGATGACAGCTCCAAGGATGGAAGATATGATGGTTACGGATAACAGAGTGTTTGGCAGAGAGCCGCGGGTGTCATACTGGTCTGTTTTCGGCATCGAGATGAATTCCGCTGAGACCGAGGCTGGAGTCGAAGCTGAAGCTGACAACGGCGAGCCCGCTCGAGGGGTTGAGCTAGTCATGTCTGACGAAGCAGGAGAGGATCTGTCTGCGAGTGATGAGTGATTGTGATTAGGTGAGAGATGGTTGCCGTTAGGGACAGGTGTGGGCAGTCTGGATACCTCCGGTGAGGGTGTTGGCGAGGATGATAACGAGGGAAGGGGTGTAATTGTTTCTGCGGGCGCCAGTGTACTCATGCTGACTGAGAATACCTCGTCTCCTGGAATTCTAGATATAATTGAAAGAAGAGTCTGAAACTATGCGTAGTGGAATGCTTAGCAGAAAAAGGCTCAAGCTCTAGTCCGAATACAAGCAGGTATGGATACTCTTTTTCCTGGCTCGAAAAGTAGAACAAAAGGACGTTGCGAAGCCGAAACGCGAACAATAAGATGCTCAATCCGGAGACTCCGCAATCACGTACACAGGCACACAGTCGTGTTAGGCAAACGCGCACACATGAACACTCCTTAGAGAGCCTGGATGAACTGGACATTCGCGCGCCTGACACAATCAATGTTATTCCTTTTCGCGCCCTTGACATTTCATGTTGATTTAGACAATCGAACTGACTTTCTCGAAATTTACAGCAATAAAGACGGCAGGTAGTCCCCAGCAGCCGCCTCCAGAAGCAAGCTTGGTTTGACTCAAAGATATTGCGCGGAAGAAGCGCCCGAAAAGACCCAAGATGGAAGGAGGAGTGACTGTACGTATCATCCCATCCTCCTCGCCTGCTTTGTAATGTTTGTGCTGATGAAAGTCGTGTGTTCGTCAGTCCTCCGAGCTCCGGAATACCTTACACGAAGTGATACAGAGTCGCCAGCATATAGTCGAGTGAGCTTGGACTCCATCACTCCATCGTTTCTGCGTGATAGACGGTAGACTGATGCATTGTGTATATCGTCGACAGCCAGATCATACCTCAACATGCGGATTCTCTCAAAGAGCTATATCTGATGCTTGAACCGCGGCGGAGAGGCCCAGATGATTTCCCACCGATAGCTGAAGAAGGTGCTTTAGATGGCATAAAGGTCGCAGAGGGGTATGATGAGTGGAAAAGGCGATATGCCCTTGGCGAAGGGTGCGTCACCTCATTCGCCTCATCCTTCTATTCCTTGTATAATAGGCTGAAATGCTTTGCAGATCGAGTATATCAACACTCTCTTTACCACCGCTACCTCCTATATCTCCGCCTGCGACATCGACAAGGTTTCCAGATGAGCCTACGAGTACCATTACTACCGATGGACGACCTATAGCTTCCTCGTCCCGCTCACCGCTCAATACCAAGCCTCCTGCTGGTACCGCTGGTCTCACAGAAGAAGGACCGAAGTCGCCGAAACGTTCTCCGCGCCCTACAAAGCCCTTTGTACCCCTGTTCTCCCCATCTCCAACTCTCGATGGAAGTATGACACCAATGGGCGTCTCGATGGATGAAATACAGCCTCGCCCTCGCCTGTTGCCTACAACATCGTTCGCTCCAGTACCCAAAGAAGCCGCACCAGAATGGATTCCAGCAGATAATTACAACCCCGCCCAATTGCCGGGAACGACCCCGAAGGTCTTCATGCCTCTTGAAACAGATTACACCTCGCAATTACCGAAACTTCCACCCCTCCCACCGCAGTCGCGCTCCGCCCAAAATGGCCCGGCAAAGAAGAAGATGAGAGTGAACGACAGTGGAGTGGATCTTTTCAAATTGCAAGCTCAATACACGCTCAACCCTCTGAGTGGATCCCTGTCGAAATCCGCAAAATGTGTCCTGACGAATGACTGGAAAGTCGCATTGAGCGAGATGAGGCATGTCAGAGCGATGGAACGTATAGAGACCAAGAAGAATGAAGGCAGATGGAGTCTCAGACAACCGAAAAAGCTACGTGGTCCGAGTGTCCCGAAATCTCATTGGGACTACTTACTGGAGGAGATGGAGTGGATGAGGGTGGATTTCCGAGAAGAGCGGAATTGGAAGATCGTTCAAGCTAGGGAATTCGCTTATCAAGTCGTAGAATGGCATCTTGCATCCGAAGACGAAAAGTCACGATCGATGGTGGGCGGCCGAGGATGGGGTAAATCGAAAGAAGTACCTATACCTGGACATCCTGGACAAACGATACATCCTGATATACGGACGGGAGAAGAACAGACGCGAGCCAATGCAGCCGCTATGACCGAAGACGATGATGTCGAGATGTTGATAGGTCGGGCAGAGGATTCGCCGGCTGAGGACGGCGTCGCCGGTGCGGAAGTGCTGGAAACCATTGCGGAGATGAGGACCGAGCAAAATCGGGGAGTGGAAGCGGAGGTAAAGAAGGAAGCCGAGGACGTTGAGATGGGACAAGAAGCCGATGCTGATGGAGAGGAAGATGATGCGGACGGTGAGCCCGATGAAGGAGGTACTATTGATGCCGATGGGGAAGAAGAGGACGCAGAAGGAGAGGTAGACGATGCGAGCGAAGATGTTGTTGGACTTGATGGTACGCATTGTGCAAGCTTTGTTTTCTACCTAGCTGACTTGCTTTACGTCACAGATATCGACAATGCGGACGACAGCGATCGAGAAGCATCCGAAGTGCGGCGAGACACGGTGCTGTCCAATGGTCTGGTCATCAACAAGCGATTTGCCAATGTGGAGGAGCTGGTCGCCGCTCGGAATCCTCTCTTGGACTTATCGTTCACCACTGCGACAGTGGATCTGGAATCTTTACCTCAACTCACTACTTCCTCCACGATCACCGAGGATGCTGCTGAACCTTCGACGCCTCCTTCTTTGGTTGATCTCTTCCCCGATTTGGCAGTCTACCAAGGCCCTGCGCCCCCGAATGAAGATAAGCCAAGTCGACGATTAGATGAGGGATATAACAGTGCGCATCGTGTGGCGCATACATCGCGAATTATGGATGTTCAACCGATCCTCGTGTCCACCTTGCAACCGGCTAAGAACGCACCTGACGGTGTCTGGGATATCCACGAGGGACCATATTTCGAAGATCCTAAAGGATCAACAGACGTCAGTCCAACCGTCGTTGCCGCTACGTCAAGCGTATTCTATGGCCGAGGCATCAGACCGTTAGACAGTATGAGACCACCCGAACAGAGCAAGCCGCCTTCCCAGCATCTCCGAGCGCAATTAGTATGGAGTGACGAAGACGATGAGCATTTGTTGAAACTCGTGGCGACGTATCCTTTCCATTGGCAGTTGATAGCAGACAGTTTCAATTCCGAAAAGGTGACTATACCGACCGAACGACATTCAGCATATGAGTGTTGGGAACGTTGGTACTATACTTATAGCGAAGGGAAGGAAAAATTGAAAAAGGCTGAAGAGATACAACTGGCTGCAGCAGCCGCTGGTACCGGTGTTTCAGCAGCTCCTACATCAGCTGCCAATCCCACCGGTCTCGCTACCCCGACTGTCCCCGGGGCATCCGGCACCAACACCCCCGCTGCTATACCACCGAAATCTGCTATCCCGGCTTCAGCATCAAACATGACCGGCAAACCAGGATCCCAAACTCCCCAGTCCGCTGGTGCACCTCAACAAACTCCGAACACAGGTATATCAGTACCGTCTCTTCCTGCGTCCGCCCAAGCACCGACCCCAGCCGGATCCACAGCTCCCCAACCTGGGACAGCTGCTACAGGTACAGGGACTCCTCTGGCTGATGGTGCGCCGCCGCCACCCGGAATGTCGAAGAGGGACAGACAGGCCGCCAAGCCAAAATATGAGGGGTCCAAGAAATCCATCAGACATCAAGCAATTTATGATGCTGCAAAGAGGATGAACAGGCGGCGGGAAGCTAATAAATCTAAGACCGGAGGTAGGTGTTATTCTAGGCATGCACGTCTAAATCGAGATACCTTGCTGATATCCTGGATCCGCCGCCTCAGTCAAAGATCAGCCCAAGAAAGTCATCAATGTTCATGACTCTCACGCAAGCTATCTCCTATCTTCGATATCTACACCATGGGAATTGGTCGAGACGAAGTATCAACGCGATGTCCAGGCTATGCAACAACGTCAACAAAGGGCTATACAAGAACAACAGCGACAGATGGCAATGCGTCAACAAATGTTACAGCAGCAACAAGCTGCTCATGCCCAACAACAAGCCGCTGCGCAAGGTCAAGTCCAGGGGCAGGGCCAAGGTCAAGTCCCCAATCAACAGGGTACTCAACAGGCTCAGCAACAACAGCAGCTACCACAGCCGCAAGCTGGTCAGCCTCAGCCTCAGTCACAACAGTCCCAGCAGATCCAAGCTCAGGCGCAGGGTCAAGGCCAAGGTCAGGGCCAGAGTCGTCCGCCAGCGCCTATCCGAATGAATAATGGCCAACCGATGCCCAACATGGCTCCAAGCCAGCAGCAGCTATTGAACGCCGTCGTAGCTGCCAATGCGGTAAACAGGCAGAACGTCAATGGAGTACCTCCTCAACAAGGTAATATCCGCCCACAAGTTCAAGGACAACCCCAAGGCCAAGGTCAGAATCAAGGCCAAGGCCAGAATGCAACCCAGAGTCCTCAAGTGCAACAGCAGATGCAACTTCTCCAAGCTCAACAAATTGCTGCGCAGCAAGCTCAACTCCGTGCAGCCCAGCAGGCTCAGCAGGCTCAAGCCCAAGCTCAAGCTCAGGCTCAGGGTGGCCCTGGTAGACAAGTCTCCAATGGGTCTCCTTACACTCAGAGTACATCGATGCCAGAAGGATCACCAGCTATGAATCAACAACAAGCACGACACTCGCCACAAAATCAGCGAATATCTTCTGGTGGAAATCCAAATGTTCCCCCACATCTACGAGTAGCAAGCGGTGGAAATGCTCAAAATCAAGGATCGCCTCAAATGACCAATATCCAGGTTCCCCAGCAACAACAGCAACAGCAACAGCAACAGCAACAAAATCCTGTAATGGCGACCCCTCAGATCAACAACGCTGCTGTGCAACAGATCATCGCTCAGCTGGCTGCCAACGGACAAAAAGCTACCCCCGAACAGATCCGGGCTCTGATGCTCCGGAATGCAAGGGAAGCGCAAGCTCAGGTAGCTGCCCAAGGTCAACACCCTCAGCCTGGTACACCTCAGATGGGCGCTCAAGGGGTCGTGAGTTATACCAATCTGTATAATGTCATGATGGAAGGTGTTTATGAAGTAAGCTGATACATCGTGCGACTCATAGCAGCACTTCGCGAGGTCGCCTAGTGTCCAGAATGCTCAAGTCCAGAATCAAAATAGGAATAGTCCCAAGCCTAATCAAGGCTGAGTGCTTGAGTGCTTGAGATTGCAGGCATCTGGTTGCCAGCTGCAAATTCGCTGGATGAGGAAGGACATTCATTATCTGGATCGTTGATCTATCGAGGAAGAATACATTTTTGTTGTACGAGAAGATGCATTGCATGGAAGTCTGTTTACATGGTTGACTACAATGGCGATGCGTCGCCTGCGTGTGTGACACTGGATTACGGTTGTGTGTTTTGTTGTTGCTCTACTACAGGTTCTCTGATCTCTCCAAGAGGAGGAAGTTCGCCCCTTGCTTCTCTCTTCCATCTGTACTGAACGTCAGCTTCATCCATGCCAAGATGATCAGGTATAGCTCACCTGCGCGAAATCTGGGAATAACATGTCGGACAGATATGGTGGGTTAATTTGATTGAGCCGCATGCTTCGCATAACGATAAATCTAGTTGATGCGGATGATCAGCTCTAGTCTCGTTACATATACGTCTATACGGCCTGCACAGTGTCATTTCCCCCTTAAGCCCTGCATCAACTCCGTTAGACCTGTGAGCATGGGGCATTATGCCACCCGTTCCGCCAGCTTTGCCTTATTCTACTCGCACCCCGCACCTCGCAGTTCTCTCATTCTAACTAGACGAACGAACCGCACGCATATAAATGCCTTTGATACGCGCTCGCCCCGAAGCAAGGATCTCTTGTACTTCCCTCTTCCGCCGTGTGCAGTGTGCAGAGAGAAAATGAGATCAGACATGTTCTCACTCACTGGTCTTATTCTTCAATCCCTTGTTCGCACTTCTCATACTTTTCCTACTATGCGAAGTCTTCTTTTTCGGTACACTCGCCCACACGATCGGAGGAATCAATTCCAGTATCGACTCTAGAGAAAAAGAAGGGAATATCGAGGTCCATGATGATATAGGGGATGTCGAAGGGGTATCAATCGGTGCGACGGATGATAAGGGCAAGGCGGGGGTCGATGAGGAGGTCGAGGAAGACGAGGTCGAGGCGAGGCATTGTAATGACCAGACTGGTCGACCAACGTTGAGTGAAGGTCGCAACGAGAGGGCCGAAGAGCGTGCGGACAGGGAAAGGGCAGCCATCTTGGAATACCTGCGACTATGATATGCAGCTTGAGCTGTATCCATATATATGCAGATATGTATAGGCAAAAAGTCAAAGAAATGACAAGGGGTGAAGCTGAAATCTCAAACAGAGAGTAAGGCACGGTGCACCAAAGAGAATTGCCGAACAACTTCCGGGTAAGTGGCACATGACGATGCTGCTTTTTGGCAGTCGAGGGTCCGGGTGGTATTGCATTTATCTGATCACCCGGTGCATTCAATAAGTCACTGCATGAAACGACGTCTAGGCAAGACCCTTGGTCCGAAGCTAGAGGCAAGTGGATTCATATGGGCTAGTTCTGGCTACCGCCTGACTGATCATCAGTCGAGTCGACGGACTGTACTTTGTCAAGTTCCGGATTATGGTCAAATCTGTCGGTTGAATCGACGACTTCAGTAGGGGTATACTTCCAGGTCGTAATATACCCAGAGGTAGTAGATCCTGCAAAGTAATCCTTAGTCCATTTCTGATCTCCCAGCGTTGAGGTGATATCTTCTTCCTTGACCTGCTCGCCATCGAATATAAATTGCTCAACCGTTTCCCATCCCCAAACGATTGACAAATTATCGTTAGACATGCTGTGAGCGAAAACCCAGGACATCAGCGGAATCTCACGATATCCTGGCGTAGTGACAGAGAAATTAGACGTCACCACGGCTTGTGGCTAGGGCTAGGAGAAGTGCTTACTTGTGATAACTTGTTACTCAAAACACAATTTGAAAAAGGCAACGGCTTGAGTAAGTTAATGAAGCAGACAACGATGCGAAGCAGTGCAGAGGGTTTTATAGGTGGTTGCTGTCTGAAGCTTGTCTGAAGGATGTCCAGCGAACTTTGCATCATTGCTCACATTTCCTTCCCTTTGCATTTGATGCGATGCGTCAAGACAAAGACAACCTTTATTCGCAAGAAAGGAGATAGCCACTTTGATGTATACGTCGCATGTCCCTACCACATCCTGTGAGCGTTTTCACCTACGCAAGAGCCCGTCAGAGTCGCTCCTTGCCGCTGCCTTAAACAAATACATCTTGACAGCCTGCACAACGTATTCAGAATTTGAACAGCCTATTTCTAAGATTGACAGTCGGAGACGACGACTTAATCACTCCCTTTATCAGTGGTTGAAACTGACAGCTTGTTTTTCTCTTTGCGTAGCTATGTTGCGAAATGCATTCCGAGGTCTGACCCTGATCGGTCATGACTGATCACCATGTGAGGTGACATTGGTTTGCGGCGACACGGCGATGGAATTATGCTACCTGATAGATGATTGAGCGCTTGTCCTCATCCAGCTAGTCGTGACCGGTTCCCGCTCGTTCGCGATCCTTTTGCATAGCAAAGGATCAATATAGAAATCAGACTTGTCCAGAATTAGCCTTTTGGAACATCTCCATTGCTTCCTATGAGCCATCGTGCATTAGCTCCAGAGACACTTTCCCTAAATAACGGGTCAATCCGCTCACTTTTGGATCAACACCGGCTTTCTGCAATTCCGACATGAGCTACGTATCAAGACGATGATCAGCATGGACATCACATTAGTGGAAGGCTGTATACAGGACTTACAGTTTGAGCGGCATTGCGCAAATCGCTGTCCATAGCCATCTTAGCCATCTGTGTCATGGAAGGTTGTTTAGAGGTATCGAACCCTGTGTGAGCAACCCATGCGGTCAGCTCAGCATAAATTGGAGGATCCTATCTGGAGACATGATTCCGACTTCACACCCTTTGTCCCCTTCAGCGCATTCGACGTATTTCTCGCACAACACCAATTGTACCCAGCACGATCCCAACCCGAGGCTCGAGATGTGAAATTGGAACTCCAGATTCGTAGGGAGCTTACCTTTTTGCTTCATGACCTCGCCTAAGGTCGTTATGGCGTTTATAGCTCCCTCATGATTTTTGACTTTCTCTTGGAATGCTTTGAATGCCGGATCCTGGAAGGGGTCTTTCGGTGCTTCTGAAGCCAAAGCCCGGCTCGATGATTGCAAGAATCGACGAGCGACGATTGGACGGGATTGGGAGGATCGGGCGATCGAGGAGGTCAAACTTCTTGCAGCACGCATTCTTATGCTCTCTGAGAGATCTTTTGGAGACGGATCGCTGAAAAGTATGAAATCAACGAAGTCAAGATGTGCGTCGATGATGTGGAAAATCAAATTAGTTGGATCTTCGATGCGTCATTTCATCATCGTTCGCGCATCCGAGATCCGAAACATGCGACTTACGTAACGCGGTCACTCACTTGTCCTTTATTTTGAGGCAATCTGCTTTCGCAGAGCCATGACCTGCACGCTCACACCAGGTGGTATTTCGTCAAAGTAGACCTGATCATGACTTTGTCCGGTGCATAAAATGAAAAGCTATAGATTCAGACAGTACAAACAAATTTCAACGGCGAGTCACCCCCTTAGACCCTTTTCCTTCGAACCCTCCTCATCTGCTTCTCCGCATAGCAATAACGATACCAGCCCGAATCCCCACAGCGCTACAGTATACTTAGACCTGCCCAACAGTGACTTGAGTCATCTCGATGTCTTTATCTTTCCTTCCATCCGAGAAGTCCTCAGCTTCTACATCACGAGCCGCTTCGACAGGCTGGTTCTCGACTACTCTGGGTGTGTATCCCGCTCCTGCTCCTAATCTGTACCAAAGGATGGCCACGCAGACAGCCGCTCCGGCAATAAAGCCGACAGAGACCCACTGTATCATTTCATCAGCCTGAATCATAGACGATAGTGATATGACGTACCAGTGCTGGAATATAATGGGGAGCGGTTCTGGAGTCATATATGAACGGAGCGGTGATTCCTATTTGACATGTGTTTGAGCTTTGTACCGGAGTACCGTCGATATGAGGAACAGATACTAACCAGATATGTTTGCAAAGGCTGCGATACCTGCGCTAGCCACTGCCGTAGCTGATGCACCTGACACGGTGGATGTTCGTAAAGCTAATAGTGGAGCGACTGCCGAGTTTGTGCAAGCTGGGAAATCATGTCTCAGCGAGCGAAACGATGTGAGTGGTAAGAGAATTAACGCACCTATGAGCAGAATTCCAACGTATCTACCGCCAACACTGGTTTTGACGGTTGCGAGCAGTATAAATCCAATTGCGATGATGAGCAAAGCCCCCAGAATATGTTCAGGCCTTCTTCCTCGGCGATCAGACCACCATGAGTTGGCAACAATGACAATGAATCTGCGAGAGACTTCGGCTCAGCGCTCACGCGGGACGATGAGTTGGAAAACTCCTTACCCAAAACAATTTGGTGGGATGATGAGAGCTTGCGCAGCGGCGCCCTTGAATCCGAATCCTGCGATGAGGGATGGCGCAAAATAGCTGAAAGCGTTGAGGCAGTGGTCTACATGTCATCGGTTAGCTCGATGCACTGTGCCAAGTGTCTTATCAGGAGGACATACTGATGAAGTAGTAGCTATGAAGTAGACAAGAACCATCGTCAGCCGCTGAAAGCCATTGGGCTGAAAAGTGGCAGCTCACGTGAAGGCGAAGAGCCAGAAGTCTAAGGCCCGAATAGTGGCCCAGATCTCGGACCACAGAAAGTGCTTGTCCGACATCTTAGGTGCATAAGGTCCCAGTCGAGAAGAGGCGACCTCTTTCTCATCCTCTGACAAGAACTTAGCTGTCTCTGGGACTGAAGAATGTATGATATTCAGCTTTGCAACGCTTGACTGTCTAGGACGAATTGACGTACAATCGGGAAGCAGGAAGAAAAGGACGATTGCAAAGAGAATAGCCGGGATACCTTCCAATATGTACTGATTTTCGTAGATCGGATGAGCGCCCTGTCCGATGATACACACTAGAAGCACCTCGACTCACCAGCCATTGCCAACCCCTGAGATTCGCTTTGTGATTGAGGTAGGAGCAAGCCGTCGCGATCAGACCACCGATGGCGCCTGATACACTGACAAATCCCAAGAATACCGCAATACGACTGCCTCGCTCTTCGGCTAGCTATACAAGTCAGCAAGGTACTCGCTTCTCTGGATGGCGAAGAACCCACGCTTGTACCAGAAACACAAGTACATTACCACACCAGGGAAAAAGCCCGCTTCGGCTATTGCGAGGCAGATTCGGCAGGCGACCAGACCGCCGCTGTAGTGAACACGACAGATGATGAGAGATTCTCGCCAGGACAGGGTGTACTTCAGAATTGCTTACAAGGTTGTACAAGCAGCTGTGCACATGGTGACGATTCCCCATACTTTCACGCATTGTCATTGTCAGACAGCTGACTTGACTGATGTTGCGGCTTGAACTCACACAGCATGATTCGGGCAAGCATGACCCGTGGTCCCATCATCTTCAACAAGAAGTTCGACGGAACTAGAGTGGGTCACCGATGTTGAGTGCTGAGAACCATGTGATCTGAGGTGAGGCATAACCCACATTCAAATAGGATATACGGCGCAAAGAATATCGCGACGACCAGTGTATACCGGCTCCCTGCGATGTTAAGCCTGCAGTGTCCCCAGCATCAGCTTGCCACGTTGAGTATGGGGAATCGTTCACCCACATCTCATTCATGGTCGACCCGTCTTTCGCATCGTTATTGAGGGTTCGTGCATTACCCAAGTTTGTACGATCAATGTAATTCAACAAATACGCCAAACAGATCAAGGGCATGATGCGCCTGGGGAAAGAAAACAACACGTTCAACTCTTTGGCACATTACAATGGTAGGCGTGACTAACCTGTCGATCTTCCTGACCAACTTCTTCTCGAACCTCTCATCAAGAGAAGACACTTCCCGAGTATGACCCTGATGATCGGTATCCATGTTGCACATTTGATGCGGTTTCTCTGAGTTCAGCCTGGAAAAATTCGATGTTGCGAAAGGATGTGTTGACGAGTTCCTCCGAGAACCTGCATCCCTTTTATGTATGATCCATTGCCAGACTGCACAATGCCACCCAAGTCTCATTGGTGGACGATCTAAGTTCTTATCTCACATGATCATATCTAGGGTTGCGCTGGGCGACCGACACATTCCGTATGCACCGACACATTCCGCGTCAACGTCATTCGTAAGATGTCGGTATGCATCGGTGGCAAATATCGGATTCCTTCGGTCAGGCTAAAGAGGCGCCGACATCTGATCGGTTATTATGTGGCCGCTACTGTATCCCTCCCTCCGTCTCGAGTCATGGTCAGCCAGATAAGAGAGCAGCGATACATATATACCATGCAAGCTGAACCATACATGGTGTAGCGGCCCCTGTATCCAAGTGAACCATACGTATACAAACAGCGAGCACAACAATATGCCTTCAAGCGATAAGTTATCGAAGGAAACGTCCATTCTCATAGTTGGAGCCGGTGTGTTCGGTCTTTCGACGGCGCTACATCTCTCTCGAGCCGGATACAAAGAGATTACAGTCATCGATCCGCATCCTGTACCGTCTCCGCTGAGTGCGGCTAATGACATCAACAAGGTGAGAGTTCATTTAGCGGGCTGTGGGCCACCATGACGTGCCGACAGCTGAGCCGTTAGAGCAGATCATTCGTACGGAATACCATATTCCTCTTTATGGTGGCTTAGCAAGGGTAAGTAGCTGTTCCTCTTGTGCAGCAGAGATAGAAGGTTGGTGGCTGAGGTTGGACTTGACAATAGGAAGCATATCAAGCTTGGAACCACGACCCGTTATTCGCTCATCATTTCCATAAGGTCAGTCGAACAGTACTGCATTTTTGCAGGTCGATTGTCCAAGGCTGAGGTTCAGACAATCTCTTACATAGGTCGGGTGGTTTACGGGTGCCGCAGGAGACGATACCCGTGGACACGAGATAGTCGCCAAGGTGAGTCAATCATCGTCATTTAAGCACCCTGGATGAGACCTGAAGCTGAACAACGCACGGCGTATGTGCTTTAGATATGGGCGAATATCAAGGCTGACGGAGTAAAGACGAACGCCAAGCAGATAAAGTGTGGAGATGACTTGAAGAAGATTGTATCGCAGACTTCCGGCTCGCGGAAGTTAGATCAGTGGATGGGGATCTTCAACCCTGAAGCCGGCTGGGCACATTCCGGCAACGCTTTGATCGGTGTAGCGAACGAAGTGGGTTCGGAATACTTTTTCTGATGGCTAGTATGTCCTCAAACTTACTCCGACTGACAAACACCGAGTAGCTGCGAACACGAGGGGTGCGATTCGTACATGGGAATGACGGAACATTCGAATCCCTGCACAAGAATTCGAAAGGGGTGGTGGACGGGATAACAGCTAGCAGTGGTCGACATATACCAGCGGAGAGAGTTATATTGGCGATGGGAGCTTCAACAGGGTCTAGATACCCAGTGAAGGATATGCTTCGAGCCTACGGATATGGTTTAGCTATGATCCAGCTTGAGCCTCAAGAAGCATTACTGTATAAGAATATGCCCTGTTTACATTCCAAAAGTGGGTCAAAAGATTTCCTTTCGCCTCATGGTATTGACATTTATATTGACGCGAGCTTGCTCTTGTAGCACTGGGGTATATCTTTGAACCTTCGGTGGATGGCCGGTTGAAGATTGCCTTACCCGGCCGATACGCTTGGTATGGCTACGGCGACGGCGAGGCCTCTCGACCTGAAGCACCAGTATCTTCCTATAACAACCTGCCGCCGCAATGCATCAAAGAGATGCGTGAACTTCTGGCCACTTTTCTTCCTCAATTGGCAGATAGACCTTTCTGTTATTCCCAATTATGTGTGAGTAGTTTCGCGATTTATTATCTGTCACATCCGTGTCATGCTGATCTACAGGTGTCCATTAGTGGGATGCGGATTCCTCGGACGACAATTTCTTGATCACTTACGCGCCAGAATCGGAGAGGGTTCTCTTCGCGACCGGAGGCTCGTATCATGGCTTCAAATTCTTCCCTACTATAGGTCGGCACGTCGTATCTGCGCTAGAAGGTACGCTAAGCGAGGAAGCTAGGCTAGCGTGGCGCTGGCGTCCCGAGATTGCGGGACAGTACAAAACAAGGGGGGATGGTGAGACCAGGGTGCTCGAGAGGGATAATCCTGTAAAGCCGGAGACGGTGAGGACGAGTCGGCTGTAGAGTCAATTCGATACAGTACATTGGCACTTTTTGTACCAAATCATTCTTTGCAAATCGAAAGTGATTGTTACAACATACTGCATTGATGTATACATTATACATTGTACATATACATACGTGACTCCAAGGCGATTCACAACGTTGGAAATGTTGAAAGAAGCTGACCACATTCACGAGAAGATGTTACTGACATCGGTGGAAAAAGATTGACCATTGTTCGTCGAAGCAGCCAGCATCTCCTCGATATCAGATATGATGGAGCTCGGATCGTATCCGAATCCAGTCATGTCCGTCCATTGATCTTGACTCTGAGCTTGAAAATCCATAGTCAGATCGGTATCGAATCCGAAAAGCGCCAGCGTGGACTGATCGGTGAGTAATGGTCCTTCTGTATTTTGGTCTGGGTCGGTTCTGATAGGTTCGGTGGGTATCGAGGGGAAGACTCTTTCTAGGAGAGTAGAAAGGTAAGATGCCACGTGATCCGAGTCCACCGCGACATTCTTCAAAGATCGGATGAGGGAATATTGAAGATCGACTATCTCTTGCTCGGGAGGTGCCACTGCTCCGAAAGACATAGCCTGCATTCATCAGCTTAGTGTAAGCAGCACTATCCACTTACTTTCATCAGGAACACGCTTGCGAAAACCTAATAACCATTGAAGAAGAGAAGATCAGCGATTGTCGTGCTTGAGCCGGAGATTTAGAAGGTAGAGGGTGGCTGGAAGGAAGACGTACGACCCGAAGGAAGACTCGTGTTGGACAATATTTCAAGACACCTTTTCGTTCCATAGCGACTCCGCATTTCACCATAGAGATCGCAGCGTCCACGGCTTCGATGATGAATGAGCCCTCCGACGATTGTATCACGTTGGCCTGAAACACACGATCTTGCCTATTCTTGTGCTGATCGTAATCAAAAATGTTAAGTCAGCTTTCCACTTGGTCTGTGACCTTTCCACACTCTGACGAGTCAGACGCACCTTGTGACGCTGTAGTAATCGATTCTGGGAAGCTCGCATAGCTATAGAATTGGCGTACAATCTGTGGTGACGATTCAGCATGGATGTACAGGGAGTATTTAAGTGGTGATGACTGACTTCACATAGTCGTGATCCATTCTCCAGCGTACTTGCCTCAATTCGTCAGGCGTGAAAGGCTCTTCGCTCTGATCCAGGATAGGATAAGATGGCAAGTCGCCCGCTTGCCTCTGCCACAGAGAATCCAGTTCTGGTTTGAGGCGATGTAGTGTGCTTTCGAAACGAGCTGTTTTGATCAGTTCTTGGGTCACCTCAGGTGACACGTAGAGCAATTCTTGCAGAAGCCCAATGATCTGCACCACCTTCAAGTAAGCAATGCGATCCTCCTTCATGCTGCCCTCGAGACCACGAACCACATTATGTACGCACATGGGTTAATTCGACGACCCCGAAGATCTCTCGATGATGGAGGTGCACTTTAGGGAGAGGGAAAGTCGTGTCCCCGGTCAGGTAGCCGATGCCAGATATGGTCCTGTACCACGATGTCGACATCTCTAGTTAAGTGGTGACATGAGCAATGGGCACCCATTTTTGTCCGACTGTCAGATTGCGAGGACGGGAAGAGACGAAAGAACCCACTTGCTGTGGTAAGGTGTCGGAAGAACGGAGTCAGCCTTGTCTCGGAAGGAAAGCTTCCGCTATTGACGTACCTTGCATGAGAGAAGCACGACTGAGTCGGACCGAAGCACTGTGAACGGTAGATTCCAACTACCGATCAGGATTGTCCACTAAAATCTCCTCTAGGCCAATACACTCACTGTCGATCTGCAGACAGGCAATCTAAACCAGAGGTCTTCAGATGAGCTATGCCGTATGTCTCATTTATCTGACTTTCAATGCTTACTCGTCCATGTCCTATAACGACGACTCACAACCCATTCAGGCTGCGTAGGATCGAGGTAGGTACGTTCGTCTTGCAGATCCAGTCGTTGCGCCACTCGCACAGCCTATTCTTACGTCCTCAGCAGGCTGGAATAGCGTGACCACGTGGAGAAGAAGAATCTCACCATGCCGGTCAATGCCCACGATACATCATCGTACAGCTTGCAGGGACTCGACCTTTCCATTCCATCCTCCGGGACATCCAATAGACCGGTATCAATGAGTGTCGCAGGTTCTGGCGGCCATTCACTGAGGATCAATAGTGCCTCGACGATTCCGATAGTCGCATTTCTGAACGTAATACCAGGATCAGTCAGATTGAGGGGAACGAGTCAAGCTACCCCAGCGATGTGGGAGAAGACTCACTGTCCCATCGCGATGAAGCTGACACGATGCAAAATCCACCTCATCAGATCGCCACGGATTTCTTTGCACCGACTATCGGTGTATATGCCGCCAAAAGGTGGCGGAGTACTGAAAGTATGGTAGCGGGCTGCAATGGCAATCATCACAGCAACAAGTATTGGCTCTTTCAGTAGAACCCCCAAATTGGCGGGGTAGAACAACTCCGGTGTTATTATAGGATGACACGGATTCATGTGGTCTTCATAGCTAGACAATGGATAAGCTAAGCCAGATGCACAATAATTGGTTGTGCCGTGTCAAGCGTAGCTGAATTGTCCACTCACAATCGCAGTAATGTACGAGCTTCCTCGGCAGACAGCAGTCCTTTAGATACAGGCTGCCAGCGTTCCCATCTCGCGTCTTGTGTCGTTGAACTTGCTTCCGAAAGCTTCTTGTGACTACCTACTGACGGCACATCGTCTGCATCTGCAGCTGCCCGAAGGATTCGCAGAGCATCTGCAGGATTCTCCAGTGCTTCACCTCGCGCAAATCGGAATGCTTCTGATGCATCTCCACCTAGCTGGGAATTGCTATTTGCGCCCGGAATTGCCATGGCGTTCAGCGGTGAGGTCGTAGGTGCAGCCGTACTGTACACATCGCTGCTGAGTGAACAAGCAGATCAATGAGAATACGGAATTCGTGAAGTAGTCTGACGACTCACGTAAAATTCGAGGTTGGACTAGTATATTCTGGCTGACGAGGGATCGCATGTGTCGAAGGTCCAGCGTCGCCCTCGTTTATATTGGGAGGATTGAACGATCGACTCAAGTCTTCCCTGCCGTATATAGGAGTGAAGATGCACTCCCTGTGTGTGCGTGAACATCGTCGACAAGGAGGATCATGAGGTGCATCTGGGTTTCCCAGATCGCAACGCAATTTCGCTGTGCGGCACGGCGCGCATGCTTGATATGTCCTTTTCGGCACCGCGCGGGAGTCAAAACGGCCAGATAGACCAGTAGAGCTTCTCCTTTCAGCTGGCATTGCTATGACTGCAGAATTGGTTTCCCATGATCCGAATCGTGAAAGGACAAATGTAATGACGAAAGAAAGTAGATAATTCACCGTTATCGTGACTGCTTCCGACGTCTTCCGATGGATGCCGCATGCCTAGATAACGTTAGCACTTCCATTATATTCGACTCTCAATTGTTTGTCAACGATTCGACCAGTCATCCAGCAAGTGTTTTAAGCGCAACCACCATATAGGACGCGCAAGGTCTTCTCTACGCCTCGTTCATGAGCGTCCATACCTCTCTCATTCGTCCAGTAGCATAGTATACAGCGGAACATCAGCATCTCCGAATCATATCTCGGTCGAATGGTTCGAGATACCATAGCGAAAGCCACGTGCCCAGTCGGTTCCTGAATCGCCGCTGACAGGATCTCGTCGACGACGCTTGTGTATGTATTGATGACCTGATCTTCCTCATTCTGCTGGAGCACAAGGTCATTCGTACGGAAGATCACACATCCGACATGTCGAACTCACCGTGCACCCTGACATTGGACGATGGGACGCATTATGACCTGTCCTCACTCGGTTCCGCCAAAGCAGATTACATAGCCCAAGTCGGGGAGACAAGCTACAATCTGAACATATGCAGAGGCGTCGTAGGTGAATTACATGCAGTGGAAGATCCAGATACTGTCGGCGGGTATGTAAGGAAGGACGATGGGGACTTTGTACTCGGGTAAGTGTCTCTCGTGTACCACTTCCTATCAGAATTGCCAGTCTGGAGGGTCTGACTCCGTTGACCTGATCAACCGGTGAACAGACGAGTGCACACGAATCTGACGATGTCGCCAATGACCAACGAGCCGATGTACGTGATCACCGATGGATCGCCTTGTCCATTGAATCCCGATGCGAGAGCCTCTACAGCCATACGGGTGAGTCTCACCCATCATTTCGATGATGCTTTCATTGCTGCTGCAACGATCCTCCCTTCCTTTGTGCCCGGTTTATCGGTCGGCAAGCCAACGCTGATGCCAAGCACCCTTGCCATGTAGTTCATATGCAGTCCGTCCGACTTCAATGCTGGTAGTCCGGTACTGGTAGCGAACCTGCCTCCGCAAGACCCGTGTCATTTTTATTTTGAATGGAGATCGCACGTAGCATGTCCCACCAATCCTAAATCAAGCTTAGAATCAGGCCATTATATCGTTTTTGGAGCTATGTAGGTCTCGCAACCTCTACATGCCGAAATCACTGCTGTCCAAAGGAGCTAATGCCACGTCTGATGTGACATAGACTGGCCATAGCTATTATAACATGGTTTGGGGGTCATACACTCTACAATCGATTCTACCTGAACCGACGAGGCCTATCGCAGTTCCCCGTACCGTCCTTTTCTTTACCTAAGATCGCATTGCCGAAGCGTGGAGCCGACAGCTCGTCAAGCAATGGACCTAGATGGGGTGCATGGCGGAGAAGGAGTAACAGGGCTGGATATACGGGAATCCGAGCAGACGAGCACGAGGAAGAAGGTTTTGCAGGTCGGTTCAGCTTAGACGATGACGAGCTGGATGAAGATGCGGAGGATCTTACGGGGGTTGGAGTAGGGAATGAGGCTCATGCATGGAGGAGTCAAGCTAATGGATCGTCAACCGTGGCTGGGGATGGGGCAGGAGGTGGGAAAGGGAAGAATGTAGGCGTGCATCAAGGTTTAGTTGATATTTAGATCGACTCTATGTAGTTCGTGCTATGTACAGATAGTGGAATCCATGTATGAAGATGATCGCACATGCCCGTGACAAGTTTGCGTCTTCACAGGTTTGTGCATACAGTGAGTACTCGTAGTCTTAAGCTACACATATTCAGGATCTGGCCGAGAAGGATGTGCCGTTGCCGGATTGCGCCCGGTCTGAAACCGGGTTCCGAGGAATGGGGCGTCCCTTATGACCGCATCACAGATATTTCGGTTAAAGCTGATATTTTGTGGGGTTGTTTGTGTTGCTCGTAGTATCAATTGCTAGCATGACTGATGGCTTACCGTTAATCATCTGATACACATACACTGCATTCATCGATAGTCGGTCTAAATCAGCAATCTAGCGACAACTTACGCAGCGTCAATCGGCTTGGCGGCAACAAGCAACAAGCGACACAAAGGGGAAGAATCAAATCAGACTTGACGGTCTACGCATTTGCACCCGCAACCATATTTACTCCTGCAGTATACCAGATCGCCTACAGCTACCGTAGATCTACAAGATTCGTGAAGTCATAGGCAGCACGTCAGATCGTGAACACGATGAGGTTGCCGTACAACAGACCATGGCTGATCGAGCTATCCGACCACCCGGCATGTCCACCTTCGATCCGAGAAGGCGTGCAGAAGATGCTGACTTTCATGTGGCTGAACCGCATCATCCCTTTTCAAGCGCAAGCGCCATACGTCCTGGCCGCTGACGTGTTGGAACGGGTCATCAATGAGATCGAAGCCGAAGACGAACAACAAGATCAGCGAGAACGAAATAGACAAGTAGATCGGGCGGGGGATCAAGTGGAAGGGAAGACGATCAAGCCTACTTATGCAGATGTCGTAGCCAATGGGGACGGCAATGGCGAAGAGGACCAGACCAAGAGCAAAAGAAAGGCCGCGAGAGAACAGTTGAAAATAGTGGATTTCTGTTCGGGAGCAGGAGGTCCAGTGAAGAAGATAGAGCGGAAGATCAAGTAAGTGGCAGTAGATATTCAACTGCATGCTGTGTCTATGACCAATAAAATCGATTCTACCCCGTGATGCCCAAGAAATAGAAGGGGGCTGATGTAGTAAATGGTTTTCTTGTTCGACTCCAGTAAAAGTCGGAGATCTAAATCCCTAGATCCGACTCAATTCGTGTTATCAGATCTCAATCCACCTTTGGAACAATGGAAGAAGCTCCACGGTCGTGCTGGAGCTTTGGGCTCATCAATATCGTATATCCCCCATTCGGTCGATGCGACAAACACCACTTCCCTCCAACCCACCGGCGAGAATGCAGGTATATTGAGTGGACGACATCTGAGGACGTTCTTCTTGAGTTTTCATCATTTCAACGAAGAGCTAGCCAGGGGCGTATTGGTAGATGCCATGCGCAATTCCGAGGGGATCTGGTGAGCAGGATTGAAACCCTTGTATTCAACTTGATTGGAAGTCTGGACCACCTGCTGATACTTTTCGTCATGTAGCATATTCGAATTGCAACAATGTAATATACGTAGTATGATCATGATCGCCATGCTCGGTCCTTTGACTTGGTTGTTAACGCCACTGACTTGGCCTTCTCTATGTGAGTCTGTGTCATCAACTTTTCGACATGTCCTCCTTATTGTCCAAAACACTACCAAAACCGAGACCAGGACCAGGATCGATCCTATGTATCTCATCTGGTGACGAAGAACAATCAAGTGATTAAACAAGAGCTAATCTGTCTAGTCTGGGTGATAACCTGATTTAGCCATATTATTCTTTACCTATTTCATCCCCCTCATCCCGGCATTCTTGATCATAGACGGGTGGATCTCGGTCTATCGAACTCGTCCGATATCTCATATACTCCGCTTGACGAATCTGGCTTCATTGACTATCCAATTGGAGAATCAAGATTTCCGGAACAACCATGATCGCAACCGCCTTAATCACCACGATAATAAGGCTGCTTCCACCCGAGAAACTGGCCGGGAAGTGATCGCTGAAGATCATGGTGGTGGAGAAGAAGAAGCGGAGGAAGACGAGGAGGGATATGAATGGAAGTGGGAATTTGGGAAAGTGAGACATACGTGGCCATGGGGCCATATGACTTATGTCGTTGGGCGTAAAAGGAGATTAGGGGATGACGATGAGGAGGATGATGGGTACGAAGATGGACAGACAGAGTATGGGGAATGAGCTCGGCAGACTGTCAAATCGAGTCAAGTCGTTGTGAGATACTTGACCAAGGGCGTGTCAACTTGATTGGTCAATTCAAGAATCTCGAAGATTGATGTTGCGGATAAAGGAAAAGGCAAAACGGAAATAGGGCTAGAATATACCATATCGGTTTGACTGGCTGCACTATCAGGTATTGACTCAGCATAGCATAATCCATTGGGAACAGGTACCGGATTAATTCACAGGAACCACGCAACGACCGCAGGGTCGCAAGCATAGCAAGCATCACAAGCATATGCATTAAATATAAGATACATCACTTGTGTCTGTAATTGTGTTAAATCATGTATGGGTTCAATTCTCGAGATACCAAAAACTGACCTATTTACTTTTGTCTGTAGCACTCAATGTACTCCGTGCTACATCCTTTCTCATGCTGATGTAACGCACAGACTTACATATGGCGTCCTAGGAATTACCGGGTGATCACATCACGCTGTATAGTTTTATCAACTTTCCATTCATGGATAGTTGGCAAGTATGAGGAATGAGAAATCCTGATGAATGAATGAACGAATGAACATTGTGAAGCGAAAGTCTCAGTGTATTACACCCAATTAAGCCAGCACAACACTCGGACACATATCGTAGACAGAATCATGATACATTCAAACCATCTTCCTCTATCTAATCTGCCTTGATCACTCCCCGTCTGCCTCGCCTCAGATTCCTCTCCTTTACTCATTCGTATGTTGGGTATACTGAAAAAGGGTATATGTATATATATATATATCAAATACGTATATGAATATGAACATGACCTCAGAAAGCAAAGATCGAAGCAAATGAAAAATGAAAATAACAGATGAGAAATGAGAACTGAGATATGAAATGTAATCAAAAGGGAAAAAGGGAAGAAGTAAAGCATTTATAATTTATACATTGAAAATGATCTCATCTCACGCATCTTTACTCTAGTCTCGTCATCGTAATTCTGCCTGATACTTACTGATCACTGTTGACCTTCTAAGGATTTATGAGCCTAGTATCAAGTGTGTATGCGCGATCAGCATAATGGCAAAAAAAATCAGAGCACGTGAATGAACCAACTCAACTCACCTGTAAATCCCTCATCACTCCCGGATCCATGGGTAGCACAGATTTCCTCCTCATGTGAGGACCGCCTGCTGCACCGAGTCCACCGGCCGACCCAGCGGGCGGGCCGCCCCCTAGACCGGTGTTCGCTGCTGGACCCAGAGGAGTAGGGGAGAGCGGTTGTTGGCCCTGTATACCAAGTCCGACTGGTGATGTAGGCTACATCGCAAATCGAGCGGAAATCAGCTATCAACTCAATCTCATCACGTATACTGCAGAGATTCGATGAGCTTGAGACTCACGCTCATAGGGGCTCGATCTACACCTGGATCAGCGAGTGGAACGTGTTCTTCCCCGATCGACCTGTCCAAGGTAAAGCTTTCGGATGGGTCAAATCCATTCGCAGTCATATCTACCGACACGTCCGCCATAGGCTCGTCTTCGTATGGCTCCGGTCGAGGAGGTAACGGTTCAGTCAGAGATGCAGGAAGTGGCTGAGTAGACCCTGATGCTTTATGATTTTCGATGGCCTGTTCACGTAGTTGGATCCATTCATCATGTCGCTCTATCGCTCGTTCCGCCTCGCTGATTTTTGGGGGACAGGCTTTAGCTTCTGTACCCTGCTATGGCTGTGAGTACGTCGCCAAATCACTCACGCCTTTCTTTGAGCCTTGTAATTGCTTTGTACCTCCTCGAATACCTCATTATTGATCTCCATGAACAATTTCAAAGCGTTGTACACCATGCCGTGAATTGTCCTGTACATTCGAAATCAACTGCTCGGTCAGTAACCTACGTACAGCGGTGAGGTGAGGAGACTGACCTGTTCCAATGCGACCTCGAGTTCTGGTATAGCGCGGGGAAGACGATAGGCAGAATGATCGTTATATGTTCGCCCATCAGGTTCACAATGTACTCGTTGTTCCAGTAATATAGCGCTCTTTCCGCAACCTGCAAATTTACGGGAGGATCAGTATTGACCGACGATACAAGCGGAAGCGATATATGATTCACCTGGAAATGAGGTGAATTGATACACCTAGCCAATTGTTGGAAGAGCGGTACCATGATTTTCGTAAATTCATTCTGTTCAATCACATCTAAGATCTCTTCAACTTCGTTCAAGAACATGACTTCTTTTGGTGAGTTCACTTTGGGCCAATATCGAAGTAGACCCAAAATAACTTCTTCAGTCAAGGTCGCGTCCTTTTCTAAGAATTGAACCACACAGTAAGCTAGTTGAGGGTGATACAGAGCTAAGGATTTAGCTTTATGCAGAGGAATAAGAGCTCTAGTCAAGAAGGTCTTATGTTCATCTTTGAGGGGTAATGCGAAACCGTTGATGATGGATCCCAAGATTTCAAGTAACTCGGCAATTCCATTATGTCGTTCTGTCTCGTAGACGAATTGGAAGAAGACGTGGGAGATCGATCGCCTTATAAATGCTCGCAGATTGAGGAATTTCCCGTAAATCCGATGTAGGGTCGTTTTCAGGAAATCTCTTTCTCTGGGATCTTCAGAGTCGAAAAGCTCAAGGAGTTGGAGGACGAATGATTGGTCGATATACTTCTTGCCTACATTCGTGTTGAAGTCTGGCGATTCGACAAAACGGAGGAAGAATTCGTAGACTATTTGTAAGTGAGGCCAAGCGAGCTCGAGGACAGGCTCATCTTCTTCCGGATCGAAAGCATCTCCTGTGGGGTTCACTTGGGGTGGAATCGATCGGAACAGGTTGGTCGCAAACTAGAGGATCAGTCAAATGTGATTTCATTTAGCCCTCATACCTGGCAAGACGCTGGTGAAACGGCAACATACCATGCCTACCACCTCGGGGTATATTTGTTCCGTTATAACGCCTCTGCTTGTGGTTATATACTCCAGCATCTCGTGTAAAGTCTGAGCTTTGACCTGCTTGCCCTTCAGTTCACTACTCGCGTCGTTGAAGTCGAACACAACGCGACATTGTTGCAATTTCTGCACGAACAACTCATTGCGTTCCTCCGGTCGAACGTCTGCGGACGAAGCAAGCAGTCAGCCAAACATCCCACGGCATACACAAGAAAAGCTATCTTCGAGCTGTACACTGAGTTGACGTTGAGGGAAGAGTTGCAATTGACACTCACCAGAGAAATTTGGCAACTTTTCGATGTCAACCTTCTCCGTCACGTAGAATCTACTACTTCGTTGTTTTCTCGGTGTTTTGCCTGAAATGGGAATCGTGTCCTTCGGGCCGCCTCTCAATCGATTCAAAGGTCCGGCTTTAGGTGGCGTGGGTTGGCCGTCTGGTCCGAGTGATCTATCCGGGGAACCAAATCCTCTCCCGTGAGGCGAATGGGGGATTGGATCGGGCGGCATCTCCGTGTTCACTGGTGCTTGTTGAGGAGCGCCTGATATAACTACTAATGGTGGTGCTGGAGAGGTCTTGTCTGACACGGGGGATCTTCTAGGTGTCAATGGTGCACCACCCTGCATTTCTCCTCCTCCGCTTCCCCCGCCGGCTGGGCCAGCAAGGTGGTATGGCGAATTGCTGTTTCGAGCGGGTGACGATAAGGAAGGTGACGAGGGTCCGGGGGAGTTGGAGTTGATAGGGACAGGGGGTTGAGGCTTGGAATTGGGTGGTTGCGGCGATTTTGATTGTTTCTCGCCAGATTTCGTCCGGGACAGATTCTGTGACGAACAACATAGACAGGGCGTCAACATTCTCTATTCCTCGCACTGACTCAGGAGGAAAACGAATGATAAGATGATCTCGAGACACGAAAGAGAGCGGAACGGGGGTTGGGTGGTGCGATAGATACCATAGATCATATGGGTTGTGGGAAGATTGTGGGGCATGATTGTTCTTATGCCTTTGATAGACATCTCGTCTCACCCCCTTCGTTGGACAGTCCTTGCTTAAGATGTTGTGCAAGGTGTGTTCAGAATTGATGATGTCACTCACCATAGCTTTCTTCAATCCCTTCATCTTGGGTTACACGTATATCTACGCGTTTCCGTAGCCTTGCTTGATGGGTACGGTTAAGGAATGATAGACAGACCAAGAACGAGTCAGGTCGATCAAGTGTCGTGGTCTGCAATCGACGATTGGCAGATTCACAACAAAGGGCGCAAGGATCCGTTCGGCTTATTGTGCTCTGACGTGTGTTTGACTTGTCTATTCGACGATTGCAAGTGGCAGTGCACGTATCGACAAATTACCAAGCTAGATACTCAGTCCTCAATCTTCTGTTGTTGTTGATGAGTATAGGTTGTCTATATATGGGTTGAGGTGAGATGGGATGTTACTGATATGTGCTGGTTGGAACGAGCGGGCCCTAGCTCCTCAACGCGATGTCCGAGTGTAATGCTGCGTTAAGCACCTGTCAACTGTCGATGCCACTGAGATGAAGGTCTTCTCTAGAGGGGCCGTGATTGTCTGTCTATGAATCGTGAAGTCAAGCTGCGTGTGGGATATGATATGGCAAGATGGTATGGTAATAGTGTTATGGCTTTGGTTACGTTGAACTGTATTGCTTGCTGTATTGCTGGATGCGCTCTCGTTGCTCTCACTGTACGTATTCAACGCGGGGTATACAAAGTCACCCAGCTGGAATTCATAGGCATAACACTAGAGTAACAGGTTGTTAGGGGAGTTTACTGAATGTGGCACTATACCTCAAAATACATTCATTCCTCCCATTTAAATCGATTTAATGATGCCCGCCAATCAACTCTCTCACTTTGTCAAAAGTAGCCAACTCCTCGGATCATCAAGCATACTGCTATCGTTGTTAATTCATCAAGATCATCTGCTGATCATCCTCATCCTCCTTCATCATCCTTGATACCCTCCAAAATGTCCCGAGTACACGATGTGCGTAGCTTTCTACTGTTCCGTCCTGACAATCTGTGTTCTATAAGCTGACAATCCCATCATATTCATCTTCCGATCCCTCCCTCCATCCGCAATCGACATGTCTCCCTTCAAAATCCCCACATGAACTTCATACCAACTCAACGTTACCTGTCGACCCACCAGCTCATATACAACACCTTCTTCAAGCGAAATTCAGCTTTCGTAGCTACATGTTTCGTCGGGGCTTTCGCTTTCCAAATCTCCTTCGATTTGGGAACGACCGCTTGGTGGGACTACCACAACCGAGGTGTAAGTGATAATTAACCTTCAGAACAGCACTTGTGCCGTGCGAATGATGGAGGGGACCGCAGTAAAGGGAACGAGGATCTTAGTGAAGGAGGCGGGTCACTATAATAGGAAGGTATAGCAGTGCTGACTATCAAACCCAATTTGTAACGCAGAAACAATGGAAAGACATACGAGCGAAATACATCCAAGCTGGTGATTCCGATGAAGAGTAGATTGTAGTAGTCCTAGCTACTTCAGTCGGAACCGGAGAGGGAAGGATAGAAGAGTGAAGTCGTCGTTGTCCGGGGGGACCAGGGTCAATGGCGTTGGGTCAGATACCATATAGAGGGGAAATGGGATTTTCCCCGTCGTTCATCATACAAGGAACATAATGTTTAAACAATGCATTTGACCTTTTCTCACGCTGCATTCATTCAGGTCTTCTTGTCTACACGGTATGCTTGCTGGTAGTCGCCTTGTAAAGTGAAACTGCTGTTGAAGTAGGATCCCAAGAGAAACCTGTTTTGTCGGATACATCTCGTTTGACCTGGTTGAATTACGCCAAGCTTCTCTACCCGACACGTCCACTCAATTTCACGTCCACTCGACAGGTGTTGATCTTTCGTTATCAATCTGCATTTGTATAGCCATAGATTTCATCCAAAACATTGACTTCCATCCGCTATTCTGTGGGATCCAGCGTCGACGTGACTTTGAAATCGATACACTGTTGCAGATATAGCAGAACGAACGAACACAAAGCCATGTCACGATGATCCGACTCCGCTCCTCACTTTCGCTGGGGTTTCAACTTCCTTCACTCCATCTAATTTTTCTCGGATACTTGCTTCTTGCTAATCTCGTCGCTTCACGGCGAGAGGACGAGCGCACATACCAAAAAAGGGATTATCATACGCTTTCAAATGCAGATATAAGGAAGTTGGTAGAATCAGATCCCCCTCAATGGGATAGCGTGACGGATGGTCATTTGGGAAAGCTGTTGATACCCCGAGCTTGTAAGTCCTTACCAAGCTGAGCAATGATACGACATTCAATGAGCTTGGCAACGTCGGAACTCGTTAGCTGATACACCGCACACGTATTAGCTGGGTCCGAGAACAAGTGAGCTCTGGTATCCGCTCGGTGAACCCAAACGTAACGAGGGAGCATAGCTTATGCACCACAATAGTACCCTGGTCCAAAATTACATATCGTCGGTATTCATCAATCTCGGATGGCACGAGGAGAAGGTGAGCCCCTATTTCAAAAGCATGTTGCATCGTCCTGAAAAGCCGTCAACCTTAATGAGAGCGTTCTGTGTTGACCTTGCTCTCTCTGCTTCCCTAGACCCCCTTTAGAGGATCGACCCCGATAGGCGATATAGATTTTACGAATCTCATATACACTTACGACCCCGATGCTGCCCGTAGAATCATACTGGCAGCTCACTTCGATTCTAAATGGTTCCCCGATTTCCCCGCTAATCAGGTAAGCCCGCCTCTTCCTCACCCTCTTCCTCTCAAGTTTTCAACATTCAATATTCACAATACACGACAGACAGATGCTGTATAACATCTCGTCAATGTCGATGGTCCGCTGACTATTGCGTGGCTTGTGCAGTTCATCGGAGCGACCGACTCGGCAGCTCCAGTGGCTATGCTCCTCCATCTCGCGGAATTCCTTACTCCCCTATTGAAGAATCGCAAAGAGCGTATACGGACGGGTCACGGATTATTGCGGGACGAGTTCGACGAAGAAGAGATCGCGGGAACTACGATTCAGATCGTTCTGTTCGACGGGGAGGAAGCGTTCAAAGATTGGACGGCTACTGATAGTATATACGGTGCCAGGTGAGTCGTAGTCGTAGCTGCTGGCTATGTCACGCTGTCGAATGCCAATGCTGTCGACACAACTGCTGGACCTTGCATCATATCCTCTCTCCGTTCATAATTCCCCTGACTCTCCCATCTAAGCAGTCCCTCTGATTTTGTCTATCTATCCCTCCAATGCAGGCGCTCTCATCGCCCAGATCTGGCATCTGAAATAATCTCCTTGAACGTATCGCTGCCTGATAACAGTGAGCTGACTCAAATGCATACGTGACTGCAGACATCTAGCCGAACTATGGTCCGAAACCTACCTCGAGCCTTCGCATCCTTTACAACTCCAAAAAAGGCGATTCGCTCCTGAACCTACCGTACTAGACACCGTAGACCACTTAGTACTGTTGGATCTGTTAGGGAACAAACATTCAATGATCTACAGCTATTTCAGAGAAACAGACTGGCTACACACTGAGATGGCTTCAGTGGACGGAAGGCTGAGACGCGAGAGTCTTGTCGAAGTTGAGGATGGCGAGAATGAATGGTTCAGTACGATGAGGCTGAGAGGTGGGATAGGCGATGATCACCTACCTGTGAGTGGAATGGGGTGGGGTGCATCAATCGCAGCACCCATCTTTACATAGAATCCTCACGCAAGCTATCGCACCAGATCAAACACATTCGAGATTTGAACGACGGTAGCTGAAGCTGATGAGCTGTTCGCTGATTCTGTGCGGACGGACACTGCTAGTTCTTGCATCGAGGAGTCAGTATCTTACATGTGATTTCTAATCCATTCCCATCGGTCTGGCACACTTTAGGCGTGAGTGGATTGTCCTCTTTCCGGACGATCGAGGTCTCGGTCCTCGGTCCTCAGTCCTCAGTTCTCTGTCACCCCCTTTTCTGCTCGTGTGTACAGTCGAACAAGAAAAAAGAGACGCCAGGCATCGAGATATCTTTTAGCAGGATTAATCAGGCTGACAATTGACAATTGACACTTGAACTGATTTTGACGATAGGACGACGCAACAGTCTTATCGCTCCCTGCCCTTCGACGGTGGGATAGGATACTACGTATATTCACATGCGAATATCTCGGTCTGGCTCCTGATCCTACTTCTACCACTACTACTACCTTTACACACAAGTCAAACCCCAAGAAAAGTATAGACGAATTAGTGCGTTCACGCTCACGTTTGTCCATTCTCCCAACGTGCAACCTCCAATCATCCTGTACATTTATCGTATTCCATATTTCCAACTTCAAGTCGGAGAAGCAGATGGATGCTGACGCTTGACGGAGGATAGTAGACGATAACGAACACGGAATTATGATGGCTCGTTCTTTGCCGCGATTATTGATCGCCGAGCGAACGGTACCCGGTTCTGTAGCAGGAATAGCACAGATATGTAAATACACACCTAACAGTCGATGCACATGCACTGAATCACTCTATTCACGAATAGCTGTGCTCTCTTTGGCGAAAGAGATCCTCGATATGAATGCATGAATCGAAAACAATGCCCAAGCACGAAACGCTACCTTACCCTGTTTTATTGTGTGGCATGACTACTAAGGATGAAGGCAAGGAAAGGTAAAAAGTCAAGAGAAAACTATCGTACAACCCCAACGCCATTCACTGCTGCCTCTTTCCCGCCTATCGATCAACTTCACCAAACACCAAGTCCATCGTACCGATGATAGCCACGGCATCCGGTAAGAAGTGGTGTCGCATCATGAAGTCTGATCCTTGCAAGTGGGCAAATCCCGGTGCTCTGATCTTACATTTATACGGTCTGTTCGAGCCGTCCGATACTAGGTAAACACCCATTTCACCCTTTGGAGCTTCAATCGCCGAGTACGTCTCTCCGGGAGGTACGGTGTATCCTTCCGAGTAGATCTGATGCAAGGAGAAGAAGCATATCGTATCAGTCATCCGTTTCCATTCATTGTATACTTCTTTGCTTTTCTAGTTGAGATCCATGCTTCATGCGATCGACGAGTCAAGTGGGCGGATGAGAGAGAGGGAAAACCCGAATAGACTCACCTTGAAATGGTGGATCAAAGCCTCCATACTCTCCTTCATACTTGCTCTGGGGGGAGGAACGATCTTGTGATCGTCCACCTTGACAGCACCAGTGGGCATCTTGTTCAAACATTGATCGATGATTCTCAAGGATTCCCGGAACTCTTGAACTCGACACAAGTATCGGTCGTAACAATCACCGTTCTTTCCTACCGGGATATCGAACTCGACTTTATCGTACGCATCATACGGTGCGACTTTTCTGTGTTTCCCAGACAACAGTAAAGGACAATCCCAATTATCAGCTCGAGTACCTTTGCCGGACGGATTACATCGGTGGGATAGGAACATTGATCTGACGGGTGAAGGTCAATTCCTAGAGTAAGTAGAGTGACAATACTAACCTGATATCCCACGGTACACCCGAACCTCTCAACATAACGCCCGAGAAACTGTAGTCCAACGCCTGTTGAGCCGTGACAGTACCAATACCGATCGTTCGTCCTTTCCAGATTCGGTTGCCCGTGACTACCTCTTCGATCTCATCTACTCTGCTAGAGAATTGCGTTGCCCACTTGAAGATGTCGTCTAACATTCCATGGGGCAGATCGAAGGCTACCCCACCAGGTCGGATATACGCCGCATGCATTCGCGCACCCGATACTCGCTCGTAGAACTCCATCAACTTCTCTCGTTCTTCGAAACCCCACAAGAAAGGTGTGAGCGCTCCGACATCCATCGCGTGACTACAAAGCATAAGAAATGTCAGCTATTACTCAAAGAGAAATAAATTCCTTGCATCATGCAAGATACACAGCAACAAGTCGCCTAGATGATGATACTGCACTCACGTCAAGACAGCCATCAAGTGATTCAGGACACGAGTGATCTCTCCGAACAATGTTCTAATCCATTTGGCTCTTTCGGGAACTTCGATATTCAACAGTTTCTCAACGGCGAGGGTATATGATAACTCGTTAGTCACTAGTCGAAGGCCCTCATTAGCTCCGTGATCAACAGTAACAGTCGAAGCGACATGAACCGTGAGACTATGTTCAGAGCTGACTCACTCATGGAGACGTAATCTAGTCGATCGAAATATGGTAAAGCCTGAGTATAGTTCTTGTACTCGATCAATTTCTCTGTTCCTCGATGTAATAATCCAATATGAGGATCGGCACGTAAGATTTCCTATTCCCAAAAAGGTTCACCCAATTGAAACAGCATCAGTATGGAATTGTTGTTCTTCTACTGGATCGAAAATCCAAGTCGTAAATCAAAGTGGAACAAGATCGAGCTTACCTCTCCGTTCAATTCAAGGATCAATCGAAGCACACCGTGAGCGGCAGGATGTTGAGGACCGAAGTTGACTATAGTTAGACATCGAGATTGTCAGCTCTCATTGAGCTTTATCGATGATCATTTGTCGCTTGTCGCAAGTTTCCCCGATCGAGGATCGAGCAGAGAACGATAGGCGCAGATGAAGATGAAATTCGGATTGTGGACTGTCATTGAGGACTGACCGGTGAAATGTCTCATCTGAGCATCTTTCCTCGATGTACCCTCTTTCAAGATCTCCTCAGCCGATAGACTGTGCAACCTGTAAAAGAAACAGTATGAGAGATTAGTTTATGGAAGATGCCCATGCCCTCTTCAGAGAATAAAGAGAAAGAGTGAGATTCGCCGACGCCGACGCCAATGCGTGATCGACGTGATGGAGCGAAGGAAATACGCACTCTTCTACCGAATGAGCTCTGACCGGACTAGGTTCCACCGCGGGAGTGGCCATAGATCTCAAACACGAATTTGAGAATGCCCGAATTTGGGTCTTTGAGGACGACGCTGAGGCTGATGCTCCGTTTCGGAGGAGTGGTCGTAGGTTCCGGATCATCTTGCCGGTTGCCTTGATAGGTAATGAGCGAAGATGACAAGTGTAGGTGTACGTTTTATGTATATGTCAAGGCTGTCTATGCAGCTGATAGACAAGACGAGTATCTCGATGTTATCGATTAGGCTGGTAGCTGATAGCCAAAAGTCAAGATCGTGAGCAACTCAACCATCAACTATCGACGCATCGACGGGTGGCACCTTCCACCAATAGGCGAAGCACTGAATGACATCTTAATCAAGTACAAACTCCGTTTGTGGCACTTGTCCCAATGACAATCCATCATTCATCCGTGTGTATATATGCATGCACGCGTCCAAGGTTTTCTTCCCTTTACTATTCCGTCTCATGCGCTACTACATGTACAGCACAAAGGAAGCCTATCCCTCCCTTCCTTGCATCGAATGATTCTTTTCCAAGCTACAGAACCGCCATCTCCATCCTACGACTTCTCCTTGCCGCTTACTAACTTCTCCAACCTATCCAACTGTTTTCGCAGATCCTTAATTTCTCTCTGCACCAGAGCTCCCTCGGTAAGGGCCGTACTACAATACCAATCATCAGTACCATGATCAGCAAGCTTGAACGTGATCGAAGATGAAATGACATATGCGGGATCGAAATTAGGAGGATTGACGCAACGTACTTTGGGAAGACTTTAACTAAATCCTCAAATTTCACTTTACTGATCTCTCCCTGAGAATCATCGTCGACAGTAGGATCTTCCACTTTCGGATCACCTTCTTCGTCAGGCGGTGGGCCAGAGAAGTACGCTCGGAGTCGTTGTGATCGAGAATGAGCGATTTGAGACTCGAACAGCGCAATCAAGGTGAGGGGAATGAAAAACAGCGTTGACATGATGTATCGGTTGAGGTTTATATACCATTCTTTAGGTAATATCCATCTGCGACACAATATGACTCATCAGCATTTCACAGTAATACAGATGCGATCGGCGACCCAGGCCATGAAAAATTTTACTTACTCGAGAGGAGCGATAAGCACGGCCTCGATGAGATTGAAAGGCGCGATACTGCTTATATCGTCAGCTTCGCCTCGAAGCGATAAAGAACAATAGAGGTGTCAAACGGACTAGACGAAAGAATCAGGAGCTCGGATCCTAAAGCAATAATGGCATTAGCCCTTGTTGGTGTTTCTGATGAAAAGACCAGCTGCTCACAGATCAATAGTCTTATGAGCAAAGAATACCAAGTACTCGTCCGTCTCATTATCCGTAACATCCTGGTATGCCGACCCGAAAAGAGCGATAAGGACGTTAACGAGAATGATGGTTGAAATGAAGTTCCATCCGTAGAAAATGATCAATCCGAAGGGGTAGCCGAATCTTTCACTCGGCGAATCGAAGTCAGGTGATCTGGAAACCAACAAAATTGAGGTCAGTAGTGAAAGGCGTAGCTTCAGATTTACTACTTTCCCTATGACTCACCCTAAGAGAGCTTGAATCAGGTTATTGACCACAATAGCAGCTCCGCCAGTCTCGCCGTCTGCAGCGTCGAGAGCATACATCGACTACGAAATACCGTCAGCTGCAGACTGGTTGGGCTTTTGGGACTCGATGCTTACTTGTACGAAACCGACAGCCATGATGCCGAGTCTGCAAAATCATCAGCGACTTCCACATTACTTGACTGGTTGGCTTACAAGATGAAGAAAATTGTAGATTCTCGACTATTCGAAGTATTAGCCCAAATTGCTCCATTATCCGATACAACTCAACTCACAGCATCCGAGTGACTACCACTTGTAAAGATCCAACCTATTGGTAACGCATGGTCAATACACTCATCCCAGCTCTACAATAGAAGGCATACGTACCGTCTTGTATCCGTCAAATACCGTCAACTACGCCGTACCGATACATCAGCTTGTATACCAGTCTCAAATAACCGATGACAGACCAATTTCATCCAGATCAACGGCGCAACACAAGCTAGGACTTGGAAACTCCTGAAATGAAGTAAAGAGGCCTCTTCATCTTTGCTTGAGTCCATCGATAGGCCTATAACTCTCAGAATGAATGCTGATATGAGTAGACCGTCCGTAAGGAAGTTGACTATCGTCCAGAAGCCCTGCGACGCGGATTGTCAGCCTACAGACGACAGGCACTATTTAGGGAGACCTACAATAGTAGCCATTGGTCTGTTTGCAATTCTTATGATCTGATGGCATTCTCATACGTTGTTAGTGGGATATCGCACAAATCGCAGGGCAGGACATCGCACCTTGAACATTTTGATGATTTCTAAAAACGCATAGCGGGTCAGCACACTCCTCAAAACCGGATATGAGGAGAAAAACGATCTTCGAACGCACCTTCAACCAAAAACGCGATGGCCATGATATACAGTACAACTTCGGCCCAATCCCAATTTCGTGATGGATCCATGGTATCCAGCGGACTATAAACATCCAGATTCCCACATCAGAGTCCATCACTCTGTTGACTATATACTCAACACCTGTGAAATGTTTGCTTACCTTTGAACACTCTGCGAGTAGACTGTCCGAGAATGTCAGCACATCGCCATCCTCGTCAACATCACAACGCGGCAAGGGGAAGATACTCACCAAACAGGAAGACAAACCAGACGACGATTCTAAAGATACTTTGATACCTAGGTACACTGAGTCGTTCGGGGTTCAAGTGATCCCAGAACCTGTTAGATTCCGTCCTTTCGTATGGCACATAATCGATATCCATATTTTCGTTGTTGCGTTGTACCCAATCTCCCTTCCACAATGAGTTGACTACATGCTGAGCTTCAGAGGAGGATAAGAAGATCTACCAGCAAGAAACATTAGTCAGGCGCCGCGCTCATGGTTTATGCATGACCCGCCGTCTTGAGAGTACCAAAAGGCGAAGTATGGGTACAGATTCGGGCGCGATACAGATTGATGGTACAATCATTCAAGAAAGGGGGACTCACGGTACCGTGTTGATCGATGGCAGTCTCCAAAGCACTCATAGGCGCAGAATCGTCCCCGTCGCTCTCTTTGTACCTATATCGAGTGCTCATGACGGATTCGAGCCTGTCAACCGGTAGATTATGGACAATCCTCCTGGCTAGACATTCCGCTGCGACTGCCCGACAAAGATTTTCATCGTAGTCTGCTGGATTGGCATATGCCTCTTTCATAAAGGTTGCTTTGGCTCGAAGCAGACTATACAGAGTCACGGTGATCAGCTTGTTGATTGCTCCTGGATGACGAACTGTGATAACGTGTACCCAATAGCCGTGCACTTAGATAAGCATCAATGATGAGCGGACTTACCAGAAAGGAACGGCTTCGCCGAAGTCGCCTCCCGCTCGGGCGAAAGCAGCAATAACTTCGGGCGTGATGATACTACTGGTAGCATCTGAGATTTGGGATAATTCGACTTCGACAGGTAAGAGTTTTAAGATCAATGCTCTGTATCGCTTGACCAGTTCTGGAGTGACTCCATCGAATCAGCGCCTTGGCGATCCCTTGTGAACACGTCTTGCGCATACAGTCACTCACTTGTGATGGAGCTCTAGCATAGCAAAAGAGAAACATTTGATATCAGACATCGAAATCTGAAATCCGCTTTCCAGGCTGACCCGTACTCACAGGCTCGGGAACTATTGACCTGACACTTAGAATGGACCGTTGATCCTCCACAGCCTACATAGCAAGTCAACTCACTACAGACGCCGGGTTGTAAGGAAGCATCAGTCGCGGACTCACAAGAGCGTCACCCATTTTTCAGACCGGACAGGCTTGTCTTTGCTGCGATAGATGTGAAAGGTAATAGTAAGCCTTCTCAAGTTTACCCAACCTTGCTACGGGAGACGCTGCATCTCTTGGTGTTTTATTTTCGCATGAGCGCCAGTGACGTAAGAAACCTGAAACGAACCGCTTGCTTCAGTCCACGTGTATCTGATGACTCAGGCACGCACGTAGATAATCTGACGTCAAAACTCAAAGAAAGCTGTTCGGTTGTTCGGATGATTGCGAAATGATGGGATGAGATGCACAGCGCAGTGCACGGCGACAAGACCATCAAAAGGGTGCTTGGCAACAGGTGATGCAGTGAGAACTAATGAACAGTGACATCTCACTCATGTAGGATAGGACAAGTATAAGAGGCGAACCAGTATTCTTCTCATCACTTAGTCTACCTCGCTTCATCTCAGACTGGATATTTAAGTACAAAGGGAATATGGGTCTATTCGATAAATTCAAAGACCAATTCCATTCCTCTTCCCCCTCATACGACTTCCCTTCGGCCCATCAACCGATACCACTGGGTCCCAACGCAGTCTTCCGATATCGACAACAGCGAGGCGTGAACCTCGGATCGTGGTTCTCGCTCGAACGATGGATATGCGAAAGTGTATTTCGGAATGCTATACAACCTGGACAAAGTGATTTCGACGTTGCCTCGGGAAGGGACGCGAAGAGGGTCTTGGAGGAACACTGGGATACCTGGATTGGGGATGATGATTGGAAATGGATTAGAGATAAGGGTTTCAATTCTGTTAGAATACCTGTGGGTTTGGTTTTCATTTCCTTTTTGGTCGCGCTCTAACCCATCTTTCGTTATTGTCTCCATTGTGTGGTCCGTCTTTACGACCGCGTCTGTCCTCCTGCTACCTGTTCACTTGACTCCCTTTATGGTCGCTCTCTCTTCCCTGTGCGACCTTGCATCCAACTTCTTTTCCCTCAACGTGCCTCTGTCTTTGGTTCTTATGCTGATACCAAATCAACTCCCCGCGCAGATCTCCTACTACCACCTTTGTGGCCCTCTGCCGGAAGTGCTGAAGGGAACGGATTTCGAGCCTTTCCATCATATATTCGAAGGTGCATGGGGAAGGATCAAACGAGCGATCGAGACAGCAGGATATCACGGTCTGGGCGTCCTGATAGGTAAGGTTCCTGCGTCCCGCCCGACATTATATAAATCAAGCTGAACTCGCATTATCGCAGATCTACACGGCGCTGCTGGTGCGCAAAACAACGATGGTAAGTCCCAGCATAACTTCATTACCAAACAGTAAGATATCCTCTTACCGTTTAGCCACCTTGCAGCGCACGCCGGAATGTCAAAAGGCAAAGTCGGATTCTGGGACAAACATTCCAACTTAGCTTCCACATCTCTTGCTTTGCGCTTCTTGGCTTCTGAACTATGTCACATACCCCATGTGGTCGGCCTAGAACTCCTCAACGAGCCAGCCAACAACTCAAAGTTGCAGGGATGGTACAAATCCACCATCGAGGAGATACGTTCCATCGTTCCATCCGATTTCCCACTATATATCTCCGACGCATGGGATACAGGCCATTACGCCTGGTTTGTCGGTCAACATGTAGATACACAAGCCCAGAATTCCGTCGTTCTCGACCATCACTTATACCGATGTTTCACGGATCAAGACAAAAACAAATCAGGCTATCAACATGCCTCTGAACTTCGGGGACAATTCCAGAGTGATTTGAAGGGTCAGAGCGACGCAGCGAAGAGATCAATGGTCGTTGGAGAATGGTCCGCTTCTTTGGATCCCCACTCTTTCGGGCATGTACCTGATGGCGAAAAAGATGCTCAAAGAAGGGAATTTGTTAAAGCCCAATTGGAGCTTTTCGAGGCGCATACGGCGGGATACTGGTTTTGGACGTATAAGAAAGGAGATGGGTGGGATGCGGGGTGGAGTGCTAGAGATGCGAGTAGAGCGGAGATCTTGCCTTCCTGGGTTGGGGGAAAAATGTTTAAAGGACCGCCGCCACAAGGCGTGAAAGAGCATGAACAGAATCAAGCTCATAGTGAGTCAGATCACCACTCGGAGGAATGTTCTTTTGTTCTCTTGGATGATATGAGAAGGAGGTGGACAACAAGCTGACATGTTACTGTTTTTGGGGGTTCAACTTACAAAGACGCCCACACGGGATACTGGGCTTCTCATGGCGGATCACCTGATCCGACGGTGTTTGCCCCTGGCTTCTCTCAAGGATGGGACGATTCTTTACTCTTCTTGTCCCACCCGTCCGGAACGAGCCAGATAGGCTTCATCTCGCAGTGGATGGGGAAGCGGAGAATGGAGTATGAGGCGCATAGTGGGAAAAAGCTGGGTAAGGCGACTTGGGAGTGGGAACATGGATTCAAGCAGGGTGTGGAAGCTAGTTTGAGGGTGTGTACTTACTAGACAAATCCATACAACCGGAGAAACGATACGAAACGAAACGAAACGTTCGATCAGTAGCCAGCATTGCAGATTCGTATTATTATAGATCACATGCATGCTAAACATTGTATTATGGAAGGAGATAGGAGATATCCTTGACTCGTCAATCGACGTTATCCACACCGAAAATATTATTCAAGGCAAAGAACAAAGCCGAAATCCATGAGTCGAAGTGGGGTTTATTCTTTCCCCATATTTGAGAGCGCTCGTCGTGGGTGTGTACATACGAGAACCTTTCAGTGATGGGGAATTTCGAGCTAAATTCCTCGAGAAGGAAATTCAAGATGAGACGTTGGTGAGTCAGGCAAATTGTGCAGAGTCATCTACTGGTGAGAGATGAATCCAGAGTAAAAGATAATTGAGAGTTGAGATGCTGATGCAGGTGTGGGAGTGGGAATGCACAAGATCACAAACTCATGCTGACCCGGAGTCTCAGAACGGCGCAAAACGTAAAGATGCGTAGAAAGATATTTCGATGCATGACAAGACGGACGACCTAAGTGACATCGAAAGACATTCAAAGTCAGCTTCATTCTTCCCATTCCGCAAAGTTCGATGGAGGATACGAGGGGCGAGGATAGGATGTATCAGATACCGTTGTAAAATGTTTACGCGCATTTTTCCGGATCAAGGGAAAGTAGCACAGTGTGAATACGATTAGGAAAGTGGTTATCATCATAAAGAGGGGGGGAGGGGGGTGTGAGAGCGGGATGATGTAGTGGGTGTTAGGTGAGATTTGGTTTGGTGTTAAGAGTTCTGGGAGGTCTAAGAAGAAGGAATGGTTGTTTACTCACACGTAAAAAAGGCAAGAAGATATCCAATATTGGGGAATGGGATTGAATTTCTGCTAAGAGCGTCATGATATCCCGATGGCTCGGAACAATCATCGGAAAGATGAAAAAGGAAACACCCATGAAGCAACCTTTAGATCAAGATCAAAACGATCGAGATCAACTCCATCCCCACCTCAACCCCTCCGTCAGAACGACAGAGGAGGACGAAGGGAAGATGGAAATAAGGCGATGATTATTCCACGGGTTGACTCATACAACGACCAATAGCACTGCCTGGTAGAGCAGGCGAAAGAACCATTGACCCTGTTCAGTCAAATACCCAGCCTCCCTTTCTTTCGAGAGAGAGTGAGTGCTGAGGTATAAGGAATATGGGGGGTGTTCTTTCCGGACGTGGATCTAAGAACCGCGGGTTTGGGTGGGTGGGTGGATAAGCGAAAGAGGTAGTCATGTGAGGGGAGTAAGGAACGATGCTGCTGGACTGAACAGAGCAAGATGATGATGATGGTGATGCATGTCGATGTGTCGTATAGATCTGTATATCTGTGAAACGAAGAGAGACAGAACGAGAAGATAGAAATATATGTGCGTGAGGGTATTTATCTGAAATTTTGGAGGTAATTTGGAGTGTTACAAATGAAAGGGTGCCACGGCTGTAAATACCGGTTATCTCCGCCAGGGCACAGCATGTGGCAATTGATTAAGCCGGTTGACTATGCAGGGTAGCTATCCATTTCACCGCTGACGACGACGATGAACTCCATGTTGGATAACCCAGACTAATGACCAAATAGAGCACAAAGAGCTGACTCAGTCAAATCATATCATACTATCATTGATTGGCTTGTCTGCTTCTTCAACATATACCCAGTCCACAAAACAGTTGTGCTTGCCATCCAATCCAATTGATCAATCGGATCAAGACAGAATATCGCTCATTTACAGGCAATAACGACAACCGACAACGCATCTCACTGCCTTGCGCAGATCAGCTCAATCAATTGCTTGTACCAATCTCCGTCTGAACGTTTGCCGCAAAGAGCTGTATCAAAATGGTATGTGGCTCTTCAATCCAACACCTCTAATCGCTCAAACATCAGTCCGAGTTTCCACTCAATGACCATTTGACTGTCTTGCCAAAAATAGCAGCAACAACAACAGCCGCAGAACGACGTGACGGATATCATCATTGATGAGAATGGTCCGGCGCCGTTGGAGGTAGAAGATTTGCCAAATGTCCAAGACTGTAAGTATACCTCTCTTCTCATCTGTCTACAACTTCATGTCCGCTGGGCTCGTTCGTAAGACATCACCTAAAGTTGGATGAAATACGCGATGTTATCACCATTCTGGCTCCTATGACGGAATTACCATTCTTCTAAACTCATTAGCTTCATGCTCTACTGTCATCGTATACATCATGCTTCTGGCCACTATCTCCTTCTCAAGTGTCCCGCGCGCGGAAGCAGTGCTGACTCGAGTTGTGCTATCTCCACAGTCGAGGCCTACGCGGCAAAGGCGATGCCGGATCTGGGACTTGAGATCGAAGATTTCCAAGCTCAGACATGGCGTATCGAACATTGGAGTCAGCAGGCGAAGCGTATAGTCGGTCCGGAATTCAGCTGTGGGGGTCACAAGTGGTGAGTTGCATCAACATGCTCGATTCTCTCCGTACAAGAAGGGAAAGATGTTGGGAGAGTTATGGCTGACATACAATGCGGAATAGGCGGATTTTACTATTCCCGCAGGGCAATGCAAACGGCCAACCGAATGATATGGTTTCGGTCTATCTGGATTACGCGAATCCCAAAACAGCACCTGAAGGCTGGCATGCATGTGCACAGTTCTGTTTGGCAATTTCGAATCCGTGGGATCCGACGATTCAAACTTCGAGTCGTGAGTTTCTGTCATCAGACTCTCATACGTCCCAAGCTCTTCTCTTTTGTTATGCATCCCGGCGCTAACGCATATGCGACCTAGATGCACACCATAGATTCGTTGCTGAAGAATGCGATTGGGGTTTTACACGTTTTGTTGATCTGAGGAAGCTGTACACTGCCGACACAGCGAACGGTAAAACACGGCCGACGATAGAAAATGATGAAGTGGAGATCACAGCTTTTGTGCGGGTGTTGAAAGATCCAACAGGTGTTTTATGGCACAACTTCGTGAAGTGAGTGCAGGCAATACGATAAACTCCACAGCCATCTGGGCCTGTACTGATAATAACTATGATACAGTTATGATTCGAAGAAAGAGACTGGCCACGTTGGATTGAAGAACCAAGGTGCTACATGTTACATGAATTCTCTCCTACAGTCCCTATTCTGCACAAATTACTTCCGAAAAGTAAGCTTTCAGCTATGTCTCGGATTTCCATCGTCTCAAGGACGGAATCAGCTAACCGTCCATCCTAGGCTGTATACCAAATACCGACAGAAGGCGATATACCTTCGGAATCCCTCGCCTTGGCTCTTCAAAGAGTGTTCTACCATTTGCAAACATCCAATCAACCGGTCGGGACCACCGAGTTAACGAAATCGTTCGGCTGGAAATCACTCGATTCGTTCATGCAGCATGACGTTCAAGAGTTCTCGCGAATATTGCAAGACAAATTGGAGATAAAGATGAAAGGCACACCTGCTGAAGGAGCGATCCCAAGATTGTTCAAGGGATCGATGAAGAACTACATCAAATGTATCGATGTGGATTATGAGAGTTCAGTAACTGAGGAGTTCTATGGTAAGTGTTGCTAGACCATGCATCTCGTCGGCAGTTCAGCTTACATATCTGTTGGCAGATATCCAACTGACCATCAAGGGTATCAAAAACCTCCGTGATTCGTTCCGAGAATACGTCTCAGTCGAGACCTTGGATGGGGATAACAAATATATGGCGGAAGGTCATGGTCTGCAAGCGGCCAAAAAGGGTGTGATCTTCAAAGCTCTTCCTCCGGTCTTGCACATGCAATTGAGAAGATTCGAATATGATATAGAGAAGGATGCTTTGGTGAAGGTGAGTCAGCAGTCTCTAGAGATTGAGTGCGCGTTCCCAGACGACACCGCTGATCGATTGTCCACAGATCAATGATCGACATGAATTCCCCTTCGAGATTGATCTGGCAGAATTCCTCGAGGAGGGCGCCGATCGATCTAAGTCACACGTATACAAGCTGCACGGCGTTCTCGTGCATTCAGGAGATCTACATGGTGGTCACTACTTCGCGTTGATCAAGCCGGAGAAGGACGGAAGATGGTTCAAATTCGATGATGACCGGGTCACACCTGTGACCGATAAGGAGGTTTTAGAGGATAATTATGGTGGAGATATGCTCAATGGCTTGATCCCTCCTCACCAACGTACTCAAGCCAGGACGCTCAAGAAGTTCACAAACGCCTACATGCTGGTTTATGTTAGAGAAACAGAATTGGACACCGTCTTGGCCCCATTCACGGAGGCAGATACGCCTTCACATCTCAGTGAGTCAGCTACATTGCTCAGGGGAATCGATGACTGACGTGGAGATACCTTGCAGAGGCCCGATTGGATGCTGAGCGAGAACAGCTTGAAGCCAAGCGCAGAGAGAAGGACGAACAACATCTTTACCTCACAGCGAAAGTCATAACGGATGAAATCTTCTCGAGGCATCAAGGATTTGATCTCGCTTCTTTCGATGACAAGAATCTACCGGCCACTGAACTCCCTACTTTCCGAGTCCTGAAGACTGAGACATTCTACACCTTCAAACAACGGATTGCCCATTACTTCAAGATCTCCGAACGCGATTTCAGACTTTGGGTACTGGTGAATCGTCAAAATAAGACAGTCAGACCGGACGTCCCAATACATGATTCCGAGAACTCTCAGAGTGAGCCAGCTAATTTGTTTCCGTCTTTGAAAAAAGCCCTTCAGCTGACATTTGTCGCTGCCTTCCTTTCACTAGCGATGGATCACATCCGAAACAGCATGGCAGCCCGAGCATCTGACCTCAGATTATATCTCGATTACAATCCCGACCACGCCAAATTCAACGCCATACATGCTGATCCCAATAATGCTCCCATCATGATCTTCCTCAAATGGTTCGACTGTTCAAGGCAGACTTTACTGGGTCAAGGCAAAGTCTTCGTTAACAAGAACAACAAAGTCAGCGATCTACTAGGAGTCATTCAAGAGAAAATGGGATGGCCATCGTCAACGCCGATCAAATTATACGAAGAGATCAAAGCTGGTATGATTGAGGGGATGAAGATGAAGCAAACCTATCAGCAGAATGAGATCCAAGACGGTGATGTTATCTGTTATCAGGTCGACATGACCGACAAAGAGTAAGTAGCTGTTGCGTGACACAGCTGGGAACAATCAGCTGAATTCCGTCCCCACAGGGTCGCCGATCTGGAGGCGCAATCGCTATACTCGACTGTCCCGCAATTCTACGATTTCCTGCAAAATCGAGTATTAGTGCAGTTCAAATCGAGATATGAGGACACGACTGGAAAAGCGCCTGATTTCGATCTCATGCTGAGTAAGAAGATGACCTACGATATCGTGAGTGAAACACCAGAAGGGTTGGGCACGAAAGGGCCGACAATGCTTACAAATGGGCGCAGATGGCACATCGAGTCGGCGATTACTTAAAACATGACCCGTTGAAATTACGATTCACCTCATCCAATCCTCAAAGCGGTACACCGAAAGCAATCATAAAGCGATCACTGAATCAAAGTGTAGCAGATATCACCCAGACGAATTACTACAGCCAACATCCTAACGTCATCATATATTACGAATTATTAGATATAAGTATCATAGAGTTGGAAACGAAGAAGTCCTTGAAAGTGGTATGGACCGGCAGACATAACAAAGAAGAAATTACCCATTCATTCCTCTTACCGAAGACGTCGACATTTGCAGATGTGGCTGACAACTTGGTGAAAACTGTGAAGATCCAACCAGGGGGCAGTGGGAAGATCCGAATATTCGATATCTCGCATTCTGGTAGATCTCAACGGGAGTACACCTCGAGTGAGATGATTGGAAATCTCACTGAACCTGCAGAGCTGTATGCCGAGGAGATACCGATAGAAGAGCTAGAGGCATCGGCAAATGGTGGACAAGAAGGTACGAAGATCGTTAACCTGTTCCATTATGCGAGGGATCCGACAAGGATACATGGAACGCCGTGCAAATTCGTGTTGAAGGAGGTGAGCGGAATTCTCATCATTGCCTTTCTCCCTGGACCCCCCTTTTTCGACTCAACTTCTCGTGGGCGCCGCGAACAAAAACCATAATTGATGGTGTTGCTAACTGAAATTGCGTTTCTACCAGGGCGAACCATTCTCCGAGACCAAAGAGAGATTACAACAACGTATCGGTGTGAACGACAAAGATTTCGCCAAGTACAAATTCAGTCTAGTCACTTCAACTGTATTCAAGCAACCCTCAGTCGTGGAAGACAGTGAGTGCTTAGCTGGGTAGACATTTCAGTACAGCAAGTATGGACCAGCTGACTGTTTTCGGTATCAGATGACGTACTGTACGATCACAAATGGGCTGCGGACGATGCTTTGGGATTGGATCATATCGATAAGCGTCCCAACAAGGTGAATGCCGAGAAAGGTATCGTGATGCGATAGGTTCGAGTGAGGGCGTGAGGGGGTTGCGCTTGTACTTGTTCACTGGACTATTGGATAGCAGCATAGGGGATGTTCCAAATCGGAACAGAGAAATAGAATTTCATCGTCCTGATTCATCCCTAAACGCATAAATCACGAGTGGGAGGACGTAAGTCATGGTCAGCTATCTTCCCGACGGGGGGAGAAGGAGGTTGAAGCGCCAGTCTGCTACGAATGGGGAAGAAGCTTTGTTGTGATTTGTTTATATCTCATCTTTTCCCATATTCATTATCATTTTCAATACGTATCAAAGGTAGCAATCAATGTAGTAGTGTTCTTCTAGCTCATAACAAAAGTCAAGCTCGATGCGTACGAGGCAGAGGAGATGAAAAGACCAACTTGCACCCCCTTCCATCCATGGATCAGGAATGTAGGCACACACAGGCAGACGGGGATCATCTCGGTCATGTCCGTAAAATGACGTGCAGGTTGAATCACTGAAGAATATTGAGAAGCGCACACAGATACTTCAACTCGGACATCAGAATGACAAGGCTGATTCGAACACCGCTGCATAAGCCTCGCCTGGCAATTGCGTTGATCCTTCTTCACACTACCATCGAAGCCGTTGAAACAGTAGAGTGATTCTCACTCGGCTCACGAGCGAAGGACACGAGCAAAGTTAGATTGACCGGGAGAGCCACCGAGATGTCGCTGGGACAGGGTCTTTCTAACGATCCACACATCATCGGATACATAGCAAGCGCTCTGTCCAGTGGGGTGTATGACAAAATACCTCGACTCGAACAACCTACTACGAGGGAATTAATCAGTATAGCTGCGTTATGGTACGCCCTGCATAGTAATAATGGGTACCGGCTCGAAATTTTCAATTTCTTCCGCTCACATTCGAATCCGAGGAATACTCGGGCTGTGGTTAATCAAAATATGGTAGGGACCATTGAGAGCTTGAAGGTGCATAGTTTATCCTTGGAAGAAGACGTGAGTCATCCGTTGAGATGCTTGATGTCATGATGATCTATAATTGGAGATCCACCCCTATCCTTGCTCTCACTTCGCATGACCTGATAGATGACCCGTCTGTAAGCCTCATGTAGATGTAGATCGATCACAACTTGAAGATATCCTAAAATCAGCCACAGGCAGTTCTCCCCTATCTCCCTCGGCAACAGAAGTCGACGCGGAAGTCTCAAAGCTCGCTCGATGGTTCAAAGATGATTATATGAGGTGGATAGATCCTGCACATTGTCCCAAATGCGATGGCCCGACTACCGGGGTCGGATCCGCAGAACCCACATCGGCTGAGAGGGAAGAAGGAGCTGGTCGAGTAGAATTGCATCGATGTAACGATATTAAATGCGGAGAGATGAGACGATTCTGCAGGTATGGGAAAATCAAAGCTCTGATCAGGAGTAGAGAGGGTCGATGTGGGGAATGGGCACAGTTGTTTTATGTTTTCTTGAGAGTAAGGGGGATCGAAAGTCGATATGTGTGGAATAGGTAAGCCTTGTGCTCATCGACGTGATGTCACCTCATCTCATCTTTACATTGCACAATAAGCGTGAGATGGCTGATTCTGTATGACACCATACAATAGTGAAGATCATGTATGGTGCGAATATTGGAGTCCGGCTTTGAGACATTGGGTGCACGTTGATCCATGGTCAGTCAATCGAACAGTCTTGTCCAGTGAACCAATGGTCTTCCTTCGTTGCTGATACGCCGACCTGTTGATCTGATGCAGCGAAGCAGCCACGAACAAGCCATTGCTTTATGCCAGAGGATGGGGGAAGAAACAGGCGTTTTGCTTGTAAGCTCCTTCCCAATCACCATGATTGTCCATCGTGAGAAGGAGCTGACGGTCTGATACTTGCTCAGAGCCTTCGGTCGGTATGGCGCAGAGGATGTGACAAGAGCTTACGTGGATGATTGGCAAGAATGCAAAAATCGTCGAAGGGCCAGGGGGTGGAAAGAGGTTGAATTGAGAAGAGTACGATCCACATCTCCATGGCAATCTGATAATGAGCTTGGTCGAGCTGATGCGCGTTTTGTGTACATACTCGACTGCTCATAGGCTCTCTACGCTCACACAGTGTCTATCCGCCTGAGGATGTCGCTTGAAGAACGAGTCCCGTTAGAAGCCATGGACCAACTCCAGTCCCGCTGGATGGCAGATGAGAGTGGCCGACTAGCTGAGGCTGAGCGCATGTATCTTGGAGGCAGAATCAGCGGGCCGGAAGATTGGAGAGCTATGCGGGATGAGATGGGGCTAGATAAGCAGGAAGTCAAAATACCTAATCATACAGGTGAGTGTGTCTCGTCAAAGCGCTCCTCTCATTCGTAAACTCAGAGTGGAGAGAGCATTGAGGACTCAAGCTGATCGCGCATGACGGATAGTCGTTCGATCTCTAACCGTGTTGAATAACGGGCTCATCAAATACGGTACCACCCGATTAACCTCTTCTGGGATCTTACTCACCGACGGTCCATCGCAAACTTCATCCGTCTTCAATCCGCACCCACTTGACCGAGATACGGATTGCAGGTGCAAGTTTAAATTCAGATTGACTTCCCCTCAGAGCGGAGAAGCAGATGGTATAGCCTTGATCTTCTCTTCGGCAATGGGCTTGGGTCTTGGTGGATATGGATTAGGGTATGATGGACTAGGTCAAGACGGCGATTTTGCAATCGAAAGTGAGTATGACCTTTTCGTCGTGTATACCGACTTGATTGCAACGCGACTGACGCAATTGAGATAGTCGATACTTATCGCACGCAAGATCACGCAGATGATCCACCTACACCGCACATTTCCCTTCACTCCCCACTTAAGGCGCATCACAAGCATTCACTGGGCTGCACGAAGCCAGGGAGTATACCGTTCCTGTCCGATGGCAGGGTGTACGAACTGGAAGTCATTTATCGGTGTCCTTCTCCTTCTCCTTCGTCTTCTCCCTCGGCGGACAATGAGAGCAGCACGAGGAGAGTTCAAGCGTACCTGCGCACGCCCGAGCATGATATTTTAGAGGTCTTAGATGTTAGCTTACCTGAATCTGAGGAATCAAGCTCAGGCTCGAAAAGTGAAAACAAGAAGGAATGGTATGTAGGTATATCTGGAGCTTGTGGAGGACTTTGGCAAAAGGTGAATTTCTACTTCCTTCCACTGATATCCCTCCTTTTCTTGCATCGATATACACTGATAACCTGTCATATGGACCTAGCAAGAGATCTTGGACTGGCAGCTTGACATCATTCAATTCGATGACGCGGATACAGGTCCTATCCCGACAGATCAGAGCAGTAAGGAGAAAGAAGCCGAGTTGGAAACAGATACTGTATGAGCCAAAGTGGCCCAATAGAACGGGAATCACGAGGGACCATGCCAATCATGACGTGACGAAATGGACGATGCACATAGATGATTTGTTGTATATAGCATGTAGCACATCCCGCATCGATAATATTCTTGCACATATGTTGCATCAAAATTACGTCTCTACTTCGGAAATGCGATGTCCACAATCATTACCATCAACATCGTTGCTCGGTCTTTTCCCGCTCACTAGCTATGTCCGAGTATGGCTTTTGGCTTATACAGCCCATCGATACTCTTGATCTCTTCGTCCGTCAGAGTGACTTCAAGGCCTTTCAAAAGATCGTCCAGTTTCTCTAGAGAGGTAGTCCCGATGATAGGTGCACTTATAAAGGATTTACTCAAAGACCAAGCAAGTGCAACTTGAGCCATCGATATTCCTCTGGTTTTGGCGATCTCTTCAATAGTATTGATGGTAGCTTGATCTGCGTCGGATAGGTCGCCATACATCCTTGCAGTGCTTTGAGAGCGCTCAGTCTCGTTTTCGGTGTTAAGAGCTCTGCAGAGTTTTCCACCGGCAAGTGGACTCCAAGGTATAGCTGAATTGCTTCGTAAGCGCTCAGGAAACGCACGCACTCCATGTGCCCAAGGGCATACAGGGCATGGACTAGCGATTACTTACAGCCTACGCCGAAATGCTGTAAAGTAGGCATCATCTCTCTTTCTTCCTACACGGCCACGCACGCCCCATGAAGCCGTCAGTATGGTGCCAGTGATCGAGAGATAGGGGGACACATACCTCCCTGTACATAGCGTTGTGGTAATTTTGCATAGAGATGAACGGCGTGAGCTTGTTGTGAATAGCGTATTCTATCGCCAACCAAGATCAGCTTGATGGTGTACAAGATTCCAATTGATGCCGCTCGACGCGTGAGACAGATGGTACAAGAGATAATCTAGAAGAGACGACTCATACTCACGCTGCATAAGCTGGAATTGCCAAGCGTAACAACTGCTCATTCCTAAATATCTCACATGCCCAGCTTGCACGACATCATGCAAAGCCTGCATGGTCTCCTCGATCTACCGTGCAGTAGATTCAGCATGTATCACACCTCATGCAGAGTGCGATCGTGTGAGAAATAAGAAACTAAAGGCTCACTGGCGTCTCGTAGTCGAATCGATGGCACTAAAAGCAGACAATTCAGCTTGCATCTTCTCAACTCCCGATGAAATGATGATGGGAAGTAAAAGGCAATTTCCCGCTTACTTGGAAGACATCTACATAATCCGTACCGAGTCTCTCCAAAGAGCCTTGTATAGCCGCGAAGATCCTCTATCCAATCCATATCAGCGAAAAGGATTGCGAGAGACTAAAGTCGAGCTGATTAAAATAAGAGCTCACCTTTCTGCTTAATCTACTGTTATTCACGTAGCCTGCAGGACCGTAGGATTTCTCGTCGCCCCAGGCCATATACGTCTTAGTCATAATGACGACACTTTCTCTGGGAATATCGTAGGTCTTAAGGAATTTACCCAGGATGCGTTCTGAATTACCTTGCGAGTATGTATCGGCAGTGTCGAATGTCTAGCGTGTGACACACCTGATATCAGCATACATAGCAACCGTTACTCTTACGATGAAGCGGAAGCCGACATACGTTGATGCCTCGATCATAAGCGTGTTTCAAGTGCTTAAGCGCTTCTTCCTCTTCCAGAACCCAAGTCCAATTATCTTTGGGTCGCTTCACACCGTATGACATACATCCCAAGATGATCTTCGAGACCTGTCATACTTTGCGATCAGCAGGAACAACCCATCGTGGTTCATTGGGATGTACATACCTTGAGACCACTCTTGCCTAATCGTACATATTGCATCTTGTTGACTGCCTCGGCGGACATGGCTATTTCGCGTGATTAAGTAAACATGAGGGGGATGAGAAGGGAAGAAGAGATCAAGACCTTTGATATTTATATGAGATCGGGGAATGAGCAATCGGTTATCGTTATCAGCGATCTTAGTAATCGCTAATCTGTGAAACGTAATCATGCTTACAAGACTCAAGATGATTTGATCCCGTCGATGATTTCGGACATCGCCTCGCTGGAAGTTGAGGTTACTCGAAATCCGTCAACATTACTTGTGTCTTCGATAATTCTCGGTCTTTGATCTTGTATCGCAAACAGGATCCCTAAGGCTATTCGTAGGCGGCAAGCAGATATATCGGAGAAGATTCCTGGACAAGCGCCTCCCGCAATCCACTTCAAAATCAGCTTCCGAGGTCCCAGTCGTTCATTAGTATAGCCCGCACATCTTCTTCGGTCATCCCTTCTGTCCCTCTTCCCTCCCGAACAACATGGTGAGCCCCAGCGTTGGCATGATCTCTCCGAATGGTCACTGACGCGCCTGACCTCCCCTCCTGTTTTGTCTGTTGATAATTCGCCGTTTACACTATGTCCATCCTCAACACCATTCTCCGACCTTACCTGGAGACACGACAGCCTACCAACGCCGATATCCGACGTAAGAACGCGAACTTCGCAGCGCGAGCACAAGCAGGGAAGAAGACAGTTAGACCACCCAGATCAGCTACCAAGCGAAGTGTGGGTACATGGGTGTTGATAGCGATGGGTTTCTTGGTGGTTGGCGGCAGTAAGTCGAATGTCTGATCTCCGATTAAGCGCAACGGCCCTCACATGACATATGCTTCGCTCTGCCATTCGTCACTATCTAAGAACTGAGAACATCTACAGATGCTCGTTGTAAATATGACCGCTAATTGTTGGTATTCTTTGACAGCTGTGGTAGAACTGGTTAGATTGATAGTGTTCGGTTCCTTCTAAAAGCGGTTTCGAGTTTGAACATCTGCAGTGACCTAGATTGGGTGAGTGTTCATTCTCGATTGTGATCATCCAGTCACGCTGATATTGCGTCCGTTCTGGCAATGATACCAGGAGTTCTCTCCTCCTGCGGCTTCTCTTATCCCGCCATTCGCGTTGTCATGCACATTCATGTCTTCCCTGATCGACATGTAAGATCAAGCCTTCGTCGATCTAATTCCTCTTCTCGACAAGTGTTTTTCCAAGCTCCCTGTCAATCTTGGATGCGCGACGAAGGTCCTGGCTGGTATCGTTTCCTTCAAGCACAGCTCATATCTGCATCTTTGATCACTGATATACATGGCACCGCGCGCTGATTAGCGTGCCGCTTGGCAAGCGCAAAGGCTTAACCTCAGTCCTCGCCGAATTCCCAGACGATTGCTCAACTTTGGAATGGTCATTACAGTCGAATTGAAATTGCCCTCGGCAGTCAAACATACAGCAAGACCAATGAACTGCATAACCCAAAATTGACGAAAATTATAATACTGAACATATAGATTGTCCTTACTTGACTTCCACAGTCATTTTCCCGGTTTGCCTCTGCCTGGCATAAGACGCATTCTACTGAAACACGTTTTACTGACACACGCCGTTCTTGAGAGTCCACCCTTCCTCGCATGCCAAAGCTTGGCATGTACCTCTGTAACAAGTGGTACCACCCAGAATACTACCAGGCAACGCTGAGCAGCTGAGAAACCATCGTCAAGCACAGTATCAGCTATCTGCTACAATGCACGGGGGCTATAGGCCGAAGTAAGCAGTACTTACTCTACACCGGTGGAGTTAACGGGACTCGCTCCGAAAGTGCCGTACAAACAGCCGCCGCAGGATTCTGCACAGAAACGTCAATACAGAGAGAGATTCGATGAATTAGCGGGTGACTGATGCATCGATGAGATAGCACATACCTAATTCGGAGGTAGTGTCTAGGCATTCGAAAGAGTACCCATCGGAAGTGGGAACGTTGCAAGCCGTCAATCCCGCCGGACATCCATTATCCCTCTGTTGATCTATCAGATCTTGTCTTCGCTTGATCCGAGCGTTTCGTCGTACAATGACAGAGGGCGACGTAGGGGCCGTATGGTCGAAAGCGAAATACGCGTTAGCAGCGCAGTAAGGCGCGGTGCCTTCCCCTACGTCGGTGTTGGAACAACTGCAGCCGAACAGACCGTTATTGGCGCCATCCTCGGATATTGGGACGGCGTACGCCCAGGTGTATGCGTCGCATAAGTCGAAGCATGCTTCCATTGAATCTTGATTGGGCTTGAGGACCGCGTCGCCAAGCGTGCCGGTACAGTACTCCCAAGAGTAATCAGTCACCGTGTCGAACATCTAGACACAACGCACATGGAAAGGCAGGAACCTCCATTATGTTAGCGGGATCCAGCCAGAGTTGGATGTGTAGGTGACCGGATGAATGATACGACATGACATGACATGACATGACGTGACTTACAGCTGCGTTGCCGACGTTACAAGATCCCATACCGCTGTTATCGTTTATGTATTGGTCTGGATCCGCAGGAGGATTGTCGTTTGTGCAATAACAGAAGTCTACGCTGACTCCGTGCAGCCACGCTGCATATCGATATTGGTTCTCCGAGCAATAAGCCTATCACAGAGATGGTCAGACAAGAGGGTGGTTAGCTTATTTCTCAAGTATGGAGACTGTCCGGGGTGGCAAGCTGATGGACTATTGCCGGAGATCAATTGCTAGCTGTGAATTGAATGAGCTTACAGTGCAAGAAGGGATGTCGTCCTGGCTCGTGTACTCGGGCCAGCTCGTTGCAGTGGTCTGAGAGATACAACCCAGAAAGGCGTTGCTGTTGACGGCTCTGACTTGTATAGCGCTCATTGAGCCGACAGCGGCCAAAGCGACCAAAGTGGGGATAGCTAGCATATTGTCGTATAGATCAGCGGGCAGGTGTGAGAATCAGCCGTCAGGTGCGAAGCAGAGTCCAGTTTCGTCTCTATGGATTGACGAACAAAGCAAGATGTACAATAAATGACAGAGAATTTGGCGAAAAGAACATTATCATCGGTGTACCTTTGCATAGAATAGCGATCGCTGTGGACCTGCTTGAAATGGTCCGGGTTTTTCTCAGGTTCAGATCAAGTAGCTTGCTTGCACCATGCCTCGGAGTCCAAGCAGCGAGTCACTCCGCTTGGTACCGGAAGATAGAAGAAAGGGTCCACATGCTACGGGTGTCGTTCACACTAGATATGGCAGTCACAATAATGTTGGACTGTCAACAAACAAAAGGAAAAGGGTCGATCAAAAGGGGCATTAACTTCGTCCCGCATTTCGGCTCCGGCGAATTTTTTCCTGAAGGTGCATCACCTGTTCCTGATTACCAGGGCCATGGCGATCCGATGCGTCAGATGTAATTATATGTAAATTTCATGCAAATATGCTGAGCAAACAACAAACATACTCGGCTTAGGAGAGGGACCAGTAGTGTGCTGTCGCTTCTGATCATATGTATTGTATCCGCCTTGCCAAAACTGCCTCCGACTCTTGTCCTACCTAGCTCACATCATGGCTGCGATAGGCAACCTCAATACGTGATCAGGGTAATCTACTGGCACAGTCCTTCTATCAACGACCATCCGTGTCGACATGCTGTAGCTTGACACGATCCCTTTAGACAGGTTGTTCCTCCTAGCACAGATCCAGGTAGCATGGAACAACTAAAGGTTCGAGGGTTGGTCGGACAATTAGCTCTCTTCGACTGCTGCTGGTGAATCTGAATGTACACCAAACTCACTCGACACCGCTTGTATTGGTGGAAAGTAGTCCATAGATACCGTACATGCAACCACCACACGATTCTGCAGAAACAGTGAGCCATCATCTCGACGCTCAGCGCTAGATGTATGGATGTATCGTCCGCGACAGTGAAAGTGGGCGCTTACCTAACTCAGAATCGGTGTCTATACATTCATAGGAGGTCCCATCTCGGTTCTCCAGGTTACAAGCTGTCAGTCCGGCTGGGCATCCATGTGATTGATCATTAGGTCGACCTCGCATCTTGATGTGACGTGGGGCATTCGCTCTTCGCTTCCTCCTTCGCTCGACGATAGAAGGGGAAGATGCCGCAGTGTGATCGTACGCAAAGAACACATTACTGGCACAATCCACTACTGCTCCGCCCACATCTCCTGACCCGCATTCACACATAAAGGTCTCGGGACCGCCTTCGGAGTCGGATACAGGCATGACATAGGCCCAAGTATACGTGTCGCATTGAGCGAAACAGTCCTCCATCGAGCCCTGATTCGACTGACCGACTGTGCCTTCATCATCTACTGTTGAGCTACAATATTCGAATTGGTAGTCGGTCGATATATCATACACCTACTCATGTCAACAAATCAGCAATGCTAACAATTTCATCACTTCATACTGTGCAAGTCCCATCTTCCTAATCGTTAGTACACCTTAGGGGGATGAGTGAGAAGCAAGTTGTCATTACTTACCCCGCCTGTATTGTCATTGCAATTCCCGAGCCCGTCTGCTCCTTCCACGATCTGGTATGGCTGCAACGGCGGTAAGGAGTTATCGCAATAGCAGTATTCTGCCTCGGTGGTCGAGGTGAGATATGCGGCGATCTGGTAATCAATGCCATTACAGTGGTTCTGTGAAATGAGAAACCATGTCAGTCAACGGAACGCTAGAATTCTCGCTTTGCAACATTGTAGGGTAGTAAATTCCGATGGCTTACCAGACAGCTCTCTTGAGTGTTACCGGCGTCCGATTCACTGTCTGATTCAATGTTGTACGCGAAGATATCCAGACTATCTTTACTGGCACAGCCCAAGAACCCACGTGTGTTGATTTGAGCTCGAACGATTGCTGAATGGCTCAAGATACCCAAAATCAATGCAGTGGAAGGAATGGCGAACATCTCTTTGTTTGAAGAGGATAAGTGGTGTCGACGTTCAGTAGTGGTTCAACAGTGTATGAAGTTTGATGTCTGGTGAGCAGACTGACGCATACATATCATGCATTGGTGAATGAACCCGGACGCCGCTGTTCGTTGAGACTGACAACGAAAAAGTGTAAACAAGCATGTTTACACCTGCCAGCCGGTACGAACGGCAGCGTATACTGTATGGACATGACCTCTACCTATCGATGATGGATACCGAAATGGACCCCTGAGGGCATGATCGACAGACATGCAGACTACTTACTATATGGCTTCGAGGACAGGTGTCGAGGGTGTACAAAGCAGGATTTGGTAGACGGCAGAGATGCCAAGCAAAATCAGTCACGTAAAGAGGAAAAAAATCAGTAGAGGCGTTTATATTCACTAGCGGTCAATTCCAACTGATATACCTGCCGATAGGGTCATCAAGTCTAAAGTCTGGCTTCGGTCCGGGAACGTCGGCTGCGTGAGCTGAATGAGTGCTTTCCAAAGATTTGCCCGTAGCAACTATACATATGGTATACACTCAGGTACATGATGACTGAACGGCTAAACAATGACCAACGCTTCTCCCGTCGGCACCCCTCCTTTGCTCTACTCAAAGCATTGCAGGTGCGCGCAGGGTGCCCAGTCCTGGTCTGCATGGGGTGTTGCGTATCACCTTGCGTCGGACTTTCTGACACCTCTTGCCGTACTGATTTTACTGACTGACTTACTTACTTACTTACTTACTTACTTACTTGCTTACTTACTTACGGGTGATCACCCTGCATTAACGGATCACGCTGTGACGTGCGATCCTACCAACAGCGGGACTTGTCGATGGAATATTGAGATTCTGCCTTGGGGCCCTCCATTTTAAGGGATGTTACCGACCCCTAGGTGAACGACGTCAAGAATGCCCGGAGTGAACTGATGAGCTCATGATCATATTCTACCTCACGTTTGCCGCCGAGCACGTCATGTAGGATGCTAGGGTCAGGCGTACGACATGACGACTCCGTATAACCCCGATGGGTATTTTGATATCGTACCTCAGGATGCAGTCTTCATCAGCAGCACAGATTTGAAATGCGCATTTCGACGCCTGTAAATCGACATTCAGACCGTAAATACGGAAACGATCTTTGAAGATAATGCTATGACCTGTGAAGTCAATGCTCACTTGCTTACTCTCAGGATGACCTTGTTACCCCTATTACGAACCATTGAGATAACGCTTAAAAGCCGGAAAGTCAACGGCTAAGCGCTCAGCTACGGAAGAGCGCATTGTCCTACTGGGACAACCTCCTGTAAGATTCCCCTCGATGCGACGATACGTTTGAATATGGGGAGGAGTAAGTTGATCTGCATAAATCTCTCGTTTTCTGTCAACATGACCAAGGAATAGCCTAGAGGCTGATGCGCCGCTAGTCTGCTGTTCGACGCTGCCTAGCATCGCTTTCGAGCGGTAACTTGCCAAAAAGGATCGTGTCAGGCTGGTGCATACGAAATAGACTTCGTGTTTGAACAAGAACTTTGCGTCAGGCTTTGACACAGGCAGAACTGCTAGACTGCCCGTGGTATGCCGAGAGTAGTGCATCGCGAAGATTTTCATCGATTCACCTGTAATAACGAGCGAGATACGATACTCATGAGTGGGTGAGTGCGCGCGCGCGCGAGAAGAGCATCCTGGTCCGGTCATCTCAGAAGCTGTGGAACGTGACCAGAGCTCTTCAGTGTATTTGAGAAAGACCCCGAAGTATACGAGAACGAGCTAAGGTATTCATGCTGCAATGCCGCACAATTTCCATCACTATATACAACTCACAAAGGTTACAGCAAGTCCTGAAAATGGATTCATCCAATTAAAGAATGTCGGTCCTTCAGCCATCCTCCCAAACTAATCCCACTCGAGATCATCGCGCCACATTACATCCTTTCACAGATGTCAGGCGCCTCGTATCGAGATGAAAGATTAGAGGTAGTGAGAACGACGCATCGATTTGGTTATCATCGAGAAAGACACAGGGCAAGTCACTTTGGATCTTACCCCTAGATCGGTATAGGGGACGGGAACGCGAGACCTTCTATCGGGAGTAAAGAGGGAATCGAACTTTTATGTCCTATGTTACCGTTGACACTCACATCGTTAGCTGCTTGGCCATGGATCCATATGGTCCGTAAAAGGTAGGGGAAAGCTCACCACATGGATTTTGTTCAAAGAGAAGAAGAAAGAAGAAGATGAACGATGAAATTCAAAATTTATGGGATTGCCGCCCGCGTGCAGGGTCAAAGCGGTTTCGATGATTTGGAATGACGTGGCATGGGATTAAGCGTATCACTGACTCATCTAAAATACACATCGGATAGCAAGACGCGTGGGAATGTGATGGACGCGTGTCAGTGCAATGCTTTCTTTCGGTTCGGCTTGGACCGCTCAGGCCCCTTGAAGCAACAGGAAGAAAGGGAACAACAACAAACGACAACAGAAGATGCACTGTTGACCCTTGTTGACCAGATCCATGCGAAGCAATCTGATTCGACGTCCAACAAGTTTCACCCAACAAGAATGTCTGCTAATCGACCGCGCTATGACTCTATGAAGTCCAACGAGTCCTCCACGTGGGGAGGCAGACCCGCATCACCGACCGTGAGTGTACATGACATCTCCTTTCAGCAGGTATTCAAGCTGATGGCCGGACACAGTATTCCACCACGACAACTGGGTCAAAGGTCAATTTACCTGAAAATCATGCGTTGATTACACGGAAAGATCTAAGGCAGTCCATTATATGCTTTGAAGAGGTGATTGAGCTCCGTCGTATCTAAATCTGTCACTAGCTGATAGCAGTATGGCACATTCAGCTTATGGCTGCGGCCAAAGCCTATCGAAACGCTCTACTAGCTATATCATCAGCCACTGCAGCCTTCGCATCAGCGATGGAAGCTTGTTCCAGGTGCGTTTTCCCCCTCAATTTAAGGAGTCTTGCATCATCGGATAGAATTTACAGCTGAGACGATCAACAGGGTGAAAGGATGCAGGTCGTCCAACTCAGCTCTGGCAGGGGCATCTGGACTACAATACCTAGTCTCAAATCACGAACAAATTCTCGCGGATGCTGTATACCGTCAATTTGAGATCCCCTTGTTGGAAGCATTAGACCATTACAAGCTTGTCACCGCGGACCGATTGGTAGCATATGAGAAAGCCTTACATGAGCAGAGTGGGAAGATCAGGAAGACCGAGGCGGAGAATCTCAGGCATGGACGAAGGCGGAAAAGAGGTACATACAGCATATCATCTTTCTGACACTCTCGAATTTATCGGACTAATACAAAATCGTTGGGGTTGACAGATCTACAGCAATTTCGACAAGCTTTGACTGAGCTGCAGAGACAAGTAGACGAGCTGGATAGTATGAAAGCTGGATATCACGAGGAAGTGCTCGAAGGCGAAGACGAGGTATGTCAGATCATTGATGGGCTGTGCAGATCCCTTGAGCACTGGATTTCAATGACCGGCTGAACCGTTGGGTTGGATGTAGATCTGGGATACGGTCTTGAATAAAGTGGCCTTCGTTGTGCGAAGCCAGCTAGATTTTTACGAGAAGATAGCTGGTAAAGCCAGTGACCCGATACTCGAGCCTTTGATCATGTCAATTCCTGATCCGTTCGATTCGTATGGTCCGCCGAAGGAGGAAGGCCAGATATTTAGCGTACTCGCTCCGTGCGCACATTTCTTTACTGATCCACTCGGTAGTACTCAAGCTGATTTGCGAATAACCCCTTAGCCTGGGGTTACTGGACTCGAGTGCTCCTCAATCGCCTACGCCCAAACTCACACGGACTGACTCATCAACACCAGGCAATTCCACACCAACTAGGCCGTCAGCTCCTGCAGCGATGACAGGGTCGAATTCTACACCCTCGAAAGCTGAGCCCACAACCAAAGCAGTGATGGGCACACTGGATGGATGGCTCGACTCGGAAGATGCCCCTGATCGGACCGGCAGAGCAAGGCGAGAGCTGAGCATAATTGAGGAACGAGATGCGGGCAGTATGATCACGAAGGATAATGAGGAAGTCGATGACGCTGTCGCAGTGGATGACGAGGATTCCGAAGGCCTAGTGAATGGTAATGCGGAAGTGCAGGAACCAAATAAAGCGGGCGAAAACGGTGTTGACCAGAGCAACGGATCTCCGAAGCGTAGAGCCGAAGAAAGAGGCCCCGAGAAGCTCAATGTGGAGTCAGGAACGGATCTGGGAGTTGCTGAGGCCGTCGAACTAGGCGATTCTGATCAGATATCGTCCTAAAGCGGCACAGCGGTTTATTTGTCCTTTGACTCGATATGTCCCTTTCCCGTCCACCACATGCTCGTCTCGCGGTACTAGTATATACGGATGACAAAGGACGTTGGTTGTATTTCAGTTTCTATGAATGCATGCCGGTGAAATTGGAAATCAATTTCTGGCAGAAAACGTAAACTATATATTTAACTCAAAATTTGGAGATCCGTGCGTAAAATCCTCTAATCTTCTATAGTACAGCGGTTAGTATATCCGCCTTTCATGTAGATCGCGGGAGATCGGGGTTCGATTCCCCGTGGGAGAACTTTTTTTTGGCCTTTGACGCGCTTTTCTGATTCTCTGCTTCCCTACGTTCCTTCTTTGTCGCGAGCTTCTGTATCATCATCACGATCACATGCATTGTATCACTGGGTGCAGGGCGGCTCATCACTAGAGCTTGCAGGCCACAGCTGGACTCTGGGTGACAACGAAGCAGAATGCATTCCGTCGATGCAACATTCCGGTCCCGAATGGGTCCTGGAATTAGCACTATATACACCTTCGTTTCGTTATAGCTAAGTGACGATATTATTGGGGTTTCATCAGTGTCCGCACGTCGTAACGCCCTTTTGCAATCATACCGCGCCATGACGAGAGAGACTCACCATCTTGCCTCCTGGCGCACCGAACCCATCATCGTTGATGCCCTTCAGCCTTTTCGAACTGGAGAAGATGAATCCGTCCACCAGACTGGCAACAGTCAACACCCCTCCGATGATAGCACACGTGCTGTGACCATTATCAGCAAGCAATCCCATCCAAGCGGGCAAGGCAACATACGAAGTAAGGAAATGGGCGAAAGATTGCCGCGTTTCGGTATGTATCACTTTCATCGGTGAGATCTCGTAACTACGGAAACGTGTTCAGCTTTTCATACCCAATTCCAATCTGATGGGGATAGCTCACTTGATGAAGACTCCTGGAACACCGGCAACACCGTGCGAAGTCATATCTATCCAGACTCGTTAGCTGCGTCCTTTCGCGCGCGTCGCAGAAGAAGAATCTTGACATACGACCGTGAGCATCTTTTCCTGGCGAATTACCCATTCGCAAATCCCGTTCGTACTGCGTGACTGAGTATTGGTGAGACGGGATTTCCTCTCCGCTCAGAGCTACAAAGTTGGTTGATACAACTTTCAGAAAGTCTGTTATACCACGAAATCATCAATCAGCTGTGAACCCGTTTGAGTATAGATGGTGGACCGACTGACATTGGAACATATATTGGGCTAAAACAGGATCAATCAGCATTCTTACCATAGTTTCGAGAGCATCACAAAGGAGAGGCAGACGGCTTACACTCCTCAGTATGCGCTGCAACCTCTTGCAACGGATCTCTCATGTTCAAGCTATTCCTCCATTTAGCTTCTTTGGGCAAGACGACGGCCTCTTCGGCAGCATTCAGATCAGCACCGAATCGGAATTTATGGATGACATGGCCGAAATCGTGATGGTTGTTGTCTCGCAAATATGGTACCTGGTACACATGTCAATCCTGCAGCAAAGATGCGCCGATTGTTCAAGTTGGACTCACCAGGTCCATCATTTGCACCATGTTGTTCTGGAACGATCTACCCGGACTGAAATGCAGATTACCGATGACCTGTACACAAAGGGTCAAGTGAATACAAATCAGTTGACGTCTGGTGGATCGCATGTATAGTCGAGCTTACCTTGTTCACTCGTACTCGTCCACCGATCTGACAGCCTTCAGTGTTCTGTTCTCTGATCTTATCCTCCCATCCTTCTTCGACACACTGTCGAACCGATCAGCACGTGGACTCGCACGATTGACCATCGATATTGGAGCTTGAGCTTACTTGTTCGATCCCAGACGGATCATTAAATGACCAGCCCTTCCTGGCGTACGCTTGTCTAACTTCTTCACATGAGTTACAGCAACTAGCGATCAGTTTTGGGTTAGCTGAAATCACGATTCTGGGGAGAGAAGCTGACCTACCCATTCTCAGGCGGGGAGGCACCGTAACACGAGCCACAGTAGCTTGGATCCTTCTTTAAGTTCTGCCTTTCTGCTTCACCTTTGAGCTCTGCGGATGTTCTCCCATGATCAGCTGTAACCCCGGCCGGCGGATGCATAAGAGAAGTGTATACGTACGACCACCAGCGACAGTCTCCAAAGCTCGCCCGTTCTTGTCAAGCCGTGTCTTCGAGATGTGATGCTCTAGTTCAGTCTGATGTTCCCCCGAGATATCCATCACGTCCAACGAGAGTACTAAGCCGACACTCCTTTGTCAGCTTGACATGACACAGTACACCCCAAGGAAGATCTAGAGCAGCAAGCTGATGCAAGCCACGTACAATAACATGGGACTTTTGGGAAAGTCACGTCGAATTCTATGACCAATTTTTCGCCGCGAGACCTATCTACTATTATGGATGGTTCTAGGTGTATACGCCGGTAATCGATGAATTCCAGCATTATCGAAGTGAGGATGATTGAGAACGACAGGAAAGTCACTATGTATCCGTCAAGAAAGCATCATAAGCTACGCTGATCGAGACCCAATGACTGTCATGCTGGAGACTCACACAGTGCTCCTGTACGCGTCCTTATCTTGACATCCTCCATCGTCTACTCGATAATTGGAATCGCTCATTGCTCAGCACAGGATGATCAACGAAGAAGGGCTGGACAGACATACCTTCCCGAAGGCATCAAGGCCTTGGAAATTACCAAAGAGACCATTTCTACCCATCTTGACGTCTCTCTCAAATTTGCCGAGCTGAGGTGTGTACCCCGTATCTTTGGATCGAAGTGAATGGATGCATAAAGGGGTAAGATGTGTTGCTTGTTGCTTGTTGCTTTCTGAACGTGGACGTGGATATGGTGCTGATCGGTTAAATGCCGGCGGAACCAAATTTCACGTGGATCGAACAAGTCTGTCGGAAGACATTCAACTACCGTTGCGCCAACGATATATCTCTATCCTTGCTTCCTTCACTTCCACAATATAATTAATGCTTCAGCATATCATATCACGCCAGTCGAGGCCCCTGGAATCATAACAGAAAATTGGCGTAGAGGACTACGACTTACACTCTCAAGAATCGACGGAGACTCGCATAACACAGTCGACAAAAGATGTCCGCCCCGAAAGCAGAATACGTAACTTTCGACACTTCCGTAGGATCTTTTACTGTCGAGCTATACACAGCTCATGCGCCGAGGGTAAGTCTGATCTCTCAGCTGCTGCAGCTCAGGAGATATCTGTACTGTGATACGGAGCTGACTCACACTCATTGCGTTCTAGACATGCAACAATTTCTCAAAGCTGGCTGAAAGAGGGTATTATAATGGAGTGATATTTCACAGAATCATACCTGTAAGCATGCTTTCGTGCGCGTGAACCATTTATGGCTCCCTTCCACCTGCTCCAAGTCCCATCCTGCTCTTTATAAGGATCTATCAATTGCCGAATGCCGGACTAGTTGGCTGATCAATGCGAGATCATATTTGCAGGGATTCATGATCCAAGGAGGTGATCCGACTGGGACAGGAAGAGGAGGGACCTCGATATACGGCGACAAATTCGCAGATGAGCTGCATCCGGATCTGAGATTTGTTGGTGCAGGTATATTAGCAATGGCGAATTCCGGGCCAAATACCAATGGTAAGTTCGGCTTCGTAATCTCACAACCACGAAGTGAAGTATTTAACCTTAGCTTACTCCTCATCTGATTGACTGGTGTTTCCAGGCTCGCAGTTCTTCATAACATGCGTGAGTCCAATTTCTCTCTCTCTCTCTGCTTGTCCTTTTTTCAAGCCTTCAACAAAACTCCTTCTCCCTCAACCCTTACACATAGCGGATCCATTGACTAATCACCTGGCTTGTACATGAAACAGGCTCCCACACCCTTCCTAGATGGCAAACACACAATATTCGGTCGTATATCTTCCGGTATGAAGACCGTCCAACGTCTAGAGGCTGTACGTACGGACTCGGAGGACCGCCCGGTAGAAGATATCAAGATACATAAAGCGCGATTGGGAGACGCGGCGGCCCCGCCAGGCGGGATGGACGTAGCTAAAATCGCCTTGTAGTGAGATGCACCATAACAACAAGGATTACCTTTTCTCCTCTCCGATTTGCGCAAGCGACGATCATGGATGATGGCAAGCGAAGGATGCCCCCCCGGACTGATGAACCCGATTTGCAAGTGGAGACAGGCAAAAGCAGGGAGAGAACTAGTGACCCGTTGTAGTAATTCGGTCTCTGAACAACGGGAACGCAGGAACTTGGCGTAGAACTCATCCGATACATGCTGATTATGTGCTATTGATATTGCCTGGACTCATGGCCAAAAAGATACTGTCCTAATATGCCAAGCAGATCAAGCGATCTGCTCGATAGCAATTCCCTTCAGAATCCTAAGATCTCGTTGCTGCCCACAAACGTCAGTCTCGTGAAGTGTTTCCAAGGGCCGACCTCGACTCACGCTGTCCGCCTCAGAGTTTGCTCGCCCTCACTCAGACCAGGGAGTAACTCAAAAGGCTCCAAACCCATGCTATTCGAGAAGCAGATACAGGTATGGACGAAGGCATCCCATCAGTATCCTGCGTTCCGAAGCAGTGTCTGAAGCTCTTTTGGTTTGAAACAAAATAAATTGTTGGCTCACGCTTGTCGACCTTCTTTATTCGTGATATCACCATCCATTCCTCTGCCCTTGAATTGGCTCTCCCCCACACCTCCAGGGAAGTCAGGACCCGGTCGTCCGCTCAGGAAATTCGTTCGTTGATCTTTGATATACCGTATATTCTGGGTCGTTAAAGGTACAGCTGGGATATACAAAACAGCCGATGGTCCAGTGCCCTTATGTACAGATTCGACGGAATGGATCATATCTGTGTGGGTTCATCATGGATTACTACTCCCTTAGCTGACTGTCTTCCCTTCCTGCTCATCTCGGTATCGGAATGAAATGCGATGGATCACGATGAAGTTGAGTGGACGATCTCGCCGGACTCACCACAATGCCACCAAGCTTGATCCCCCGGCTCCACTTTTGGCATACTGACCATCGTTCGCTCCAACTCCAGATGCGGATGAGTGATATCGTTGTACTCTTGACACCGGGCCAACGGTGATCCGGGAAAAGCAGTGGATTCAAAGTCTAATTCCCAATTTGATGATGCCAAGTATTCTGAATGCGTAAGTGTCGATCGCGGGGATACTTCCCTGTTACGTCGACACAAAGCATTGATCAGCGAAGACTGGCTTGCAGTGAAGCTTCTGAGGCCGTGTTTCCATAAAAGCGGAGTTGCCTGAGGTGGGCAGTCCTCACCTGAACAACGGCCTCAACATCGTATAAGCCGCCAATTCCCTCAATAAGGGATATACTCTGAGCGTCCCTTCGTCTGGCGCAGTAGAGCTCAACGACGTCCAACCTTGGAATGCCCTAAAGACACCGCACTGTCAAGTAGAAAATCAGGAATAAAATCCGCATCGAGTCAGCCTCAAACAACCAGAATCAACCTTTCATGAGCGTAACATGGCACACTTACAGACCCAGGTCCATCATACATATTCTGTTCCGCCCTAACTCGATCCACAATCTGCCACGGATCATACTCCTCCCACCGACCTCTGAGAACTCTTTCGTATACTTTTCGATATGTTGGATCTTCCCATCTTTCAACACTTCCCCCATCGGCATGAGGGCCAAGGGCGAACTTGGCATCTCCCGGATGACGAATTCGCAGTCGATCCGCATAACTCAGCGGTACTTTTGTCGAAACGTCCCCATCCTCGCCGGAACCTGAAGGGTTGAATAGGTTCAAGAGGGATTTCTGGACTTCCAGTGCTCTGGGATGCGATCGAGCTTCAAGCTGGACTTTCGACCAGCTAAACCAAATCGTTGCAAACCAATTCAATTACTCGTCATTCGATCGCTTGGTGTGAGGACGACTTGAATCCGGTTTAGACACTTACTAGAGCTCGAATACCTGTTTATCGTCCTTTGGAAACCCTTTGACCTCTGGATTCGCCTTGATATATTCTTCAACCTCTGTCAACCACCCCTCGGCGACCCTCCGATCGATCACGTCTTTCAGCACGAAAGCGCCGGTGGCCTTGATCGCCTTAATGCTGCTCGAAGATGAGCTGGGTGAGGTGAGCTTATCGAACGCGATTTGAGGGATGCACTGGCGTACGGTTTATTGATCAGCCGGTGACTTGTGGTGTATGCCGAGGCAGAGGGGACAGAGGGGACAGAGGGGTCAGAGGGGACAGAGGGGTCAGAGGGGACAGAGGGGTCAGAGGGGACAGAGGGGTCAGAGGGGTCAGAGGGGACAGAGGGGACAGAGGGGACAGAGGGGACAGAGGGGACAGAGGGGACAGAGGGGAGTGTAGACATTACTATCTACATAAACTTACATCCTGTTTCTTCCTATCGATCTCTTCCGCAGCTTGACCTAGTCTCTTAGTAAGTCTGGACCAGCTATCAATCAGTGCTCGCTGATTGGATTCATCGCCTATGATATGTCTTTTGAGCTCGCCAAATCTGGCTGGGAGCTCTACAGCCGCTTCTCCTGACAAGGAAGAGAATACCGAGCTGATCTAGGACGCGCGATTGACCATCTCTTCAGCTTGTTAGACACAGGAAGCACAGACAGGGGCGACAGAGACTTACATCTCCTTCTTGTCTTTCCTTCCGCTCGGCTGTAGAGGCCATATGCATTTGACGGCATCCCGAAATTCTCGGTAGGAAAGCTACTCGCGCTGTGGATGTGGTGCCGCGGGTGATGATTCGTGTTCTCGAGGACATGGCTCCAAGACCTGCTCTTTAGCTTCACAGTGTCAGACGAATTGGCGATCAAGTGAGTATACTATCTTGAAGACAACTTCAATCCCTCTGTAGCTGGAATCGTGCATGGCATAATGCTTCACATCGTATTGTCCTCTGGTCATGCTTTTATACCTTCTCTTACCGCCGGGTCAGGTGTCGAGAACATATGAACATATCGCTACCAAGGAATCCGCCTTTTATCCGGATCCCGTACCGGACCAAAGGAATGTTCCCAGTTTAGCAGTTTAAACGATTAAGCCCCGTAAGCGAGGTTATGTAATTAATGTTCACCCCATCCTCAATGCCTTTTCAGGCACAATCCAGTCAACCATCAACAAATCCGACATCCATCATGACACGCGACTTGATCTACAATCGCAAATGCTGCTCTAACTGAAACTCACCCAGTCACATCTACACCTATCGTCTCTCTATTACGGGGATCTTGCCATGACATGGGCCCGCAGCCCAACCCTTGACCACGAGCCGCTGAATCGAGCACGTTGAGTCTTGCTATTTCCTTGGTATCTCAGCCTCGACCATGACGCCCAATGGTCCTTCCCCTTCCCCTTCGCCGTCGCCGTCGCCGCAGCTGATTTTCGAAGCACTTGGAGCGCACTTGACCCCTTCTCCACTCTTGTCGCATTTACCGACTACTCTGCGCCTCTTTGCTCATCTTCAAATACTATCCTTGAAGATTCAAACGGAAGCTACGAGGGCTCTGACCGCTCATTTGAAATTGGCGAGGAAGCTCGAGAAACAAGGCTTCGATCTTCGAGAACAGGTTCTGCAGGGAGCTCTGAGTGAAAAGGATGGTCACCATGTCCAAGATATCAGGCGAAGTAGACAAGAAGCTTCAAGTAGGATGCTAGCTTTCTCGATCGAGTTTCGAAGGCATGTAAGTTTACCCTTCCACCCGTACTACTTGATTGTAAGTCAAAACAGGGCTAATCGACCTTGAACCAGCATATAGTCACACTCCTGATTACGCCAAAAATCCCTTTCGGCCAAATAAAGCGGATACTGGACACTTACTTCCCCCATCTTCCGCCTGAAAACGAAGACAAATCCAACTTCGTAACGGTGGAGAAGAACCCCGAGTTGTATATAAGGTGCATGGCACCTGAACACCTTTCAGCGTATAGACATTACGAGACGACTATCACAGGATGGTATGACCGAGCAAAGATTTTGAACGAGTGAGTAAAGATTTCGTACTCAGTGCGTCGACACGTGAACCCTTTCGAGCGGATTGAGCGTCTGATCGATTTTAAATGACTTTTTCGTTTAGGAAGGGTGAACCCCCTTTGCTTTACACCGATTTCTCGCCCGATGACAAGGACAACGGACAATCGAGGCAGGCTACTCTGTGCAGAAACATGCTGAGAGAAGCTGAGAAAGTGTTAGACGATATGAGTGCCCTACAAAGGATTTTCAGCGAAGGAACCATTACACCACCGCCACAGACTTTACAAGGACGCCCGGCGGCATCGCTGGAGGGATTGCCCGAAGCAACAGGGAGCTACAGCGCTCACCGATACGCGCCCGCAGAGAACGGTAAGGAAAGGGCGACGAAGATCAATGGGAATCCAAATGGTGGACCACTCAAACATCCGGTCAGTCTAGTCTCTGCTTCTTGTTGTTTTACGCGAGCTGGGCTTGAGGCAAGCTGACGATATTTCATCTAGTCAACTGTTACTTCTCCATCGGTAAATCCTCCTGAAAACTCCGGATCCCCAGGGAAGGTCCATAACGGTTCACCACCACCAATCTACACATCGCAGATTGCAACGCAACTTGGCAGTCCACCGGTCAAACTGGAGACTTCTTCCCCTTCGACCGGCTCTCGCATCCGAGGCTCCCCTCATGTGCGCCGCCCAGAGGTGACGAAGCAGAATGACCAGACTCGACGACAAACGCTACCTGCCAGTATGACTGTCATCACACCATCGACGTCGATATCGGAGACGGCATCGGCCAACAGGAAACGACCTCGGCAATCATTACCTTCTACTTCCGGTCCCGATTACACGGTCCCGCTCCGTTCTTTCCATTTCACAGGACACGGTAAACAAACAGAGAAAGAGAAACAAAGACAGCATCTTAAACCGTTCAGCAACAGCGATATGCACAGAGGGAAAATCTCAAAAGTCTAGTTTAGCATTAAGTTCATCAGATACGTTTGATGTACAGGCAGTTGTACATCCATCCGTATTCGCTCGAGGGCGGTGCAATTGGGGTCTTGAAGGGAAGGGTATCTATGAAGGACGAAGCCCCATGATTAAAGGCTCAAGGGACAGACGAATTTGTAACTGGTATACGTTATTATAATGGTTCAGCGGTCATATCGTATAATTTAGAGGATGTGCATTACGGTAGAGGAGAGATAGAGGAGTGTATTATACATCGATCATGATGATGTTATGTTCTATGCAGTTTTATATGTTGTACATTCACTTGATGTCACTAATGCGATGGCTATCGTCTGATTTGGCCTGAACCGATTCAAGTCATATTGTAATCCCTATACACCCGCTGCGGCATTCCCTCCTGCGGCCTCCCATTTCTTCATACTGTCCAACACCTTTTCAGCGACTTGGTCGGCGGTCGTAGCTTTGCCGAAAGCGTCTACGAATTGACCTAGAGGGTCCATCAAGTAAAAGAAAATACTGCGGAAACAGCCAGTCTATATCAGCATTTGTGTTGTTGAAATTGGCAAGGGACTGATCTCTCGAATCTTGAAAGTTGTGGTATGATGACGATACAACTTTAGATTAAAAGACGCACCTGTGATCAACCAAGTAATCGTCCGTCGCCGTCGCATCTGGTGGAGTTGAGAAATACACTCTGTACATTTTACAAGTCTTCTTCACTGCCTCGTAATCACCCACTAAACCGATCATACGAGGATGGAATTCTGCATGACAACCGATATCACGATGTCAATATCAGCTTACATCCATACATCCACCCAAGACCATCACTCGTCTCGCGCAGGAGTAAATATCATATCGTTCCACTCACCCTTGATGTATTTCTTAAGTTGAGGTAAAGTATCTCTAGCAGGATCCACACTAATGAACAACGGTAATACCCCATTCTTGTTACTATTCCCATCCCCACTACCGATGGTGACCGCTTTCTTATCTATGATCTCGATAGCATCCCCCATTTTGTCCAGTTCCTCAGGACAGATATCGGGACAATGTGTGAATCCGAAATAGATTAACGTCCAATTACCCAGTAGATCCTTCTCGGTGAATTCGCCTCCATCATGACGATTCAGCTTGAACGGCCCCCCGATTTGTGGTTTTCCAATTGATTTGCTGGCTAATTCGGCCTGGCGTTTCTCGAGGACGGCTTTTTTCTCGGACTCGAAGTAGAAGTAAAGGCCGATGCCGGTAGCGATGAATAGGGTGGCTGCTTTCCATGTGAAGGGCTGAGTGAAATCCGGTGAGGCAAGGGGAGCAGAGGAAAAAGTCAGCATCCATGAACGCACTGTGGGGACTGTAGCAACAATGGATGGCGGGACGATGATCAAACTGGTACTCGTCATTCTCTTAGATTGATACCATGATGAATGATAGTGGGTTGCTCTCTCGTCAAGGCCCCAAAAGCCCGACTTATTGTGCTTTGATTCGATGAAAATAGGGATTTGCATGATTCAGCAAGAATGATGTCACCAAGCCCGACTCACCCCTACATTCGCCTGATCCCTTAGTCTCCTCTGTCTTTCAATATCAGGCTGTAAAGGCGATTGCGATTGAGGTTGCTCTTGTCCCGGCTGAGACTTGGGTGAATCTGCGAATCCTCTTTGAAATACTATCCGACTTGCTGATGGTCCTGCTCGAGCAAGTGTAGTAGGAGTCGCCAGGACTCGGGGTCGTATGTTGGCTCGTAGAGAGCTTGATGCGCTGCTTGCTACCGATCTTAGCGGGTTCATCTTGAATATATGGTTGTGGATATGCTACTTCAAGCAAAAGCAGCACTCCTTCACTGCAGATGTAGGCACTTGGTGCTTTGTAACTTGTCTGTCCGATTTCTAACGATCGAAGATATTTTACCACGTGCAGCAAATGACACCCGCTTCGGCGATCACCGATAAAAAGTCTGAAATGTTTTTGTTTTGACCATTGTAGATGTCCGAGGTGGGAACTTGAATAACCTCTCTAAGATATACCCATCCTTGATCTGCAATCTTTGACCCTGCTTGACTCCGGAATAGAGCCCTTCTCAGATCGAGCGCGATACCAAGATGGATCGACCGACAGGAGCCGCTCCTGCTTTCGGGGGATCATGGACTACGCTAAATCCACCCTTATCACCATGGATGTAAGTCACTCCTGAATGGACTGACACCTGTCCAACTCTGCAACTTCAGCTGACAGTCCATGCTCGCTATAGAATGGATGTGATCAACAAGAATGGATTCGCGAAGATGACGCCAGTACAATCGGGGACTATACCGCGAGCTATCAAGAACCAAGATTGTGTAGTCGAAGCAGTCACCGGGTCCGGCAAGACACTGTCCTTCGTCATACCTGTCCTTGAGAGGATCACGAGGCGAGAGCGGAAGTACAAGAAAGGCGAATCGGCAGCTGTAGTCATCGCTCCTACAAGGTCAGTGACCTTTGCCTCCATCATCTACGTACCCTGCAATACACTCAACCGGTGTAGCTGACATCTGAATGTATGGAGCAGAGAATTAGCTTCCCAGATCCACGACGTATTCCACCAATTCTTATCCTCCCTCATTCCCCCCGAAGAGCCTGCCTCTGTCGAGGACGAGAATGGAGCATCCTCATCTACCTCTGCCGCATCCAAAACGAAAGCGCCATACCCTTTACCGATCCTGGTCACCTCAGGAACAGCCAACCCATACGAGACGTTTCAATCGCTCGGATCGAATATCCTCATCGGTACTCCAGGCAGACTCGCTTCGTTCCTGCTCTCTCCCAGAGGCTTGTCGGTGGTCAGGGTATCCGAGCTAGATGTCCTAGTGCTGGACGAAGCAGATAGGTTATTGTCCAGTCCAGATCATAGAAGGGATATAGAGAGGATCATGAAGCATCTGCCTAAACAACGGAGGACCCACTTGTTCAGCGCTACCATGACTGATGCCGTCGAAGAGATCATCGGGCTGGGTCTCAGAAACCCAGTGAGGATCGTGGTCAATCTCAAAGAGAAGAAAAAGGGGGAAGATGCCAAAGAACGAAGGACGCCTACTGCGTGAGTCATCTGTTCTCCTGCATAGACTTGCAATTGTGGTGCATTGACAAGTGGCTAATGTTTGATGACCGTCGTAGTTTGCAGAATACCTACCTAGTATGTAGACATGCAGAGAAGACTCTGCAGCTACTTCGAGTCTTACAAGCGGAAGTTCAAAAGGCGGAAGCCGCCAAATTCGTGGTCTTCTTCTCTACCTGCGCTGCGGTAGACTACTTCTATCGAGTGAGTGGCGCCCGATCTGAGCGTCCGGAAAGAACGTTGCTAATCTTGTCTAATTTGCTCCTCGTGTGTATCAGATTATGTCTCGATTACCTTCATTATCAAAATATCACCTAACCTCCTTACATGGGGACCTACCTCCCCGAATTCGAGAAACAGCCTTATCCAACTTTATCAACCACCCTTCATCACACCTCTCACCCGCCATATTGCTGTGCACAGATGTGGCTGCCCGGGGAGTAGATTTCCCAGATATAGACGTAGTGATTCAGTACGACCCGCCGACTGATCCCAAGAGTTTCTCCCATCGGGCTGGACGAACTGCCAGAGCAGGAAGGAGGGGTAAAGCGGTCGTGTTGATAGGTAAAGGCCGCGAAGAGGATTACGTCGGTGAGTAGATTGAGCTGAATTATTGTGCGGATCATGTCCATCACCTAAAAGTCACCTCCGTTCTAGATTTCCTCGCTATCCGGAAGATACCTCTGACGAAACAACCATATCTCGACTCGTCATTGACGGGAACCGAGACCCCGCCAATGGTTGACCCGGAAGCTTTGACTCTCCTGAGAGAGATTCGGCGATTCATATTGACAGATCGAGAGCTGGCCGATAAAGTGAGTGTGCCGACTGGCAGCTCACTCGAAATCAGCTTAGGGCTTATGTGTATCCGTGACAATCATTTCTCAAGGGAGCGAAAGCGTTCGTGTCGTCTCTTAGAGCATACACGAAGCACGAAGCATCGTTCATATTCAGATCACAAGATATCGACTTTCACGGTCTCGCCATCGCTTATGGGCTATTACGACTACCTGCCATGCCCGAGATCAAAGAATGGAAGAAGAAACGCGAAGCTCATCTGAAACTCGTAAAGGAGAAGAAGCAGGCGATTGAAGCAGACGGGGTAGATAAAGCGCAAGCGCACGTTGACGAGAAAGAATGGTTAGATTGGGAAGATGAGCCAGTCGACGTGAGTCCGCATATCTCTATCATGTATCGACGTATACGTATGACCTCGTGCTATACATTGTTGCCTGTTGCCTGTTGCCTGTTCCTGTCTGTCTGTTTGTCTAATATATCTGGTTCGTCTGTACAGTGGGACAATTTCGCATACGCCTCGAAATCAAGAGAACAAGCCCGACTTTTAGCGTTATCCAAAAAACGATCAGAAATCCCTAGATCGGCAGAAGAGAAAGCCCAGTTGGACGCAAAGAGGAAAATGAAGAGTCAGATGAAAGAAGCGTGGTCCGAGCAAAAAGAGCGGAAAGTCAAGAAAGAAGAAAGACACGATAAGCGGGATAAGAGAAAACAAGCTGAATGGGAAGCTGCGCAAGCCAATGGTGAAGAGTTGGGACCTATAGCCAGTCTCAGAGCGAGCAAGAAACAGAAATCTAACACGCGCGATGTTTGGAAAAACGATGATAGTGAGGACGAGGATGATCAAGTTGATCTTGGGAACGAGTGGAAATCCTTGAAAAAGGAGATCAAGTCTGAGAAGAGTGAGAAGAGGAGTAGTAAGAAGAATATAGAGAAGGGTGGCATGTTCGATGATCTGGACTGAAAAGAGACGGGATATGTAAATCAAATCAGGTTAAATCAGAATAGATCGTCTGTTTGGGTGAAATCGCTTTGGATCGCATTTAATCCTTGTTGTTGTACCACAGATCTCGAGCATCATTATCAGGATATAACTCAACATACATGGCATATTCACGCAATTGTCATGTCTACTCGTAATACCGGAAATGCGATCTATATTTGTACAAACATCTAAGACAAACGCACACGCAGATGCAGAGTAATGACCATTAAATGATAATCGTCTAACACAATCAAAGCAATTATGATCATCACACACAGATTCCAGCACCCCTCAATCACGCCCACGGATTATCCTCCATATCAAGCGACATAGCATGTCTCGGCGGACTGACCGTGATCGAAGTTTCTACCCGTTCAACCACTTCACCTTGGACGTCTAACTCCGCCTGGCTTCTGGAGGTCTGCGTATCGTGCATCTTCTCGGTATTACTGCGCGTATACACTTTCTGTATCCCTTGAATTCTGCCCTCCGTCTTCGGATCTTCTGATTCCCTAAGGGTCTTCTTGTACACGTGCGTAGGGGCTTTACTTTGCGGTTCACCTTTCCTCAATTCCCTCTCTCTAGCTCGCTCGACCGCATCCGTGTCGTCTTTCACCAAGTCCACTGCGTCGGACGGTAAGGGTTTATTCGATGATGCGGGAGAGACGGGCTCGTCCGTATCTGGATCTTCCTCTTCTTCCTCTTCTTCATCATCGCCTATCGAGAATGGCGATTTTATACCGATATCGGTACCCGCACCGGTGGGATTCCGACTTGAATCCGGTCGAGTGTTTTTACTTGGTGAAGATGATGGTAATGCTTTATGCAGCTGCTTTTTGGTCCAACGCAATTGCTGCTCAGCACCTCCTGCTCCTGCTCCTTCGGCTTTCGCGTTGTCAGGATGATGCCATACATCAGGTCGTTCGTTGTCACCGTCATACAGCCAATCTCCTTCACCAGTAGGGTTAGTCGGATGTCCATTCGGTGTACGGGCTTTTCGCTCGACATGCGTCACCTTGTCCGCCCCTAAACGCGATGTCACAAATAATCAGCTACCAATTCTCAGACCTGGACGAATGTTGCTTTTACAGGGCGAAAGCTCATCAGCACTCACATGCGCCATACACAGCCTTCTTTCCTTTCCTTTTATCATCCTTCTCCTTGCCTTTGCCCTTCTGCTCACGATTCCTATCGCTTCGCCGACTTCCACTACTACTAGCTGAATTGCCCCTCGTCCCTATAGGCGGTCTTAGCAAGTCGTTACTGTACGACCTATTCCATTTTCCAGCCAATATCCCTTCTTCGGCTTCCCATAACCTCTTCTTTGCCTCTTCCTTACTAACGTCCACGTTGGGGAACCCGGCATACCCTATTCTCCTAGCGCGTTCATATAAGACATCTTCCTCTTCATCGACCGATTGGAACTCTATTGATGGCGCGTCCGAATCACTCGAATCGCTATCTTCGAATAAACTCCACCCGTTGTGTTCTATTCCATTCGGGTCATCCCGCAATACCCTGTCCGCTTGTTGGGGTAAAAGTGGTGCATATCCCTCTCTAGCTGCCAGTCGGACATCGACACGCCTTTTCAAAGCGGACAGCGGCCCTGTCTCACCCTTGTTGCGCGCCTCATCACCGGGCATTGGCATCCAATACTTCGCTTTCCCGCCTTTGGAGTATCGAAGTCCAGCTCTTATACGTCGTTGTCGGCCTAGACCATAATGTAGTCCACCTTCGGCGGGTTCGTAAGCTTGGTAAGAAACACCTCGGCCCTTGAAGGTGTCCTTGGTGTCTTCCCATACATCCTTGAGACCGAATGCATCCCGCAGGGCGTATATGAAGGGCAGTCGAGCCTATGATGTCCAAGAAACAACAATGGATAAGTCACTAGCGTTGGCGATGGCGGTATTTCGAGCGACAACTTACAGCGTATATATGCTGTTGATCAATGTAATCACTAGCTTGGAAGGCATATTGCTATTTCCGGCAGTAGTATCAGCACAATCCCATCTTCATCTGCTTGGAGCGAAATGGAAAGACGTACGTGTGCGATCGCGAAGATGGGCATCTCAAAGCACACCAAAGAATCTACCAGAGCTAATGACATATGCTCAGGATCCGTGTATGGGCCGACTAAGCCAGCCGACATGAGCATCAGCTTCAGAAGTTTAGCTGCTCCGCATGGACAAAGACATACCTCTTTTGATGGCTTTGACAGCGACCAGGAATGATATGCCTATAGACTGCCAGAACGAAAAGAATAGTATACCTTTCACGCAGAGGAATTTGGCTAGAATGACCGCATTAGCCGCACATCCTCTGTAAGAATTTGGAGGAAGGATTGTATGGGTTTCACTCACGGACAGGTCTGAAAGGCTTGAGATCGTTATTCACGGCGACCCAGAACATGGCTAGACAGCTTGAGCAGCAGTACAACCGTCAGCTGGGCCTGTTTGTACAGCAGAGGTGAGACTGACTCACTACAGACTCAGACAGATACTAGTATTGTAGACAACACTGATATAGGTGTATCCTGAATCTATCGCAAAATCACCTTCCCTGTATTTACCCGTGACTTTGAGTATGACAGTAGCTAGCACAAGTAGGGGTTTCACCTGGACGTATTCTGAATACGATATCACCTCACATCAGCAAGTCTGTCTTCCTCAAAGAAATTGAAGCTGAAGCCATACACAAGCCTAAGGGCTGATAGGGACTCACGCAAAACACCTCTTTTGAGACTAAGCAATGACCATGGATCACTGACGTCCATCGGACGTAAGAACAGGCTAACAGGGAACGGGTGTGGGATTGGTGGTCGACCATGCAAGAGGATCAAGAGGGATCGTTCACCGCCCAAGTAGGTGATAAGTAACTGGAGGAAGGTGTAAATTACAAATGCCTGAGGAAAACAATGTCGGGTAAGCAAGCTTCAGATCCCATTTAGCAGTCTGTCGTAGACTCACCTCGTATAGATCCCGGATGGCGTCAATAAAGAATGCAGCTTCGAGCGAGAATATAGCTATGAGTGAGGAGATGGCGTACAGCGGTACCCTATGATTGATGCACAATTGCATTAGCTGGCTGTGGCTTAATCTGAAACTTCGCACCCTTATACCTCAACTTTCGAGAGACATTGAAAGGTGGTTAGGTAGGAAAATGAAGCCAGAGGTGCAGTACTTACATGACCATGATCCGCACTACTGCTCTTTGTAAGGTCGGTTTCCTATAATTCTTCAGCTGGAGAGTGATGGACATGATTGAGACACCCGTAGCTGTGCACCCCGGCGGTCATTGTCAGCTGCGCGCAATCACGTTGAAGAAGTCGGAAGCAGGTGCCGTGGACAGGACAGTTCCGACTCACCAACGGCAGTGAACGACCCGCATAATGCCAATAACCAAACTGGCAAATGATCTCCTGCGCCATACGACGGCAACTCAGTGATCGCCGGCCTGTGAGCTGGCGGAGTCGGGGATGAATGAGGGGTATTAGGGAAGTTGGGTAAAGACATTGTGTCTTGTCCCTTCCCCGATATTAGATATCCAGCTCAATTCAAGGATCTTTCATGAGTATGGGTATGGATTCGAGGAATGATTGTTGTCGAGCTGCGGGCGACTTGAGGTGAGGCACGTTGTACGGAAAGTTGTATTTGCGTTTCACTCGTCTCGTTGTGTCTCGTCTTGATGAGAGTATTCTTGCAAAGATCTCCGCCTAGTACGATATTCGCGTTTTCCCACCTGTCTTTGGGCTTGTGATCCGGAGGTCTGCCTTGTCTGCTTTGAGTGATTGGAAGTGTTCAGTGATACACAGTCAGCTAGGTCGAGTCTCGGATAGTCAATTGGTGGCAAATCCCACTACAAACAAACCCTCGGACACCTGGCCACTCGAATTAATTCGCTCGCTGACGTCCTCTCGAGGTTATCTCTGCCGCACTGACGCACGATATCGTTATAAAAGCGGTAATCACCGCTACTTCAATCAATTCTTATTCAGTGTCAAGCAAGTTGCGAAGCAGAGAGGCTTTGGCATATTGGATAATTTCGAAAATTATGCAAATTCCAGATGTATGCAGCAAACTATGAACGATGCTAAAAAATATAAAGACCTAGGAGCCTGTAACCACCTGGTGCTTCACTTACTCCGAAGGAACTTTCTTGACCTTCTTCACTTTCTTCTTAGTGTTCTCCCCATCCGCAGCAACTTTCTTCTTCTTCTTACTCGGCTCGTTATTCTCACCCTTCTTCGTTTTCGTCTTCTTCGCCTTTTTCTTTTCCTCCCCATCCCCATCCACGTCCATCTTCTCCCCTGCTTCTCCTTCAGGCACGTTCTTCCTCTTCTTCTCATTCGGCTGTTTACCTCCTAAGATAGCTATCAACTGATTCCACATGCTATGTACCCCCTTGAACTCTTTCGTCTTTTCCCCATTCTTCAATACCTCTCCTACCTCTCTGACTTTCTCCAGATCCCACTGAATGCCCAATATCTTTGACGTTCGAGCTAAAGCCAGGGCGAACTTGACTACATCTTTCAATTTCGCAGCATTCCATCCGCTTTCTGCCTTGTTCGCTTCCCCGATAGTCGAGTATACAGCTTGCGTACACCCTTTGACAAACGACTCGATATCAGCGGACGAGATAGGCTGAGTCGACGTTGTGGTTTTGGCGAAAGAAGGTAAATGTTGAGTGATGATTTGTAACATTGAATACGCTTGTAATTGTCTAAAGGCATTAACGCCCTCCGAAGTGTACTTGATCAATTCATCAGATAAACCAAACGCTTTCGAGGGGAACCTCTTGATAAATTCCACAATGAAATTAGGGTGTAAAAGAGACGATTTTCGAGTCATGAAGTCCTTGAGTGTCTCGCCATACACTTTGACGATGCTTTCCGAGTCGTTCGGCGTCGAGGATGCTTCGATCGTTTTGACGATGAACAGAGATGAGAGGGAACACAAGTTGGAGAATTCTGCCGAATGAGCTTTGATAGCCATAGAATGTATTTCCTTGAGGATGGTGATAGCTTTTGCGAGGTCCGCAGAAGAGGGTACTTCTTTAGGTTTATTGATTTTCGACCGCAAGATACCGGCTGCTTTGTTGGCCAATTCAGTCTCGGATGATCCGCCTCCTCGTACTAACTTCAGTAAGGCCAGCACGACCGGTAAGATGAGTGGGTTCGAATTTTGATTCTTGGCGTAAACGTCGAAGAAGTCGAGAATACGGTTCTTGAAGTGTAAAGATTCGATTTGAAGGTCTATGACAGCGTACAAAGCGTCAGCGGTCTGCAAGGGCAGCGAATGTGAAGGCGGAACATGACAGGCAGAGACCAAAATTGTGAATACTGGGTGAGGGGGGTAGTGACGCATTCATGAGATGGTATCAGCACTGATACTCACGCTTCAGATCCGTCTTCTTCGTACCCGCAGCCTGCTGCCTAAACACCTCCGCCAACTGTTCGTCCACTTTCATCATCTGCTCATCATCCATATACTCTTCTTCGTCATCCGAGCCGTCATCATCCTCGTGATTACCTTCAGCTTTATCAATGCCCAATCCAGCCACGTTGAGAGCTTCCGCGACACGTTGTCTAAAAGCCGGATCGACATCTGGTAATTCCTCTTCATCAGATTCTTCCTCATCCTCTTCTTCTTCTTCTTCGTCTTCCTCCTCTGGCTCCTCGTCATCATCATCTTCCTCCTCTCCTTCCCCGTCTTCGTCGTCCGTATCGGAATCGGCAGCTGCATCCGCCACCGTTTGTTCCAATTGCTATTCGTGTGTGATAAAACGTTTTTTAGGCTCAGCTTCGCCTATCCAATTCCTTGAGACAAGGGAGAAGAGCACTCACAGCAGTCAACAGATCCATACTGGTCTCAGTAAACGCAGGTGATATCAGACCAAATACCAAGTTGGCCAAATTCCTCAGATCGTTAGAACCCTTGTCGAGCAGAGCAATGAGGACGTCCAACAACGAATCGATGGGCGCATGTTCGTCCTCTTCGCTTGCCTCGGATGTCGGTGTCGGTAAGTCGAACAAGTGTGATATAGCAGAGTTGGCATTCTGGAATAAGTGAATGACCTGCAGTCAGCACAAGAGCTGTTCCTTGTCTTGAGCCAACGAGAAGAGAAGGGCAGGGGACAACTTACCTCGAGTAATTCTAGAGCATCTTCCACTTCATCATATGTCTGCAATACGAAGAAAGCCAGTAGAATCTCCGATCCTTTCGCAATCTCCTTCTTCTCCACCTTGACTTTTGCGAGGGCGTCCAGGGTGGATAAAGCTTGTTTTCTCATGGAGATGATCTCGTCATCCGCCTCAGTGGTGAGTTCTACATGCTTGTTGTCTTTCTCCAGCTGTACCAAGACGTCGAGAGCTCTTCGTAACCACAGTCTTCCAGTAACATCGCAACCCTGCTGTCTGACAGGTTTGCTTTCATCCGAAGCTATGTAACTACGTAAGCTGCCCACTCGATCTAAGGGTAGAAATCGATTGGTGTAGTCGCTCACCCCGTTGAGATACAGAGGCGATGGTCAATTCAATCAAACAACTACTCAACCTTGATCGGCAAGCAGCAGCGGTAGTCTCGGACAAGGCAGGTTTAGGAATTGCGAGGAGCTGTAAGAGTGACATACGCGTCAGATACAGGGCCATTCTTTCCGCCATGAGCACCAACAAGCAATTGAAGCACTCACAGCGTTGATGGAGCTCTTCTTGTCCGCTTTGCGAATCAAGAAGAATCCATGAACAAGCAAGAACTCAATGACGGACGTTATCCATTCATCGTCCTTGGGCACCGATCCATTCCTCGATAACGCCAACAATTGATCAAGAGCCCAGATCCTTCTTTCGTCTATTCTTGCGCTGTCCAAGCTAAAATACCAGATCATCAGTATCCAGGTATCTCACGATGGCTGTGCAGGGGATCTGGATAACGGATTGATATTGATGAAGCTCACTTTTCGCCTCCTGCAACGATGATATCCTGAAGATATCGCACATAATCTCTAGTTCCCTTAACGTTCAAACTACCCATAATGCTCTCGACAGTCTTGGTCTTGGTGACTTTATCGAAATCTGTTCGGCCGTGTTTCCCCACTAATTGAGACAACAATGTGAATCCAACTTGAGAGTTCTCCTTCGTGACTTCTTGCACCTTCTTAGCGATCTGGAGGGCAGCTTTGTGGAGGTATCGATCCGAGGAGGACAGGTTATTCATCCAGCATCTCATGAAGTTCGGCGTGAAGATCAAGGGCATGGAAGAAGCGGAAAGTAAAGGAAGGGATTTCTCGGATACTTGGAATCCCCAATATCGTCGTTGGGGCGAAGCCGTATTGGAAAATAGCGATTCTACGGCACATACCAGAATCAGTGTGTGGCTCTAGGGTACTTTACCAGGGGAGGGATGGGACTCACCATCAACGACGACTCGGAAGAAATCTTGAAAAGGTGCTTCTCCATTTGACGATTGAATTTTACCACCGTTGGCAGGGAAATAGTGTTCCAAGATTATGTTCCATACGAAGTGTAATTGGGGTTTCCAGTTTCCGCTTGTCGAGGTTGATACACTCTCATCGTCTTCGGCGGATGCTTCCTGTACGATCCGTAAGCATGCGCATAATTTTTGCGTTGGCCGAAGATCCAGCTCACCTTAAGGACACGACCCAGGGTGACGAGGTTATGCGAGTTGAGCAGGGGTGTATGTTTGAAAGTGGGAGCAAGTTTTGTCTTCCAGTCAATAGTCTATCACGCCAATTGATATCATGCATTAGCACCTGCTCCTCCACAGCGTGTTACGCTTGGCGTTATCGTGATGTCTGGCTGAGAATTGATTGATACCCACGCTGACATTCCCTTCTAAAAGCAAAACCAAAGCTACTTTCTCCTGGTTCCACGCATTACCACTTAAAACCTTTTGCATGGTCTGTTCCAGCGCCTCATCTTTCCACGGGACCTGACTATCCAGTAGACCTTGAACAGCACCTACAAGGGTCCACCAAGCGCTTTCTCTCATCCACGCTTTGGCTTCGCCCAGCATCACCAGCTCCCCCACTACTTTGGCGAAATCGCTCGAGCTCGCTGAAGGGGAGAAGAGGGATTTTGACTGGATAATCGATGTCAATCCGAATAATCTGGCAAACATCATATCTCGTTCGTCGGATCCTTTCATGTTTTTCGAGTATTGCGAATTCCGTATGAGCAGACTGAGCACTTGAGCAACAGTCACTGTCGTTATTCGCGATAACAACTAAATTGCCAAGAGAACAAAAAGTGATTCTCTGTATCAGCTCATTCCCCTTCTCTCTCGGAGAACGGCAGTAGTTGGGCTGAGATCCGAGGTTTGAGATCAGAAGTCAGAAGTGAAATGACAAGCTCACTTCGGTAAGAGTCACGGCGAATCCGAGTCTACTACTTTCCCTCGAACTTCCTAGACCCCTGACTAATCGCTTGACACAATAAACGACGTCTTCCGCATTATCTTTACTCAACCGCTTGTCCAACTTTTCACCCTCCCTATTCCTAGCTCCTCCTTCCTCATCATCGTCCGACGCATCCACCTCCATCCCTGATTCATCGTCGTCATCTACCTCATCTTCATCGTCGGAATCGTCTTCATCTTCATCTTCGTCGTCACCGCCATTCGAATGCGAGATGGGCCTCGTGGCTACAAAAGACTGTTGAAAAGTTTCGAGATTCGAGACGAGCGATGCGGAAGCTGTTAAACGGGTATCTTTACTTGAGTTGGCTAATGGCCAGAACAGCGGCAGGATATTGGACGCCATCCTGTCTTGTATTAGTTGATTGCCGTCCTATAACAACAGTCTAGCTGGAAAGAGATCTATCGATGTCTGATGAGATGCCATGAAGAGTACTCGCACAAAGCGTTGATCTGGCGTTGGTAATTTTTGAAAATATTTGTTCAGTGTGAGGGGCACCAAGGAAATTGGATGATAACGGGATCAAATTGTACCAGTTAGTGCGCGTGTGTTATTTTGAGGACACCGCGTATATTCTTGGGAAATCAGTCAACGTTGATAACGACGACTCACTCTTCGACATACCTGACGTCCAATCAGCCAAGACAGTCAAACGAAGCTAATGAGTGACCGGCCGCTTGATCGATTGCGATTGCCCAGCTTCCCCACTGCTATCCACCTCGAACATCGGCTTTCTCCCTCTCCCACTAAGAATACCCCAGTATGGCTCAAAAACAACGCACGAATCAAGCTATCACCCTCAAGGGCTCGACCGCGCTGGTCACCGAGTTCTTCGAGTACAGCGTCAACAGGTGAGTCATCATAAAATCGTTTTTTGCGTCGGAGCGAATTCACAAGCTGTCTATGAATGTGCTGATGCATGAGGTTCGTAGCATTTTATACCAACGAGGGGTATATCCGTCCGATGATTTCCGGTAAGCGCGCGACTCATTGAACCTACAAGGAAACGGCGAGGGCAAGAGAGACGAAGGCTGATGAGGATGACGGTGACGATTCGCAGAATGGTCAAGAAATACGGCTTGCCGATGCTTGTGACTGCCGACGACAATTTGAAGGAGTATCTCAGCACGATTTTATCGCAAGTGCAAGGTGAGTTTAACCTCCATGTCTTTGTCTATGTCATGGTGAACTCATCTCATTAGTCCATCCGGATATCCGAAGTTCCTGCTGATTCTCTCTGGTTTGACGTCGCTACCCTATCATCCGCTCCACCGTATCCTATTCAAATGCCGCACCATCCTTCTTCACCTGTGCCTCCCACGGTTACTCATACTCATACCGCGATCTATGCCTTTCGGATGTGCTATCTCCTCCACCAACTTCTACTGTCCCACCCGCAGAATGGCTCCTGGCATCGTCGATAAATCGCTTGGTGCTAGCTATCAAGTCGATCGAGACCGGCGAGACACTCGAGCGATGGCAGTTCGATATACATACAGACGAATCAGCTATAAATAATCCCTCTTTACCCGGCGGCCCCAAAGGTAGCAGTACGACGGGTAAAAAGAAGGAAAAAACGGAAAAGGAGGTCCAAGGTGAAATAAGGGAGATCATGAAACAGATCACATCTAGTGTGACGTTCTTACCTATTTTGGAAGAAGAATGTGGGTCTCCCCTTACCTCTGCCTCTTACGTCGAGATTTCTGCGTCCGGCCTCTTGGATCCTAAACCGATTCGCTTGTTCTGAGCGGATGCGAGAGCGAGCTCACCGCTCTTCGGCAATGAATCCACACCCCAATCGGAGTTGACAGTGCTGATAATCCTAAATCCGGGTGATAGGCACCTTCACCCTCCTGGCATATACGAACGACTCGCCCGAGATGCCCGTACCCGCTACTTGGGGAGACGCGGACCCGCACTTGATCGATAGAGGTAAAGTGGAGCAAGTCAGATTGAGGAGTTTCAGCACCAACGTCCATTCGTTAGAGGTATGTACATCGAATGTAGCTGTATTATCTCAGGGATAACGAACGTTATGGGAGTATCAGCTGATTATTGATAATTCATGATCGCAGGCTATGGTCGCTTATCGAGTTGGAGAGTAAGATGAATACTGGCACTAAGCATACGATTGCAGGGCTTCATACTCAGAGGCAGAGGCAGAAACGTGGCCGTGCGCAGTGTCCGGCGGCTTCATTGAACTATAGATTTGGGTTTTTCTCATGGTCTGCTCCGTCTCATATCCACGACGTCTTATGATTTTATACCATATGGCATGTATACCCTTGTATAGTATGACTAGGGTACATGACGATGTGAGGTCATCATCATTGCTATAACAATTTCTACCGTTACGAACGTATTCGTATCAGGATATATCCAGTGTCCACCATCTGACTTCTCATGTCCACCATCTGACTTCTCATGTCCACCATCTGACTTCTCATGTCCACCATCTGACTTCCGCAGAGTTACTCTTATCCATTGTACAATCAACGGATCTTCTCAACCTGGCGAATCCGGGATCTACTTCTTCGCCGCCTTCAACGCACTCGCAATAGAAGTCATCACCCCCTGTCTCTCCCTTAGATAATTCACCTTGGCCCTTCTCAAATCCCTTATTGCTCCCACTTTACCTTCAGCCCTCTTGATCACCTTGATCTCCTTTATAAGCGGGGAATTAATCTTGAAGGACATCTCCACCCCGATCTTATTCACTATATTTCTCAACTTGAAACTCGTGTCTACCCCTCCTCGTTTCTTTGTACCCATCAATACGCCCGAGAAGGGGGACACAGTCTTTTTGGTCGCATCCGTATATTGCAAAACAGTGACCACCGATCCAGTCCTCAATCTCTCCGCCGATCGACGCGCGAACATCTCGGCGTATTGCGATTTCGGCGAAGAGGCGTTGAGGTGGTTAATGAGTGACCATCCTTTGCGAGGATTTAGGAGGTTCGCAGGGGCGGGTGAAGGAGCGGGGGATGAGCGGATTATTGCGGAGGGGTTGAAAGGGTATGCTAACGAATTGTGTGAAAGATCAGCAATTGACCATAATTTGCGACGAAGAACGTGCTCATTGAGACAAAAATGAATTGTTAAGAACAGTGAACGGATTTGTCCAAGGTGTCTTGAAACTCACAGGACGAAGCGGGTGCAGAAGAAGTTGAAGTCGAGGCCGAAGCGTACCCCCTCGAGCTCGATGCTATGGGTTGTCGGACGACGTTCATGGCTTGAGTCGCGAGACGGGATGCAGTAGAGCGGGACATGATGCTGATGAGGGACCACGAGGCGTTGTCTTATGTTGAACTTGTTGTTGATTACTGGCTTTCACCACATCTGTGCTGATTAACGAGATGGAAAAAGTCAAGGTGGTCGAAATCTCCAAGAGGATGCATGGCCATGACGTGGCATTTTTTGGTCTTTGATCGTAACCTAACTAGTGTTATGATCGGCATATCAGATGGGCGATTAACCGAACAAAACACATCCTTTGATTCCTCATTATCATCCTGGTGTCACCGTCCCTCCTTTTCTCATCCATCTTCTGCATTCAAACACCTTCAAGCCCACCCAGCGTATCAAGAGTCTCTGAACGCACCCACTCTAGGATCAAATCATTGTGAAGCCTCCATCGTAGCTTCCTCGGAATCACAGTCGAGAAATCGCTTTACTTGGCGCACTCTACGCGCCATTTCGAATGTTATCCCCGCTTAATCGCTTATTTGCCACCATAAACATGGGTGTCTAGCCTCTACACCCCTTCATTGTATACACTTGACTGTCAGACAGACATACACGTCAGTCATAAACCAAGTATGGGTGATCCACCTAACGGGAACGATGATCTCGTGAGTTCCCAACACGAACTTATGGCAAATGATCTCTATACGTGGTGATTTTCGCTAATCTGCTCTTCGTTAACAGGCCGCACGCCAAGCTAAGCTTTCGAAGGCTCTCTCGGCAGCCTATCTGAACCACCAGATAGCAGAGCTGGAATCCAAAGTGAAAGCTACGACGCTCACTCCCCCAAACGAACGAAGTGTTCCTGTGTCTCCTAAACCCGCTCCTCAGCAGCCCGTTGGCGGCATAGTGGAGAGAGATCCGAATGATGATCTGGGAAGACCTGACGATGTCGAGGATCCCACGGACGACGAGGATGAGGACTGGAGAGTGGTAGTGGTGGATGTATCGGCGTTGATGTGGGCCAAGAATGCCGTCAAGCGATTGGTCGGTAAAGGTCTGGAGGTCATCGTGCCTCTTGAGGGTGAGTCCTGTGTTTCAACGCTTTTTGTAAGATCCTGGATTTGATCCGGTGTTTATTACTCTGTAGCGATCCGTACTTTGGACTTGCTCAAGAAAGGTCCTTCTCCTTCGGCCGTTTCAGCTCGACAAGCAGCCCGGTACATCGAACACGCTACCAGATTTCACGCGCTTCTGTCTTCCGATCCCTCGATCACCGTTCAATCGGGAACAAACTACAAGAAGGGTCGAGGACTCCGTATTCAGCGCGAAGAAGAGGTGTTACCCGTCACTTCAATGATTGATGAGCTGGCTATCCCGCCCATGGATGGATTCAGCAGTCTCTCAATCTGGGTCAAGAAGGTTTTCAGTTGCGTGGCATATTTTAAGAGGATAACGGACAAAGAAAGCGAGCTGCATGAGGTTGATGTGGGAGATAGTGGCCTGGCGATGGATATCGGAAGAGGACCAATCCTCTACGTAGGCAATCCGCCTGTCTTCGTGGAAGTTGAGCAGAGTAGGATCAACGAGCCTATCCCGTCCGATCATCGAGGAATCAAGGAGGATTATACAGCTAGAGCTGAAGGACATGTGATCTTAGAGGAAGCCGCGAGATTTGATCTGATGTTAGAGGTGTTGCGAGATGATGATCACGAGGTCGAAGCTTCTGCAATGAGCAGATCGGGCGGCGGAAGAGGTAAAGACAAGAAAGGGGATAGGCGTAGACGGAACGATAGATCCGGAGCTGGAGAGGATGGGCATGGGCATGGGCATGGATCAGGGCAGAGGAAGAAGAAGGAGCAAGTGCCTGAGGCACCGAAAGAAGTCAAGATATTACTGCGAAGACCCCCATCTGTGGTCGGAGTAGGACTGAGCGATGAACACCCATCTCCAGAGAGCGGTAAATCGACGTTACCTACGAGCGCTAACAGTCCTGCTATACCCGGTCCACACCTGAAGCCTAAAGAAGCTCATCCGATTGCAATCATGGCTAGACCGCCTCCACCCTCATCTCCAATGAGCAGACACGATGGGCATGGCCCGCGTCTACCACCGCCTCTGACTTCGCCTCATCACCATGGTCATGGTATGCGACCACCACCACCCCCACCTCCGCCATTCGGCATGCGACCCCCTCCCCAATATCCGCATCACAGAGGTCCGCATCCACCTCCTGGGCCACCTCATCATCACCACATGGGGCATGGCCTACCACGAGGAACGCCGGGGATGCATGATTTCCGTCCACCACCACCACCCCTTCATCATCGACCGCCTCCCTTCGATCGTTCGGATGATCGAAAAGGTCATGATGGAGGTGGCGGTGGTGGAAGGGGCAGAGACCGTAGAAGAGGTGAACGCGATCGTGATCGTGACAGAAGATCAAAGCCGAATAACAGCAACGAATTTGTTCTCCTTCAGAGACCCGAATCCCTCGTCAGACCTCCAGTGGTCAATCCAGGTGCGAATGCTCGGATCGATATTCCAGAATCTCAAACCGATTCGCTCACGCAACGGGCAGAACTCAACGAGAAGAACCAAGCTAGAGGTGGCGGGCGTCTCAGTAGTGTCAAGAAAGAGGAGGCACCGAAAATTGTCTTGCTCAGAAGACCAGGCTGATGTCCAGGCTAAACTTTGACTTAACGAAACCACTAGTCGATTTGCCCAACCGAGTCGTCAAGAGGCAATAGCACAGACTTTCGGCTGAATTCGCAATGTACGGAATGCGGACAGTCCGCTGCTTATCGCTGCAACCTTATTGGCATCAAGCTTCTCCATCACTCTTCCCGGTGCTTGGACTGGAGTTGTGGTTGTTCTGCGTTCTACTGTCGATCGACACCTTCATAGTTGACGTTTGCTCTGCGTATTCCTTGATCCCTTGATCTCGCAATGCAGGAACTCATCGGCTTCGAAGGTGACAAGAGAAGGCTGTCTCAGCTCGGTCATTTGTTCTCATAAATCAGGAAGGTCAGATATGTATGTAGTTGGCGGAGGTGTGATGACTTGATATGCATTCTCGACATCCTTTCATTTCCGATTATGTACGACGGCCTAAACAAACTCGACTCTCAGCCAAACATGGCAAGTGCAATGATGAAAAGATGAATGGATATGCGATGTCGGGATGTCGAAAGCCAAAAACGACAAAAGTTCTCCGACGGGGAATCGAACCCCGATCTCCCGCGTGAAAGGCGGATATACTAACCGCTGTACTATCGAAGACTAGAAGATTCGAGAAGAAGGGCCTTCTCCCGAATGATTACTACAATCATTCCCAAATTTTGGTTGAATATATAGTCTTTTTCTTTTTTCAAGGGCACCGGCATATTCCGATCTCAGCTTTGTGTGGTAGCCTTCTAGACGAGAGGATGAATGTACGAGTATTCTCAAATTCGATGGTTGTTTGATCTGCTAGTTGATGTATCTATCACGCATGATGCGCAGCAAGAGATCTCATCTGCCAATATGCATCAAGGGGTCATGTGAGAATACCTATCTGCATAGAGATTGCGACAAGCACCTAAAACAGGCATGCACTTATGATATAGCAATGTATTCAGAATGTCATCGATCAAATATGATTATTGTCCATCAGATCCAAAGCCCGATCCAAAATCCTGACGTTCTTCAAGATTTCCACCGGGGTTCGTGGTTGACCGTCTACTTTCACTTCTAAATCGTCAAATACCTTTTTAGTCCTTCTGCTCAGGGAACTCAAAAGCCTTTGCTTGGTTTCATGCTTCAGGTAATCCGATCGGGTCTGAGCGTTATCAAGGATTGTCCTAGGTAGACCTGCTAATCTGGCGCACCAAATTCCAAAGGAAGCTTCTGCTAGGCCCTTGGTCAACCTGTAGAGGAATGTGATCTCCGCGCTTCCGTCTGAGGGAGAGAAGAGAGCATCAGTCATTTGTTCTCTATCAGGGCGCTGATCATTAGCTCGGACTACTCTGACAAACTCACCAGGCATTTTGATCTCGTCGAAAGCCATATGCCAATTGCTTATTTGATTCGGTTTCTAGTCACACCATATGTCATCAGGCACGTCCTTGTTGCTACTTGAGCGCAGAGGAGACATACCTCTCTGGCGAGTTGCTCAGCTACCATAGGATAATGAGTCACGAAAAGCGTATTGCATCCTGTACCGGCGACGTGAGAGAGCGTAGCATAGGCAATCGCAACACCGTCGTATGTACTAGAAGGTTCAGATCAGCTCCCTTAGATCCGACCCGCAATCATCCGACAGCTTACCTTGTACCGCGGCCGAGTCTGACGAGCAATCGCATATCAGCTCCATTGTGATTAGTGAGAGAACGTGGTAGCTCACTCGTCAAGGATGACCAATGTCCTAGGTGTGATTGTTCTCAGAATATCACTTGTCTCAGACAATTCGACCATGAACGTCGATTTGCCTCGACCTATCTCGTCGGATGCTGCATTAATCGTCAGCTTGCATAAAGAATGACACTGAGGTCGATGTCAGCTTACCTCCCATTCGGCTAAGCGCAGTGTAAACATCTTGTTGTCAGCCACTGTGCATAGTGTAGTGTGATGAAACCTGCACATACGTTTGAACCGCGTCATGAACACCCAGCGTGACCGAGGATGCCGGTACGAAGGATCCAATTTGAGCCATACACACGATCAAGGCCTGTCTTCAGATCAGCTAACATCCTTTGTGCCATAAGACGGATACTTACGACCGCTCTCACGCAAGAGCTCTTACCTGCACAGTAGCTCAGCTATCACCATTGCGACCAAGGTCGTTGACGTACCAGCCATGTTCGGCCCAGTAATGACTTTCGAAGTACCGTCTGTCTCCGAGAAGTCAATGTCGAAGGGTACGTAAGCCTCGTCCCTCAGCATCTCGACCTGCGACTCCTGTAAGCTTACACCGAACCGATCTACTTCAAAGGCTTACCATAGGATGCCTTCCAGCCCTGATTTTCAGCTCTGGCTCTTTAACAAACTTGGGTTTGCAGTACCCTGAAGCTGCAGCAACTTGGGCCAGAGACATCAGACAGTCTATAACAGCGATCTGCTTTGAAACGACCACCAGTTCATGATGGTCCGATATATCCGATTGGAAGGACTTGAAAGCTGCTTTCGAGACTGCATTTAGTGTTTCTTTATGTTGTTCACGCTCTTTATTGCTGCATGGTGTATAAGCGAGAGCGGCGTGATCGAGAGATGACATGGAAAAACTCACATCCTCAAGACCTCGGGAGTATGATAACGATTGACAGATTTTGTCCTGATTTACAGTCAGCCCAGGTCTAGCTATATTGCTGGAAATTAGGAGTCTCACGCGCTGATTTTGACCCATTTTGCCGGGACTGATTTAGCATCTCTAACCGGTACTTCCACCAGATACTGCAGTCTTTCCAATCAGCTTTTACTCACCCTTGCATGGCGATTGACATACCTCAATGCCAGCCACGGTAACGAAGCTCATCGTAGGTCGTTTGACTAGCTTTCTGATCTCCTTAAGGTGCTGATCCAGTTCGCTTTCGCATATACTGATACACTAAGCCGGAGTCAGCATCATAGCCGTCTGATATGCAGGAGTGAGGTGACATACATCTTTCGCATCTTGTATTTCAGGGTACTTATCTGGGTTAGCCCACAAATTACCTTCATCGTTTTCCCGGGCAGCTTTGAGATTTATCGCGTCCAGAAATCCCTTGGCCGCCGATTGAATGGTTGGTAGAGTGTGTAAGATGCTATTCAACAAGGTAGATCTGAAAATTGGATCGGTCGAGGGCTTAAATTCTGACCCAATCCGTACCAGCGCGACGAGTATAGTAGCCAGCTCGGTGGGTTGAGCCTACATGAGATATCAGTCTCCCATTATGCTCAAGCTAGGGTCCGGGACTACTCACTTTGCCATACTGGACTCGGGTCAAACCTTTGACAAGATCGGGCATATTGACAAGCAAGCTGCGCAATTTCTCCATGTAATAGGTATTACTGTCCATGATCTCCTCGATCGCATCGGTGCGAGCCCGCAAAGCACTGGGTGGACAGCAGTCAGGGGTAGATCGTTTCGCGGAAGCTGATAGAAGGACTTACGATATGTCTAGTAATGGTCTCCCAATCCACTCTCGCAGGAGACGACGTCCCATGCGTGTTTTACAGCTATTCAACATCAGCGATTCTTCTATTAGGTGGTGCTTGTTGCGACCTACTGATCAAGTACTGTGCTGCATGTCAGCGATGGTATCATGAATTATTCGGATGACTCACGCCACAGTAAGCTACCATAGATACCTCCATCATCTTGATTCCGATAGATCTCGCTATTCACCTATCGTGAGCACCAATGAGGACTATGTGTCAAATGACGTACAGATTCACAAGTGTGTTGCTAGATAGAAGCATGTGTGCACGGTTGATGAACTGTAGCTCTCGATCAGCATTGAGCTCAGTAAAAGTCTGAGTGTCAGTCACTTACTTTGGCAAAAGATGATTGATGCTTGAACGCATCTTGCAAGCCAAAAGCTGGTCCCGAGGTGGATCAGGCTAGGTCTCTCGATACAAGGCAGAAATGCTCACTTTTCATGTATTGCACCGCAACGGCCAGTGCTACTACGACCTGTTTAGGAAAATCGACCAAAGCGAGTACAGCTTCTGTAGCTGCGCACCGCACATCAGCTATCAACATGTGATTATCAACAGTACCTACAGTCTAGCCCGGTGGCCAAACCCATTTGACCATTATCCACAGGATCTAACCCATTTTGTGACGGTTCTGCATACCCGTTGGTGTCCGTGACCTCCTCATCATCGTCAGACATCGTCAAATCAATTTGTTCATTGGCTTTGCGTTTGCTTCTAGCCCTATTCTTGGCACGAGCTTTGCTGCTGTAGAACTCGGTGAGATAGTCGAAGGCCTCATCATACAAGGGAATTTTGGTTATACGTTCGGTTCTTACAGCGTTGTTGGAGCCACCACTACTGAACATCCGGCTCAGCCATGACCCCACATGGAAGGCGTCAACATACCTGGATCCTCCGGCGAAATGGGTCAACACCATTTCGGTGGCTCTACTCAGTCCTGATTTCGGTAAAAGTAGCTCAGCCGGCTGTAAGTGTGTAAGCCGAGTTTCCAGCTCGCTGCGAACTTGCGAGTCTGGATTCAGGTGGGTTATTAGCCGAACATCGAACACCGCGCTCCTTTTGCTCCTTACTCACCGTCGAATTCGTCCCACACAACCTCTCCGGTACCCGGCACAACGCTGACTATGGCTATTCTTGTCCTCTCGTCATACGCCATGCCGCCCATACCCTGCTCTACGATTGCTACAAGCGCATTCGTCGGTGGAGGTGAGGTACCGGGTACAGTGGGATCATCGAGAGCGGTCGACGAAGAGGGAAGCGAAGGATCCTCGACATAGCTGCGAGCAGTCAGCCGCAGTGCCTGACGGGGGACAAGACTTGAACTCACGTGGCAGCGGTGAAAAGATGGGTCAGCTCCCTAGTGAATGGGGCATTCCTATTCTCTCCCGCTTTCTTCAAAGCTGCAGTCTCAGTTTGACTGATCACACCAACTTTATATCCTAGAGATATCAATCTGAGCAGGAAATTAGCGGAGTGAGCACATTCTTGCATAAGAGTGACAGGACAGAAGACCTACTTTTTAACGTGTATGTGCAATCGATGAGTAGGAATCGAAGCCGTATAGAAGTTCCGGCTTGGAAAGCTATTATTGGATCAGCACGATCCCCTATTCTGGACGACTCACGATACGATTCCCAATTCCCTCCCTGCTATTTTTGCGTCTTCCCCGTGAAATCTAACGACTGATTAGCTTCACCTTCTCCCCAAACGACAGGCACCTACTTGTATTTGTAGCCCACTATACAGTATGCAAGATGTCAGGTACGGTCCGCATATATAGCCAAGCTGACTCACCCTCCATTAGTAGTAAGACATCCTGATTTTTCGCCTTCACCTCCATGAATTGTTTTTCTAAAGGTGTATACGTTTGACCAGATGGTCCGACCTCCTCTTTTTTCTTGCCCTTACCCTTTGTCGTTTTCCCGTCCGCTGCCTTGGAAGCGTACTTAGCAGCAAGCTTACTTCCCACTCCTTCGGCAGCCTTCCTTCTATCTTCTTCTGCTGGATCGACCTCTTCCGGCTCCTCTAACGTAGGAGTGTCCGTCCCCGATCCGGCTTCGGGGGTTTCGATGCCATTCTGTCGTCGTAGCTCAGCCGCAGCAGCTTCATCCAATCTCAGGGACCTCCTTCTGCGTATCAAGTTTCCGTTGATCAAGCGGTTCTGCCAAGCTTCATGCTTGCGTTGCTGTTCTTCCGTCCTACTTTGACTAGATACGCTCGGCCCAGCTTCTGATGTCACACTGTAGGCATCAAATGCACTTCCAGACTGTGTTGAGGGCTGCAAGTGAGTCTTGGGTAGACGGTATGTGTCAAGTGTAGCGGAAGTAGAGGTCGATGTTATGATAGGAACAGGAGTGGAGCTGGACGAAGGGGTGCGAGCTGGCTTTGCGAAGTAGCTCGATGATGCTTGGTTCAGCGAGCCCTTTTGGGACACTGGACGAGGACTGGGGAGTGTTTTCGACTTCTTGGAAGGTGGAGAGCCTGTGAGATCGATGACCGGGTCTTCATGATTCGCCTGCTTCGTCGGAGACGACAAAGGCGGAGTCTTACGCTTGAAGAACGAGTGGAGGGAAGCTCTATTTGATTACATATTAGCTGCGTCATTACCGTCCAAACAGATACAAGAAGCTTACTGTGCTGCACCCTCAGCCGCTTTTGGGGTCATATCGTGGTCAACTCGGGCTGCAAAGAGAAGCTGTCCACATTCACGATGTATTTCGGAAGGTCAAGAGACGATGATGACGGTCGGATCGCCAGTGATGAATCCAGTCAACTTTCGCGCGTTCAAAGTGGAGGTTATTGTTTTTGCTTGTCACGCGCCTGTCACGTTTCTGTCCTCATGTCAGCGGCTGCTGCTCATGCATCCCGGCCCAAGAGGGCAACACTCGTACAAGTGCATATGAATCTGGCCTGAGATATTTGGTCTGCACAAGGAAGACCGCGTGCGCTCAAGCGATCTTCCTGGCCTTTTCTGCACTCGTCGAACATAAGGTGATTTGATACAGTCAGTGCCGCTCATCAGCTCAACATCTATTTCGAAGCATTGTTGGCCGCCTTGGTATAGCTGTAGACTGTGGTAGAACAGCCTGCGAATGAGTTAGACCGTTTGTACCACAGCTACAACGTCCAGCACCTTTGAGCTTCTTCAAGTCGTATCAAGTACCGCTGCGCACTCCGATGATCGGATCTCCCAAGCTTAAGCGGAAGCAAATTTCCGGCGTTCTTTTCCCGGTCCGGAACTCACCGGACGACGATCATTACGGTCCCGTCCTAGCTGCAGCCGGCATACGAGGTGTATCTGGGGCTCAGAAGATCCAGAATGACGACCCCGCGTCGGAGCCGGAGATGCTCCGGGTCATATGTTCAAGACTTTCGACGCAGATAGCTACATATATACATGTCTGAAGGTGCGAAAAGCCTATCGCCCCTCATACCTGTATTGGTCTTATAGGACTTCTTCAACGATTGTGCATCAAGTCTTCTCCCAACATGCCTATCGTCGAGCGTGAATTAGAGGGTTTCACCCTGTCGGGCTCTCCCAAAGTCGGATCGTCCATCACTTCCTTCGAGCTCAAAAACCAGAAGGGTCGGTTTAAGGATTTCACCTATAAGCTATCTTTTCCCTTGGCTAGCGTATACAGAATCCTCTTGATTGGTCCCGATAGACCAAGGCCGCCTCACGACAACATTGTCCTGCCCGAAAATCCTGTAGTATTCACGCTCACCTCCCTGGACGAGAAAAAGTCGATTGCTACTTTCGATTTCCCCTCGAGCGGACCAGCGCATTTCGATGGGTCCAGCAGAAAGAGGGTCTTGGAGTTAAGCTGGAGGGAACACATCACCTTGAACGCGTACGAGTATGTCGGCGACGAGAAAGTGCGAGTCGTAGGGGATCTGCCGAATAGGAGTTATGCCTTGACGGATAAAGGAGTTATAAGGCATTGGTGGGTAGAGCCAGATAATCTGCATCTGGGATTAGGCGAAAAAGCTGCACCTATGGATTTATCGAATAGATCATTCACGAATTCAGCTTCGGATTCAGCTGCATACGACGCATATAATACGGATCCACTATATAAACATACTCCCTACCTCATATCTACCCCCAAACCGACGAAAGAAGGCGAAGAAGTCGTATCGACGTATGCGATCTATCACCCGACGAATTCGGCGGGAATATGGGATGTCAGAAGGCTGCATGATGATCCGTGGGGATTCTTCAAGGCTTATACGCAGGATTTTGGCGGTTTGGAAGAATGGGTCATGTTTGGGAAAGGTGTGAAAGAGGTGGTCAGGACTTTTGCAGAACTAGTCGGGAGACCCAAGCTTGTGGGAAGAGATTGGTTAGGTTATCTTGGTACGTCTTCAGCGTCTTCCCCATGACTTTGCCGGTGTCGCTGACATGTTCGACAATATTTACTACAGCGTCGGGCATGGGTCTGGGAGAGAGTGATCATCCACCTGCTCAAGAATTACTGTCGACTTGGCCTGACCTATGTAAGAAGCACGATATTCCCTGTTCAGCAATGCATGTAAGTCCTGCTTCTTCTTGACGGCCACAAACATGAGATCTGAAGGCTGATGTCTTGGCTTTTAGCTTTCTTCGGGCTACACGGTCGATCAAGCTACGGGCAATCGATACGTGTTCACCATGAACAAAGAGAGATATCCAGACTTCAAAGCTATGACCGCTCACTTCCACAAGCACGGCATAAAAGTCTGTCCCAATATCAAACCTTGTAAGTCCCAATATTTCATGACAGCCTGCCTATGTTTGAGGCTGATCAGTGAATGCCGTATAGATGCTCTGGTGACACACCCCCAGTACAAACAGCTACAAGAAGCCGACTCGGTCTTCCGTGATCCCGCCGTCGACGAGCAAGTTGTTACCCGCATATGGTCTGCAGGCGTGGGTGATAACGAGAAGGGAAGCTGGGTCGACATGACCAGTGAAGGCGGGCGAAAATGGTGGGCAGAAGGAGTGAAGAGCTTAATTGACCTGGGTTGCGATGGGATGTGGGAGTGAGTATCGCTTTGCTATCAGTCTCAGAAGTTGTCTCCAGGTTGTATAATAGCTGAGCATGATGGAGTCACAGTGACAACAACGAATATTTCCTACACGATGACGACTTCGTCGGCCAAACCACATTCCCACACAATTTATATTCCCCGGCTCCCAAAGAACGCAAGGCGAGCATCGGTTTATTGGGTCGATTATTCAATACCGAAATGGTCAACTACGTCTCACACAACGAATTGATCAAAGCCCAACCCGACCGAAGACCGTACGTCTTGACGCGATCAGGAAATGTCGGGACGTTCAAATATGCCAATTCCACCTGGACAGGAGATAATTGGACTTCATGGCACAATCTCCGAGGCTCCCAGGCGATTCAGCTGAACTGCGGGATGTCCTTGATGCAATCCACAGGTTCCGGTGAGTGTCTTCAACTTTCAATTCAATTGCCACAGTTGGAATCTGATACTCCTAAAAATCAAACCAATAGACATAGGTGGGTTTGGTGGTCCGCTTCCAAGCCCCGAGATGCTTGTTCGTTGGGTCCAGCTCGGTGTGACCCATTCAAGATTCTGTATCCATAGTTTCAAGCCCGACAAGAACGATATGTCGGGTGCGGCCGCCACGAACACCCCTTGGATGGTGAGTCTGGCGTTTAGCTCCCTCCATTTTGGTGTTCGGCCTCATATAATCGCATCATATAATCGCATCTGGTGCTCACATTTGGTGTGCGTAGTACCCCGAAGTGTTGCCGATAATACGAGAGCAGATCAAATGGAGATACGAATACCTGCCATTCTTGTGAGTTAGTGGACAGAAGTGACGTGACATGACATTGAGATGCGGCTAATTACGTAAACAGCAATCACTTGATGTGGCTTTCGCACGAAGAAGCGATCCCTTCGACAGGATGGCTGGGATACGGCGACTTCGCCTCGGACCACAACTTATACACTCCAGAGATACTGGAGGGCTTCGATGCGTGGCTGGGTGTTGGAAATATCTATGTTTGTCCTGCACTGTTTGAGGGGCAACTCTCTCGCGAGGTATATTTCCCTAAGACCTCGCCAAAGGACAAAGCGCTGTACTTCGATTTACATGCTCCCCACCGACGATATGTGGCTGGAACAAAAACGACAATCGCTACCCCGCTAGAGCATTTCGGGCTGTTTGCGAGAGAAGGAAGTGTGATCCCCGTCGGAAAACGACAACATACCGTCACGCAAAGTACAGGACCGGGACGAACTACCCCAGATGGAGTCGATGTCCAACTTGAATCTGAAGGTGGACTGGTCGGATTAGACGATTGGAGAGGAGTAAAGATATTCCCTTCTACAAATGGAGTTTCTCAAGAGGGGACATGGATCGAAGATGATGGTATTTCCCTGAAACCCGCCAAGACGATTGTCAAAGTGCTTTATACAGGTAAAGAAGATTCTGTCGATGTCGAAGTATCTTTCGTCAGGAATGACTTCAAGACTCTTTGGGGCAGCAAGGTCGATATCATCTTACCTGAGGGCGATGTGCGGAAGATCAGTGGTGCGAAAGAGGGTGTCAGGGAGGGTAAGAAGGTGTGGACTGTTGACATTGCTTAGATGATGTAAAACAGGAGGTACCAAAAAATGACGGGTGTGTCAATCCATGAATCCATGATGCACTCATGTATTGATACCATGCAGAAAGATGATTGTAAATTGCTGTATGCATTACCCTTGATATCGCGACACATGGTCATCGGTGAATGCTAGTATGAGCTGTCTATCTGAGTGCTACTGTGATGAAAGACCTTTGATGCCACCCCTTCCGCAACAGACTGCCATCTGTTCTTCGATCCAGCCAATTCCTTCTTTCCTTCGACATTCATCCCCATTCCACTTCCCCATCAACTGCATCGGCACCTTTCCACTTACTACCTTCTGTGGAACGGTATCCTGAATCCACTGACCAAAGTTCTAGCATGTTCATGAGCGTTCTCACCTCGAAGGTTCGTCTTGAAGTAAACGTGGAAACCGTGGAGTCGTGGGTACGCATCCGTGTTTGACTCTATTTGGGGGAAGAAGGACATTGTCGTAGGCGAGAATCCGAAAGAAACTATTCCCGTCAAGCTTGCTGGAGAATTTTTCGGCGTCGAAGCAGGTGGAAGGGGGATACCAGAGAAATCTCTTAGACGCGGTAAGACGAAATCCACTAAAGATTGAATGAAATCGTACATTGCTTGTCCCTTCAATTCAACTTTGACCGAGACAGGCATTCCAGCTCTCAATTTCCATGCTGCCGCTGATTTCTTCGCTACTATGACCTCTACACCGCTCGATCCCTTCTTTCCTCCTCCGTTGGGTGTTTCTCCCGAAATGGCTCGTAAGGCCATGATCGCGGATAATAATGTGGATTTGTTGATGATTGCTTCTTTCACCATGGTATGTATGATAATCGATTCCAATTGAGGCACGTTCTCTTCATTGACAGAAGTGGTCTTTGTACGCAAGGCCCGGTTACCTCGCATGATCGGCGGTCGAGGTCGGTTCGCTTCGTAGCCTGTTTGAGGAGGTTCGATGGGCTCAGGCTTGGGAGGTTTCTGCGCCAGTCGATGAGAGTATGACATGTACATTAGGTCTGATGCGAGAGTATCGTGGTAGTGCTGTTGATATCGAGAAGTGTGTGTGGGACCGACATGTATCTCTGGCAAGACCCAATCATCTTTAGGTAAAGGAGACGTTTGGGTAGATGCTTTCGACGAGGATTTAGAGGATGAAGATGCGAATCTGCAGGCAGCGGGTGTGATCGATCTGATGACGTTAGGTATTCGAGCGGCAGTAGCAGCAAGTGAGCGTAGAGGAGTCATGGACATGGCGGCCAAGTTGGAATCAGTTGTGTTGGGACCTGCTTCGAGAATAGTAAGCAGCCTTGACCAGAGCGAATATCTATTGCGATAGCGGAGACGATTCATCGCAACTTTTCTTTTTCGGTTGAAAACTCGCAGAACGCTGAACGCGGGGCTCAAGCTGAAATCTGGCGATAGGCGTGTGGATGTTCGCTCGCAGCGCGCACCTAATTCTGTCAGGACGCCGCGCTCGGTGTCGGCCACCTCGATGGACCGCGTTATGCATCATTTACCAGAAGATGAGATGGAAAGCTCATCATATCAGTCTACCGTTGTAATCAGGCTGCATATAACGTCTTGCACATCTGCGGACCCCATCGAAGGGGCC